>NW_024544755.1:733333-1466666 GCF_018167655.1 Microtus oregoni
CAAGTTAACAAAAACTAACCAACTTCTACAACTACTACAAAAACAGTCACCACTGCCATACCAGCAATTCCTCCCAGTAAAAACGGAGTAAAAGCATTTAGACAAAGAAATTTCCAAGACAGAGGTACTATAAATGAAAAGTTAATAAATAATTAATTTAAAAAATAGGGCAGCTCTGGTGCACTTCGGAGGCAGAGGCAGATGGATCTATGAGTTCAAGACCAGTCTGGTCTACAGAGGGAGTTCCAGGACTGCCAGGGCTATTATACAGAGAAGCCCTGTCTTGAAAAGCAAAACAAACAAACAAACAAAAAAAAAAAACAAAAAAAGGAAGAAGCAGAGCTGCTCTCAGTGACTGCTGCCAGAAACACCATATTTATGTACCAACTAGAAAAGGCAAAGTTGAATGACCTAAACACCAAACCTAAACAAAATTTTTTTTGTTTTTTAAAATTTTTATTTAAATGCGAAGTTTCATACAATAGTACTTCTAGAATATTATGTATTGTTGTGTCATGCAATAGCTTGGGTAGGCACAGACAACTGCTTTGTGAAATAATTTCCCTTAAGAAAATTGCCACATCAAAGCCTGTGTGCTTTAGAAGGAGGAGTAACTACATTGATCGGTTAATTTTATTTAGTGGAGAATTTTAGTGTTTATACAAATTTTGACACTGTACTAGGCCAGTGGGAAATCAGCAGTGGAATCAGCTGGGTGGAAGCCACTGCTGGGCGGAATTCAACTAAGCTATCCATGGCTCATAGAACAGAATCAAGAAAAAGCCATACACTAAAGTTGGGAGCTAACAACAACAAAAAAGGGTCATTTAAAAGTAATTCAGAACACAGATCTGACTAGATGCAAGGAACCAAAGCAACAGATCAGACTACAAGAAATCAACAATTAGGTTAGTAATCTCATTTTCTTCTTCTTCTTCTTCTTCTTCTTCTTCTTCTTCTTCTTCTTCTTCTTCTTCTTCTCCATCTCCTCCTCCTAATTCTCCTCCTCCTTCTCCTCCTTCTCCTTCTCCTCCTCCTCCTTCTCCTTCTCCTTCTCCTCCTCCTTCTCCTCCTTCTCCTCCCCTTCTTCTTCTCCTCCTTCTCCTCCTCCTCCTCCTCCTCCTTCTCCTTCTCCTTCTCCTTCTCCTCCTTCTCCTTCTCCTCCTCTTCTTCTTCTCCTCCTTGTCCTTCTATTCCTCCTCTTCTTCTTCTACTCCTTCTCCTTGTCCATCTCCTCCTCCTCCACCTCGTCCTTCTTCTTCTTCTTCTTCTTCTTCTTCTTCTTCTTCTTCTTCTTCTTTTGCGGGGGGTGTGTTTATCAAGACTGGACTTATCTGTAGCTTTGGAGCTTGTCCTGGAACTCACTCTAGACCAGGTTTGCCCAAACTCACAGAGATTCACCTTCCTCTGCCTTCTTAGTGCTGGGATTAAAGGCTTTGCCACCACTGTCTGGCTTAATCTCATTTTCTTACATTTCCTGTTGGATATTCTTTCTTCTTTCCCATTCAGTTACTCCCTTTCTGTTATGGTTGACTATTTTTTTTATTTGTTTTTTTTTTTCAAATATGGTCTCACCAAGAAGCCTAGGTAACTTGAAACTCCCTGTATCAACCATAGTAGCCCTGAATTTATGTAGATTCAGTCTCCAAATCCTAATTCTGGCTTTTAAAGTTTGTGAAACAATGCCCAGAATTGTAGCTATTTATTTGCCAGAAAGTCCCTTATTTTATATCTTCACCCAGAACTCCCTGTTGATACAATAGTCATTTCTTACCTATATAGTACAAGATTGTATTCCATCCCCTATTCCAATTATATATGGTTTTACTGTTTTTCCTGCTTATACTCTCTTTTCTTCCTTTACTTTTCCATTGGTTTCTTTTTCCAACTTCTGTTTTCTTTCTTTACACCCATTCTTCATACTGTTACATACCCCAAAGTTTCAAGGTAGTCCTAGTTTATGATACTTGGCCATATATTTTTTCCTGTTGTTTTAAGTCTACTGTAAATATGAACTCAAAAAAAAAATCAGTCCCTTTTTTTGCCTTTGTCTTACGTATTTGTGCGGTTATGAGCGTGACTCTTTACAACTTCCCAAGTAACAACTTGATACCACCAGTCTCACTGTAATACTTATTTAAGTTATTTTCCTTTCCAATCAAACTAATGTATTATTATATATAGTGTCATTAAAACTTTTATTCATTAATAGTATTATTACTTAACAAGTATCTTATTCATAGTAATCTTCTAATTTATTATTTGAGTTAATGATAGTGATATTTGCTACAGACAGCATTCAACCCACAGAAGTAGATTAGTTATAGAACCTGTTATCTGGAACATCAATTAACTGAAGAAGATGCCACAACAACTGAATCATAACAGCAATAGAAACTACAAAAATATTATGGAACTTCAGGCAAAACAATCCTGCACAATAAAAGAACTTCTGGAGGCATCACAATCCCTGACTTCAAACTCTACTACAGAGCTAAAGTACTAAAAACAGCCTGGTAATGGCATAAAAATAGACAGGAGGACCAATGGAAGGGAATCAAAGACACAGATATTAATCCATACACCTTCAACACCTGATTTTAGACCAAGAAGCAAAATATATCAGATGGAAAAAAGAAAGCATATTTAACAAATGGTGCTGGCATAACTGGATGTAAACACATAGAAGAATGAAAATAGACCCATATCTATCACCATGCACAAAACTCAAGTCCAAATGGATCAAAGACTTCGACATAAATCCAGCCACACTGAACCTCTTAGAAAAGAAAGTGAACGCACAGGATACCACTCCTTAAATATAACTCCAGTAGCACAGACGCTGAGAGAAACAATAAATGGGACCTCCTGAAACTACAAAGCTTCAGTAAAGCACAGGACATGATGACAGCCTACAGAATTGGGAAAAAAAAATCTTCACTAACCCCACATCAGACAGAGGTCTGATCTCCAAAATATACAAAGAACTCAAGAAATTGGTTATCAAAGGAACAAATAATCCAATAAGAAATGGAGTACAGACCTAAACATAGAACTGTCAACAGAGGAATCTTTACAGTTTTAAATCTTTTTAATAGCCATTTAGTGTTTCTGGTACTCACCCAGACTGGGTTGCATACAAAGAGCATTCTCCCCATGAAAGGCACAGATGCCTTCCTTTTTGGTAGTTATTAAGTCCAGTCCTCTGTGACTGGCAGAACACTGCAGCCAGGGAATCTACTGAGTGACTATGCTTTGCTGTACCAAGACCAGGTCTCCCTTAACCTGATTGGTACGTTTTACGTGTGAGGTTCCTATTGTTGTTGCACAGGTGGCTGTTGTGGGATGAGAGCCACTGGGAGAACTTACATGGAATCTCTGTATGGGTACAAGGGGAAATTCAGTAATTAAAAGGCAGGGTTAAAATGTGAGTTTGTGGATAATAAGGAGGAAAGGAGTGACCAGCAGAGGATCTCCAGTGGGACGAAACTAAAATCCCGAACTGGAAGGAGGATTAGATTTTTGCTGGTCCCTGTGTCTTTGGGACTCATCTCAAACCAGTTAGGACTTGTTGGTGCAAAAGAAGCATCTTTGGAAGAGGAGGACACAGATCCTCTCTTTAGCAGCAATCAGGTCTAGCCTTGGGGTAGGTGTTGCAGCAGCCAAAGAAACAAGTTGGTTCTGAAGGATGGTAAGCTGATCTGAAATTTCTCTAGGGTTTTTGAGAGCTGATGAAGCAGAGAAGTGAACAGATTTTTTTTTTTGAGGCTACTGGCCAGCTGCTTTGGTTCTGCTTTGATCCCAAAAGCAATGTGCAGCATGGCGACAAGTGGGATAAGTTGGATACCTCCCCTCAGAGATCACCTGAAATGTTCTTAGAAGTTTAGAATGCAGAATTCTTTCTGAGCTGACAAAAGGGACAATGTAGAAAGGACAGCAGTGAGAGTGCCTCAGAGGATGGTTTATCCAAGGGCCACAATAAAACTCAACAGATGGTAGAGAACACAAGCCGGGTGGCAGTAACTGTACAACCTTGTGGGATATCATTAAGAGTAAAGGCAACATAGGTTTTGTTTAGTAAGGTAAAGTACAACTGGTTAGACAACGTAGCAGAGTCCTATAGCAGGATAAAATAACTGTAGTCAGCTGTTTGTTGCATCAGACCCACAGATAAGGAACAAACACCTGGAGGCCTTTTTAAAAACAAGTCCATTAAATTCAGTACCTAATTGGCAATTTAAAAGAGAAGTAGAATCCTACTGAGTCATTTTTCATTGGATTTCCAAGGAGATCACTTGGATAGTCTGAATCATTACCCCCTAATCACGGAACATGGGTGGTAAGGGAGTCGACCCTGGAATTAGTTTTTGTTAACAGGAAGAACTGAAACCTAGAGTAGAGGGCATGCAGGTCTCGCACCTGTCAGGTGGTGGGCTAGGTACCAGGTTCTTCTGTTCGCAGCATCCTGGCATTTCAGTATGGGAGACAGTAAGATCAGAGTAGTTGGTATTTGTCTCTGTTGTTTGAGGCATTTAGGATATGTGTGTAGACTTGTAGACTCTGTGGGGGCAAGATCCTCCACAGGGCAAGAGCTGGCCAAGCCTACACAGACAGAACTGGTCATGTTTATATAGACAGAGACAGCAGCAACAGGCTTCTGGTAGATCTTATTTTTCCAGTGCCCCCGTATCCTGTGATGAGGCTTACATGCAATTGACTCTGGTGGGATCGTGCTCCATCCAGTGGAAGTACTTGGGTCTTAGGGACATCCTGTCATGCAAGTATCTTATAAAGGTAGTCTATTTTACTCAAACATTCATTTTTATTTTCAATAGCTAGGTTTGGCTTTGCTGTTAGTATACGTGATTTTGAGTATTATTTTACATGAAAGAAAGTTTAAGTTACTTTAATCTTGTCTTGAGATACTTGTTTCAGGATATTTACTTTGACAACCTACACAGAAGTCTACATAATGGGAGACAGAAATGGTCCCTCCTTTCAAGCTTGTCTCTGTCAACGAATCACATTTCCATTAGCTTGACAACAAACCTAGTTCTGCATACGTTAGAGAATTTGATAATTTTTAAGGAGACTGGCCATTAACACATATGGCTTAATAATCTTCAAGGGCTTACAGCAAGTAACCATCATAAATTAGAATTTTATAACTTTGTGCTCTTTGAGTCTTAAAAATTTTTAACCTTGTATTGAAGCTCTTTTAGTATCAAGATAAACTTTAAGTCATAGATACAGGCCATCCAGAGACTGGGAATCTCATTTTAAGAACCCTTTTATAAAAGTATGCTTTTATAAACTATCACAGTTTCATACTTTTTATGTGACTCGGAGTCACAGAGTAGTTAAATTTGACAAAGTTAACAAAGACATAAGTGAATAGACATACATCATTACGTCATATTTTGTTAACATGAAGATACACCGTTATATCTTTCAGAATCTATATGTGGCTGGTGGTAGCAAATAAGATTACCTGGATTTGACATTTAAGTATTTACTATTTTGTTGTAGCTGTCTGGTTAATGAGAACCAAAACACAGGTATGGTATTCAGAGAACCAACACCTATAGCCACATTTTCTCTTTTCTTTCTTTCTCTTTCTTTCTTTCTTTCTTTCTTTTCTTTCTTCCTTTCCTGGAACTAGCTCTTTTAGACCACGCTGGCCTTGAACTCACTGAGATCCGCCTGCCTCTGCTTCTCCAGTGCTGGGATTAAAGGCGTGAGTCACCAAGGCCTGGCCAATATTTAGCCATTTCAGTGTGTGTGTGTGTGTGTGTGTGTGTGTGTGTGTGTGTGTATGAGATTGACCTGATTATAGTGTGTGTATATATGTCTGTGTGTGTGTGTGTGTGTGTGTGTCTGTATTGTTCCTTTTGATTTAAAAATGCCACGAGACATAAAAGTAATAAGTAAAGCATACTTTGTTTTTAGGAGAGGAGAGATGTTTGGCAATATCTGGGCCTTGGCCGTTTTATAATACCTTTTAAATAATGGCTTCACAAAGCTGTGTAGGTGGACCTCCTCCTCATTTTTAGTATTTAGTCTCTATTACACTCAGAAGACCTTGCGATCTCATAGAATTAGGGCCTAATCACCTACAACCAGCTGGGAGGAGTGAAGGGATGCATAGGTGAAGGTCCAATGCTCTTGTCTGTCTCCTCCTTATTTGAAGAAATATTAATATTTAACAAGTCCAGCTGTAATTGCTTTAAGCAGGCAACACTGGAGCTCTGAAGACAGACATTGCTGAGCTTTGAAGGTGCTGTGTTACATTACATTATTAAGAGAAGGATGAAACTCTTACTCATGAACGGTGATCAAAGAAACTAATATTACCTGTGTCCACACTGCAAAGCCATCAGGCCTTACAAGTTCCCAGGTAAACCTTAGAGAAAACATAACACAGCTTTTCCTGGCTTCAAAATTCAGCACATGTTCTGCTACTGGGTTTTGCCCCTAGCATAGCACCCATATTTATATTGGACTATGGAACCAGGTTATACTATTTATTTATGTTTTCAGTGTTAAACTTTCTTATAGGACCAAAATACAAATGATTGATTTGTGCTTATCCTTTCCACTGTCCCCAGTGGTTTTCTTTAATTTTTTAGTTTCTCATGTTAGTCCATCATGAAAATCAATTGCATTGCAGGACAAAAACGTTCACTAATATGCCCCTTGTTGTCCCCTCAGTCTGGATGGGGAAAAAATGAGTGAGAAAAGATGCATTGTTAGGGAGTGTAGAAGTACAGCATCTAACAGTCCCCGTATTGGAGTGGTTTGCTCGATAATGGCTGGTTCTACAGGTGCTGACATGGCACAATAGGTGGGGCTAGTCTAAGGGAGCTGCTGAGGGTGGAGACATGGATATTTTGTTACAGACATTAAATAACAAAATCTTTGTGACAAACACATATTGGATAGTAACTTTCAGCTCTTACACTTTAACTTTTGGCTTTTTTCTCCCCACCCCTACTGCTCCTACACCTAGTGTTCTCTCTCTCTCTCTCTCTCTCTCTCTCTCTCTCTCTCTCTCTCTCTTTGGTTCAATATAACTCATCCACAATGTTCAGCATATTGAATCATGATTACTGCAGTCCTCGCTTACAGCCTCAGGATATCATCAGCTCTGGAGAAAAGATATCCTTTGGCACGGATGGCAGTCATAAAGAGGGCATAGAAGGCCATGTCAAGCGCCCCATGAATGCATTTATGCTGTGGTCTCGTGGTCAGAGGTGCAAGTTGGCCCTGGAGAACCCCAGCATGCAAAACACAGAGATCAGCAAGCAACTGGGATACCAGTGGAAACGCCTTACAGAAGCCGAAAAAATGCTATTTTTCCAAGAGGCTCAGAGACTGCAGACCCTACACAGAAAGAAATACCCGAACTATAAGTATCGGCCTCACCGGAGAGCTAAAGAGCCTCAGAGATTGGGCACTTTGTTGCCTGCAGATGCCTCTTCAAGAAAACTATACAACTTGATGCCAGGGAACAAGTACCAGTGCACATTCATATACAGAGAGGACTGGACTAGGGCTGCACAGCTGTCCTCCAAGAGCCAGCTAAGCTATTTACAGCCTGGGGACATCCCCTTTCAGCACCACACCTGTGCAGCAGCAGCAGGAGGAAGTGCAGCTGTAGCAGCAGCAGCAGCAGCAACAGCAGCAGCAACAGTAGCCACAGCTACTTACTACCAACTGACATCACCAGTGAACAAAACAGCATAGCTACAGCATCTCGGTAAGACCCTGTGGCAATCTCATGACACTGGCTTCTGCTGGGATGCATGTCAATACTCCCTCTTGCTATAATTTACAGCCTGAGATAAGGATTTCCCTCCTCTCATAATAAAGGCCCTGCTCCTTTCTATTTGGGTCCGCAAACGAGGTGTGTAAAGATGTGTCATGTGTAATGAAGGAGAATGCTTAGAACAGCTTGCGCCTATCTTTAAGACTGTTAAACAGACAAGAGTTTCATCACTGCGGAAACTATGTTTTACCTATCGCTCTTCCATGGGTACATCTATGAGAAACACATGCAACTTACACCTGTGGTAAAATGAAACGAAAGAAAGAAAGAAAGAAAGAAAGAAACAAACAAACAAACAAACAAACAAAAACCCAGCTTGTGCCTCTTTGAGCATGCTAAGCACTCCTTTGTAGACCAAATGCATCTAACTGTTTTACAGGGTCCCTGTATATCATACATAAGTAAAGTGTGATAATGTAAAGCTGTCTTTCGAGTCTCTTTTTCAGTTCTCCTCCCCACTGTGGAAAGCTGAGACTTCCTTCTTTTCATCATCTTACTCCACGCCTACGAACTACGCCGTGAGAGCTTTATAACACCTTTTGACAAAATAAAGCTTTTACGTCTGTTCATTCATGTGAAGTCACATTCTGCTTCTCTTTTGAATATTGTCTGTCTTTAAACATCAAATTGTTTTATAAAATGAAAGGTTTTGTACAAAAGCATTACAGACCAAAGCTGTATTTTCAGGGTCCGGTTAAGCATCAGAAATGGAATGGGCACGGGAACAAGCTATACAGGCCAAGTAGTTGAATGTACTAACACTTCAAGACTCCATGCATATAAAGTGGCTGGACTGATACAAAAGGTGTAACGAGGGGACCGGGATGTGCTGAGGGGAGTGAGTGGTGCATGACATTTGCCCATTCACTCAACTGGCAGATTTTAAGCTAAGGAGGTTTGAAGTACCCCTGTCTGGTTATAATAAACAAGCTTAAAACAAAAATGAAGACTCTGTGCACAGGATCCCCTGCAAATGTTTCCTCTGGGAACCTCCAGGAACCATAGGTTGTGGTTAACTCCAGGCTTCTAAAGGTTTATACCCAGAACTTAAATTAGCTCTTCCATTTTCATCAGCGTAATCCCACAGAATGCTTTCCTCATTATAATTTATGTTGCACAATACAGTCTTGCCCAATCACATTTGAATGACTGACTGTAAGTCAGACATACCTCTAAAGCATTGGTTGGAAGAAAACAACAGACACTGAGCCTATGCGGTGACCTGCTGTAACACTAGCTATAATACAACATGGAATATTATCCAGAGAACCTTGGGATATTTTGAGCACTTTGAATCGAAAAGAGTGTTTGAAATGGTCTTAAAACCTGTGAGCTTTACTCCACTTTCAAAGCATCTAGTGTAAACACTAAATTATTGGCACTGATTGTGTACATAAATTATTAGATTGCTCTCTAGAATTCAATGAAACAGTCAGTGGCACTACTATGCTTCTAACTCATGGGGTTCTGTTCGTTTGGTTTGGTCTTGTGAGACAGGTTTCTCTGTGTAGCCTTTACTGTCCTGGAATGTCTTTTGTAGGGCAGGCTGGCCTGGAACTCAGAGATCCACCTGCCTCTGCCACCACCACCTGGTAATTGGGTTTGATGGGTGTGTTCCAGCACTGTTTCAATGTCTATGAACTCAAATAAGGTTCCATAAGTCTTTGAATAGATTTTTAACTCAAATGAGTGGAAATATATCTCTCCTAGGGGATACCTGTGTATCTTTCTCTGGAAAGTTTCTGCATGAATTCTCCATCACTTTTTGTGACTTCTCTCCTTTGTGTGAATTATATATGCTAAGTGTTAGCTAACTAGAGAACTGTCCACATTCCAGAATCAGGTGTTACCCACCCCGTTACCCTGCCTTCAATGACTCAGCAACAATGCCTTCCCATCACTGAGGGCCAATGTGACACATTTCCACTGTCCCCGCCTTACCTGAATTTTCCCTAGGTGCATGCTCCATATCCCAACACCCCCATAAGGCTTGCTCTCTGGTCTTCCACTGTCTCTACCCCGACTCAGAGTTAGCCATTTCTCAGTTGTGTGAGGTCTGTTGCATGGTGTGATCATTGTGGCATTCCTGGGACCCCCATCACCAAGGTACTCCTTGATCAGAGACCCTTTCACAAAGAGATGTAGATAAAGGGCAATGATCTCAATGATTCCTCTAGCTATCCAAAGATTTCCTCTTTCTCACCTGGACCTACTTAGGACTTATCTTCCTCCTCCTCCCTTGTGGACCTGTTGCCATGGAATCTTTCCAGTTAATCCTGGTGTGAACTTTGGAGGCAGCTCTCTGTCTAGAATTTCAGGCCTTTTCTCCAGACAGCCTATCACACTGTCCTCTTTGCAGTGAAAAGTGGAATTGGCAGCTAAATTTTTGGAGTTGGAGAGATTTTGCTCCTTTTTTTGGGCATCTCTTCATTGATACTTCCTGCTCTGAACTTTTTCTGGGTTATACCAAGAAGTACAAACCTGGCAACTGACTACAGTGCCAATATCTGGGAGAAACTTTCAGACCAATGGTGTAAAAGGGATCCACAGAACAGGCACAGCTAAAAAGGACCTGCAACACTCTTTTGTTCTGCTGCCTAACTCTTGAGGTTATAGCGAAACAAAGAGATTTGTACAGGAACAACTTGTGTTATGGAAGGGAGTTGGGAGCAAACTGCATGAGATTTCAACGAAAATGCAAGCTAGATAGGATAAAACTACACTGTAAATAATTTCCAAAAAGAATATATTTAAACTCTCAAACAATATCAATATTATTTTTTTTCCTTTTGAAAGAAAATGGACCAGTATATCAGAATATGTTATCATAGTAACAAAACATGAAACCATGATAATCTTATTAATTTAAGTAAAGGAGTTGTCTCTTCATCTGTGAAATTAGCAGGTGTTGTTTACTGGGCACTTCCTACTGACCTGGGGACTCTGAGATCCTTTGTTCCTTGATATTTACATTTCAAAGACTCAACAACAGGAAGAGTTAAGAAGGGTGGTAGATCTTTCTCTCTCTCTCTCTCTCTCTCTCTCTCTCTCTCTCTCTCTAGTGTGTGTGTGTGTGTGTGTGTGTGTGTTTCATGTGTAAATTGAATGTCTTGATCCCGCCTCAAAATCTGTGTGTTTGTGTGTGTGTGTGAGAGAGAGCAGTAAAGGGAGACGGAGACACACAGACACCACAGACACAGACACAGACACACATGGGAGAGAATAGAGGAGTGAGAGAGAGTGTGTGTGTGTGTGTGTTTGTGAGTCTGTGTGTCTGTGCATATGTAATGAGGGCAGGGGAAGGATCCCTGTATGTATGCTGACACAGAGGCTGCAACCTTATGGAACCAACCCACTGGAAGTGTCTCACACCGTATGGGAGTTTTTTCTAGCTAATTCCCCGAAGTCTTTGTAGGGTTAGTGGTGAAGTAGTCTGGAATTGAGAATGGTATCATTCCCGAGAGATGAAGGCTTGTGGTGCTTACCCAGACCTCTGTCAGGAGCTTTGGGTGGAAGGGATAGGGTTGGTAGGTGGGCCTCGAGGAACCCAAGGGGAGAGTGGACAAGATCTCTGAAGCAGGAGCCAAGGCCCCACAAGCAGCATTGCCTGTTAGCAGTTCCACTGTCCTGAGATTTTTCAAATGAATAACACTGGTAGCCATCCATATTTCCAGGGGTCGGTCATAAGTGGGTGACAGACTGCCCTGCAGGAGGAGGAAACTAACTCCCTCCCTCCTTTGCTCAGCTGAAAGGAAGGACACTAAATCTTGGCCACACTCAAGAGCACTAGCAGGAGGCAGTCCCATGCCATGCTTTTGTAAGGTTCAGCATCCCAGCTGTGCTGCCCCAACTCCAGCCCCACCCGGCATCCCTTACCTTAGGAAAAGCTCATGTTTTCCACATACTAATGAAATCAGTGACAGGTACATCAGTCCCCTGCCTCTCTAACTTCAAGGCACACCCAGCATGTTATGAAGTTTGAGACTCCTGGAATCCATGTTCTTCCATCTGAGGATATCTCAGAACTCCCGTTTACCCTCTCAGCAGTTTTCAAGTAAATTATGTCTAAAGCCCCCAGGCCCCATCCTCCATTCCCCACTCCTGCCCAGTGTTTTATTGCTATCCTTCTCCATGACACAGAGTTAGAGGGCCATCCTGACCCAGGGCAAAGGCTTTGGAGGGAAAGATGGAGGCAGATGGCCTGAAAAGCCTAACAAGTAACTAAAGAGTAGACAGTAGATGTCAAAATGAGTACGCAGACTTGGTGCAGCACTAATAATAAAGGCAGACCAAAGGGTTAAGGGAAGATGTCCCAAGAACAAAATGATGATCCTATCTCAGTTAGGGATGCAGGCTTGGAGATCCAGTAGAAACAGCAGCATTAGGACTCTTCAGATTTTATCTCCTTCCTTCCCAGCTGTGAGCTGTGTTAAGTTTGGGCTCTGGGCCTGCTTGTAAACTTATAACCTGGAGCTCAGTGGAAAAGGAGAGAAGGCTTAAAACGACCTGGAGATTAAATGATTTTAAATGATTAAAATGAAAGGAGAGTGGGTGGGGGTAAAAGTAGGGAGCTAACATAGGGAGGGTCCTCAGACTCTTTGCCTTTTGGCAGGTGGCCATGTCAGAGGAGAAGCAGGTTGCAACTGACTTCAGGACATCAGCCTCCCAGGAAGCAAATCTCTGAAGGGTGAATTTTGGTCAGGCCATCTCTTGCATCTGATGTACGTTTACGTTTGTTGCTACCTTTTTTTTCTCCTATCTAGCATGGCGTGAATGGGTGTGGAAAGATTCCCACTGCCTTAAATGTGGCATGATTATCTCATGGAAATACCCCATTTTACTGGGCATTTTTACCCATGGATTATCATAGAGATGATTTCCTCCTGAGCTGTACTGTTTAGCTGATGCAATGACTCTTATACAATAATAATGATAGTTTAAATAGGATTTTGATGATTGACAGTCCTTAGTAAATACAGCGAGGGACAGTGATGGGAGGTTCCCTAACTAGGAAAACTAAGAGAGGTAAAAGCAAGATGGGATGTCGTTCCCATTCTTGATAAAACAGGGGCTGAGAGGATACAAAATTAGAACAAAAAAATGACACACAGCTAGTATTCCTGAGAGACTCTAAATTATTATTGTTGTTGTTGTTGTTGTTGGAACCTGAGAGACTCTAAATTGTTATTATTGTTGTTGTTGTTGTTTCTGTTTATTATACTTATTATTATTTATAATATGAGACGCTAAAGCTATGAGTGACCCTGAGAGAATCCAACTTCACCAGAAACGTTAGTGACTATCAACTGTGGAAAAAACCCGAGTGACAAAGATTCAGTCGACAAGCACAGACTTTTCCAGAAATACGGAGCTTGGTTATTACTACAAATATCACAGCTTAGGGAGGACAGGTGATCCTAACAGTATAAAACAGACATTTCTCAGGCCGGGCGGTGGTGGCGCACGCCTTTATTCCCAGCACTAGGGAGGCAGAAGCAGGCGGATCTCTGTGAGTTCGAGACCAGCCTGGTCTACAAGAGCTAGTTCCAGGACAGGCTCCAAAACCACAGAGAAACCCTGTCTCGAAAAACCACAAAAAAAAAACAAAAACAAAAAAAAACAGACATTTCTCTGTAGTCCATTGGCGGGGCTCTGTTTTTCTCTGTATTTATATTTTTATAAATGTGATTTTTATATTTTTATATATATTTATATATTTTATATTTTTTATGCTTATATATTTTTTATTTTTATGTATATATCTCTTTATATTTTTATATATTATGTATAGTTATATTCTTTATATATTGTTTTATATATAAATATATTTATATTTTTATATATATTTTGTAAATGTGATAATATTTGAACTCTGCTGCCATATGTCCGAGAGTACCTCAAATCAAAATTTAGTCATCGGGACCACAAATACCAAGTTTCCGTTTCTCAGGGATTTGACATCTTGGTCTCTGGTTCTTTTTAGCCATGTCCTATGTATTAAATATCCTGGCGAGAGCTGCAGTTATCTTAGGGTTTATCTGCATCCGGGTAAGCTTTTAGGATTCCTCAGGACTCTGTGTCCTCCCTGCTGTGGTTTCCTGAATGTCTTTATAACACGGTAACTTAAGTCTCAAGACGGTTGTATGCGAGAGGAACCGTGAAGACTTTCTTTTTATTGAGAAATCAAACGTGTTTCACATGTTAAAACGTGTTTTTTTGTTTTTTGTTTTTTTCGAGACAAGGTTTCTCTGTAGCTTTGGAGCCTGTCGTGGAACTAGCTCTGTAGACCAGCCTGGTCTTGAACTCACAGAGATCCGCCTGCCTCTGCCTCCCGAGTGCTGGGATTAAAGGCGTGCGCCACCATCTCCCGGCTTAAAACGTGTTTTTAAAAATTGATTTAAAACGTGTTTTTAAAAATTGATTTAGCGGGTAATGAGTCTTGTCCTCAACCGCAAACGTCCGAGCACCTGGCCGCCATCGAAATCATGAAGCTGAAACACATTCTGATCCTGCAAAATAAAATCGATCTGGTGAAGGAAAGTCAGGCTAAGGAGCAGTACGAGCAGATCCTGGCGTTTGTACAAGGTGAGAGGCCTTGATATGTAATTGATATGTAAGCATGTTAGAGTCACCATAGTAGATGTGTCATCTCGTGTGTTTATTTAATAGATCATGCTCTTAAGGAACAGTTATTTAAGATGAAAATACCATGAAGATGGTCGTTTCTGTTTGTTAGCTGAGGTGTCTGGAGGTATTTAAGGAGCTTTTTTGATGTGTTTGTTGTATGTAGAACATAATTTTGAATTTTGCCCCTCAGGTACGGTAGCGGAAGGAGCTCCTATTATTCCAATTTCTGCTCAATTAAAATACAACATTGAAGTCGTGTGTGAGTATATAGTAAAGAAAATTCCGGTGCCTCTCAGAGACTTCACCTCAGAACCCCGACTTATCGGTGAGGAATTCACCTTTCCACCCCTAATCGTGATTATTTTTTCTTAATATGTTTATTTCATGTTTTTAGCGGTTTATTTCATGTTTTAATGGTTTATTTCATGTTTTTAAATGTTTATTTCGTGTTTTTAACGGATTTTTTCCTTAATATGTTTATTTAATGTTTTTTAATGGTTTATCACGTTTTTAATGGTTTATTACATTTTTTAACCGGTTTATTGCATGTTTGCTTGGCGTCCATGCTTCCCCCCCCCCCCCCAGTCATCCGGTCTTTTGATGTGAACAAACCTGGCTGTGAAGTTGATGACCTCAAAGGGGGTGTCGCTGGCGGTAGCATTTTAAAAGGAGTATTAAAGGTAAATCACGTTTTAACTTTTTAGTGTGACCCCCCCATCCACCCTAAAAATAAGTTAAAATCGATGGTTTTGTTCTCGTTTAACAGTAAATTTTATTGAATTGTTTGATGTGGTTTTGCTAAATATTTTTTAAAAAATATTTATGTATGCGTACTTGCACATATGTATGTATACCATATGTATGCTTGGTTAAAAATCTATGGTTTTGTTCTCGGTTAAAAGTAAATTTTATTGAATTGTTGTCTGGGTTTTTCTAAATATTTTATTATATTTACATGTTACCTGTGACTCACACGTGGAGTCTGTTATGGGTAATTACTTAAATTGAATGGTTTTAAAAAATATTTTTAGACTGTCCAAAATTGTCCTTGTAAGCAGGAGGGATAATATTTTAGTTTTAATCATGTTTTTCAGATATTTTTACAGGTTAAAGTCATATGTAGCCTCCAGATATCATTAATTCATTCATACATGTTCTAGGTGGGCCAGGAGGTAGAAGTGAGACCGGGAATCGTTTCCAAGGACACAAAAGGGAACCTCATGTGTAAACCGATCTTCTCCAAGATTGTGTCACTGTTCGCGGAACACAATGATCTTCAGTATGCAGCTCCGGGCGGTCTCATCGGTGCGGATTTTATTCTGATGGAGAAATGTGTTTCCCTTGATTTCGGTTCCTTTCCAGGGAAGACGTGTTATTCCAAGGATGGTCGTGTGTGTTTAACTGTATGACAATCTAATTTAGTAATGGACATATATGTATAATATAGATATATAGTATTATGTCTTATATTATTATCTTATATAGTATATACGTTATATATTATTATATCATTACATGTATATTATATATTATATATTACATGTATATTATATATTACATTGTGTTATAATTATGTTAGATATTATATACCATGTCATTATATTATATATTATATGTTATTATATATTATATATCTTATATTGTTATATTATGTATAATTATATATATTCAGTTAAACTTTGACTTTTACAGTATAAAATGCGTGTTTATGAACATATGAAGAAGACATTCCAGTTTTATGAATAGTGTGACTTTTAACCTGTTATGTGTACATGTATTTATATGATATGTTATGCGTACATGTATGTCTGTGTGGTATAAGCAAATTTTGTAGAAAATGGGTTTGAAATCCGCAGTGAGTCCCAGAGAAACAGTTGTAGAGGTCTCTGGATGTACTTACTTAGTTTTATTTACGTGACAAAAACCTAGCTCTTAGCATGTACGATTTTGCTACTCTGTTTAAAATTAACCCTTCGATTTCTTATTAATTTTAAAGAAATAAAATATAAAATAAAATAAAAATATATATGTTTACCCACATTTTTATCGGGAGTTGGAACAAAAATCGACCCGACCTTGTGCCGCGCAGACCGCATGGTGGGGCAGGTCCTCGGTGCTGTTGGTGCTCTACCTGAAATATTCACAGAATTAGAAATTTCCTACTTCCTGCTGAGACGGCTCCTGGGCGTGCGCACAGAGGGAGACAAAAAAGCCGCCAAGGTGAGTTCTTTAATACCGGCTTCACAGCTATGAAATATTGTGTGGTGTCACAGCCCCATTTATTTAAAATAGAATCACAAAAGGGATAAATAATAAACAAATATTTCCTATAGGTCACAGCAAAGAAAAGCGACGATGCCTTAAATTTAAAAAAAATTATTAGAAATAGGCCGGGCGGTGGTGGCACACGCCTATAATCCCAACACTTGGGAGGCAGAGGCAGGTGGATCTCTGTGAGTTCGAGACCAGCCTGGTCTAGAAGAGATGGTTCCAGGACAGGAACCAAAAAGCTACGGAGAAACCCTGTCTCGAAAAATCCAAAAAAAAAAAAAAATTAAAATATAAACATATAAACATAAAGAAAAGCGATGATGCTTTAAATTTTAAAAAACGGTGGTATTGTCATGTCCATGTATGTTGTATGTGCGGCCAGGATTAACTACATCTCTAGTTTATTTTAGAAAGTTTTAGTTCCTTTTCTCTTAACTATGTTCCCTCCCTCAGGTTCAGAAGCTGTCCAAGAATGAAGTGCTCATGGTGAACATAGGATCCTTGTCCACAGGAGGCAGAGTCAGCGCCGTCAAGGCTGACTTAGGGAAAATCGTTCTCACCAATCCCGTGTGCACAGAAGTGGGAGAAAAAATTGCTCTGAGCCGACGCGTGGAGAAACACTGGCGGTGAGTGTGTTGGTTTTGTCATGGCCGATCGAGAAAATACGGTGTGTATATATACACAGACATGTATATATACATGCACACATATATACACATATAAATATATACATATATGGTGTGCATATATGCATACATAAACATACATGTACACATGTGCATATAAATATATACATATGATTGCCTGTGTGCATATATAAACATATAAATATATACCTATATGGTGTGTGTATGCATATGTGGACATACATGTATGCATATGTGCACATATAAATATATACATGTATGGGGTGCATGTGTACATATATGTATAAATATGTACATATATACACATATATACATATACTAAGAGCATGTCTGAACTGAACATCAGGAATAGTCAACATGTTTATAAATTATCACACCTGTGAACCGGATTTAAAAATAAACGATTTCTTCTATTTTATTTTTTCAGCCTGATAGGCTGGGGCCAGATCCGAAGAGGAGTGACCATCAAGCCGACCACAGACGATGAATAAAATGACATGTTTGGATGAAACGAGAATATGTTGATGTTTCTTAACACGCTTAGAGATGTTTTCATGTTAAAAGTAGGAAATATATTTTCAAAGCTTATGTGAGTCAGAACTGTCGGGTTTTTCTAGTTTACATGAGAAGAAACCGGCGTCTGTCACGTCAGACTTCTTGATGTATTATTAATCTGCAGGTCAGCCGGCAATGTCATCCGTGTGGCCTGGAAATAAAATAAAAATAAAACCAAGTTGACCACGTTTGCTCTGCACCATTAAACTCCCAGCAAAGCTTTTCTTAGGATTCGTTTTATTTTATATGTCCAGGCATAAAGGACGGTGAACATGGATAAACACGTGAAGGCTCAGTTTAGTTTTGCCTCATTTTATACACTTTGTTTAAATACAAGATGGAAAAATTAACGGGCTCGAATAAATCCTTTCATACCTTCTTTTAATATGTGATCCGTGTAAAATGAGGGGACCGCTAAGGGATGGGCAGCTCAAAATTGTAGATCTAGTCAAAGGGATTCATCACTCTTTTTCTAGCCTGTGCATGCGTTAAATATGCATCTGGGACATTCATACATGCAGGCAAAACCTTAAATAAATCTAAACCAAAGTCCTCAGAAAACTCATCAGAATATTAAGTTTATAAACTTAGTATATAAATATGTAACATACATAAATATATAAATATATAAAATATATATTTGAATAGGAACATATTTATATAAGTTTTATTTGCTTGGGTTTTGTCAGTCAGTTCCCTCGGAGGCCAGAAGAGGGCATCAAATCACCTGGAGCTGGAGTTGACAGTTGTGAGTGACATTGTGTTTGCAGTTGTTGGGAGCTGAACACGGGTTCTTTCTAATGTCAGTCAATGCATGTAAACCGTAAGCTGTCATGAATTTATTTTATTTTAATACAGTGTTTAAAGGCAGGAGGCAGTGGGTCCCGGGACGACACCACAGGTCGTGCGGGACTCTGAGTAGCTTCAGGCTGGAATCAGTGGGTCCCGAATCAACACCACAGGTCCTACAGGTTCCGGAAAGGCCCTAAGGGGGCAGAGGGCTCCTCTTGGCTCTGCTCCGCTCCTCTCAGCTCGGCTCCCCTCGGGTCCTCTCGGCTCTTCTCTGTTCTGTTCGGCTCGGGTTCTCTCTGCTCCTCCGGGCTCCTCGAGCTCTTCTCCACTCCTCTCGGCTCCCCTCTGCTCGGCTCGGATCCGCTTGGCTCCACTCAGCTTGGCTCCTCTCCCCTCTGCTCCTCTCAGGCTCCTCTGGTCTCTGCTCGGATCCTCTTGGCTGCTCTGGTCTCTCTCAGCTCCTCTCGACTCCCCTCTACTCTGCTCGGCTCCGCTCGGGTCCACTCGGATCCTCTCTCCTCCGCGATGCTCTGCGGGGCTCCTCTCGACTCCGCTGGGCTCCTCTAGGCTCGGCTCGGCTTGGCTTGGCTCTGCTAGGTTCCTCTCCGCTCCTCTCCTCTCCGCTCGGGTCCTCTCGGCTCCGCTTGGCTCTCTTATTATAGCTAATTCCTTAAGCCCCCCCCCAAGCTCAAAGCAAAAAAAAAATACTATTTTTCAAATATAATTTTTTAAAAAATTAAAGCCTAGCAGATTTAATCTGTACACATTTTAATATTTGCTGTATAAGAAGAATGAAACCGTTAGATAAAATATTTCATTTTTCCAGATGTTTTGTTTCTCACTCAAAATTGATAAACTTGCAGCAGACCGTCAATTTGGTGTTCTGTGTGCCTGCTTCTTCTATTTGCTTCTTCTATTTGTCTCAGTTTGGAGAAGTTTTCACCTGTAAAAATTTGTCCTGTGCTGTGATACTCACCCATTTGTTTCTTTTAATCTAAGGTTTATTGTTTCACACTGTTCTATATGTCCTGAGTGTTCTTGTGTTTTAATTTTTCTTTACGTGTTATTCGCTTATCTCTTTTCTCAAAAACCTTTGATTTTTTTTATTTTTATATTTGATTTTCAATGCAGCTTCGCTAAGGAAGCCGTAGGACACTCTGGTGTTACACGGGGTCCAGGCAGTGTAGACGGATCAGATTGGAACATGGACAATGCACAACTTGAATTATAAACACGGGGAGGGGTTGACAACCAGGCCGACTCTGATAGAGGAGATCATGGACGCTCTGTCTCTGAAAGAAAAGAGGCGACCGTGCAATACGTTTATCCGCACACGTCACTTAGAGAACTCAGATCACCGTTCGGGTCCGCTCGGCTCCTCTCGGGTCCTCTTTATCCGCTCGGCTCAGTTCTGCTCCTCTTGGCTCTTCTTGGCTACGCTAGTCTCTGCTCGGGTCCGCTCGGGTCCGCTCGGCTGCGCTCGGCTGCGCTCGGCTCCGCTCGGCTGCGCTCGGCTCCGCTCGGGTCCGCTCGGCTGCGCTTGGCTTCACTCGGCTCCGCTCGGCTCCGCTCGGCTCTGCTCGGCTCCGCTCGGCTGCGCTCGGCTCTGCTCGGCTCCGCTCGGCTTCGCTCGGCTCCGCTAGGCTCCGCTAGGCTCCGCTAGGCTCCGCTCGGCTCCGCTAGGCTCCCCCCCGGCTCAGGCTCCGCTACGCTCCCCTCTGCTCTGCTCCGCCCGGCTCCTCTAGGTTCCTCTCCTCTAGGCTCCTCCCTTCTCGGCTCGGCTCCGCTGGTTTTTTCTCGGCTCCGCTCGGCACCTCAAAGCAAAAATTACTATTTTTCAAAAATAATTTGTACAAAAAATTTAAAGCCTTGCAGAATTGATCTGTACAAATTTTAATATTTGCTACATAAGAAGAATGAAACCGTAAGATAAATTATTTCATTTTTCCAGATGTTTTGTGTTTTCCACTCAAAATTGATAAACTTGCAGCAGACCGTCAGTTTGGTGTTCTGTGTGCCTGCTTCTTCTATTTGTCTCAGTTTGGAGAAGTTTTCACCTGTAAAAATTTATCCTGTGCTGTGGTTCTCACCCGTTTGTTTCTTTTAATCTAAGGTTTATTGTTTCACAGTGTTCTACAGTCCTGCGTGTTCCACAGGTCCTGCAGGTCCCTGAGCAGAGGCTGGCAGGGGACAGTGGGTCTCGAGACGACAGCACAGGTTGTGAGGTTCAATGAGTTGGCGGCAGGAGGTCTCGAGACAACAGCACAGGTCCTACAGGTCCCTCAGCGGCTGCAGGCAGAGGGCAGTGGGTCCCTAGATGACACCACAGGTCCTGAATGTCCCTGTGTAGCACCAGGCAGTGGGTTCTGAGACTAAAGCACAGGCACTGCGAGTGCCTGAACAGCTGCAGGCATGGGGTCCAGAGACGACATTGCATGTACTGCAGGTCCCTGAACAGCAGCAGGCAGGGTGCAGTAGTGTGTCCTGAGAAGACAGCACAGATCCTGCGGGTACCTCAGCTTCAGCAGGCAGCGGAAGTGAGTCCCTAGACAATACCACAGGTCCTGCGGGTAACTTAGCAGTGGCAGGCAAGTGGAAGTGTGTCCCAAGACAACACCAAAGGTTCTGTGGGTCCCTGAGCAGCCTGCCGGGGCAGTGGGAACCGAGACGACAGCATATTTCCTGTGGGTCCCCGAGCAGTGGCAGTCAGGGACTAGTTGGTCCAGAGATGATAGATCCTGCTGGTTCCTGTGCAGTGGCAGAAAGTGGGCAGTGGGTCCCAGACAACACCACAGATCCTGTGGGTCCCTGAGAATCCTGCAGGGGACAGTCAGTCCCGAGACAACACCACAGGTCCTCCAAGAACTGTGGGTCCCTGAACAGCAGCAGGCAGAGGCCAGAGGATTCGGAGACTACATGACAAGTCCTGCGGGTCCCTGAATACCAGCAGGCAGGGGACAGGGGGTTCAAGACTCAGGGACCCGCAGTACTTGGAGGACCTGTGGCATCGTCTGGGGACACACTGCCCTCTGCAGGCTGCTCAGAGTCCTGCAGGACCTGTGGTGTCCTCTCAGGACCCACTGCCTCCTCCCTGCTGCTGCTCATGGAAGTGCAAAACCTGTGGTGTCATCTAAATACCACCTGCCCCCTTCCTGCCGCTGCTCAGGAAGCTGCAGGACCTGTGGAGTAGAACAGAACCCACTAGCACCTGCCTATTGCTGCTCAGGATCCTGCAGGACCTGTGGTGTCATCTAGGGAACCACTGCCTGCAGCCTGCCCCTGCTCAGAGACCTGTATTACATGCGATGTCATCCCGGGAAACCCTGCCAGCTTCTGCTTAGGGACCCGCAGTACCTTTGCTGTTGTCTCAGGACCCACTGCCACCTGCAGGCTTCTCAGGAACCCACAGGACCTGTGATGTCGTCTCGAGACCCACTGCCCCCTGCCTGGTGCTGCTCAAGGACCTACAGGACCTGTGGTGTCACCTCAGTATCCCCTGCCCCTTTCCTGCTGCTGATCAGGGATCCATAGGTCCTGTGGTGTTGTCTCAGGACAATTCCTTATGCCTGTCACTGCTCAGTGACCCGCAGGACCTGTGGTGTCACAGACTGCAGTGAGCAGAAGGCCCCAAGACTACAATACAGGGTCTGCGGGTCTGGGAGCAGTGGCAGGCAAAGGGCAGTGTGTCCAGAGGCAGCACCACAAGTTCTGCTTGTCCCTGAGCAGCAGTAGGCAGGGGGCAGTGTGTCCAGAGGCAACACCACAGGTCCTCTGTGTCTCTGAGCAGACTGCAGAGGTCAGTGGCTCCTGAGATGACAGCACAGGTCCTGCGGGTCCCTGAGCAGTGAAAGGCAGTGGGCAGTGGTTCCAGAGACAACACCACAGGTCCTGCAGGTCGCTGAGTAGCCTGCAAGGGGCAGTGTGTCCAAAGAGAACAGCACAGTTACTGCGGGTTTCTGAGCAGGAGCTGGCAGACAGTCTGGGGACGACATCACAGGTCCTGTGATTTATTGTGCAGCCGCAGGCTGGGGGCAGTGGTCCTGAGACAACTTCACAGGTCATGCTGGTTCCTGAGTATTGGCGGGCAGTGGGTCCCAAGAAAACACCACAGGTCCTGCAGGTCCCTGAGCAGAGGCAGGCTGGGGTTAGGGGGTCCCGAGACAGTACAGGTCTTGCAGGTAGGTCCCTGAGCAGTGGCAGGCAGGGGGCAGTGGTTCCAGAGACAGAACAACAGGTCCTGCGTGTCTCTGAGCAGCCTGCAGGGGGCAAGGAGTCCCAAGACAACACCACAGGTCCTGCATGTTCCAGAGAAGTGGCAGGCAGGGGACAGTGGGTCTCGAGGCATAAGACATGTCCTGTGGGTCTCTGAGCAGTGGCTGGAAAGAGGCAGAGTTTTTGAGACAATACAGGTCCTGAGGGTCCCTGAGAAGTAGCAGGCAGATGCCAGTGGGTCCCAAGATGACACCACAGGACCTGCATTTCCCTAAGCAGTAGCAAGCAGGGGTCAGTGGGTCCCGAGATGACAACACAGGTCCTTCGGGTCCTAGAGCATGGGCAGGCAGGTGGCTGGGTGTCCCGAGATAACATCACAGGGCACGTGGGTCCATGAACATCGGCAGGCAGTGGGTCCCGAAAAAACAAACAAACAAACAAAAAAACCAACACAGGTCGTGTGGTTCCCTTAGAGTGGCAGGCAGGGGGTCCCTAGAAGACAGCACAGGTCCTGCAGGTCCCTAAGCAGCGGCACGCAAGGTGTCTCGAAGCAACACCACAAGTCCTCTAGCAGCGGAAGTCAGAAGGATGGGTGTCCCAAGACATCACAGGTCATGCAGGTCCCTGAGCAGCAGCAGGCAGTGGGTCCCAAGACAACACCACAAGCTGTGGAAATCCGTGAGCAGAGGCAGGCATGGTGCAGTGGGTCACAAGACATCAGCCCAGGTCGTTTGGATCCCTGAGCAGGCTCTTTTTCTTTTGTTTTTATTTATTTACTTATTAAAGATTTCTGCCTCCTCCCCGCCACGCCTCCCATTTCCCTCCCTCTCCCCCAATCAAGTCCCCCTCCCTCGTCAGCCCGAAGAGCAGTCAGGGTTCCCTGCCCTGTGGGGAGTCCAAGGACCTCCCACCTCCATCCAGGTCTAGTAAGGTGAGCATCCAAACTGCCTAGGCTCCCACAAAGCCAGTGCGTGCAGTAGGATCAGAAACCCATTGCCATTGTTCTTGAGTTCTCAGTAGTCCTCATTGTCCGCTATGTTCAGCGAGTCCGGTTTTATCCCAGGCTTTTTCAGACCCAGGCCAGCTGGCCTTGGTGAGTTCCCGATAGAACATCCCCATTGTCTCAGTGTGTGGGTGTACCCCTCGCAGTCCTGAGTTCCTGGCTCGTGCTCTCTCTCCTTCTGCTCCTGATTTGGACCTTGGGGTTCCAGTCCGGTCTGAGCAGACTCTTTTAAAGGAAAAATAGAAAGAGCTGGGGTCCTTCTCTCGAGGCTGAGGGACCTCTGCCGTGGCAGAATAAATATTCCTCTTGCTATTGCATCAGCCATGCTGAGAGTGTCTCTTGGGGCGACCTCCTGCTTGGCGGGGCTTTAGGGCCCAATACTATGTTGTCTTGGGACTCCCTGCCTACCGCTGTTCAGGGACCCGCAAAACCTGTGGTGAGGTCTCGGGACCCACTGCCCCCTGCAGGCTGCTTGGGGACCCGCAGGACCTGTGATGTCATCTAGGGACCAACTGCCCCCTGCAGGCAGCTGAGGGACCCACAGGACCTGTGTTGTAGTCTCTAGACCCACTGCCCCCTGCCAGGTACTGCTCGGGGACCCACAGGACCTTGGTTGCCATCTCAGGACCAACTGCCCACTGCAGGCTGTTCAGAGACCCGCAGGACCTGTGCTGTTGTCTCGAACCCACTGCCGCCTGCCTGCAGCTGCTCAGGGACAGGCAGGACATGAGGTGTCTCATTGGGATCCGCTGCCCCCTGCCTGCCACTGCCCAGGGACCAGCCTGACCTATGCTGTTGTCTCAGGACCCCCTAACCACTGTCTGCCTCGGCACAGGGACCTGAAGGACTTTTGATGTCAGCTAAGGACCCCCAGCATCCTGACTGCCGTTGCTCTGGGACCCCCTGCACTCTGCAGGCTTCTAAGTGACCCGCAGGACAAGTGGTGTCATCATGGGACCCATTGTCTTCCGCTGCTCAGGGACCTACAGGTCCTGTGCTTTCGTCTAAAGATCCCTTGTCTGCCACTGCTCAGGAAGCTGCAGACCCTGTGGAGTCATCTCGGGACCCATTGCTCCCTTAGGGCTGCTCAGGAACCTGCAGGACTTGTGGGTTTTTCCTGGGACCCACTGCCTGCCGCTGCTCAGGGACCAGCAGGACCTTTGTTGTAGTCTTGGGACCCACTGCCCCATGCAGGCTTCTCAGGGACCCGCAGGACCTGTGCTGTCATCTCGAGACCCACTGCCGCCTACAGGCTGCTCACGCACACAGGACCAGTGGTGTTGCCTCTGGACGCATTGCCCCCTGCTTGCTGCTTGCTGCACAGAGCCCAGAAGGACCTGTGTTCTTCTCAGGAACCACTGCCTGTTGCCTGCCCCTGCTTGAGGACCTGCAGAACATGCGATACCATCATGGACTTCCTGCCAGATGTTGCTTAGGGACCCACAGGACCTTTGCTGTTGTCTCAGGACACACTGCCCCCTGAAGGCTTCTCATAGACACTCGGGACCTGTGATGTCGTCTTGGGTACCACTGCCCCCTGGTTACTGCTCAGGAACCCGCAGGTTCTGTGCTGTCTACTCGGGACTCATTGCCCCCTTCCTGCCACTTGTCAGGGACCCACAAACCTGTGCTGTCATCTATTTATAGACTGCCCCCTGCAGGCTGCTTAGGGACCAGGAGGTCCTGTGGTGTAGTCTTGGAACACAATACCCCATACCTGGCTCTGCTCAGGGACCCCCAGGACCTGTGCTGTCTTCCAGGGACAACCTGTCTGTCACTGCTCAGGGACCCCCAGGACCTGTGATATCATCTCAGGATCCCTCTCTGCTGCCACTCTGGGACCCGCAGAACGTGTGATGTCGTCTGAGGACCCACTGACCCTTGCAGACTTGCAGGACCTGTGGTGCTGTCTCTGGACCCACTATCCCCAGCCTGCCCTGCTCTGGCTCCCACAGGACCTGTGCTGTCCTGTCAGGACCCTGTGCCCCCTGAGGGTACTTAAGGATGCTGCTGCTCTGGGACCCGTAGGACCTGTGGTGTCTTCTCAGGACACAATGCCTCCAGCCTGATGCTGCTCAGGGACCTGCAGGACCTGTGGTGTCGTCTCGGGACACAGTGCCCTCTGCCTTCTGCTGCTCAGGGACTAACCAGACCTACGGTTGTAGTAGGGGAGCTGCGGGCTGCATTCCTGCCACCCACCTCCCGGCTGCCTGGCTAGCTTATGCTCGGAAATAACAACACACAAACTGTATTCATATAAACATTGCTTGGCCCATTTCTATTAATTTGTGTAGCACCCCAAGGTGCACTTACCAGGAATATTCTAGCGTATGTCCATCCTGGGTTGGAGCTTCATCAGGTCGGTCTCAGAGAAGAGAGCTATCTAGTCTGAGCTCACTTAACTCTTCCTCCAAGCATTCTGTCCTAAAGGCTGGCCTATCAAATGGGCCGAGGCAGTTTCTTTATTAGCCAATGACCTTCCTCCATCATAGGGTGTCATCTCAGGACACACTGCCCCCATCTGCGGCTGCTCAGGGAGCCTCAGGATCTGGGTTGTCATCTCGGGACACACTGCCTGCTGCCTGCCACTGCTCAGGGAACCACAGGTACTGTGGTAATGTATCGGGGATCTTTGCTCCCTGCCAGCAGCTTCTCAGACACCAGCAGGACCTGTGATGTCTTCTCGGGACCCACTGTCCCCTGCCCTCAGAAGGCAGTGGTCGGTCCCGAGAAGACACCACAAGTCCTTTGGGTCCCTGAGCAGCAGTAGGCAGGGGGCAGTGGGTCCCGAGACAACACCACAGGTCCTGCAGTTCACTGAGCAGGAGGCAGTGGGTCCAGAAGAAAACCACAGGTCCTGCGGGTCCCCGAACAGGGGCAGGCAGTGGTAAGTGGGTCCCAAGACAACACCACGGTCCTATAGTTCACTGAGTGGCTGCAGGCAGGGGGTAGTGAATCCTAACGACACCACAGGTCCTGCAGTTCCCTGAGCAGTGGCAGGCACTGGGCATTGGGGCCTGAGAGAACACCACAGTTACTGCATTCCTTGAGTAGCTCAAGAAGTGGGTCCAAAGAAATTATCACAGGTCCTGCAGGTCCCATCACATGTTGGCAGGCAGGGGACAGTGGGTTACAGGACAAAGGCACAGGTCTTGCCGTTCCCTGAGGCGACACAACAGGACCTGCAGGTCCCTGAGCAGCATCTGACAAGGGGCAGTGAGTCTCGATACAACACCAAAGGTCCTGCGCGTCCCTGAACACCGGCACACAGAGGGCAGAGGATACACAGATGACAACTCGGGTCCTGAGTAGTTTCAGGCAGGGAGCAGGGATCGCGAGGCGACACCACTGGTCCTTCCAGTCCCCGAGCAGTCTGCATGGTGCAGTGAGTCCTGAGAAGACAGCAAAGGACCTCTGGGTCCCTGAGCAGCAGCTGGCAGGGGTTCTTGAGATGACATCACAGGTCTTGCTGGTCCCTGAGCAGCAGCAGCCAGGGAGCTGGGCGTCCAGGGATGACACCGCATGTCCTGATGTTCCCTGAGCAGAGGCAGGCAGGGGGCATTGGTTCCCGGGACGACACCACGGCAGGCAGGGGGTAGGGCTTCAAGAGACATTATCACAGGTAAGACAGGTCCCTGACCAGAGGCAGGCAGTGGGTTCCAGGACAACACCGCAGGTCCTGCAGTTCCCTGAACAGAGGCAAGAAGCGGGCAGTGGGTCACGATAAAACGGCACAAGTGGTTAGGGTCCCAGAGCAGGGGTCAGTGGGTCACTCAAAAAGAACACAGGTCCTGCGGATCCCTGAGCATCCTACTGACAACACCACAGGTGCTGAGGTCCCTAAGCAGTGGCAGGCAAGGGGCAGTGTGTCCCGAGATGACAACACTGGTCCTGCGAGTCCTTGAGCAGCCTGCCGGAGAGCAAGGAGTCCCGACATGACACAACAGGTCCTGTGGGTACATGAACATTGGCAGACAAGGTGTGCCAAGACAACACAGGTCCTGCAGATCCCTGATCAGTGGCAGGCAGAGGGCAATGGGTCCAGAGGAGACACCATAGGTCCTTCGGGTCCCTTAGCAGACTGCAGCGGGCAGTGTGTCCCGAGATGACACCACAGATCCTGGGTGTCCTGCAGGTCCCTGAGAAATGGCAGGCAGAGGGCAGTGTGTCCTGAGAGGACAGCACAGGTCCTGCTGGTACCTAAGAAGTGTCAGGAGGCGTGAAGTGAGTCCCAAGACAACATCACACGTCCTACAGGTCCCTCAGCTGCTGCAGGCACAGGGCAGTGGGTCCCGAGATGACACCACTGGTCCTGCAGGTCGCTGTCTAGCACCAGGCAGTGTGTTCTGAGACTAAAGCACAGGCACTGAGGATGCCTGAACAGCAGCAGGCAGGGGGCAGTGGGTGCTAAGAGGACAGCACAGAACCTGCAGGGACCTCAGCTTCGGCAGGCAGCAGAAGTGAGTCCATATAAGATTTCACAGGTCCTCTGTGTACTGCGGATCCCTGAGCAGTGGCAGGCAGGGTGCAGTAGTGTGTCCTGAGAAGACAGCACAGATCCTGCGGGTACCTCAGCTTCAACAGGCTGCGAAAGTGAGTCCCTAGACAATAGCACAGGTCCTGCAGGTAACTTAGTGGCAGGCAGGGTGTCCGGAGATGACACCACAGGTCCTGCAGGTTCCTGAGCAGTGGCAGGCAGGGGGCATTGTGTTCTGAGACTACACCACAGGACCTGTAGGTCGCTGAGCAGCATCAAGCAAGGGCAGGGGATCCTGAGGCGACACAACAGAACCTGTGGGTCCCTGAGCAGGGGCCGGCAAGGGCCAGTGTGTCCCAAGACGACAACAAAGATCATGCTGGATACTGAGCATTGGGACACAGGAGACAGTGAGTTCCTAGGTGACAGCACAGGTCCTCTGTGACTCTGAGCAGCCTGCAGGGTGCAGTTGGTCCTGAGATTTCAGCACAGGTCCTGTGGGTCCCTGAGCATCCTACAGGGGATACTGGGTCACGAAATGACAGCACAGGTCCTGCGGGTCGCTGTGCAGTGTCAGGCAGGGGTTTCCATTACAAGCACAGGTCCTGCTGGTCACTGAGCATCTGTAGGCAGGGGACAGAGGTCCTGCGATGACACCACACGTCCTGAGGGTCCCAGAGCAGCATGCAAAGGTCAGGAAGTCCCGAGTCGATACCACAGGTGATGAGGGTCCTTGAGCTTAGGCAGGCAGGGGGTCTTGAGACAACACCACAGGTCCTGTAGTCCCTGAGCAGTGGCAGTCAGAAGGCAGAAGGTACCCAGATGGCAGCACAGGTCCTGCAGTTCCTTGAGTAGCGGCAGGCAGGGGGCAATGGGCCACATAGCAAAACCACAGGTCCTGAGCGTCCCTGAGCAGCCTGCAGGGTGCAGTAGGTCCTAACTCGACAGCACAGGTCCTGCAGGTTTCTGAGCAGCAGCTGGCAGGGGGGCAGTGGTTCCCTAGACAACATCACACATCATGTGGTTCCCTGAACAGTGGCAGGCTGAGGGTCCCAAGACAACACCACAGAACCTGTAGGTCCCTGAGCAGTGGCAGACAGGGCACAGTGGGTCATGATCCAACATCACAGGTTGTTAGGGTCACTGAGAGGGTGGCAGGCAGGGGGCAGTGGGTCACAAAACACCACCCCAGCTCTGTGGTTCCCTGATCAGCCTGCAGGGGGC
Organism: Microtus oregoni; assembly: GCF_018167655.1. Taxonomy (NCBI): domain Eukaryota; kingdom Metazoa; phylum Chordata; class Mammalia; order Rodentia; family Cricetidae; genus Microtus; species Microtus oregoni. The sequence goes on from NW_024544755.1 coordinate 762,970, forward strand.
AGTGTTTCCCGAGAAAACAGGACACTTCTTGCAGTTCCCTGAGCAGCCTGCAGAGGGCAGTGTGTCCCCAGATGACAGCAGATTTACTGGTGGTCCCTAGGCAACCTGCAAGGGGCAGTGTGTCCAGAAAGGACAGAACAGGACCTGTGGGTCCCTGAGCAGCATACAGGGGGCAGTGGATCCCTAGACAGCAGCACAGGTACTGCGGGTTCCTGCGCAGAGGCAGGCATGGGGCATTGTGTTCTGAAACGACACCACAGGACCTGTGGGTCACTGAGCAGCAGCAAGCAGCGGGCTGTAGATCCCAAGGCGACACAACAGGACCTGCAGGTCCCTGAGACTGGCTGGCAAGGTCATTGCTTCTCGAGACAACACCAAAGGTCCTGCAGGACCCTGATCAGCGGCAGGCAGGGGGCAGTGTGTCCTGAGGCGATGCCATAGGTCCTCTGTGTCCCTCTGCAGCATGCAGGGGGCAGTGAGTCTGGAGACGACAGCAAAGTTCCTGTGGGTCCTTGAGCAGCAGCTGGCAGGGGATCCTGAGACAACAGCACAGATCCTGCGGGTCCCTCAAAGCGCTGTCAGGGGGTCCCACGACAATAACAAAAGGCCTGCGGGTCCCTGAGCAGCAGAAGGCAGGGGTCCCGGGACAACACCACAGGTCCTACAGGTCCCTGATCAGTGGCAGGCAGGGCATGGAGGTCCCGAGATGATGCCGCATGTCATGCAGGGCACTGAGCAATGGCAGGCAGGGGGCATGGGGTCCCAGGACTAAACCACAGGTCCTGCAGATCCCTGAGCAGTGGCAGGCAGGAGATAGGGGATCTTGAAACAACATCACAGGTCATGCAGGTCCCTGAGCAACAGCAGGCAGTAGGTACCAAGAGAACACCACTTGTCCTGCGGGTCCTTATGCAGCCTGCAGTAGGCAGTGGGCCCCGAGACAACACCACAGGTCCTGATGGTACCAGAGCAGCCTGCAGGGGGCAGGGAGTCTCGAGATGACACCACAGGTTTTGCTGGTCCCTGAGGAGGTAGGTGACAGTGGGTCCCAAACCTTACCTCAGGTCCTGTGCTTCTCTAAGCCATCTTCAGGAGGCAGTGGGTTGTGAGAGGACACCATAGGTCCTGCATGTTCCTGAGCAGCTGATGGAAGGGGGCATGCGACAACAGGTCCAGTGGGTCCAGGAGCAGCAGCAGACAGGGGTCTGTGTGTCCCTATACAACATCCCAGGCCTTTGGGTCACTGAGCAGTGGTTGGCAGTAGTCAGTGAGTCCGAAGTTGACACCACAGGTCGTGCGGGTCCCTGAGCAGAGGCTTGCAAGGGGAAGTGTGTCTCGAGACAATAGCACAGGTACTACAGGTCCCTGAGCAACCTGTAGGGGGCAGAGCATCCCAAGATGACAGCACAGGTACTGTGGGTGCATGAGCAGCCTATAGTGGCAGGGGGTCCTGAGCTGACACCACTGCTCCTGTGGGACCCTGAGCAGTGGTAGGCAGGGGGACAATGAGTTCTAAAATGATAGCACAGGTCCTGAGGGTTCCTGGGCAGTGTCAGACAGGGTGTTCTGAGAAGACACCAAGATCCTGAGTGTCCCTGAGCAGTCTTCACGGGGCATTATGTCCTGAGACGACACCACAAAAAATGTGGGTCCCTGAGCAGAGGCAGCCAGGGTGTTCCCGAAATACATCACAGGTCCTGCGGGTCTCTGAGCAGCCTACACGTGGCAAGGAGTCCTGAGATGACACCACTGTTCCTGTGAGTGCCTGAGAAGCCTACAGGGGGCAGGGAGACCCCAGGTGACAACACAGGTCCTGCAGGGGGCAATGTGTCCTGAGACAAAAGCAGAGGTCCTGTGGGTTTCTGAGCAGTGGCAGACAGGGTGTTCTGAGAAGACACCACAGGTCCTTCAGGTCCCTGAGATTCGGCAGGCAGGGGGCAGTGGGACCCAAGACGACAGCACAGGTCCGGGGTGTCCCTGAGCAGAGGCAGACAGGGTGTCTCTAGAAGACAGCACAGGTCCGACAGGTCCCTGAGAACCATGCAGGGGGCAGTTTGTCCCGAGAAGAAAGCGCAGGTACTGCAGGTCCCTGACCAGCATTGCAGGGTGCAGTGGGACCCCAGGGAACAGCATAAAAACTGCAGATCCCTGAGCAGTGGCAGGCAGGGGGCAGGGAGTTTTGAGACGACAGCACAGGTACTGCCGCACGCTGAGCAATGGCAGCCAGGATGTCCCGAGATGACAGCACAGGTCCCACGGGTTCCTGAGAACCCTGCAGGGGGCAGTTGGTCCTGAGAAGACACCACAGGTCATGCTGGTCCCTGAGCAGAGGCAGGCATGGGGCATTGTGTTCCGAGAGGACACCACCGGACCTGTGGGTCGCTGAGCAGCAACAAGCAGGGGGCAGGGGATCCTGAGGTGACACAACAGGACCTGTGGGTCCCTGAGCAGCGTCTGACAAGGGGCAGTGAGTCTCGAGACAACACCAAAGGTCCTGCTGGATCCTGAGCATTGTCAGGCAGGAGGCAGGAGGTACCAAGACGACACCACTGGTCCTGCAGGTCCCTGAGAAGCAGCAGGCAGGGGGCAGTGTGTCCTGAGGCTATGCCATAGTCCTCTGTGTCCCTGAGCAACCTGTAGGGGGCAGTCAGTTCCAAGATAACAGCACAAGTCCTATGGGTCCCTGAGCAGTTGTAGTAATAGGAGCGTTGGGTGCCGTTCTGTTGTATAAGGAGCAGTGGGGCTGTGTTCGCAGCACCCCGGCTGCCTGGCTATCTTATGCCCCGAAACAACAACACACAAACTGTATTCTTTTAAACACTTCTTGGCCCATTTCTATCTAGCCTCTTCTAGGCTAATTCTCACATATTAATTTAGCCCATTTCTAATCATCTGTGTTGCACCCCAAGGTGCGCTTACCGGGAAGATTCTAGCCTGAGTCGGAGCTGAATCGTGTCTGTCTGCCCGGGAGCGGGGCATGGCGTCTCTCTGAGGCGTCTGCCTCTGAGAGGAGGGCTGTTGAGTCTGAGCTCACTTCCTCTTCCTCCCAGCAGTCTGTTCTGTTTACTCCTCCCACCTATGTTTTAACCTATGAGGGCCAGCCAAGCAGTTTCTTTATTTTTTTAACCAATGACCTTCCTCCATCAAGCAGTGGCAGACAGGGTGTCCTGAGAATATAGCACAGGTCTTGTGGGTCCCTGCACAGCCTTCAGGGGGCAGGGAGTCCCCAGATGACAACACTAGTCCTGTGGAACCCTGAGCAGCATCAGGCACGCGGCAGTGGGTCCCAAGACAACAACACAGGTTCTGCGGGTCCCTGAGCATTCTGCATAGGGCATTGTGTCCCGAGAAACACCACAGGACCTGTGGATCTCTTAGCAGTGGCAGGCAGGGGGCAGTGAGTCCTGAGACAATAACACAGGCACTGTGGGTCCCTGATCAGCCTACAGGGGGCAGAGAGTCCCACGATGACACCACGGGTCCTGCAGAACCCTCAGAAGCCTGCAGGGGGCTGTGGGTCCCAAGACAGCAGCACAGGTCCTGCTGGTGGCTGAGCCATTGGTAGGCAGGGGCCTGGGAATCCAGAGATGACACCAAAGTTCCTGCAGGTCCCTGAGAAGAGGCAGGCTGGGGGCAGTGCGTCTTGGGATGACACCACAGGTCCTGTGGATACCAGAGCACCTGCAGGCAGGTGGTCCCAAGACAAAAGGACAAATTCTGTGTGTGCACGAGCAGTATCAGGCATGGGGTCCCAAGATGATAACACAGGCAGGAGGCTGTGGGTCCCAAGATGACAACACAGTTCTTGATGGTCCCTGAGCAGTGGCAGGCAGGGGGCAGTGGGTCCTGAGAGGACATAGGATGTCCTGCAATTCCAGAGCAGTAGTAGGCAGGGGCTGTGGGTACCCAGCTGACACCACAGGTCCTGCTGCTCCCTGAGCAGCCTGCAGGATGCAGTGGGTCCCAAGATGACACCACAGGTCTTGTGGGTTGCTGAGCAGCAAAAGGCAGTGGGTACCAAGTAGAATCCACAGGTCATGCAGTTCCCTGGGCAGCCTGCAGGGGCAGTGGGTCCTGAGAGAACAGCATATGTCCTGCTGGTTTTGAGCAGCAGAAGGCGGGAGTTCCTGAGACAACACCACAGGTTTTTTGGGTCCCTGAGCAGCAGCAGGCAGGGGCAGAGGGTCTGGAGACAACAACACAGGTCCTGTGGGTTCCTGAGCATCAGCAGGCAGGGGGCAGGGGTTCCAGAGGAGACACCACAGGTCCTGAGTTCCCTGAGGAGTCACAGGCAATGGGCAGTGGGTACTGAGACAACACCACAGGTCCTGCAGATCCCTGAGCAGCTGCAGACAAGGGGCATTTGGTCCCAAGGCGACACCACAGGTCGTGCAGGACCCTGAGTAGTGGCATGCAGGGGGCAGAGTGTCCAGAGAGAGCACCACACGTCCTGCGAGTCCCTAAGCATCCAGCAGGGGGCAGTGGATCCCAAGACGACAGCACAGGTCCTGCTGTCCTTGAGCAGCAAAAGTCAGTGGGTACCAAGACAACTCCACAGGTTCTGCGGTGCCCTGAGTAGCCAGCAATGGGTTCCAGGAAAACACCACAGGTCCTGTAGGTCCCTGATCAGCAGCAGCCAGGGTTTTTTGAGACAACAGCACAATTCCTATGAGTCGCTCAATAGTGGCAGGCAGGGGGAAGTGGGTTTCAAGACGGCACCACAGGTCCTGTGGGTCCGAGAGCAGTGGCAGGCAGAGGGCTGTGTGCCCGGAGACGTCATGACAGGACCTGCATGTCCCTGAGCAGCGGCAGGCCAGAGGCAATGTGTCCTAAGATGACACCACAGGTCCTGCGGGTCCCCGAGCAGGTGCAGGTAGGGGGCAGGGGTCCACGAGACGACAGCCTAGGTCCTTGGGTGCCTGAGTGGCGGCAGTCAGCGGGCAGTGGGTCCCGAGAGGATACTACATGTCCTGTTGTCCTTGAGCAGCTGCAGGCAGGCGTCCTGAGAAAACACCACAGGTCCTGCAGGCCCCTGAGCAGCTGAAGGCTGGGTTCCCGAGACTACATGATAGGTCTTGTGGTTCCCTGAGCAGCCTGCAACAGGCAATGGGTGCCGAGACGACACCATTGGTCTTGCGGGTTTCTGAGCAGTGGCAGGCAGATGGCAGTGAATCCCGGACCAATAGGAGAGGTCCTGAGGGTTTCTGAGCAGCAGCAGGCTGGGGGCAGTGTGTCCTGAGATGAAACCATAGGTCCTGCAGGTCCCTGACCAGTGGCAGGCAGGTGGTCCCGAGACAACACCACAGGACGTGCAGGTCACTGAGCAGTCAGAGATAAGGAGTCTCGAGAAGATGGCACAGGACTGCGGGTCCCTTAGCAGTGGCTGGCAGGGTGCAGTTGGTCCCGAGGTGACACCACAAGTACTACGGGTCCCTGTGCAGCAGCATTAGGGGGCAGTGGTTCCCGAGATGAAACCATAGGTCCTTCTGGTCCCTGAGCAGCTGCAGGCAGGGGGTCCCAAGAACAATTTCTTAGTTCCTGCGGGTCCCAGAATAGAGGAAGGCAGGGAACAGTGGGTCCCAAGACAACACCGCAGGTCCTAAAGGTCCCTAAACAGCAGCAGGCAGGAGGCAGGTGGTTCAAGACTCAAAGACCCTCAGTACTTGGAAGACCCGTGGCATCGTCTGGGGACACACTGCCCTCTGCAGGCTGCTCAGGGACTCGCAAGACATGTGGTGTGATTCAGGACTCACTGCCCCCTCCCTGCTGCTGCTCATGGAAGTGCAAAACCTGTGGTGTCATCTAAATACCACCTGCCCCCTTCCTGCTCAGGAAACTGCAGGACCTGTGGAGTAGAACAGGATCCACTGGCCTCTGTCTATCGCTACTCAGGGACCTGTAGGACCTGCTGTGTCATCTCGGGACCCACTGCTTCCTGCCTGCCACTGCTCAGGAACCCTCAGGACCTGTGTTGTAGTCTCGGGACACACTGTCCTGCCCAAAAGCCAGCAGGACCTGTCATGTCATCTCAGGACACACTGTGCCTTGCCTGCCATTGCTCTGGTACCCGCAGGACCAGTGGTATTGTCTCGGGACCCCCTGTCCACTGCAGACCTCTAAGGAACCTGCAAAAGCTGTGTTGTCGTCACGGGACCCATTGCTCCTCAGCCAGCCCGCTGCTCAGGACCTGCAGGACCTGTGCTGTTGTCTAAGAATCCCCTGTCTGCCCCTGTTCTGGGAACAGCAGGACCTGTGCTGTCGTCTAGGGACCTACTGCACCCTGCAGGCTGCTCAGGGACCCCCAGGTCCTGTAGTGTTGTCTTGGGACTCCTGCCCACTGCAGACTTCTAAAGAACCTGCACAACCTGTATTGTTTGTCAGAACTCACTTCCTGCTGCATGTTTTTCATGACACACTGCCTTCTGCCTTCCTCTGCTCAGGTACCTGCAGGACATATGGTGTCATCTAAGGACCTATTGACCCCAGCCTGCTGCTTCTCAGGGAACCTCAGGACCTGGGTTTTCACCTTGGGACCCATTGTTCTCTGCCTGCCACTGGTCAGGGACCTGCAGGACCTGTGTTGTGTCAAGGACACACTGTCCCCTGCCGGCCACTGTCCAGGGACCCTCAGGACTTGTCATGTCGTCTCTGGATCCTCTGACCCCTGCTCTGGGACCTGAAAGACCTGTGGTGTTGTCTCAGGACCCCGTGTGGTCTGCAGGCTTCGAAGGGACCCGCAGGACCAGTGTTGTCCTCTCAAGACCCATTGGCCCCCTGCCTGCCTCTGCACAGAGAACTACAGGACCTGCGGTGTCATCTCGGGATTCCCTGCCCCCCTGTAGGCTGCTCAAAGACCCCTAGGACCTATGCTGTCTTCTCTGGAAATCCTGTCAGTCAAAGCTCAGGGATCCGAAGTCCTGTGCTGTCGTCTCAGATCCCACTGCCCCCTGCTAGCCACTGCTCAGGGACCCACAGTGCCTGTGCTGTCTCCTCGGGACCCACTGTTCCCTGCCTGCCGCTGGACAGGCACCCGCAGAAACTGTGTTTTTGTCTCTGGACCCACTGCCCATAGCAGGCTGCTCAGGGACTTGCAGGACCTCTTGTGTTGTCTCGGGACACACTACCTCCTCTTTGGCACAACTCAGGGACCTGCAGTACCTGTCTGATGTCTCTAGCTCCCTACTGCCTGCTCAGGGTCCTGCAGGACCTGAGGTTTTGTTTGGGACCCACAGCCTGTGACTTGTCAGGGAACAGCAGGACCTGTGGTGTTGTCCTGAACCTCCTGCCCCCTGCCTGCTGCTGCTCAGGGACCTGCAGACCTTTGGTGTCATCTTGGTACCCTCTGCCTGGCTCATTTCAGGGACCAGAAGGACCTGTAGTGTTGTGTCAGGACTACTGCCCCCTGCCTGCTGCTGCTCAAGCATCTGCAGGCCACATGGTGTCATCTTGCGACCCATGACTTCCTGCCTGCAGATGCTGAGGAACCTTTACAACCTGTGGTGTTGTCTTGGGACTCACTTTCCACTGTCTGCTGTTCTGGAACCCTCAGGACTTGTGTTGTTACCTCGGGACCCACTGTCCACTTCCAGCCACTGGTTAGGGAGCCGTAGAACCTATTGTGTCGTCTTGGGACCCATTGCCACCTTCCTGTCACTGCTCAGGGACCCGCAGGACCTGTGGTGTTGTCTCGGGATTCACTGCTCCTTTTCTGCCACTGCTCAGGGACCAGCTGTACCTGTGGTGTCACCTCTAGACCACGTGCCCCATGCCTCCGCCACTCAGGGAACCACAGGACCTTTGGTGTCGTCACGGAATCAACTGACCTCTGCCTGCCACTGCGCAGGACCCACAGGACTTGTGATGTTGTCTTGGGACCCCCTGTCTGCCGCTGCTCAAAGACCAGCAGGACCTGTAGTTTTTTCCTGGGACCCATTGCCTGCCGCTGCTCAGGGACAAGCAGGACCTGTGCTGTCGTCTCAGGACTCTTTACCTGCCTCTTCTTAGGGCTCCACAAGACCTGTGCTGTTGTCTCGGGACCTTCTGTTGCCTGCTTAGGGATCTGTAGAACCTGTGGTGTCCTCTCGGGAACCAGGGTCCCCTGACCGCAACTGCTCAGGAACCCGCAGGACCTGTGCTGTTGTCTCGTGGCCCTCTACCTGCTGCTGCTCAGGGTCCTGAAGGTCCTGTGTCGTCATCTCAGGACCCACTGTCCACTGACTGCCTCTGCTCAGGGACCTGTAGGACCTACTATGTCGTCTCTGGATCCACTGCCACCTGCCTGCCAGTGATCAGGGACCAGCAGAACCTGTGGTGTCATCTTGAGACCACCGCCCCCTGCCTGCTGCTGCTCAGGGACCAATAGGAGCTTTGGTGTCGTCTTGGGACCCATTGCCACCTTCCTGTCACTGCTCAGGGACCCGCAGGACCTGTGGTGTTATCTCAAGACTACCTGCCCCCTACCTGCCGCTGCTCAGGGACCAATAGGAGCTTTGGTGTCATCTCGGGACCACTGCCCCCTTCCTGCCACCTGTTCAGGGACTTGCAGGACCTGTCTGTCATCTTGGTACCTACTGTGACCTGCCTGCTACTGCTCTGAGACACACAGGACCTGTGTTGTCATCTCAGGATCCATTACCCCCTGCCTACCACTGCTGAGGGACCCAAGGCACCTGTTTTGTTGTCTCGGGATTCCCTCCCCGTTATGGGCTGCTCACGGCCCCGCAGAACCTGTGTTGTCTTCTCGCGACCCACTGGCCCCTGCCTGCCACTGCAAAAGGACCAGAAGGACCTGTGGTGTTTTCTCAGGTCCCTCTGCACCTGCAGGCTGCTCAGGACCTCAGGACTGTGGTGTTGTCTCAGAACCCACTGACCTCTTCCTGTCGCTGGTCAGGGACCCGCAAAACCTGTGCTGTTGTCCCGTGACCCACTGTTGCCTGCCTGCTGACGCTCAGGGAACTACAGGACCTGTGATGTTTTCTTTGGACCCACTTCTTGCTGCTATCAAGGACATGCAATAACTGTGGTGTTCTCTAAGGCCCAAAAGCCCAGAGCCTGCCGCTGCTCAGGAACTGCAGGACCTGTGGTGTCGTTAGGATTCACTACCCCCTGCCTGCAGCCACTCAGTGAACTATAGGACCATGGTGTTGTCTTGGGACCCACTTACCACTGCCTGCCGCTGTTCAGGGACCCGCAGGACCTGTGGTTTTCTTCTGGACCCACTGCCTCCTGCTCAGTGAACTGCAGGACCTGTGGTGTTGTCTCGGGACCCACTGCCCCCTGCCTACTGCTGCTCAGGGACCCAAAGGACATGTGGTGTCTTCTTGGGAGCCACTGCCCCTGGCCTCTGAGACACTGCTGGCAGGGAACAGGGTGTCCCAAGACAATAGCACAGGTCCTGAGGTTCCTTGCACAGCTGCATGCAGGGGGTCCTGAAACGACATAAGTCCTGCTGGTCCCTGATCAGCATCATGGAGTGGGCTCGGAGTCCCGAGATGACACTGCATGACCTGCAGGTCCCTGTGTAGATGCAGGCAGGGGGCAGATATCCCGAGACAACATCAAAGGTCATGCAGGTCCCTGTACAGTGTTAGGCACTGGGTCCCAAAACACCACCACAGGTCCTTCTGGTCCCTGATCAGTGGCAGTCCGGGGACAGTTAGTTCCTAGATGACACTACAGGTCCTGAAGTTCTCTGAGCCGCAGTAGGCAGTGGGCAGTAAGTTCCGAATACACACTACATTTCCTGAACATCCCTGAGTAGAGGGAGGAAGGAGGCAGTAGGTCCCAAGACAACACCTCAGGTCCTGAGGGTGCCTGAGCAGCCTGTATGGGGCGGGGAGTTCCGGTATGACAGCAGAGGACCCTCAAGTCTCTGAGCAGCAGTTGGCAGGGTGTTCCCAGATGACACCACAGGTCCTACAGGTCCCTGAGCAGGCGTCAGGGTTTACACAGACAACAGCATTCATCCCTGATCAGTGGCAGGCTTGAGGCAGTGGGCCTATGACAACACCACAAGTCCCATGGGTCCCTGAGCAAGGAAGGGAAAGGGGGTCCCGAGACTACACTACAGGTCCTGTGTGTTCCTTTACAGCGGATGGCAGTGTGTCCTGAGTTGACACCACAAGTCTTACACGTCCCTGAGCAGTGACAAGCATGGTGCAGTGGGTCTTGAGACGACAGCACAGGTCTTGAGGTTTCTGAGCAGTTACAGGCTTGGGACAGTGAATCCCAAGAAGAAACCACAGGTCATACTGGTCCCCGAGAGGCCTACAGGTGCCAGTGAGTCATGAAACTACAGCACAGGATCTTCACGTCCCTGAGCAGAAGAAGTATGGGTCCTTGAGCAGTGGCTGGCAGGGGGCAGTTGGTCCCATGACAACACCACAGGTCCAGCACCTGGCAATGGGTCCTAAGATACCACAGGTCCTGGGGTTCCCTGAACAGAAGCAGACAAAGTGCAGTGGGTCCTGAGATGATAACACAGGTCCTGTGGGTAACTGAGCAGCCTGCAGGGGGCAGTCGGTCCTGTGGTGATGCCACAGGTCCACTGCATCCCTGAGCAGCCAGCACAGAGCCATGGGTCCCAACACGAAATCAGAGGTCGCAAGGTGTGGGGAGCCATTCCCACATACTCCATTGCAAGATGACGCTGACCATCAGCACCACCACTGTAATCAAGCCAGTGCGCATGTGCATGGTAAATGACAGTTTACCTTTCAAGCCAGTGTGCATGCACATAGTAACTTTCCATCCCTTGCTCTCTGCCTCTCCCGTGGCGTCATAGGGTTTGACAGGCTGCAGCCAGTCAGAGTTTGACACGTCCGAGGCGAGGACTGTTAAGCTATATAAGGGCCGGGTTTTTGACCCTTGAGGTCTTCGCTCCGTAAGCTTATGCTCTCCCTCTCAAGACGCATAAAGCTTTTCTGCAGAAGGATCCTGAATGTGCCGCGTCGTTCTTGCTGGCGAGACAGTAGCGCGGGACAGCGAGGGACCAGGAGCAGTGACAGACAGGGTGTCCTGAGATGCTAGCACGGGTCCTGAGCAGCGCCAAGGAGTGGGTAGTGTGTCCCGAGACAACACAAGAGGTCCTGCAAGTCCCTGAGCAGCCTGCTGTGGGTAGTGGGTCCAGAGACAACAACACAGTTTCTGCGGGTCCCTGTCCAGCGGCAGGCAGGGAACAGTGGGTCCCGAGGAGACAGCACAGGCACTGCGGGTCCCTGAGCAGTGGCAGGCAGGGGGCAGTGGGATCTGAGATGACAGCACAGGACTTCGGGTCCCTGAGCTTTGTCTGACAGGGTTTCTAGAGAAGACAGCAAACGTTCTAGGGGTCTCTGAGCAGCCTACAGGGGACAGGGAATCCCGAGATGACACCACAGGGCCTGTGGTTTCCTGAGCAGAGGCAGGCAGGGGGCCAATGGGTCTTGAGAGGACAACACTGGTCCTGCGGGTCCCTTAGAAGCCTGCAGACTTCACGGGGTCCCGAGACAACAACACAGGCCTTTCAGGTCCAAGAGCAGGGGTCAGAGGATCCAGAAATCATATGACAAGTCCTGAGGGTGCCTGAACAGTGGCCTGCAGGAGACAGTGTGTCCTAGACACAACACAGGTCCTGCAGGTCCCTGACCAGTGGCAGGCAGAGAACAATGGGTCCCAAGGTGAAAACCTAGGTCCTGAGGTTCCCTGAGAAGCAGCAGGCCGGGGTCAGTAGGTCCTTAGACGACACCATATGTCCTGCAGGTACCTGAGCAGAGGAAGGCAGAAGGCAGTGTGTCATGAAAAACACGCAGAAGGAAGTGAGTCCCGACAAACAATCAGGTCGTGCAGGTTCTTTAGAAGTCTGCAGTGGGCAGGAGTCCTAAGACAACACTACAGGACCTGGGGGTCCCTGAGCAGCCTGCAGGGTGCAGTAGGTCCCTAGACGACAGCACAGGTCCTGCTGTTCCCAGAACAGGGGCAGACAGGGGATTCTTAGACAACAGCACAGGTCCTGAGCAGTGGGCTGGCTGAGGAGCAATGGGTCCCGTGACGACAACACAGCTTTTGCAGGTTCCTTAGAGGTCTGCAGTGGACAGGGGGTCCCGAGACAATACCACAGGTCCTGCGGGTACCAGAGCAATGGCAGGCAGGGGACAGTGTGTCCTGAGATGACATGACAGGTCCTGTTGGTTCCTGGGCAGGACAGTGCATCCCGAGACAACAACACAGGTCCTGAGGGTTCCTGAGCAGTGGCAGGCAGGAAGCAGTGGGTCCCGAGACGACACAACAGGTCCTACAAGTCCCTGAGTAGCGATAGACAGAGGCCAGTGGATCCTGTTCTACTCCACAGGTCCTGCAGTTTCCTGAGCAGGAAGGGGGCAGGTGGTATTTAGATGACACCACAGGTTTTGCACTTCCATGAGCAGCAGCAGGGAGGGGGCAGTGAGTCCTGAATCACACCACATGTCTTGCGAGTCCCTGAGCAGCCTGCAGAGGGCAGTGTGTCCTCAGACAATGCCAAGGGTCCTTCAAGTACTGCGGGTCCCTGAGTCTTGAACCCCCTGCCTCCTGCCTGCTGCTGTTTAGGGACCTGTAGGACCTGTGGTGTTGTCCTAGGACCATCTGCCCTCTGCCTGCTGCTGGACAGGCACTTGCAAAACCTGTGGTGTCATCCTGGGCCACCCTACCTACCCCTGCTCTGGGACCTGCAGGACTTGTCTCAGGACCTCCTGCGTGCTGCTGGACACAAATCCGCAGGAATTGTGATGTTATTTTGAGATTCCCTGCCTGGTGCTGCTCAGGGACCTGCAGGACCTGCGGTGTCATCTCGGGACCCACTGCCCTGTGCCTGAAGCCTCTGAGGAACCTGTAGGACGTGTGATGTTGTCTCAGCACTCACTTCATGCCTCTTGACACTTCTTAGGTACCAGCAGGACCTGTGCTGTCCTCTCAGGACACAGCCTTCTGCCTGTCACTTCTCAGGGACCCGCAGGACACCCAGGATCTGTGGTGACATCTCGTGAGACACTGCCCGCTGCAGTCTGCTAAGGGACCAGCAGTACCTGTGCTGTCATCTCCGGAAACACTGTTCCATGCAGGCTGCTCAGTGACCTGCAGGACCTGAGGTATTATCTCGGGACACCCTGCCTGCCAATGCTCAGAGAACTTCAGGACCTGTGCTTTAGTCAGGGAATCCATGTCTGCCACTGCTCAGGGACACACGGGATCTATGCTGTCCCCTTGGGTCCCACTGACCCCTGTGTGCTGGAGCTCAGAGTCTGGCAGGACCTGTGGTGTCATCTTGGGATGCACTGCACCCTGCCTGCTACTGCTCAGGGTCCTGCGGACACTTGGTGTCGTCTTGGGATCCACAGCCCTCTGCCTCCCTCTGCTCAGGATCCCGCATGACCTGTGATGTTCTCCCGGGACCCCTTAAACCCTGCCTGTCACTGCACAGGGACCTTCAGGTCCTGTGGTGTGGCCTTGGGACCAACTGTCTGCTGCCTGCTGCTGCTCAGAGACCTAAAATACATGTGATGTCGTCAGAGGGCCCCTTACCACAGGACCTTTGTTGTTTTCTCAGGACCCACTGCCCCCTGCGGTCTGCTCAGGGTCCCACAGGACCTGTGGTGTCCTCTCTTTTCCCACTGCCCCCTTCCAGTCGCTTCTTCCTCAGGACAATCTATCCCCTGCCTCCCTCTGCTCAGGATTCCGAGAGACATGTGTTGTGGTCTTGAGACCCCCAACCCCTTGCCTGCCGCTGCTCAGGGACCCACAGGACATTTGATGTCGGCTAGGGACCCCCAGTCTCTGGACCCACTAACCCCTACAAGATTTTCAGGGACCCGCAGAACCTGTGCTGTAGTCTCTGGACCCACTACCCTCTGATGCTGCTGCTAAGGGACCTGCAAGAACTGTGGTATAGCCTTGAGACCCCCTGCCTCCTGCAGGCTGCTCAGGCACCCGCATGACCTGGTCTTTCATCTTGTGACCTATCGCCCCCTTTAGGCTGCACAGGGACCTGAAGGACCTGTGGTGTTCTCTCTGGACTCATTGCCCCCTGCCTGCCACTGCTCAGGGACCCGCAGGTCCAGTGCTGTTGTCCCAGGACCCACTGCCCCTTGCAGGCTGCTCAGGAACTCAAAGGACCTGTGCTGTCATCTCGGGACTATGTGCGCCCTGTAAGCTGATCAGGGACCCACATGCCTGTGCTGTCATTTCAGGACACCCTGGCTGTCATTGCTCAGGGACCTGAAGGACCTGTGCTATTGTTTCGGGACTCACTGCCCCCTGCCTGCCTCTGCTCAGAGATCCACATTTCCTGTGGTGTCGTCTAGGGACACAATGCCCCATGCAGGATGCTCAGGAACCCGCAGGACCTTTGGTGTTGTCTCGATATCCACTGACCCTGACATCTGCTGCTCAGGGACCTGCAGGTCCTGTTGTGTCACCTCGGGATTCCCTGCCCCCTGCTTGTTGCTGCTCAGCGACTCACAGGTCCTGCAGTTCACTGAGCACAGGCATTGTGTCCAGAACAAAATACAGGTCCTGCGGGTGCCTGAGCAGTGGCAGGCAGGGGTCAGTGGGACCTGAGATGACACCAAATGTCCTGTGAGTCCCTGAGCAGCACCTTCTGCGCGTTCCTGAGCAGTGGCATGCAGGGGGTCCTGAGAACACCACAGGTCTTGCTCATATCTGAGCAGCAGCAGGCAGGAGGCTCGAGGTCCTGCAGGTCCCTGAGCAGAGGCTGACAGGTTCAATCTGTTCCAAACAACACCACAGGTCCTGTGGGACCCTGAGCAGCCTCCAATGGGCAGTGTGTTCCGAGACAACATCACAAGATCCAAGGGTTCTTGAGCAGCTGCAGGCTGGTGGCAGTGAGTCTTGAGATGACACCACAAGTCCTGCTGGTCCCTGATCAGCAGCAGACAGGGGTGCAGTGGGCCCAGTGACACCACCACAGGTCCTGCGGGTGCCTGAGCAGTGGCAGGCAGGGGTCAGTGGGACCTGAGATGACACCAAATGTCCTGTGAGTCCCTGAGCAGCACCTTCTGCGCGTTCCTGAGCAGTGGCATGCAGGGGGTCCTAAGGGACCCTAAGCAGCCTGCAGGGGGGCAGTGGTTTCCAGAGCCTACATTGCATGTCCTGCAGGTCCCTGAGAAGCCCAAAATGACAAGGAGATCCTGCGTGTCCCTGATCAACAGCAGTCAGGGAGTCTTGAGACAACACCACAGGTCCTGCTGGTTACAGAGCAGCAGCAGATCACAAGATGACACCGCATGTCCAGCACGTCCCTGAGCAGAGGCAGGCAGGGGGCAGTGGGTCCCGATGCCAAACCACAGGTCCTGCAAGTCCCTGGGCAGTCTGCAAGGGGCCACTGATCCACTATCCTCAGACAGCATCACAGGTCCTGCTGGTCCCTGAGCAGTGGCAGGGAGGGGATCCCAAGACGACACCACAGGTCCTGCAGATCCCTGGGCAGTCTGCAAGGGGCCACTGATCCACTATCCTCAGACAGCATCACAGGTCCTGCGGGTCCCTGAGCAGCAGAAGGGAGGGGATCCCAAGACGACACCACAGGTCCTGTGGGTTCCTGAGCAGTGGCAGGCAGAAAGATGGGCGTCCAGTGATGACACCATATATTCTCATGGTCCCTGAGCACAGGCAGGCAGGGGGCATTGGTTCCTGGGACGACACCACAGGTCCTCCAGGTCTCTGTGCATCGGCAGGCAAGGGGTAGGGCTTCCAGAGACATTATTACAGGTAAGACAGGTCCCTGACCAGAGGCAGGCAGTGGGTCTAGGACAACACCACAGGTCCTGCAGGTCCCTGTGCAGAGGCAAAAAGTGGGCAGTGGGTCACGATAAAACGGTACAGGTGGTTAGGGTCTCAGATCAGGGGGCAGGCAAGGAGCAGTGGGTCACTAAAAAACAACACAGGTCCTGTGGATCCCTGAGCATCCTACTGTGGGCAGAGGGCCCGGACACAACACCACAGGTCCTGTGGGTCCCTGTGCAGCCTCCAGTGGATCCTAAGATGTCAGCACAGGTCCTGCAGGTTTCTGAGCAGCAGCTGGCATGTGGCAGTGGGTCGAGTCAACGTCAGAAGTCCAACCAGTCCCTGAGCTGCCTGCAGGGGGCAGTGGTTGCCTAGACGATATCACAGGTCATGTGGGTCCCTGAACAGTGGCAGGCTGCGGGTCCCGAGACAATACCACAGAACCTGCAGCTCGCTGAGCAGAGGCAGGCAGGGTGCAGTGTGTCAAGATGCAACAGCACAGATCCTTAGGTTCCCTGAGCAGATGCAGGAGGGAGAGGGCACTGAGACAACACCACAGGACATGTGGGTCCCTGAGCAGCCTGCAGGTTTAGTGGGGCCTGAGAACACAGCAAAGGTCCTGCGGGTCCCTGAGCAGCCTGCAGGAGACAGTAGAACCCTAGATGGCAGTACAGGTCCTTACATGGGACAGGGAGTCCTGAGATGACACCACTGGTCCTGTGGGACTCTGAGCTCCGGCAGGCAGGGGGCACTGGGACCCGTGGAGACAGCACGGGTTTCCCTGAGCAGTGGCACACAGGGATCCCCAGACTAGAGCACAGGTTCTGTAAGTCCCTGAGCACTGGCAGCCAGGGTGTCCTGAGATGATAGCTCAGGTCCTGCAGGCCCCTGAGCAGAGTGAGGGAGGGGGCAGTGGGCCCTGAGACAACACCACAGAAGAGAAGTGGCAGGCAGGGGGCAGAGGGTACCAAAGCCACACCACAGGTCCTGCGATTCCTTAGGCAGCCTTTGTGGGCAGAGGGCCCCGAGACAACACCACAAGTATTGCGGGGGCCTGAGCTGCCTGTAGGAGACAGGGAGTTCGGACATGACACCAGAGGTCCTGCAGGTGGCTGACCAGCGGCAGGCAGGTTATCCTGAGACAACAGCACAGGTGTTGCCTGGCTCTGAGCAGAGGCCCGCAGGGGGTCCCAAGATGACACCACAGGTCCTGTGGGTCCCCAAGCAGCCTGCAGGTGGCAGTGGGTCCTGAGAGGTCATAGGATGCCCTGCACTTTCTGAGCAGTAGTAGGCAGGGCAGTGGGTACCCAGCCGAAACCACAGATCCTGCTGCTCCCTGAGCAGAGGCAAGAACTGGGCAGTGGGTCACGATAAAATGGCACAATTGCTTAGGGTCTCAGAGCATGGGGCAGGCAGGGGACAGCAGGTCACTAAAAACAACACAGGTCCTGCGGGTCCCTGAGCATCCTACTGACAACACCACAGGTGCTGAGGGTCCCTAAGCAGTGGAAGGGAGTGGGCAATGTGTCCCGAGATGACAACACTTGTCCTGCGAGTCCTTGAGCAGCCTGCAGGAGAGCAAGGAGTCATGACATGACACAACATGTCCTGTGGGTACATGAGCATTGACAGGCAAGGTGTGCCAAGACAACAGATCCCTGATCAGTAGCAGGCAGGCGGCAATGAGTCCAGAGGAGACACCATAGTTCCTTCAGGTCCCTTAGCAGACTGCAGCGATCAGTGTGTCCCGAGATGACACCTCAAATCCTGAGTGTCCTGCGGGTCCATGAGAAGTGGTAGGCAGAGGGCAGTGTGTCCTAAGAGGACAGCATAGGTCCTGCTGGTACCTAAGAAGCGTCAGGAGGCGTGAAGTGAGTCCCGAGACAAAATCACACGTCCTATAGGTCCCTCAGTAGCAGCAGGCAGAGGGCAGTGGGTCCCGAGATGACACCACTGGTCCTGCAGGTCGCTGTCTAGCACCAGGCAGTGTGTTCTGAGACTAAAGCACAGGTACTGGGGGTGCCTGAGCAGCGACAGGCAGGGGGAAGTAGTTTGTCCTCAGAGGACAGCAGAGAAACTGTGGGTATCTCAGCTTCAGCAGGCGGAGGAAGTGAGTCCCTAGACAATACCATAGGTCCTGTGGGTAATTTAGCAGTAACTTAGTAGCACAGACAGGGTTCCGGATATGACACCACAGGTTCTGCGGGTTCCTGAGCAGTGGCAGGCAGGGAGCATTGTCTTCTGAGACTACACCACAGGACCCGTGGGTCGCTGAGCAGCAGCAAGCAAGGGCAGGGGATCCCGAGGCGACACAACAGGACCTGCGGGTCCCTGAGCAGGGGCTGCCAAGGGCCAGTGTGTCCCAAGACGACACCAAAGATCATGCTGGATACTGAGCATTGGGACACAGGAGACAGTGAGTTCCTAGGTGACAGCACAGGTCCTCTGTGACCCTGAGCATCCTGCAGGGTGCAGTTGGTCCCAAGACTTCAGCACAGATCTTGCGGGTTGCTGCGCAGTGGCAGGCAGGGGGTCCCGATACAAATGCACAGGTCTTGCTGATTACTGAGCATCTGTAGGTAGGGAACAGAGGTCCCGAGATGACACCACACGTCCTGAGGGTCCCTGAGCAGCATGCAAAGGGCAGGAAGTCCCGGGATGAAACCACAGGAGATGAGGGTCCTTGAGCTAATGCAGCAAGGGGGTCTTGAGACAACACCACAGGTCCTGTAGTCCCTGAGCAGTGGCAGTCAGGAGGTGGCAGACAGGGTGTCCAAGAAGAGAGCACAGGTCCCACGTGTCCCTGAGCAGTGGCAGACAAGGAGTCCCTAGAAGACAGCACAGGTCCCACGGGTCCCCGAAACCCAGCAAGGGGCAGTTGGTCCCTAGAAGACACCACAGGTCATGCTGGTCCTTGTGCAGCGGCCAGCAGGGGGCAGGGGAACCTCCGCTTTGCTCCTCTATGCTCCTCTCGGCTCCTCTCGGCTCTTCTAGGCTCCCCCTGGCTCCTCTTGGCTCCTCTCGGCTTCCCTAGGCTCTTCTCTGCTCCTCTCGGGTCCTCTCGGCTCCTCTTGATTCCTCTTGACTCAGTCCGGCTCTGCTCGGTTCCTGGGCTCCGCTCAGCCCAGCTAGGTTCCATCCTCTCTGCTTGGCTCCGCTGGTCTCAGCTGGGCTCCCCTTGACTCCACTCCTCTAGGCTCCTCTTCTCTAGTCTCCTCCCGGCTCCTCTCTGTTCGGCTCCGCTCGGCTCCGCTGGTCTCCTCACTGCTCTGCTCGGCTCCCCTCTTATAGATAATTCCTTAAGGCCCCCAAACCTCAAAGCAAAAATTACTATTTTTCAAATATAATTTGTTCAAAAAATTAAAGCCTTGCAGAATTAATCTGTACAAATTTTAATATTTGCTAAATGAGAAGAATGAAACCGTTAGATAAAATATTTCATTTTTCCAGATGTTTTGTTTCTCACTCAAAATTGATAAACTTGCAGCAGACCGTCAATTTGGTGTTCTGTGTGCCTGCTTCTTCTATTTGTCTCAGTTTGGAGAAGTTTTCACCTGTAAAAATTTGTCCTGTGCTGTGATGCTCACCTGTTTGTTTCTTTTAATCTAAGGTTTATTGTTTCACAGTGTTCTACAGTCCTGCGTGTTCCACAGGTCCTGCAGGTCCCTGAGCAGAGGCTGGCAGGGGACAGTGGGTCTCGAGACAACACCACAGGTCCTGCCTGTCAACAGCAGCCTGCAGGGGGGCAGTTGGTTGAGATGACAGCACAGATCCTGCGGGTACCTCAGCTTCAGCAGGCAGCGGAAGTGAGTCCCTAGACAATAGCACAGGTGGTGGGTAACTTAGCAGCGGCAGCCAGGGTGTCCGGAGATGACACCACAGGTCCTGCAGGTTCCTGAGCAGCGGCAGGCAAGGGGAAGTGGGTCCCAAGACAACACCAAAGCTCCTGCGGGTTTCTGAGCAGCCTGCCGGGACGCAAGACAACAACATATATCCTGTGGGTGCCAGAGAAGTGGCAGGCAGGAGGCAGGGGGTTCAAGACTCAGGGACCCGCAGTACTTGGAGGACCTGTGGCATCGTCTGATGGCTGCCCTCTGCAGGCTGCGTAGGGTCCTGCAGGACCTGTGGTGTATTGCTGACGCACAGCTTCCTGCCTGCCACTGCTCAGGAACTCTCAGGACCTGTGTTGTCGTCTCGGGACACACTGTCCCCTGCCTCACGCTGCCCAGGAACCAGCAGGACCTGTCATGTCATCTCAGGACACACTGTCCCTTGCCTGCCATTGCTCTGGAACCCACAGGACCTGTTGTGTTGTCCCGGGACCCCCTGCCCACTACAGACTTCTAAGGAACCTGCAAAACCTATGGTGTCTGAAAGACCCCAGCTTAGCTGCTGTAAAGCCATCTTTCAAAGCCTTTACACAAACAAATGTAAGTTCAAGATAAAGTCAGTACTCCTAGGCGACCAAAACAGGATATCTGTGGTCAGACACCAGGCCTAGGAGGGGAACGAACAGTTCTGGGAAAAACTACATGTACCCTAGATAGGGCCAAGTCTGTTATTATTATCAGACCTTCATGTCTCCGGGGAACTTGTCCCCTAAATGAACCCATCACCTCATTCGAACTGACCGATGAGATCCCTGTAACCATGCATTGTTTCTGTACGCCTGCTTTTGCCACCCTTTTCCTATAAAAAGACCTTATCCCAGCCTGCAGGCACGCAAGTCCTCCGAAAGGACTTTGCCGCCCACAGGTACCTGTGCCCAACCAATAAACCTCTTGCTAATTGCAGCCAGTGGTCTCGACTGTTCCTTGGGTTAGGGGTCTCCTCCTGTCAGCTTTGCCTTTAAAGGTACAAGTCATATTGAAGTCGTCATTCAGACCCCCAAGGCTGATGATTCTGTGTAAGAGAAGAGGGAGAGAGTGCAGCCATCAGCTCAGCCTAAACTACTATTCGCTGGGGTGGGGAAGAAAGCTCCACAGCATGGGCAAGTGACTAGGAGTATACACAGTAAAGGCATATTCGGTTACCGGTCTGTACGGCAAGCATTTTCCCAGCAGGTGATTTCCCCATGGTTTCTTGTCCTGCTTCCAGCAGGAGCAATCGCCATTTCTGCAAGGAGCTAGGCTGTCGCTCTAGAGGTTTGGACGATACCTGGCAGAGCAGAGTCATAATTGCCTGCGGCTTATGTCAGAAATGATTCCAGAGTGGGTGGTTGTGACTCTGGCTCCTCCTTTCCGCTTCCTCCTGGCAGATGACATCTTGTTCCCCAATTGAGGAGAAGGATGCTCCTCGAATGGAGGGAGCTTACAGTTACTCTTCTGGTCAGAGACCTGAAGGTGGAGCTGCAGCGGTGTGGGTGTGGGGCTGAGTCCTCGAGGAAGAGGAAGTATGGAAGAGAGTGGCAGGCAGGTTTGTTCTCTGGGTGGGCAGCACAAACTGCTTGTGGTGGAGGCTTCAGGAGCTCAGGAGAAACCTGGGTTCGGCTTCTTTGTGCTGGAGGCCTAGGATTTAGCAGGTGGAGGAGCTCAGTTTCACCTCAGTGTCTTGGATTCAGGGCTACAGGCAAGTAGGAGGTACTTTCTCTTAGTTGTTCAGGGAGTAAAGCTCAGGGCCGGACCTCAGCCACGAATGCTCCTCTAAGGCATTCTGGTGGGCAGAAGGAGGTAGTGTGTTTGCTCAGCAGAGAGAGATAGGCTGTGAGACAGAGTGCTTTTACTTATTTGTTGTGGTTTTATTTATTTGTTAAGTTCGTATTGTTAATTAGGATAGAAATGGAGCAAAAGAGTGGAGATCCTGCAGTCACTTTTTTAGGCCATTTTCATTTCCATAAAAGAGGACACTCTGCAAATTTCTTTCTGACATCTACTCTGGATTTCTGAATTTCTCTTGATGCTTTTAGAACTAAGGACTGAATCACCTGGGCCCCCATCGCACACTTGTCTGCACCACATGACCAGTATCACTCTAGGACTTTATGTGAAATCACTCTTGTGACTTGTTGATTGCCTTGGCGGGTTACTTAGTCTAGGGTTAGTAACCCACCTAGCAGTTCAGTTATTCCAGGGTCATGGAGAGGCACTACCTGGAAGATATGAGCTAGGAAAGAGGAAGGAGGCTAAGCGGGGGTTCTTGTCAAAGCCTCAGTTTATTAGAGACAGGGTACAACTTATATAGGGTAAAGAGTTAGGGGGTGGGCACAGGGGCCTGGGCTCTTGCCGCGTGGTTCACGTTGGTCACATGGTCTGTGTTGGTCACGTAGCCAGGAGGTTACCTTCGGTCAGGTCACTGTAGGCCAAGAAGTCACGAGTTGACACACCTAGATCTTTAGATAGTTTGGAATGTGGGATGGGTTCCGCTAACAGATAGCTTTCCATTAACAGCCAATTTGGGTGTGGGGTAGGCTCTGTCAATAGAACGATTCCTAACACAATTATGGGTGTGGGGTTCTCTGCAGACTCCCCAGGGTGAGGGTTCCTGTAATGATTTTAGGAGGAAATTGGCTCCTAACAGATCCCCCTTTCTTTTATAAAGACAGGCAGCTATTAAGTGGAGGGCATCAGGTCAGAGTTCAACCATGGTGTCAGATCTAAAGGAGAAGGGACTGGGACAAGGAGAGACCCTCCTCTCGAATGGTGAAGCAATTTACCTCTCCTGGGAACAGAGGAGTGCCTTATGATTCTTAGGTCGAGTGGGGACCAGGTCTTTATCCCCCTTACCTGTCCTAGGGTTTCCAGTATCCTGTCTTAGGTTGGGGAATTTCCTGCCACAAGTCACCCGTCCTTGGAGCTCCTCAAATGAAAGGTATCTAGCGAGATTTAAAGTAAGCAGATCACAGGGCACCCTGTCTTAGGCCATGTGGAGTGCACCCCTCGTGCCTGGTACCATGCCATTTTGAGCCGGTTTCTACAACATCTGTATGGTGTGCTGTTCAGGTGAGGGCTCCACAATATCTCCCGTCATTGGGCCCCTGCGTCTATCATTAATGAAAAGACTGTGAGGAGCTCCTCAAACAAAATATATAGTGAAAGTGTCTCGGAAGATCAGTTTTGTGTGTAGGTGGGGAGGGCCTGTGAATAGGTGAACCTTTGTCTTGGAGATGCCTAGATTTTTTGTGGGAGCTGTGGGTCTGCTTTTCGTCCTGCCCGGCTCCTGCACGGCTAGCTTTACACCAGAAATAACAGCACACAAACTGTATTCTTTTAAACACTGCTTGGCCCATTATATCTAGCCTCTTCTCGGCTAACTCTCACATCTGGACTAGCCCATTTCTAATAATGAGTGTAGCACCCCAAGGTGCGCTTACCAGGAAGATTCTAGCCTATGTCCATCCTGGGTCGGAGCTTCATCGCATCTGCCCTGGAGAGGAGAGCTATTGAGTCTGAGCTCACTTCCTCTTCCTCCCAGCATTCTGTTCTGTTTACTCCACCCACCTATGTTCTAACCTATGAGGGCCAAGCAGTTTCTTTATTTTTTAACCAATCACATTCCGCCATCATAGAGTGTTCACATCTGGTGTTGATGCTCCATTATCCACAGAAACCCTTACTCACCTCCTTGTCAGAGCCAGATTTTGTGGTAACCGAGTTTGCTAAGTGTTGTAGGCCTGCTCAGCTGCACATTGGCTTCCAGGCCCTGCATCAGTTCTGTACTCAACACAGCAGGCGTCTTCAGCCCCATAATGAGGTGGGTGAGTGGGAAGGCAACCGGAAACTGTGGCTTGTCTTTTCTGTTCCCTGTGCCTGTTCTTCCTCCAGTAGGACATGATAGGGTCTCTCTCGGTTCCTTGTATCCAACCCGGAGGATGGAGCAGAAATGCTGACCTTGGCACAAGCTGTGGATGCTCAAGCATTGCCAGCAGCTCAGCAGGATTGCTTGGACATGGGCCTCGTCCGGAAGTTGGCATATGTAGCTGCTGGGGATCTGGCACCCATGAATGCCTTCATTGGTGGTTTGGCTGCCCAGGAGGTCATGAAGGTCAGCAGGAGGGGGAAGGGGTGTGGAGCGCTGTGCCTCTCTTATTCCATCACTGCCTGTTTGTTGCTGTCACTCTCGGCACCTGTGACTGCTGGCAACGCTCTTTCCCCAGGCTTCTTCTGATGTGGGAGTGTCATATATCAATCTGTTGATTTCATTGGTTAAGCAATAAAGAAACTGCTTGGCCCTGTGGGTGGAGTAAACAGAACAAAATGCTGGGAGGAAGAGGAAGTGAGGTCAGACTCCACAGCTCTCCTCTCAGGAGCAGACGCCTGAGAGAGACGCCATGCCCCGCTCCTGGGCAGACACACGCCATGAAGCTCCAACCCAGGATGGACTAGGCTAGAATCTTCCCAGTAAGACCGGTTCTCACAGATTATTAGAGATGGGTTGATCGGGATAACAGAAGTTGCCTGTAAGTGCTAGAGCTAAAGGGCCAAGCAGTGTTTAAATGAATACAGTTTGTGTGTTGTTATTTCGGGGCATAAGCTAGCTGAGCAGGCGGCTGGGGTGTTAGGAACGCAGCCCCGCCGCCCCTATTACTACAGAATGGCGCCCACGTGGACAACTGCTTCCACATAAAGCCTGAGACAGCTTGGGAAGTAATTCTAGAACAAAATGAAAGCATTGTGCCTGGTTTCTTGGTAGCAATAATTTCTTGGTTCTGCTCTGCTTGCTAGAGGCAAGCAAGCGCCTCATCTAAGAGAGGCTTCCTGACTCAGCTTTAGCTGCAAAGCCTGCAGCTCATTAAGAGGTCCTGCCACGAAACACTTAAACAGTGTTGACGAAAAGCTGAACACATGCTTTTCGGTTTTCAGCCGTAGCAGGAAAAAAGCTGCGCCGTTTAAAAATGCCGGCTTTCTGGGCTGTCCTGCCAGGGCACACTCTGACTCTTTTACGCAGGTGGTTCGTGTGGTTTGCAAGCACAGGCTGCTGAATCTCATTTGCTGGTAGGGACCTTGAAATGCCATAGAGTTGTGGCAGTAAACATGGGAGGCTGGAAAGCTAAGGAATGGACTGGATCTAGCTGGCAAAGCCACGCCTTTAATCCTACCCATATTGTTCAGTAATTTAAAGGCTCGTGTGGTCAGAAAAAGAGAGATATACAGTAAAGAGAGATTCAAAGACAAAGAAAATTTCTAAATGGTTTAAAGTTTGTTAAAAATATATGCAGACTAAAAGTTGAAGTTCTTAAAGTAAAAAAACAAAAAAAAGGAAGAGAGTTGTTGTGTGTGGTAGTACACACCTTTAATCCCAACACTTGGAAGGCAGAGGGAGATTGACCTCTGTGACTTCAAGGTGTGGTAGCACACACCTTTAATCCCAGTGCCTAGAAGGCAGAGACAAACAGATCTCTGTGAGTTCAAGGTGTAGTAGTGTACACCTTTAATCCCGAATGCCTGGGAGGCAGAGACAGGCGGATCTCTGAGAGTTCAAGGACAGCCTGGTCTACAGAGTTACTTCAGGTCAAAGATACAGAGAACCTGTCTCAAAAAGCAAAGAGTTAAAAGTAAAAATAAACAAAATAGAGGTTAAAATAAAATGAACAAAGATGGAAAATACACAGAGAATCTTGATACTGTATGCTATTATGCTCTCTTTGAATTGTGTGAATGCTGAGGAAGGAGCAACAGCTGCTAAAAGATATTTATTTATAAATGCTACTGAAGCATCGATCCAACATAGATATTTTGATGCCTTGACTTTGAAATTTGGATCTAAGGACATGATGCTTTGGAAAGGAGTTTCTTATTTTGTTTTCACAGAGGATGAGATGCTGTTCATTTCTTCTATTCCGATTTGGTATGATGGACCACGCCCTCCTGAAGGGTTGGTGTAAACATCTTCAGAAAATTGCTTCGCTCAACTGCCAACTGAGAAGAAACTAGCACACAGGTTATAATATGAAAGACCTAATTAATGACGCCCCCATTCAGCAGGAAGCAGTTTGGAGAGAAATAACTACGCCCATATTCCCAAATAATGTTTATAAATGTCCTTTTACATTTAAAGGGGGATATGATATAGATATGAATAATTTGCATTAGTATAGATTTTGCTTTATTGATAGAGATTTAAGGTCAAATTTGTTATATGTATATGCATTTCTGATCTTTATTAAGGTATTGTGATTGTGTAGTTCATTATTAAAATGTAATGTATAATTAGGAAATATAGGTTGTTGATGGATAATCATAAATAATAGTCAAGTTTGTAGTCATGTTATTTAATATTTTCTAGATGTGTGTAGATATATTTTAGATAGGCATTCTTCATATTTTTCAAAGATTATAGATTATGGCATTTTAAATGTTTTAATAACTGAGGGCTTTTCATGACAATGAGACACTCTGCTCCTGGCAGCACCAGTGTACTTCAAGAGGAAGATGGGCCTAGAAGAGGATCCTTATGGAGTTTGATAGCCATTTGGGCAAGAAACTGCTCTTGCCTGGACTATTGCATAAACTGAAAACAGAGAACCCACAGAGAGAGGACTACTGGTGAGAGAGGACTAAAGGTGAGATGATCTTTTGGGGTTCCTGATTCATGAAGGAGTCTGCAAGACATTCTGCAGGACACAACAGGTAGTGACTGAACAGACTTTGAATTTTCCTGCTTCATGGAAATGTCTGCTGGATACTATGGGCCTGAAGGCTGAAGATTGATGCCCCAACGGTACAAAAGAACTTTGGGTGACTGTCCAGGCAGCGAGATGTCTCTGTCATTTCTAGAGTTTTAAAAGTTGCTTTTTTCTTGTTTGCTTAGGTAGTATTGTATCTTTCTGGAGTCTTCGATGGAGTTAAGAATAGTTAGTTATAGTTATAGTTTTCCTTAGTTATGAGAAAGATTATTGAAACTTTTACTTGATAACTGTTTTGTTATATGTAATTTTGCTATGTTAAAGTTAAAGCCTTCTTTTTTTTGTTTAAACAGAAAAAGGGGAAGTGATGTGGGAGTGTCATATATCAATCTGTTGATTTCATTGGTTAAGCAATAAAGAAACTGCTTGGCCCTGTGGGTGGAGTAAACAGAACAAAATGCTGGGAGGAAGAGGAAGTGAGGTCAGACTCCACAGCTCTCCTCTCAGGAGCAGACGCCTGAGAGAGACGCCATGCCCCACTTCTGGGCAGACACATGCCATGAAGCTCCGACTCAGGATGGACTAGGCTAGAATCTTCCCGGTAAGACTGGTTCTCACAGATTATTAGAGATGGGTTGATCGGGATATCAGAATTAGCCTGTAAGTGCTAGAGCTAAAGGGCCAAGCAGTGCTTAAATGAATACAATTTGTGTGTTGTTATTTCGGGGCATAAGCTAGCTGAGCAGGCGGCTGGGGTGTTAGGAACGCAGCCCCACCGCCCCTATTACTACATTCTTCTGGGAAGTTTCTGCCCATTAGGCAGGTGGCTGAACTTTGATGCCCTTGACCCCCTGAGCACAAAGTGACTTTCATGGAAGATAAATGCTTGCCAGTAGGTCAGTGGGAACAATTGAAAGTTTGGGAACATCTTGAGGGAAGTCTATCCCTAACCTGTCTTTATTCACATAAATACAGCGTCAGAACTGTTACAATGGGCAAGTGGCTGTATTTGGATCAGACCTCCAAGAGAAGTTTGGCAAGCAGAAGTAGAAGTACTTCCTTGTGATTAACACTAGTGGCTTCTGTCATTAAACCATTCTAGACCCTAGAAAACACATGGTCTGCTAAAGAAATGTTCTAGCCCTCTCTAATACAGAACAAGGGACAAGTTTCTTGGATGCATTTTGATGTCTCCCTCCTGTAACATTTTCTGAGTTAGCAAAACTCAGTAAAAACTTAAATGGCGTTAAATTCTATTTGCCTTTGCATGCCCAGATTGCTCAGTGGAAAAGAGAAATTTCTTCCATATTTCTTCAGTGAAGCTATTTTCAAGATGGTTAGGTTTAGATGGCAAAAAAGAAACAAATACAATTATCTTTGCCAGCTTTTTGGCACTTGCCACAAAAAAGTGTTAGACTTCCATAATTGGGAGGCTGAAGCCAGAGATTTTGACCAGCCTGGGCTACACAGCAAATACGAGAAGCCAAAGACACCCTGGTGTCCTTATGTGGATTGAACAAGAAACAAAATAGATCCCAAAGAAGAAAACCTCAGGAGATGCAGAATACTCTGTTTTTGTTGATCCCCCTCAAAATCTTTAAAATGATACAAGACAGGTTTTGGAATGCCATGGACATTAAACTGTAGCTGTCATAACCTAAAATGTATTTGTAAAAAAAAAAGTGACTCTTCAGGGAAAATCTCCATTGGAAGTATTTTTCATGATAAACGCTTAATGTTTATCGTGTATGTTCTTGACATTCTGTGTTAAATGGACTCGTCTAAATATTTTAAACATTCTGCTTAAATTTCCAGCTTGGGAAGTTGTGGTGCCTGGGACCTGTATCACAAAAGCTCTTTGCACGTGTTTGGTTTCTGTTGTGGTCAGTGCATACTCGGATGGGGTGTCAAATGTGTAAGAGAAGCAACAGAAACAGAAGTAGCAAATAGCAATGTCTGATGAGGCTGGTTTTCAGTTCTTATGAAGACTTTCCCCTAGGAAGTTGGCATTCTAGTGATGAGTCAGGTATCAGGGTGAACAGCTGACCATGCAAAGGTAGTAGTAGCTAGGTAGTAGTAGTAGTCAAGATAGGTATTGACTGGAGCTGTGTGGTGAGTTGAGGTGTAGGGAGACTACATCCCATTTATATCCCAAGGGAAAGTGTAACTAGAGGAGGTTTTTGAGAAGTGTCATGTGAGTCGGTCTTTCAGAGAAATTTCTTGTGTGTGTGGTTTTATTTGGGTAATTCTGGTTGCCACTAACTGAAAAACCAGTAGCTATTGGGTCATTCAGACCTCTTGTTTCTGGTTTCGGTTTTCCTTTGTATGTACCTTTGGACCTCTGAAGACACTTGCGCCCAAATGTAACTGCATGCACACCTCTCCCCACACAAATCTGATCTTAGATCCACTTCAGGATGCTCAGACCCATTTTTTTGTAATCATTGAAGCCAAATAGAGAATCCTGTGGATAATGGGAAGACAGCTGTCATAATAGAATACCCTGTGGTGAAGACATAGTTGGAGCCTGCTTCTCTTTGAGCCTTCATTGTGCTTCATGACATAAATCCCTTCGCGGGATCTGTCTGTGAAGTTTTGTGTGTTGGTGCCCGGGAAAAAGCTCTGTTCTCCTTATTCCCACCCAGAAATTAAAGTCTGAGACTGCTGCTGCTGCAGTATGAGACATAAATCCACACATCAGGGTATTCAGCCACCTGAAACAAGTGGGCCCTGAGACAGAACACATCTGTGATGGTGACTTCTTCCAAAACCTGGGTGATGTGGCCAATGCCCAGGGCAATGTGGATGCTTATAAGATGGAGTAAAGTGAGGACAAGTGTGTGTGTGTGTGTTCACAAGATGCTTGTGTTCCTGTCTTATCCAAACATTACTGCTGCTCACCTGCTGTGTGTGTGTTTGTGTGTGTGCTTGCGAGATGCTTTTGTTCCTGCGTGTGTTCCTGTCTTATCCAAACATTACTGCAGCTCACCTGCTGTGTGTGTGTCTGTGTGTGTGTGTTCGTGAGATGCTTGTGTTCCTGTGTGTGTTCCTGTCTTATCCAAACATTACTGCTGCTCGCCTGCTATGTGTGTGTTTGTGTGTATGTGTTCATGAGATGCTTGTGTTCCTGCGTATGTTCCTGTCTTATCTAAATATTACTGCTGCTCACCTGCTGTGTGTGTGTGTGTGTGTGTGTGTGTGTTGTGAAGGCATATGTTGGGGAATGTATATGTGTTTGTGTGTATGTGTGTGTATTTATGTGTCTGTGTGTCTTTCATGTGTGCATTATTCCAAATGTATTTTACTTGTTTGTCAGTGTGTGTATGTTGGATATCCCATGAACATATTCCATGGGGCTTTTGTGTGATTGGGCTAGAAGGGGCTGTGTTGACTTTTGTGGTACATTTGGTTTTGTGGGTGGATGACATTAGTAGTGCTATTCTTTTGCTATCAGTCTCTTGGAAGAACATGAAAGTTGCTTTCTTGGGAACTACAAATAAGTTTGGAAACTGTCCAGGTTCTCGGGAGGCAGATGACAAAGTATAACGAGAGGAGCCTGAAAAGCCAGAACCCAGTGGATATTCCATATAAGCATAAGAGGGTGCTGGGTTCTGGAAGTGTGATTACTTAATGGATTTCCCATTTTCAGTTTTTAGATATCCTCTTGAATATTGGTTCATTGCCCTAGGCCAGCTTCTCCAAAGTACACCGAAAACAACAATAGGAGGACAGTGCTGTAGACACACAGGCTCTTGAGGGTTTTTGGTTGGACTCTAATATTCCCTCCTGTGTGTTGTGTTGAACTTCATGTCCTTCAAAAGCTTCTTTGTCCATGAGGCAGGTTGAATGCCTTGCTATCTGTGGCCAGTGGGACAACCGAGGCCAATCAAAAAGGTTCAGGCAGAGGGCACAGTGCTAGCTTATGGGTAGCTATGCTCTCACACAGTGCACTTTTCAGTTTAAATTGGCTTTGACCCTGGCATTGGGGTCTTTGTCCTGGGGTCAGATCTCTGCCTTGTAGGAAAAGCAGGTTTTCTACATGAGGATGCCCCAGAGACATGACTGTGGCAAGTGCTTGAGAACGCTGGAGGACCTAAAGCTCCCCAGACACTTGCCCTCTGACACATGCCATTCAGCAAGTCTGCTCCAGTTAGCACTTGTTTAGCATGAACCCTTTCAAGTGCAGGAGATTGGGCTTTTATCTGGGTTGGGTTCTAGATAAAAAAACGATGCAAGAACCCCTAGAGGATGCAAGGGTTTGGGAGTGTCAAATGACAGGACCTAGGTCTTGGCTCCTAAGATGTATCCTTCCATGAGCCAATCTCAGGGGGAGATGTAAGGGCTTTTCCTACATTCCAGTCATCCAGACCTGAAATAATCACACAGAAGCTGTATTAATTACAGAATTTTTTCTAGTTTCTGTCTCCCAGACAGCTGCAGTATAAGCGTCAGCACAATTACAGAACCAAACATGCCTCCATCCTCCCTCCCCGCCCCCCCCCACACACACTAGAGGCCCACTGTTGCTCAGGTAATCCATTTCCTTGGTTCGGTGATGGTGTTCTTTCCCCAGATTGGAAGGGAATTTGAGGACTTGGGATCTACAAGGATTCTGGCCTGAGGATATGCAGCAGAAAATCCTCCCAGTGAGACTCATGGACTTGTTTCTCTGCTCTGGAGTCTTCCTGAATTAGAGGCAGACAGAGGCCAAGGCCATTTATTGTCTTTATTGGGTTCACAGCATGAACACAGAAATGTCAGCTGTCATTTGGTAACCAAGTTTCATCTCCCCATTGCCCTGTTCGGACACAGCTGTCTCCTTGAGCATAGTGGAAGGGGTCCTGTCCTAGAGAATCACAAGAATCATGCCAGGTCTTCCATCTTGCCATGCTGATGCTCAACATAGGTTTAATGTGGGATTCCTGCTGTATGCTATGAATAATAATGGTTAATAAAAAAGCTGTTTTGGGCCTTTGATAGGGTAGAGCAGAGCTAGGTGGGGAAAACTAAACTGAATAATGGGAGAAAGGAAGTAGGACCAGAGAGAAGCCATGTAGCTGTGGCTAGAGAAAGATATAGTGGAACTTTGCTGGTAGGCCACCACCTTGGTAGTATAATATAAAATAATGGTGATGGGTTAATTCTATATATAAGACCTAGCCAGCAATACGCTTATGTAATTGTTTAAGCAGTGATTTAATTAATAAAATTTCTGTGTGGTTATTTTGTGAGTCTGGGTAGTACGAAATGAACAAGCTGCCAACTACTACATAAGCTGTACCCTTTAGACTCTTGGTCTTGAAGGTTGGACCTAGGGTAAGCAGGCATGAACAAATAGGTACTGGGTATGCTCACACAGAGTTTGGGAGACTTGTTTTGCCCTATGCCCAGGACTTCACTTTTGATTATGTGTGAGCAGGGATGGCAAGCAGAACAATCTGCCTCAAGTAACCTTGCATCGGCATTTTCTGAATGCCTGCAAGATTTCTGTACCTCCCTGTTTGGCCTAAGGCCCCTGTATTCCCTCCAGTTCCTTCCTGGACAAATTGGACATATGTCTTATGGAAGGTTCCAGAACACCTGGAAGGGTCGTAAAAGAAAATGGAAGATGTACGGGAACAGGGTATGGACCCTTAGGAATCTGTCTGAGTAATTCATCAGCTGTATTCATTAGCATGGTTTTCTTCCTAACCTGGGGGTTGGCACCTAAGGCTCCCTACACCACCCCCTTTTTACCACTGGGGGTCCCTGCAGGAAGGTCTTCTAGGAACTAAGAATTTCTCTGGTCATTGGTACTTGTTGTCTTATTCCAGACTTTACTGACACAGCTCAACCATCACCTGTATACACAATGCCACTCCTCCATCCAGTAATGTGCTGGATGGAGCTCTGACTGCCTGCTCTGCCTTGTGAGGCAGCTTACCTGGAAGCCCTGGGATTCTCCCAGACCAGTTCTGTTTGAGAGAAGTACTTAATGGGATCCAGTCACAGGTCTTCTGCAATGGCCTGGGAAGAGGAGAGGCAAGTGACTCTCTTGCATCTCTCTGCAGGATGCTACCTCAGGTGTGAGGCTTTAAGCCTCCATGCAGCCTCTTTCTGGGAGCAGGATATCCAGAAAAAAAAAAACAAGCTCAGTCAGATTGTTGTCTCCTGGGTAGTTGTGGACACACTGTCCAGAAATGTGAGTCTCCTCCGAGATTCCTGCCAGCAGCCGAAGGTGACATGGTCACAGTGCACAGACCACTCCACACTGGCTCGAGCCAGTTTCCTCATATCCTGGGGCTTGAGAGGGAGATAGTCTAGCTTGCAGGGTGCAGAGCCCTCCTTCCATCCTAGCAACCACTAATCCTAATTGAGATTCCCCTACAGGCCTTTTAACAAATGTTGAGCCTGTTGAAGCATATGGGAATGTGTTTTTATGATCTAGGGCAAGTGGCAGATAGTATGTGCAACTTAAACCTCATTTGACATGGCCTCTGAGATGGTGAAGCATTGTGTGAATATCACATTGTGTGAATATCACATTGTGAATGCAGTGACCTCCATCCTCACACTAATATGCCATCAATAGGTAAACTCTTGCTCCATTACCTTAGTAGGGGCATGCAGTACCCACTGAACATGGACAGTTACACTAGAAATGTGTTGCATTGCTGCAGGACTCGAAAACATTACACAGAGTGGGAAGGGAGAACTGACTGACTCACATGTAGCGGCATAAATGAATGCAGACAGATTGTATTAATATATAAAGCTTTAATGGGGAAATAGACTTACAGAACCACAGGTTCCTGCGGAGAACAGGAAAGCAGAAGGGGCGGTTCGGAGCACCTCTGCAATCTTTATAAGTTAAAAATATCCTCTGGGGACCCCGCCCCCTGCTAGCAAGGTGATTGGCTGGGTCTCTCCTACACTCACAGAAAGAGTCCTTATGGACTCCCCAACAAGAAGCTAATGGAGGTTGTGTTCTTCTGGATGGATATCCTGCTCCAAGAATGAAGCTGCCTGGCAGATAAAAGCCTCACACCTGAGGAAAGACCCCAAATAATAAGACAGCAAAGCCTCCAAACTAACTCCTTATTCCCTCACCTCCCAACAGCTATGAACTTCTTTCCCCACTGGTACATGTTTTCTTCCTTGCCCAGTTTGCACTGAAACCAGTCCACTTAAAATAGGAATAGATAAATATCTTGATATATACCATGTACTAAAGTTAACTTCTACTATAACTTCTACTAAAATTGAAGAATTAGCTGTTGGCCCTGGATCATTGGGCTACCGGCGGCCCTGTTTAGTTGCTGAGGAATCCCATCAGGAAGGGTGAGTGTGTGCTACCCAGGGGCGGGCGGACTGTCCCGGAAGAGAACACAAACCCCCTCCCCCAGCTCCTTCTGCAGGGCTGTCTTTCTTTCGCACGACCCAGCACCCCCAGCACCCCTCCCCAACCCTGCCCAGCTGTATGCTAGGACCAGTGCTCAACTACAGTCTTAAGCTCCTAAACTAAGGCGACCCACCCAGAGCGGTGAGTGCCTGCCAGCCGGGCAGGCCTCAGGGTCCCCTGTAAGGGAGTCGGGCACCTTCAGCTCTGGCACCAGGCTTCCTGCGTGCTCCTGGATACCACCCCCCCCACACTTGCTCCATTCATCCTGTTGGCCCTGGATCATTGGGCTACTGGCGGCCCTGTTTAGTTGCTGAGGAATCCCATCAGGACGTTGCGGAGGAATCCCATCTGGACGGGAACGGTTCCTGCTTCTACACTGAAGAGATATACCCTGAGAATCAATCACAGCAAAGTCTGGACCAAGAGACCAGGCCTCTCCTGGCTCCATTTGAAGGAAGAGATGGGAAGGCGCCAATACAAGAATTCCTCCAACAATCTGAAAGGCAACATGACACCACCAGAAACCAGGGATCCCGAAATAAGAAGAATTGTACACCCTACTCCTGAAGAAATAGAAGAAATCGACTCAAAAGCAAACTATATGAAAATAATAGAGGACCTTAAACAGGAGGTGAAAAACTGCCATAAACAATTAGAGATTACAAACAAAAAGGTAGAGGAAATGAATAAATCGCTCAAAGACACGCAAGAAAACCAAGAGAAACAAAAAAAAGCAATCAAACAGGTAAGGGAAGCGGTTCAAGACATGAAGAATGAAATGGAAGCAATGAAGAAAGCACAAACCGAGGGAAGAATGGAGATGGAAAATCTGGGTAAACGAACAGGAATGACAGAAACAAGTACTAACAACAGATTACAAGAGATAGAAGAGAGAATATCAGACACTGAAGATACCATAGAAAAAATAAACACACTGATCAAAGAAAACAGCAAAACCAACAAATTCTCATCACAAAACATTCAGGAAATTTGGGACACAATAAAAAGACCAAACCTAAGAATAATTGGAGTAGAAGAAGGAGAAGAAGTGCAGCTCAATGGTACAGAAAATATACTTAATAAAATTATAGAAGAAAACTTTCCCAACCTGAAGAAAGAGGTACCTATGAAGGTTCAAGAAGCATACAGAACACCAAATAGGCTGGATCAAAAAAAAAAAACATCCCCTTGCCA
This sequence comes from Microtus oregoni, assembly GCF_018167655.1. Classification (NCBI taxonomy): domain Eukaryota; kingdom Metazoa; phylum Chordata; class Mammalia; order Rodentia; family Cricetidae; genus Microtus; species Microtus oregoni. The sequence continues at coordinate 797,859 of NW_024544755.1, forward strand.
TATAATAATCAAAACACAAAATACACAGAATAAAGAAAGAATATTAAGAGCCGCAAAGGAAAAAGGCCAAGTTACTTATAAAGGTAAACCTATCAGACTTACACCTGACTTCTCTATGGAAACCATGAAAGCCAGAAGGTCCTGGATAGATATACTGCAAAAACTAAGAGATCATGGATGCAAGCCCAGACTACTATATCCAGCCAAGCTTTCGTTCACTATAAATGGAGAAAACAAAATTTTCCAGGATAAAAACAAATTCAAACAATACGTAGCCACAAATCCAGCCTTACAGAAAGTTATAGAAGGAAAATCACTAACCAAGGAGTCCAACAATGCCCACAATAACTCAGTCATCTAGAGACCTTTCACCAGCGCAACTCAAAGAAGGGAAACACACAAACCCTACTACTAAAAAAGTGACCGGAGTTAACAACCACTGGTCATTAATATCACTTAATGTCAATGGGCTCAACTCACCTATAAAAAGGCACAGGCTAAGGGATTGGATACGAAAACAGGATCCAACGTTCTGCTGTCTACAAGAAACACACCTCAACCACAAAGACAGACACTTACTCAGAGTAAAGGACTGGGAAAAGGCTTATCAAGCAAATGGACCTAAGAAACAAGCAGGTGTGGCCATACTAATTTCTAACAATGTTGACTTCAAACTTAAATCAATCAGAAGAGATGGAGAGGGACATTTTATACTCATAACAGGAACAATTCATCAGGATGAAGTCTCAATCCTGAATATCTATGCCCCAAATATAAAAGCGCCCACTTATGTAACAGAAACATTACTAAAACTCAAGGCAGCCATCAAACCACACACACTAATAGTAGGAGACTTCAACACTCCTCTCTCACCAATGGACAGGTCAATCAAACAGAAACCTAACAGAGAAATTAGAGAATTAAGGGAGGTAATGAAGCAAATGGACTTAACAGACATCTATAGATTATTCCACCCGAAGAGGAAAGAATATACCTTCTTCTCTGCAGCTCATGGAACCTTCTCGAAAATTGACCACATACTCGGTAACAAAGCTAACTTACACAGTTACAAAAAAAATATTAATAACCACCTGTGTCTTATCAGATCACCATGGATTAAAGTTAGAATTCAACAACAATGCTACCCCCAGAAAGCCTACAAACTCATGGAAACTGAACAGTCAACTTCTGAACCATACCTGGATTAAGGAAGAAATAAAGAAAGAAATTAAAGTCTTCCTTGAATTCAATGAAAATAAAGAAACAACATACTCGAACTTATGGGACACTATGAAAGCAGTGCTAAGAGGAAAGTTCATCGCACTAAGTGCCCACTTAAAGAAAACAGAGAAAGCACATATTGAAGACTTAACAGCCCACCTGAAAGCTCTAGAAAAAAAAGAAGCAGACTCACCTAGGAGGAGTAGAATATTGGAAATAATCAAACTGAGGGCTGAAATCAACAAAATAGAAACACAGAAAACAATCCAAAGAATCAATGAAACAAAAAGCTGGTTCCTGGAGAAAATCAACAAGATTGATAAACCCCTATCCAAACTAATCAAACGGCAGAGAGAGAATACGCAAATTAATAAGATCAGAAATGAAAAGGGGGACATAACCACAGACACAGAGGAAATTCAGAGAATCATCAGATCATATTACAAAAGCCTGTATAACACAAAACTGGAAAATGTAAAAGAAATGGACACTTTTTTAGATAAATACCATATACCAAAGTTACACCAGGACCAGGTGAACAATCTAAACAGACCTGTTGGTCGCAAAGAATTAGAAGCTGTTATCAAAAACCTCCCTACCAAAAAAAGCCCAGGACCAGATGGTTTCAATGCGGAATTCTACCAGAACTACCAAGAAGAGCTAATACCCATACTCCTTAATGTATTTCACAAAATAGAAACAGAAGGGTCATTACCTAATTCCTTTTATGAAGCTACAGTTACTCTGATACCAAAACCACACAAAGACTCAACCAGGAAAGAGAATTACAGGCCAATCTCACTCATGAACATCGACGCAAAAATCCTCAACAAAATACTGGCAAACCGAATCCAAGAACACATTAGGAAAATTATCCATTATGATCAAGTAGGCTTCATCCCTGAGATGCAGGGCTGGTTCAACATACAAAAATCTATCAATGTAATCCATCATATAAATAAACTGAAAGAAAAAACCATATGATCATTTCATTAGATGATGAAAAAGCATTCCACAAAATTCAACATCCCTTTATGATAAAAGTCTTGGAGAGATTAGGGATACAACATCATACCTAAATACAATAAGAGCTATTTACAGCAAGCTGACAGCTAACATCAAATTAAACGGAGAGAAAATCAAAGACATCCCACTAAAATTGGGAATACGACAGGCCTGTCCACTCTCGCCATACCTCTTCAATATAGTGTTTGAAATTTTAGCAATAGCAATAAGACAACATAAGGGGTCAAGGGGATTCGAATTGGAAAGGAAGAAGTTAAACTTTCATTATTTGCAGATGATATGATAGTGTACATAAGTGACCCCAAAACTCTACCAAAGAACTCCTACATCTGATAAACACCTTTAGTAATGTGTCAGGATACAAGATTAACTCCAAAAAATCAATCGCCTTCCTATACACAAAGGATATGGAAACAGAGTGGGAAACCAGAGAAATATCACCATTCATGATAGTCTCAAACAGCATAAAATATCTTGGGGTAACTCTAACCAAGGAAGTGAAAGATCTATTTGACAAGAACTTTAAAGCATTGAAGAAAGAAATTGAAGAGGATACCAGAAAATGGAAGGAACTCCCTTGCTCTTGGATTGGGAGGATCAACATAGTAAAAATGGCAATTCTACCAAAGGCAATTTATAGATTCAATGTAATCCCCATCAAGGTCCCATCAAAATTCTTCACAGATCTTGAGAGGACAATAATCAACTTTATATGGAAAAACAAAAAACCCAGGATAGCCAAAACAATCCTATACAATAAAGGATTGTCTGGAGGCATTACCATCCCTGACTTCATTATAGAGCTACAGTAATGAAAACAGTGTGCTATTGACATGAAAACATAGACGTCGACCAATGGAATCGTATAGAAGACCCGGATTTTAGCCCACAAACCCATGAAAACCTGATTTTTGATAAAGGAGGTAAAAGCATAAATGGAAGAAAGAAAGCATCTTCCACAAATGGTGCTGGCACAACTGGATGTCACCCCAATGTTGTCTCTCCTGGCGCAGAGATCAGGTCTCCGTGCTGGTAGGGTAGCTCGTAAACAAAGCACCTACCTTGCTTGGTGCAGGCAGGCTATTGAAACAAATGAACTCCCACCCGCCTGGTTGCCCTGAGGATTCGGACCCAGCACTAGAGGGCAGGGGGGGGCAGAAGGGTGTAGGGTTCTGAATGCAAGCTGGGTGGGATAGGAAGAAAGAGGCAGTATGCAGGGAGTAGAGGCCTGCAGAGAGCCCAAGAAGGATTGGGGGTTGAGGAACTTCTGAGTTCCCTGTCCCAGGCTGCTGCCATGGGGTCAGAAACTCACCCCAATGCTGGCTCTCCTGGCGCCCTGTCACAGACTTTTTTAAAAAGACTATTATGGACATGGGAAGGGGAAATCAATTCTACATACAACCAGAGTTAGTTTACCCTATACTGTTCTTAATGAGTGTTTATGGTAGCATGTTTAGTCCAAGACAAGCCAGCACATTTCCATTTGTTTCTACATTTCTGAAGCCTTAAAAGTGGGTGAGGGAGCAACTGGTATGTTAAAAGTTTAGCATGCCATGAACGGGTTTTTATTGGTTTTTTTAAAAAAACATATCAATCTAAATTCCCACTCACTCCTCTCCTCCCATTCACTTCACACACCCTCTCATCCCATCCCCTCCAGTCCTCAGAGAGAGTAAGGCACATTGCTTTGTGGAAAGTCCTAGTCTTTCCATACTACATCTAGGCTGAGCAAGGTATCCATCCAAAGAGAATAGGATCCCAAAAAGACAGTACATGCAGTAGCAATAAATCCCAGTCCCACTGCCAGTGGCCCCTTAGTCTATCCCAGTCATACAACTGTCACCCACATTTAGAGGGACTAGTTTGGTCCTATGCTTGTTCCTTCTCAGTACAGTTGAGTTGGTGAGCTCCCAATAGCTCAGGTAACTGTTTCAGTGAATGAAGCCTTCATGGTCTTGACCTCTTTGCTCATATTCTTATTCCTCCCACTCTTCAACTGGAACTTGGGAGCTCAGTCCAGTGCTCTGATGTGGGTCTCTGCCTCTATTTCCGTCTGTTGATGGATAAAGGTTCTATGTTGATATTTAAGATAATCATCAGTCTAATTATAGGGCAAGGCCAGTTTGGGCACTTTCTCCTATACTGCTTACAGTCTTAGCTGGGGTCATCCTTGTGGATTCCTGGGATTTTTTCTAGAGTTAGGTTTTTTGCTAGCCCCATAATGGCTCCCTCAATCAAGATAGCTCTTTCCTTGCTCTCATACCTGTCCTTCCTCCATCTCGACTATCCTATCTCAAGTTCTCCTCAACCCTCTTCTTCTCTCCTCCTTTTCCTCTTATTCCCTTCCTTCTACTCCCCACCCCTATGGTCCCAATTTTTTCAGGAGATTTTGTCAGTATCCAATTTCCAGGTGGATCTATATATGGTTTTCACTGGATTCATCTTATTACATAGCTTCTCTAGGATCATGAACTACAGGCTCAATGTTTTATATTTATAGTTAGTATCCACTTCTGAGTGAGTACATACCACATTCATTTTGGCGGATCTGGGTTACCTCACTCAGGAGGAGTGTTTTCTAACTCCAACCATTTGGATGCAAATTCAAAATGTCATTGTTTTCCCTTCAGTTCTGCCTGTCCCAGCCCTGGATGTAGGTTTTTGTTGTAGAGTGTCTCATATCATCCCTGTGCATCTTTAAGAAAAATCAATGAAATGCCACAGTTACCAGATAATCATGATCTCCTATCAGAGAATTGTTTTACCTTCAAGTAACAGCTCCCAGGAGAAACAAGTGTGCACAAGGTGTACCTATACATTCTTCATCTTATCACAGCCACTTCATTTAAAAATGGTTTATGGGTCACACACTACAATATGCATCTTTATGTGTAAATTTTGATGAGTTTTAGTTCATTCAGAGCAATGACCACTAACCAGTCTCAGGGTACTTCAAATATCACCACATAAAGAAACCCATATCCATTAGCACTCACTATCTAACCATTCTTCCTCCTCAGCCTTGTTCTGTTCCTACAGTTTTATCAATTTTGGACATTTTAAGCAATGTTTTCATATAATATATGCATTGGGTTTGACTTGTCTCACCATGTTTCCAAGGGTCACTCATAACTAATATTAGTACCTCATTTATTTTCATGACCTGTTCCATTATATGCATGTAGCACATTCTGCTTATCCACTCAGTGATGTGCATAGGAATTAGGGTACCTCCAACCTTTTGATTATTTAAAGGAATGATGTAATAAGTACACATGTACAAGTTTGTGTGTATGTTTTTAATTCTCTTGGGAATATTCCTAGGAAAGAATTTGTTAGAGCACATAATAAGACATTTACAATTTTAAGGAACTGGGACCTGGTAAGATAGATAGCTCAGTTTATTAAAAAACTATTTATATGGAGGGCATGAGGAAGGAGCTTAATTTATTACCCAGATCCATGTAAAAAGTCGCTTGTGGTACCCTGTCCCTGTGATCTCAGAGAGGAGACACAAAAGAACCCCTGGAGCTCCAGGCAAGAATGAGACCTCATCTGAAAACCTGGGGCTTGGTAGCTGAGAGATAACACTTATGGTTGACTTCTGGACTCTGTGTGTACACAGATGAGTATACAAAATGCACATGTAAATGAAAATAAAAATACTTTTGAAGAATGGAAAAACTTTCCCATAATGTCTACACCATTTGCTACCTTGATAGGAAAAAAAATGAGGATTTTATTCTTCTAATTCTTGTCTATAGTCATTTTTATCTGTGAAATCTCAGAAATGGGAAATAGTATTTCTCTGTGATTTTGATTCTGTAATCCAACAACAGGGAAAGAAGATAAGAAGGCTTCATTTATAATCCCAAGCACTCAGAAATTAGACCTTTGTGTTCTGTTTTCTGTTTTTAATTCCAGCTTCTTTTTTTATTTTTTTTTATTGAGAAAAGGAGAAAAAAAAGTTTTCACCTCCTCCCAGCCTCCCATTTCCCTCCCACTCTTCCCACCCTACACCCCCTCCGCCTACCCTTCTCTTCCTCACCCCACTCCGTTCCCTCTCCCTCTCCAGTCCAAAGAGCAATCAGGGTTTTCTGCCCTGTGGTAAGTCCTAGGTCCTCCCCCCTCCGTCCATATCTAGGAAGGTGAGCATCCAAACTGGCTAGGCTCCCACAAAGCCATCACATTACGTAGGATCAAACCCCCGTGCCATTGTCCTTTGCGTCTCATCAGCCCTCATTGTTCGCCATGTTCAGAGAGTCCAGTTTTATCCCATGATTTTTCAGTCACAGTCCACCTGGCCTTGGTGAGCTCCCAATAGATCAGCTCCACTGACTCAGTGGGTGGGTGCATCCCACGTGGTCCTGACTTCTTTGCACATGTTCTCCCCCCTTCTGCTCCTCATTGGGACCTTGGGAGCTCAGTCCAGTGCTCCAGTGTGGGTCTCTGTCTCTATCTCCATCCATCACCAGATGAAGGTTCTATGATGATATGCAAGATATTCATCAGTATTGCTCAAGGATAGGGTCATTTCAGGTTCCCTATCCTCAACTGCCCAAGGAACTAAATGGGGACCTCGGCTTGGGCACCTGGGGGCCCCTCTAGGGTCAGTTCTCTTGCCAACCCTAAAGTGGCTCCCTTAACTAAGAATTGTGGTTCCATGCTCCCCTTCCAACCTTCCTTTATCCCAATCCTCCTGTTTTCCCAAGGCCCAACCTCCTTCCCTTCTCACTTTTCTCTCCCCATCTCCCCTTATCCCCATCCCACCCCACCCCCAAGATCCCAATTTTCTCCCCGGTAATTTTGTTTACTTCCCTTAGCCAAGAGGATAACTATATGTTTTTCCTTGGGTTCACCTTCTTACTTAGCTTCTTTAGATTCACCTATTGTAGACTCCGTGACCCTTATTTATGGCTAGAAACCAATTATGAGTGAGTACATCCCATGTTCATCTTTTTGGGTCTGGGATACCTCACTCAGGATAGTGTTTTCTATTTCCATCCATTTGCATGCAAAATTCGAGAAGCCATTGTTTTTTACCGCAGCATAGGACTCTAATGTGTAGATATTCCATACTTTCTTCATCCATTCTTCCATTGAAGGGCATCTAGGTTGTTTCCAGGTTCTGGCTATTACAAATAATACTGCTATGAACATAGTTGAACAAATGCTTTTGTCATATGATAGGGCATCTCTTGGGTATATTCCCAAGAGTGGTATTGCTGGGTCCAGGGGTAGGTTGATCCAGAATTTCCTGAGAAACCAAAAGACTGACTTCCACAGTGGTTGCACAAGATTGCATTCCCACCAGCAATGGATGAGGGTACCCCTTCCTCCACAGCCTCTCCAGCAAAGGCTATCCTTGGTGTTTTTGACTTTAGCCATTCTGACAGGTGTAAGATGATATCTCAAAGTTGTTTTGATTTGCATTTCCCTGATTGCTAAGGAAGTTGAGCACGACCTTAAGTGTCTTTTGGCCATTTGATCTTCTTCTGTTGAGAATTCTCTGTTCAGTTCAGTGCCCCATTTTTTAATTGGGTTACTTAGCATTTTCTTTATTTTTTTTTAAATTTTTTCTTTTTTTATTGAGAAAAGGAGAAAAAAAAACAAGTTACTACCTCCTCCCAGCCTCCCATTTCCCTCCCCCTCCTCCCACCCTACACCCCCTCCTCCCACCCTTCTCCCCCTCCCACCCTCCTTTCCCTCTCCCTCTCCAGTCCAAAGAGCAGTCAGGGTTTTCTGCCCTGTGGTAAGACCTAGGACCTCCCACCTCCGTCCATATCTAGGAAGGTGAACATTCAAACTGGCTAGGCTCCCACAAAGCCATCACATTACGTAGGATCAAACCCCCGTGCCATTGTCCTTTGCGTCTCATCAGCCCTCATTGTTCGCCATGTTCAGAGAGTCCAGTTTTATCCCATGACTTTTCAGTCACAGTCCAGCTGGCCTTGGTGAGCTCCCAATAGATCAGCTCCACTGACTCAGTGGGTGGGTGCATCCCACGTGGTCCTGACTTCTTTGCACATGTTCTCCCCCCTTCTGCTCCTCATTGGGACCTTGGGAACTCAGTCCAGTGCTCCAGTGTGGGACTCTGTCTCTATCTCCATCCATCACCAGATGAAGGTTCTATGATGATATGCAAGATATTCGTCAGTATTGCTCAAGGATAGGGTCATTTCAGGTTCCCTATCCCTAACTGCACAAGGAACTAAATGGGGCCCTCAGCTTGGGCACCTGGGGGCCCCTCTAGGGTCAGTTCTCTTGCCAACCCTAAAGTGGCTCCCTTAACTAAGAATTGTGGTTCCATGCTCCCCTTCCAACCTTCCTTTATCCCAATCCTCCTGTTTTCCCAAGGCCCAACCTCCTTCCCTTCTCACTTTTCTCTCCCCATCTCCCCTTATCCCCATTCCACCCCACCCCCAAGATCCCAATTTTCTCCCCAGCAATTTTGGCTACTTTCCTTAGCCAAGAGGATAACTATATGTTTTTCCTTGGGTTCACCTTCTTACTTAGCTTCTTTAGATTCACCTAATGTAGACTCCGTGACCCTTATTTATGGCTAGAAATCAATTATAAGTGAGTACATCCCATGTTCATCTTTTTGGGTCTGGGATACCTCACTCAGGATAGTGTTTTCTATTTCCATCCATTTGCATGCAAAATTCGAGAAGTCATTGTTTTTTACCGCAGCGTAGGACTCTAATGTGTAGATATTCCATACTTTCTTCATCCATTCTTCCATTGAAGGGCATCTAGGTTGTTTCCAGGTTCTGGTTATTACAAATAATATTGCTATGAACATACCAAGAGTGGTATTGCTGGGTCTATGGGTAGGTTGATCCCAAATTTCCTGAGAAACCGAAACACTGACTTCCATAGTGGTTGCACAAGATTGCATTCCAACCAGCAATGGATGAGGGTACCCCTTCCTCCACAGCCTCTCCAGCAAACGTTATCGTTGGTGTTTTTGTCTTTAGCCATTCTGACAGGTAGAAGATGTTATCTCAAAGTTGTTTTGATTTGCATTTCCCTGATTCCTAAGGAAGTTGAGCACGACCTTAAGTGTCTTTTGGCCATTTGAACTTCTCTAATGAGAATTCTCTGTTCAGATCAGTGCCCCATTTTTTAATTGGGTTAATTAGCATTTTAAATTCTAGTTTCTTGAGTTCTCTATATATTTTGGAGTTCAGACCTTTGTCTGTTGCGGGGTTGGTGAAGATATTCTCCCAGTCAGTAGGTTGCCTTTGTGTCTTAGTAACAGTGTCCTTTGCTTTGCAGAAGCTTCTCAGTTTTAGTAGGTCCCATTTATTCAATGTTGCCCTTAATGTCTGTGCTTCTGGGGTTATACATAGGAAGCGATCTCCTGTGCCCATCTGTTGTAGGGTATTTCCCACTTCCTCTTCTATCAAGTTCAGTGTGTTCGGGCTGATATTGAGGTCTTTAATCCATTTGGACTTGAGTTTTGTGCACGGTGATAGATATAGGTCTATTTTCATTCTTCTACAGGTTGACATCCAGTTGTGCCAGCACCATTTGTTGTAGATGCTTTCTTTCTTCCATTGTATACTTTTGGCTCCTTTATCAAAAATGAGGTGTTCATAGGTTTGTGGGTTAAAATCCGGGTCTTCTATATGATTCCATTGGTCAACTTCTCTGTTTTTATGCCAGTACCACACTGTTTTCATTACTGTAGCTCTGTAAAAGAGTTTGAAGTCAGGGATGGTAATGCCTCCAGACAATCCTTTATTGTATAGGATTGTTTTGGCTATCCTGTTTTTTTTTTTGTTTTTCCATATAAAGTTGATTATTGTCCTCTCCAGATCTGTGAAGAATTTTGGTGAGATCTTGTTGGGGATTGCATTGAATCTATAAATTGCCTTTGGTAGAATTGCCATTTTTACTATGTTGATCCTCCCAATCCAAGAGCAAGGTAGATCCATCCATTTTTTGGTATCCTCTTCAATTTCTTTCTTCAATGCCTTAACGTTCTTGTCAAATAGATCTTTCACTTCCTTGGTTAGAGTTACCCTGTAGCGCACGCCATGGCGCTGTCAGATGTAGCGCGCACCATGGTGCTGTCATGTCGTGCGCACGGAGCCTGGGCGCCGTTTGCTGTTCCACGTCAAACTTGAGAGAACTTGTGCGCATGCGCACAAGCTCCCCCCTCCAGCGCGGGGAGTCTTTCGATCTGGCGAATCATTATTTAGCATGTTTATCGCTCCATTCTGGCCTGAGCCATTTGGTTGATGACACGTCAGGGCTTTGTCTGGCACTGTATATATTCTTCTGCTTCCACGGGGACGGGGTCTTTTTGCCTCTTTCAAACCTCAAGTGTAAGTGCTCCAATAAAGGGCGTTCTGAGAAGGATCCTGTTGCAGTCGTCTCTTCTGCTGGCAGGAGTGGCGTGCTGCAAGTGGTGCTGAACCCCCGGACTTCCATCACGGCATCAGGCAGAGAACCCTGCAGAAGCAGGAGGATTCAGAACTTAGACGCTTGGAGCAGCGGCGCCGGTGAGTTCTCCGTGAGTATTACTTCTGACGTGCTGGGTGGAGGAGTGAATCTTCTCTGGGGAGCCCCTGTCATTCGGGGTATGGTCGTCTTGGTGCTGACGCATTGCCTTTTTTCCACATTTTCATAGAGCCGGTCAAGAGTGTATTTCCTGAGACCGGCAGTAAGTGAAACTGAAAGTAAGCCCGGTGTAGATAGGTAGGCATTTCAACTCGTGCATAAGGTGTGCAGATAACGTACAGCATGGGAAATGTAGCGTCTGGACCCGCTGGCATGGCGCCTTTCTCACGCCCTATCCAAAGGCTGCTTAGGGACCGAGATCTAAAAATCTCCGAGGGTACCATAAGAAAGTTTTTGGAGGATGTGGATCGAGTAGCACCATGGTTTGGAGGTTCGGGGGACATCAATCTCCCCTGCTGGAACAAGCTAGGTAGGGCCCTCAAGACAGCAAAGGCGGAGGGTAAGCTTCGGCCGGGAAGTCATCCATTATGGAAATTGGTATGAGCCTGTTTGCGGGATGGGAAATGCATCGAGGCAGTAAAAGAAGGCCGAAGAGCGCTTTCAGACTACCAGGTTAGCATGTCGGAGCTAGATATCAAGGAAGAAAAGACAGGAGAACACAAAAAACATAGGCCTAAGGAGGGCAACAAAAGCGCTCCGAAAAGGGAGGGCGACAAGGACCCCCGAGGGACAGGAAGAGGTAGAAAGTTCTGGATCCACCGGGAACAGGATGTGGTAGGAAGTTCTGGACACCCAAGGACAGGAAGTGGTAGAAATTTCTGGATCCCCAAGGACAGGAAGTTGTAGAATGTTCTGGATCACCGAGGACAGGATGCTGTAGAAAGTTCTGGATCCCTGGGAACAGGAAATTGTAGAAAGTTCCAGATCCCCGGGAACAGGAAGTTGTAGAAAGTTCTAAAACCCCGAGGACAGGAAGTTCTGGGTCCCTGGGACCAGGAAGTTGTAGAAAGTTCTACAACCCCCGGAGACAGGAAGTTGTAGAAAGTTCTGTATCCCCGGGGAGAGGAAGTTGTAGAAAGTTCTAGAAACCTGAGGACAGGAAGTTGTAGAAAGTTTTAGAGCCCCGGGAACAGGAAGTTGTAGAAAGTTCTAGAACCCTGAGGACAGGAAGTTGTAGAAAGTTCTGCACCCTCGAGGACAGGATGTTGTAGAATGTTCTGGATCCCTGGGAAAGGAAGTTGTAGAAAGTTCTAGACCCCCGGGGACAGGAAGTTGCAGAAAGTTCTAGACCACCGAGGACAAAAAATTTTAGAAAGATCTGGACCCCTGGGGACAGGAAATTGTAGAAAGTTCTGGACCCCTGAGGACAGGAAGAGGTAGAAATTTCTGGATCCCCCGGGAACAGGAAGTTTTAGAAAGTTCTGAACCCCAAAGGACAGGAAGTGGTAGAAATTTCTGGATCCCCGAGGACAGGAAGTTGTAGAAAGTTCTGTATCCCCGGGGAGAGGAAGTTGTAGAAAGTTCTAGAAACCTGAGGACAGGAAGTTGTAGAAAGTTTTAGAGCCCCAGGAACAGGAAGTTGTAGAAAGTTCTAGAACCCTGAGGACAGGAAGTTGTAGAAAGTTCTGCACCCTCGAGGACAGGATGTTGTAGAATGTTCTGGATCCCTGGGAAAGGAAGTTGTAGAAAGTTCTAGACCCCCGGGGACAGGAAGTTGCAGAAAGTTCTAGCCCCCGAGGACAAAAAATTTTAGAAAGATCTGGACCCCCGGGGACAGGAAATTGTAGAAAGTTCTGGACCCCTGAGGACAGGAAGAGGTAGAAATTTCTGGATCCCCCAGGAACAGGAAGTTTTAGAAAGTTCGGAACCCCAAAGGACAGGAAGTGGTAGAAATTTCTGGATCCCCGAGGACAGGAAGTTGTAGAAAGTTCTGGACCCCCGAGGACAGGAAGTTGTAGAAAGTTCTGGACACCCGGGGACAGGAAGTTGTAGAAAGTTCTGGATCCCCGAGGACAGGAAGTTGTAGAAAGTTCTGGACCCCCAAAGACAGGAAGTTATAGAAAGTTCTGGACCCCTGAGGAGAGGAAGTGTTAGAAAATTCGGGACCTCCGAGGACAGGAAGTTGTAGAAAGTTCTAGAACCCCGAGGACAGGAAGTTGTAGAAAGATCCGGAACCCCAGGAACAGGAAGTTGTTGAAAGTTCTGGATCCCCTGGAACAGGAAATTGTAGAAAATTCCAGATCCCCGGGAACAGGAAGTTGTAGAAAGTTCTAAAACCCCGAGGAGAGGAAGTTCTGGATCCCTGGGACCAGTAAGTTGTAGAAAGTTCTAGAACCCCCGGGAACAGGAAGTTGTAGAATGTTCTGGACCCCCAAGGATAGGAAGCTGTAGAAAGTTCTAGATTGCCGTGAACAGGAAGTTGCAGAAAGTTCTGGACCCCTGAGGACAGGACGTTTTCAAAAGTTATGGACCCCTGAGGTCAGGAAGTTGTAGAAAGTTCAGGACCCCCGAGGACAGGAATTTGTAGAAAGTTCTGGATCCCCCGGGATCAGGAAGTTGTAGAATGTTCTGGACCCCCAAGAACAGGAAGCTGTAGAAAGTTCTAGATCCCCGGGAACAGGAAGTTGTAGAAAGTTCTGGATCCCTGAGGACAGGAAGTTGTAGAAAGTTCTGGATCCCCAGGAAAAGGAAGTTTTAGAAAGCTCTGGACCCCAGAGGACAGGAAGTTGTAGAAAGTTCTGGACCCCTGGGAAAAGGAAGTTGTAGAAAGTTCTACAACCCCCGGAGACAGGAAGTTGTAGAAAGTTCTGTATCCCCGGGGAGAGGAAGTTGTAGAAAGTTCTAGAAACCTGAGGACAGGAAGTTGTAGAAAGTTGTAGAGCCCCGGGAACAGGAAGTTGTAGAAAGTTCTAGAACCCTGAGGACAGGAAGTTGTAGAAAGTTCTGCACCCTTGAGGACAGGATGTTGTAGAATGTTCTGGATCCCTGGGAAATGAAGTTGTAGAAAGTTCTAGACCCCCGGGGACAGGAAGTTGCAGAAAGTTCTAGACCCCCGAGGACAGGAAATTTTAGAAAGATCTGGACCCCCGGGGACAGGAAATTGTAGAAAGTTCTTGACCCCTGAGGACAGGAAGAGGTAGAAATTTCTGGATCCCCCGGGAACAGGAAGTTTTAGAAAGTTCTGAACCCCAAAGGACAGGAAGTGGTAGAAATTTCTGGATCCCCGAGGACAGGAAGTTGTAGAAAGTTCTGGACCCCTGAGGACAGGAAGTTGGAGAAAGTTCTGGATCCCCGAGGACAGGAAGTTGTAGAAAGTTCCGAATTCCCGAGAACAGGAAGTTGTAGAAAGTTCCAAATCTGGGAACAGGAAGTTGTAGAAAGTTGTAGATCCCCGAGGACAGGAAGTTCTGGATCCCTGGGACCAGGAAGTTGTAGAAAGTTCTAGAACCCCTGGGAACAGGAAGTAGTAGAAAGTTCTGGACGCCCGAGGACAGGAAGTTGTAGAAAGTTCTGGATCCCCCGGGATCAGGAAGATGTAGAATGTTCTGGACCCCCAAGGACAGGAAGATGTAGAAAGTTCTAGATCGCCGGGAACAGGAAGTTGTAGAAAGTTCTGGATCCCCGAGGACAGGAGGTTTAGAAATTTCCGTAACCCCGGGAATAGGAAGTTGCAGAAAATTCTGGATCCCCGGGAACAGGAAGTTGTAGAAAATTCCGGATCCTCAGGAACAGGAAGTTTTAGAAAGTTCTGGAACCATGAGGACAGAAAGTTCTGGATCCCCGGGAACAGGAATTTGTAGAAAGTTCTAGAACCCCAAGGACAAGAAGCTGTAGAAAGTGCTGGATCCTTCGAGGACAGGAAGTTGTAGAAAGTTCTAGTCCCCCGAGGACAGGAAGTTGTAGAAAGTTCTAGACCACCGGGGAAAGGAAGTTGTAGAAAGTTCTGGACGCGCAAGGACAGGAAGTTGTAGAAAGTTCTGGACCCCTGAGGACAGGAAGTTGTAGAAAGTTCTGAATCCCCGAGGACAGGAAGTTGTTGAAAGATCTACAACCCCCCGGGACAGGGAGTTGTAGAATCTTCTGGACCACCGGGGACAGGAAGTTGTAGAAAGTTCTGGAAGCCCGAAAACAGGAAGTTGTAGAAAGTTCTGGAACCCCGGGAACAGGAAGTTGTAGAATGTTCTGGACCCCCAAGGATAGGAAGCTGTGGAAAGTTCTAGATTGCCGTGAACAGGAAGTTGCAGAAAGTTCTGGACCCCTGAGGACAGGACGTTTTCAAAAGTTATGGACCCCTGAGGACAGGAAGTTGTAGAAAGTTCCGGACGCCCGAGGACAGGAAGTTGTAGAAAGTTCTGGATCCCCCGGGAAGAGGAAGTTGTAGAATGTTCTGGACCCCTGAGGACAGGAAGCTGTAGAAAGTTCTGGATCCCTGAGGACAGGAAGTTGTAGAAAGTTCTGAACCCCTGAGTACAGGACGTTTTCAAAAGTTATGGACCCCTGAGGACAGGAAGTTGTAGAAAGTTCCGGACCCCCGAGGACAGAAAGTTGTAGAAAGTTCTGGATCCCTGAGGACAGGAAGTTGTAGAAAGTTCTGGATCCCCAGGAAAAGGAAGTTTTAGAAACCTCTGGACCCCTGAGGACAGGAAGTTGTAGAAAGTTCTGGACCTCTGGGAAAATGAAGTTGTAGAAAGTTCTACAAACCCGGAGACAGGAAGATGTAGAAAGTTCTGTATCCCCGGGGACAGGAAGTTGTAGAAAGTTGTAGAACCCTGAGGACAGGAAGTTGTAGAAACTTGTAGAGCCCCGGGAACAGGAAGTTGTAGAAAGTTCTAGAACCCTGAGGACAGGAAGTTGTAGAAAGTTCTGCACCCTCGAGGACAGGAGGTTGTAGAATGTTCTGGATCACTGAGAAAGGAAGTTGTAGAAAGTTCTAGACCCCCGGGGACAGGAAGTTGCAGAAAGTTCTAGACCCCCGAGGACAGGAAATTTTAGAAAGATCTGGACCCCCGGGGACAGGAAATTGTAGAAAGTTCTTGACCCCTGAGGACAGGAAGAGGTAGAAATTTCTGGATCCCCCGGGAACAGGAAGTTTTAGAAAGTTCTGAACCCCAAAGGACAGGAAGTGGTAGAAATTTCTGGATCCCCGAGGACAGGAAGTTGTAGAAAGTTCTGGACCCTGAGGACAGGAAGTTGTAGAAAGTTCTGGATCCCCGAGGACAGGAAGTTGTAGAAAGTTCTGAATTCCCGAGAACAGGAAGTTGTAGAAAGTTCCAAATCCCCAGGAACAGGAAGTTGTAGAAAGTTGTAGATCCCCGAGGACAGGAAGTTCTGGATCCCTGGGACCAGGAAGTTGTAGAAAGTTCTAGAACCCCTGGGAACAGGAAGTAGTAGAAAGTTCTGGACCCCCGAGGACAGGAAGTTGTAGAAAGTTCTGGATCCCCCGGGATCAGGAAGTTGTAGAATGTTCTGGACCCCCAAGGACAGGAAGCTGTAGAGAGTTCTAGATTGCCGGGAACAAGAAGTTGTAGAAAGTTCAGGACCCCCGACGACAGGAAGTTTTAGAAAGTTATGAACCCCTGAGGACAGGAAGTTGTAGAAAGTTCTGGATCCCCGAGGACAGGAAGTTTTAGAAAGTTCCGGAATCCCGGGAATAGGAAGTTGCAGAAAATTCTGGATCCCCGGGAACAGGAAGTTGTAGGAAGCTCCGTATCCCCAGGAACAGGAAGTTGTAGAAAATTCCGGATCCTCAGGAACAGGAAGTTTTAGAAAGTTCTAGAACCCCGAGGACAGAAAGTTCTGGATCCCCGGGAACAGGAAGTTGTAGAAAGTTCTAGAACCCCAAGGACAGGAAGCTGTAGAAAGTTCTGGATCCTTCGAGGACAGGAAGTTGTAGAAAGTTCTAGTCCCCCGAGGACAGGAAGTTGTAGAAAGTTCTAGACCACTGGGGAGAGGAAGTTTTAGAAAGTTCTGGACACCCAAGGACAGGAAGTTGTAGAAAGTTCTGAAGCCCCGAGGACAGGAAGTTTTTGAAAGTTCTACAACGCCCCGGGACAGGGAGTTGTAGAATGTTCTGGACCACCGGGGACAGGAAGTTGTAGCAAGTTCTGGACCCCCGAGGACAGGAAGTTGTAGAACGTTCTGGAAGCCCGAGGACAGGAAGTTGTAGAAAGTTCTGGAACCCCGGGAACAGGGAGTTGTAGAAAGTTCTGGATTTCCTGAGGACAGGAAGTTGTAGAAAGTTCCAGATCCCCGGGAAAAGGGTTTTGTAGAAAGTTCTGGATCCTCCGAGGACAGGAAGTTGTGGAAAGTTCTAGAAACCTGGGGACAGGAAGTTGTAGAAAGTTCTGCGCCCTCGACGACAGGATGTTGTAGAATGTCTGGATCCCTGGGAAAGGAAGTTGTAGAAAGTTCTAGACCCCCGGGGACAGGAAGTTGCAGAAAGTTCTTGACCCCTGAGGACAGGAAGAGGTAGAAATTTCTGGATCCCCCGGGAACAGGAAGTTTTAGAAAGTTCTGAACCCCAAAGGACAGGAAGTGGTAGAAATTTCTGGATCCCCGAGGACAGGAAGTTGTAGAAAGTTCTGGACCCTGAGGACAGGAAGTTGTAGAAAGTTCTGGATCCCCGAGGACAGGAAGTTGTAGAAAGTTCCGAATTCCTGAGAACAGGAAGTTGTAGAATGTTCCAAATCCCCGAGAACAGGAAGTTGTAGAAAGTTGTAGATCCCCGAGGACAGGAAGTTCTGGATCCCTGGGACCAGGAAGTTGTAGAAAGTTCTAGAACCCCTGGGAACAGGAAGTAGTAGAAAGTTCTGGACCCCCGAGGACAGGAAGTTGTAGAAAGTTCTGGATCCCCCGGGATCAGGAAGTTGTAGAATGTTCTGGACCCCCAAGGACAGGAAGCTGTAGAAAGTTCTAGATCGCCGAGAACAGGAAGTTGTAGAAAGTTCAGGACCCCCGACGACAGGAAGTTTTAGAAAGTTATGAACCCCTGAGGACAGGAATTTGTAGAAAGTTCTGGATCCCCGAGGACAGGAAGTTTTAGAAAGTTCCGGAACCCCGGGAAAAGGAAGTTGCAGAAAATTCTGGATCCCCGGGAACAGGAAGTTGTAGGAAGCTCCGTATCCCCAGGAACAGGAAGTTGTAGAAAATTCCGGATCCTCAGGAACAGGAAGTTTTAGAAAGTTCTAGAACCCCGAGGACAGAAAGTTCTGGAGCCCCGGGAACAGGAAGTTGTAGAAAGTTCTAGAACCCCAAGGACCGGAAGCTGTAGAAAGTTCTGGATTCTTCGACGACAGGAAGTTGTAGAATGTTCTAGTCCCCCAAAGACAGGAAGTTGTAGAAAGTTCTAGACCACCGGGGAAAGGAAGTTGTAGAAAGTTCTGGACCCCCAAGGACAGGAAGTTGTAGAAAGTTCTGGACCCCTGAGGACAGGACGTTTTCAAAAGTTATGGACCCCTGAGGACAGGAAGTGTTAGAAAATTCGGGACCTCCGAGGACAGGAAGTTGTAGAAAGTTCTAGAACCCCGAGGACAGGAAGTTGTAGAAAGATCCGGAACCCCAGGAACAGGAAGTTGTTGAAAGTTCTGGATCCCCTGGAACAGGAAATTGTAGAAAATTCCAGATCCCCGGGAACAGGAAGTTGTAGAAAGTTCTAAAACCCCGAGGAGAGGAAGTTCTGGATCCCTGGGACCAGTAAGTTGTAGAAAGTTCTAGAACCCCCGGGAACAGGAAGTTGTAGAATGTTCTGGACCCCCAAGGATAGGAAGCTGTAGAAAGTTCTAGATTGCCGTGAACAGGAAGTTGCAGAAAGTTCTGGACCCCTGAGGACAGGACGTTTTCAAAAGTTATGGACCCCTGAGGTCAGGAAGTTGTAGAAAGTTCAGGACCCCCGAGGACAGGAATTTGTAGAAAGTTCTGGATCCCCCGGGATCAGGAAGTTGTAGAATGTTCTGGACCCCCAAGAACAGGAAGCTGTAGAAAGTTCTAGATCCCCGGGAACAGGAAGTTGTAGAAAGTTCTGGATCCCTGAGGACAGGAAGTTGTAGAAAGTTCTGGATCCCCAGGAAAAGGAAGTTTTAGAAAGCTCTGGACCCCAGAGGACAGGAAGTTGTAGAAAGTTCTGGACCCCTGGGAAAAGGAAGTTGTAGAAAGTTCTACAACCCCCGGAGACAGGAAGTTGTAGAAAGTTCTGTATCCCCGGGGAGAGGAAGTTGTAGAAAGTTCTAGAAACCTGAGGACAGGAAGTTGTAGAAAGTTGTAGAGCCCCGGGAACAGGAAGTTGTAGAAAGTTCTAGAACCCTGAGGACAGGAAGTTGTAGAAAGTTCTGCACCCTTGAGGACAGGATGTTGTAGAATGTTCTGGATCCCTGGGAAATGAAGTTGTAGAAAGTTCTAGACCCCCGGGGACAGGAAGTTGCAGAAAGTTCTAGACCCCCGAGGACAGGAAATTTTAGAAAGATCTGGACCCCCGGGGACAGGAAATTGTAGAAAGTTCTTGACCCCTGAGGACAGGAAGAGGTAGAAATTTCTGGATCCCCCGGGAACAGGAAGTTTTAGAAAGTTCTGAACCCCAAAGGACAGGAAGTGGTAGAAATTTCTGGATCCCCGAGGACAGGAAGTTGTAGAAAGTTCTGGACCCCTGAGGACAGGAAGTTGGAGAAAGTTCTGGATCCCCGAGGACAGGAAGTTGTAGAAAGTTCCGAATTCCCGAGAACAGGAAGTTGTAGAAAGTTCCAAATCTGGGAACAGGAAGTTGTAGAAAGTTGTAGATCCCCGAGGACAGGAAGTTCTGGATCCCTGGGACCAGGAAGTTGTAGAAAGTTCTAGAACCCCTGGGAACAGGAAGTAGTAGAAAGTTCTGGACGCCCGAGGACAGGAAGTTGTAGAAAGTTCTGGATCCCCCGGGATCAGGAAGATGTAGAATGTTCTGGACCCCCAAGGACAGGAAGATGTAGAAAGTTCTAGATCGCCGGGAACAGGAAGTTGTAGAAAGTTCTGGATCCCCGAGGACAGGAGGTTTAGAAATTTCCGTAACCCCGGGAATAGGAAGTTGCAGAAAATTCTGGATCCCCGGGAACAGGAAGTTGTAGAAAATTCCGGATCCTCAGGAACAGGAAGTTTTAGAAAGTTCTGGAACCATGAGGACAGAAAGTTCTGGATCCCCGGGAACAGGAATTTGTAGAAAGTTCTAGAACCCCAAGGACAAGAAGCTGTAGAAAGTGCTGGATCCTTCGAGGACAGGAAGTTGTAGAAAGTTCTAGTCCCCCGAGGACAGGAAGTTGTAGAAAGTTCTAGACCACCGGGGAAAGGAAGTTGTAGAAAGTTCTGGACGCGCAAGGACAGGAAGTTGTAGAAAGTTCTGGACCCCTGAGGACAGGAAGTTGTAGAAAGTTCTGAATCCCCGAGGACAGGAAGTTGTTGAAAGATCTACAACCCCCCGGGACAGGGAGTTGTAGAATCTTCTGGACCACCGGGGACAGGAAGTTGTAGAAAGTTCTGGAAGCCCGAAAACAGGAAGTTGTAGAAAGTTCTGGAACCCCGGGAACAGGAAGTTGTAGAATGTTCTGGACCCCCAAGGATAGGAAGCTGTGGAAAGTTCTAGATTGCCGTGAACAGGAAGTTGCAGAAAGTTCTGGACCCCTGAGGACAGGACGTTTTCAAAAGTTATGGACCCCTGAGGACAGGAAGTTGTAGAAAGTTCCGGACGCCCGAGGACAGGAAGTTGTAGAAAGTTCTGGATCCCCCGGGAAGAGGAAGTTGTAGAATGTTCTGGACCCCTGAGGACAGGAAGCTGTAGAAAGTTCTGGATCCCTGAGGACAGGAAGTTGTAGAAAGTTCTGAACCCCTGAGTACAGGACGTTTTCAAAAGTTATGGACCCCTGAGGACAGGAAGTTGTAGAAAGTTCTGGATCCCCCGGGAAGAGGAAGTTGTAGAAAGTTCCGGACCCCCGAGGACAGAAAGTTGTAGAAAGTTCTGGATCCCTGAGGACAGGAAGTTGTAGAAAGTTCTGGATCCCCAGGAAAAGGAAGTTTTAGAAACCTCTGGACCCCCGAGGACAGGAAGTTGTAGAAAGTTCTGGACCTCTGGGAAAATGAAGTTGTAGAAAGTTCTACAAACCCGGAGACAGGAAGATGTAGAAAGTTCTGTATCCCCGGGGACAGGAAGTTGTAGAAAGTTGTAGAACCCTGAGGACAGGAAGTTGTAGAAACTTGTAGAGCCCCGGGAACAGGAAGTTGTAGAAAGTTCTAGAACCCTGAGGACAGGAAGTTGTAGAAAGTTCTGCACCCTCGAGGACAGGAGGTTGTAGAATGTTCTGGATCACTGAGAAAGGAAGTTGTAGAAAGTTCTAGACCCCCGGGGACAGGAAGTTGCAGAAAGTTCTAGACCCCCGAGGACAGGAAATTTTAGAAAGATCTGGACCCCCGGGGACAGGAAATTGTAGAAAGTTCTTGACCCCTGAGGACAGGAAGAGGTAGAAATTTCTGGATCCCCCGGGAACAGGAAGTTTTAGAAAGTTCTGAACCCCAAAGGACAGGAAGTGGTAGAAATTTCTGGATCCCCGAGGACAGGAAGTTGTAGAAAGTTCTGGACCCTGAGGACAGGAAGTTGTAGAAAGTTCTGGATCCCCGAGGACAGGAAGTTGTAGAAAGTTCTGAATTCCCGAGAACAGGAAGTTGTAGAAAGTTCCAAATCCCCAGGAACAGGAAGTTGTAGAAAGTTGTAGATCCCCGAGGACAGGAAGTTCTGGATCCCTGGGACCAGGAAGTTGTAGAAAGTTCTAGAACCCCTGGGAACAGGAAGTAGTAGAAAGTTCTGGACCCCCGAGGACAGGAAGTTGTAGAAAGTTCTGGATCCCCCGGGATCAGGAAGTTGTAGAATGTTCTGGACCCCCAAGGACAGGAAGCTGTAGAGAGTTCTAGATTGCCGGGAACAAGAAGTTGTAGAAAGTTCAGGACCCCCGACGACAGGAAGTTTTAGAAAGTTATGAACCCCTGAGGACAGGAAGTTGTAGAAAGTTCTGGATCCCCGAGGACAGGAAGTTTTAGAAAGTTCCGGAATCCCGGGAATAGGAAGTTGCAGAAAATTCTGGATCCCCGGGAACAGGAAGTTGTAGGAAGCTCCGTATCCCCAGGAACAGGAAGTTGTAGAAAATTCCGGATCCTCAGGAACAGGAAGTTTTAGAAAGTTCTAGAACCCCGAGGACAGAAAGTTCTGGATCCCCGGGAACAGGAAGTTGTAGAAAGTTCTAGAACCCCAAGGACAGGAAGCTGTAGAAAGTTCTGGATCCTTCGAGGACAGGAAGTTGTAGAAAGTTCTAGTCCCCCGAGGACAGGAAGTTGTAGAAAGTTCTAGACCACTGGGGAGAGGAAGTTTTAGAAAGTTCTGGACACCCAAGGACAGGAAGTTGTAGAAAGTTCTGAAGCCCCGAGGACAGGAAGTTTTTGAAAGTTCTACAACGCCCCGGGACAGGGAGTTGTAGAATGTTCTGGACCACCGGGGACAGGAAGTTGTAGCAAGTTCTGGACCCCTGAGGACAGGAAGTTGTAGAACGTTCTGGAAGCCCGAGGACAGGAAGTTGTAGAAAGTTCTGGAACCCCGGGAACAGGGAGTTGTAGAAAGTTCTGGATTTCCTGAGGACAGGAAGTTGTAGAAAGTTCCAGATCCCCGGGAAAAGGGTTTTGTAGAAAGTTCTGGATCCTCCGAGGACAGGAAGTTGTGGAAAGTTCTAGAACCCTGGGGACAGGAAGTTGTAGAAAGTTCTGCGCCCTCGACGACAGGATGTTGTAGAATGTCTGGATCCCTGGGAAAGGAAGTTGTAGAAAGTTCTAGACCCCCGGGGACAGGAAGTTGCAGAAAGTTCTTGACCCCTGAGGACAGGAAGAGGTAGAAATTTCTGGATCCCCCGGGCACAGGAAGTTTTAGAAAGTTCTGAACCCCAAAGGACAGGAAGTGGTAGAAATTTCTGGATCCCCGAGGACAGGAAGTTGTAGAAAGTTCTGGACCCTGAGGACAGGAAGTTGTAGAAAGTTCTGGATCCCCGAGGACAGGAAGTTGTAGAAAGTTCCGAATTCCTGAGAACAGGAAGTTGTAGAATGTTCCAAATCCCCGAGAACAGGAAGTTGTAGAAAGTTGTAGATCCCCGAGGACAGGAAGTTCTGGATCCCTGGGACCAGGAAGTTGTAGAAAGTTCTAGAACCCCTGGGAACAGGAAGTAGTAGAAAGTTCTGGACCCCCGAGGACAGGAAGTTGTAGAAAGTTCTGGATCCCCTGGGATCAGGAAGTTGTAGAATGTTCTGGACCCCCAAGGACAGGAAGCTGTAGAAAGTTCTAGATCGCCGAGAACAGGAAGTTGTAGAAAGTTCAGGACCCCCGACGACAGGAAGTTTTAGAAAGTTATGAACCCCTGAGGACAGGAATTTGTAGAAAGTTCTGGATCCCCGAGGACAGGAAGTTTTAGAAAGTTCCGGAACCCCGGGAAAAGGAAGTTGCAGAAAATTCTGGATCCCCGGGAACAGGAAGTTGTAGGAAGCTCCGTATCCCCAGGAACAGGAAGTTGTAGAAAATTCCGGATCCTCAGGAACAGGAAGTTTTAGAAAGTTCTAGAACCCCGAGGACAGAAAGTTCTGGAGCCCCGGGAACAGGAAGTTGTAGAAAGTTCTAGAACCCCAAGGACCGGAAGCTGTAGAAAGTTCTGGATTCTTCGACGACAGGAAGTTGTAGAATGTTCTAGTCCCCCAAAGACAGGAAGTTGTAGAAAGTTCTAGACCACCGGGGAAAGGAAGTTGTAGAAAGTTCTGGACCCCCAAGGACAGGAAGTTGTAGAAAGTTCTGGACCCCTGAGGACAGGACGTTTTCAAAAGTTATGGACCCCTGAGGACAGGAAGTTGTAGAAAGTTCCGGACCCCCGAGGACAGAAAGTTGTAGAAAGTTCTGGATCCCTGAGTACAGGAAGTTGTAGAAAGGTCTGGATCCCCAGGAAAAGGAAGTTTTAGAAAACTCAGGACCCCCGAGGACAGGAAGTTGTAGAAAGTTCTGGACCCCTGGGAAAGGAAGTTGTAGAAAGTTCTGCACCCTCGAGGACAGGATGTTGTAGAATGTTCTGGATCCCAGGGAAAGGAAGTTGTAGAAAGTTCTAGACCCCCGGGGACAGGAAGTTGCAGAAAGTTCTAGAACCCCGAGGACAGGAAATTTTAGAAAGATCTGAACCCCCGGGGACA
The DNA here is from genome assembly GCF_018167655.1 of Microtus oregoni. NCBI lineage: Eukaryota > Metazoa > Chordata > Mammalia > Rodentia > Cricetidae > Microtus > Microtus oregoni. Next base: position 821,796 of record NW_024544755.1, read on the forward strand.
GGAAATTGTAGAAAGTTCTGGACCCCTGAGGACAGGAAGAGGTAGAAATTTCTGGATCCCCCTGGAACAGGAAGTTTTAGAAAGTTCTGAACCCCAAAGGACAGGAAGTGGTATAAATTTCTGGATCCCCGAGGACAGGAAATTGTAGAAAGTTCTGGACCCCCGAGGACAGGAAGTTGTAGAAAGTTCTGGACACCCGGGGACAGGAAGTTGTAGAAAGTTCTGAATCCCAAGAGGACAGGAAGTTGTAGAATGTTCTGGATCCCCGAGGACAGGAAGTTGTAGAAAGTTCTGGACCCCCTAGGACAGGAAGTTATACAAAGTTCTGGACCCCTGAGGACAGGAAGTGTTAGAAAGTTCGGGACCTCCGAGGACAGGAAGTTGTAGAAAGTTCTAGAACCCCGAGGACAGGAAGTTGTAGAAAGATCCGGAACCCCAGGAACAGGAAGTTGTTGAAAGTTCTGGATCCCCAGTAACAGGAAGTTGTAGAAAGTTCCGGATCCCCTGGAACAGGAAGTTGTAGAGAATTCCAGATCCCCGGGAACAGGAAGTTGTAGAAAGTTCTAAAACCCCGAGGAGAGGAAGTTCTGGATCCCTGGGACCAGGAAGTTGTAGAAAGTTCTAGAACCCCCGGGAACAGGAAGTTTTAGAATGTTCTGGACCCCCAAGGATAGGAAGCTGTAGAAAGTTCTAGATTGCCATGAACAGGAAGTTGCAGAAAGTTCTGGACCCCTGAGGACAGGACGTTTTCAAAAGTTATGGACCCCTGAGGACAGGAAGTTGTAGAAAGTTCCAGACCCCCGAGGACAGGAAGTTGTAGAAAGTTCTGGATCCCCCGGGATCAGGAAATTGTAGAATGTTCTGGACCCCCAAGGACAGGAAGCTGTAGAAAGTTCTAGATCCCCGGGAACAGGAAGTTGTAGAAAGTTCAGGATCCCTGAGGACAGGAAGTTGTAGAAAGTTCTGGATCCCCAGGAAAAGGAAGTTTTAGAAAGCTCTGGACCCCCGAGGACTGGAAGTTGTAGAAAGTTCTGGACCCCTTGGAAAAGGAAGTTGTAGAAAGTTCTACAACCCCCATAGACAGGAAGTTGTAGAAAGTTCTAGAACCCTGAGGACAGGAAGTTGTAGAAAGTTCTGGACCCCCGAGGACAGGAAGTTGTAGAAAGTTCTGGAAGCCCGAGAACAGGAAGTTGTAGAAAGTTCTGGAACCCCGGGAACAGGGAGTTGTAGAAAGTTCTGGATTTCCCGAGGACAGGAAGTTGTAGAAAGTTCTGGATTTCCCGAGGACAGGAAGTTGTAGAAAGTTCCAGATCCCCGGGAACAGGATTTTGTAGAAAGTTCTGGATCCTCCGAGGACAGGAAGTTGTGGAAAGTTCTAGAACCCTGGGTACAGGAAGTGGTAGAAAGTTCTGGATCCCCGAGGACAGGAAGTTGTAGAAAGTTCTATCTATCTATCTTTAGTTCTTTATTTATTGGTGTTCCGAGACAGGGTTTCCCTCCCCGCGGCTTTTTGGGTGCCCGTCCCCGGCCCTCGCCCCTGTGGACCAGTCTGGACTCGAACCCAGACCCGCCGGCCTTTAATGGAACCCTTGAAGATAGACTCAGAGAGAAATTAAAAAACCAATAAAAACAATTAAAATAAGATTTAAAAAAAAGGTTTCCGCAGGGTGTGATTTTTTTCTCTTACATAAAAAAATTAGAATATTGTATCCATGATGAATAAATATCAAAATAGAATATTGTAGACATAATAAATAAATAATTAGAATATTGTATCCATAAAAACAAATAAATATAAAAATTAGAATGTTGCCTACATAATAAATAAATAAACATAAAAATTAGAATATTGTATATGTAATGAATAATTATAAAAAATAGAATATTGTATACATAATTAATAAATATAAAAATTAGAATATTGTATACAAAATAAATGAATATAAGAATTAGAATATTGTGCACATAATGAATAAATATAAAATTAGAATATTGTATACATAATAAATAAATATAAAAATTAAAATGTTGTATACATAATAAATAAATAAATGTGAAATTAGAATATTGTACATATTATAAATCAATATAAAAATTAGAATCTAGTATACATAATAAATATGAAATTAGAATATTGTACACATAATAAATAAATATTTAAAAAAGGGGCTGGAGAGACAGCTACGTGGTTAGAGCGCCGCCTGCTCTTCCCGAGTTCCCGGAATCGAGTCCCAGCCACCCCAGAGTGGCTCCGAACCAAGGTCTGTCGCCCTCTGCTGGCCTGCAGCCGTACACACAGAGAGAATATTGTATCCATAATGAATAAATATAAAAATTAGAATATTGTGTACATAATAAATACATTAAAAATTAGAATATTGTTTACATAATGAATAAATGTGAAATTAGAATATTGTATGCATAATAAATGAATATAAAATTAGAATATTGTATACATGATAAATAAATGTGAAATTAGAATATTGTGTACATTATAAATAAATAGGTATAAAAATTAGAATATTGTATACATAATAAATAAATGTGAAATTAGAATATTGTGTACATAATAAATAGATATAAAAATTAGAATATTGTACACATAATAAATAAATATAAAAATTAGAATATTGTATACATAATAAATAAATAAATAAATATTTAAGAACCGGTCACCGTGTACTTCTAGCATTTGAAAGGGTACTGCAGGAGGACCACCATGAGTTCAAGGCCGAACTGAGCTTCATATTCAGAATGGGAGCTGGTCAACTGTTTGAATTTGAGTTAAAATAAAAAAATGAAATGTGTAATAATCGTCCTAATTAAGTCCATGGTTAAAACAGAAATCACCAAAATAAAATAATTATAATTAATAATAAAAAATAATTATATTATAAAAATTAAATTTATAATAATAATAATAATAGAAGGCACTATTGCATAAAAATAAAATGTGTAATCATCGTCCTAATAATGTCCATAGTTAAAATAGAAATAACCAAAATAAAATAATTATAATTAATAATAAAAAATAATTATGTCATAAAAATTAAACTTATAATAATAATAATAGAAGGTACTATTGCATAAAACTGAAATGTGTAATCATCATCCTAATTAAGTCCATAGTTAAAACAGAAATCACCAAAATAAAATAATTATAATTAATAATAAAAAATAATTATGTTATAAAAATTAAATTTATAATAATAATAATAATAGAAGGCACTATTGCATAAAAATGAAATGTGTAATCATCGTCCTAATTAAGTCCATAGTTAAAAAAGAAATAACCAAAATAAAATAATTACAATTAATAATAAAAAATTAATTATGTTATAAAAATTAAATTTATAATAATAATAATAGAAGGCAAATAATTATAATTAATAAAAATATTATGTTATTAAATTTTAATTTATAATAATAATAGAAGGAACTATTAAGTCCATAGTTAAAATAGAAATCACCAAAATAAAATAATTAAAATTCATATTAAAAAAATTATTATGTTATCAAAATTAAATTTAAAATAATAATAATAGAAGGCAAATAATTATAATTAATAATAAAAATAATTATGTTATAAAAATTAAATTTATAATAATAATAATAATAGAAGGCACTATTGCATAAAAATAAAATGTGTAATCATCGTCCTAATTAAGTCCGTAGTTAAAGCAGAAATTACCAAAATAAAATAATTATAATTAATCATAAAAAATAATTATGTTGTAAAACAGAAACCACCAATAGGCTCTTGGGTTCTGGGCTCCATCCCCCAGCAAGGGAAAACACAAGGTGAGGGGAGCTACCAACCGGATCAGACCAGTTCAAAACCGGATCAAACCGGATCAAACCCGTTTAGACAGGTTCTAAACCGGATCCAACTGCATCAGACCGGTTCAAAACCGGATCCAACTGCATCAGACCGGTTCAAAACGGAATCCAACTGGATCAAACCAGTGTACACAGGTTCAAAACTGGATCCAACTGGATCAGACAAGATCAAACTGGATCAGAAAAGACCCAACGGGATCAGAGCAGATCAGACTGGATGAAACTGAATCAAACCAGTGTAGACAGCTTCTAAACCAGATCAAACTGGATCAGACCAGATCAAACTGGTTGAAACTGGATCAGACCAGTGTAGACAGGTTCAAAACCGGATCAAACTGGATGAAAACTGGTTCACACTGGATCTAACCAGGGTAGACAGGTTCTAAACTGGATCCAACTGGGTCAGACCAGATCAAACTGGATCAGTCCGGATGAAACTGGATCAAACCAGTGTGCACAGGTTCTAAACCGCATCCAACAGGATCAGACGGGATCAAACTGGTTCAAACTGGATCAAACCAGTGTAGACAGGTTCTAAACCGGATCAGACCGGATGAAAACGGTTCACACTGGATCTAACCAGGGTAGACAGGTTCTAAACCGGGTCCAACTGGATCAGAGAAGATCAAAATGGATCAGACCGGATGAAACTGGATCAAACTAGTGTAGACAGGCCCTAAACCGGGTCCAACTGGATCAGAGAAGATCAAACCGGATCAGACCAGGGTACACAGGTTCTAAACCGGATCCAACTGGATCAGACCAGATGAAACTGGACCAAACCAGGGTAGACAGGTTCTGAACTGGATCAAACTGGATCAGACCAGACAAGACCAGTTCAAACCGGATCAGAACAGATGAAACTGCACCAAGCCAGGATAGACAGGTTCTAAACCGGATCAGACCGGATCAGACCAGTTCAAACCGGATCAGACCGGGTCACACCCATGTAGACAGGTTCTAAACCAGATCAAACCGGATCAGACCAGATCAAACCTGATCAGACCCGGTCATACCAGTGTAGACAGGTTTTAAACCAGATCAAACTGGATCAGACTGGATCAGACCGGGTCACACTCGTGTAGACAGGTTCTAAACCGGATCCAACCGGATCAGACCGGATCAGATCAGGTCACACCCGTGTAGACAGGTTCTCAACCGGATCAAACCAGATCAAACCGGATCAGACCGGATCAGACCGGGCCACACTCGTGTAGACAGGTTCTAAACCGGATCCAACCAGTTCAAACTGGATCAGACCAGGTCAGACAGTGTCACACCCGTGTAGACAGGTTCTAAACCGTATCCAACCGGATCAGACCGGATCAGACCGGGTCACACCCGTGTAGACAGGTTCTCAACCGGATCCAACCAGATCAAACCGGATCAGACCGGGTCAGACCTGGTCACACCGGTTTAGACAGGTTCTAAACCGGATCCAACCGGATCAGACCGGGTCAGACCGGGTCAGACCGCTGGTGAAGCAGGGGGATGATGCCGGTGGCCGAGGCAGGGGGATGACGCCGGTGGCCGAGGCAGGGGGATGACGTTTGTGGCTGAGGCACGGGTGGGGTGAGGGACAGGCCTCGGAGGCAGGGGGATGGCCGCGAATTCTGGGCATGGGGGATGGGACGGCTACAGCCTGGCTGGGGGCTGAGCTACGAAAGGAGCTGGGGGCGGGGCGTGGGCGACGTAACCTTGCGTCTGGGGGCGTGGCCAGGGACAGCGCCTGCTCCTGGGAACGAGGCTCAGCGATGATGTAGTGCGAACGGCTGCGCCTGCGTAAAGGAGCCCGGATGGGGGCGCGGATCGTTGATGGTTTTTTATTTTATTTTTATTTAATTTAACTTTTATTGATTGACTTATTGATTTTGGTTTTCGAGACAGGGTTCCCCGCCCGCCCCGGAAGGCATGAAGGCCGGTTTGAACCGGTCCCAACCCTCAATAATGACGTCGGATCCTAGGACGAGGGGGGAAAAAATAAAATAAAATAAATAAATGCGATTTTTATATAAACGTCAGGGTTCTTGCTCGTGGTTTCTTTCGCTGTGAATTGCCTTGGGGAGGAAAAAAAATGTAAATAAAACCGGTGGGTAAAAACAAAAAAAATGTGAACGTAGAAATTAAATTTGTAATAAAATAAGGATAATTGATAATAAAAAAATCATTAAATTTGTAATGAAATCATTGACGATAAAAAGAAATCATTATGTGATAAAAAAATTAAATTTATAATGATCTTCATCGTAGACAAAACTATGGGATAAAAATTAAACGTGTAGTAAGAATGCCAATGGAGTCCATAGTTGAAGAAGAAATGACCCAAAATAAAATGATATAATATTGATTATCAATGAACTATTAATTATTATTATTAATTATTATTAAAAATAAGAAACCGATAAACTGTGTTCAATTTGGGGGGGAAATCTCAGGGCGAACAGAGACGTCTTTGTGTTATTTTTATTATTATTATTTTATTTTTATTATTATTATTTATTATTTCTGTTTTATTGGAGGCCGAATCTTCAGGGAACTCGGAAATCTTATGAGCTTATTTATTATTTGTTTATTTATTTATTTATTTATTATTCATTCATTTCCAGGAGTTTATTTCAAAGGAAAAAAATTTGCACATTTCCGTAAAAAAAAATAAAATAAAATCTAAAGTGTGCATTATCATATTTATTTATTTACTTTTTCTTTTATTTTTCTTTTTTCCATTATCATATTTATTAATTTTTTTCTTTTTTTCTTTTTTATTATCATATTTATTTATTAATTTTTTGTTTTTTATTATCATATTTATTTATTTATTTATTTTATTTTCCTTTCTTTCCATTATCATATTTATTTATGTTTTTCGTTTTATTCTTTTTTTATTATCATATTTATTTATTTATTTTTTCTTTTTTTCCATTATCATATTTATTTTTTCGTTTTTTTCTCTTTTTTATTATCATATTTATTTATTTTTTCTTTTTCTTTTTTTATTTTATTTATTTATTTTTCGTTTTTTTATTATCATATTTATATGTATATATATCTATCTCTCTATATATAATGTTTATAAAACGGACTGGATGCAGACCGTGAGCCCTTCTGTGACAGGATCAATGGTTATGATGAAATGTGAGATATTCACCTTGATCGGTTGACGATAGCTCTGTCCACCAGGTTTCTCAAACACTGAGATGCTGTTCTCTTAAGCAGTGAGTTTTTCAAATACATATATATATAATATAAATATGATGTTCTATATACTATAACATATAATTACATAAATATAATATATTATATATTATAATAATTTTATATATAATAATGTAATATTATATATGATTATACATAATTATATAATATAATATATACTATACTATAATATATAATTACATAAATATAATATATTATATATTATAATATTTTATATATAATTATATAATATATATTATTATACAAAATTACATAATATAATATATACTATACTATAATATTATATTTATAACATATATAATTATATTTTATATATATTATAACCATATCATGTCCATCTGTTCCACAGGATGTCTCACAGCCCCCTCTCTCATGCATAAATGTTAAAATATATATTATATTATATTTATATTATATATAATTATATATATTATATAAATATCATGTCCATCTGTTCTCCAAGATGTCTCACAGCCCCCTGTCTCATGCATAAATAGTAAAATATATTATATTATACTTATATATAATTATATTATATATTTTATATTTACATTTATACTATATATATAATTGTATGATATAATTGTATGATATATAATTGTAAAATATAATATATATTATATATAATTATACATATATATATATGGCATCCATTCTATTTCCATTTCATGGCCTTTTCTCGGTTTTCCCCACTTTACCGAGGTCCCGAAGAACAGGGCCAGGGACGTGGGTCTGCGTGGTCGAGGAGACAGATGACAGTTCCAAAATCAAGGATAGAATGATTTTTTTAAAAAAATAATTTTTATTTATTAGCCATACAATACTATAATTTTTATATGTATTTATTAGGCATACAATACTCTAAGTTTTATATTTATTTATTATGCATACAATACTCTAATTTTTATATTTATTTATTATGTATACAATACTCTAATTTTATATTTATTTATTAGGCATACAATACTCTAATTTTTATATTTATTTATTATGTATACAATACTCTAATTTTATATTTATCTATTATGTACACAATATTCGAATTTTTATCTTTATTTATTATGCGTACAATATTCTAATTTTTATATTTATTTATTTGTATACAATACTCTAATTTTTATATTGATTTATTATATATACAATATTCTGTCTGTGTGTTCACCTGCAGGCCAGCAGAGGGCTCTAGACCACATCACAGCCGGTTCTGAGTCGCCCTGGGGTGGCCGGGACTCGAACTCGGGACCTCAGGAAGAGAAGGATGCGCCCTAACCGCTGAGCCGCCTCCCCAGCCCAGGATATACTGATTTTATGTCATTCGATCATAGTTCTCCAAAAAAAATATAGCCTCGATCCATTCTGAAGATAAACAGGAAGCAGACTGGTTTGTTTTTTTTTAATTTTTTATATATTTTTATTTTTTTTTAATTTTTATTATTTTTCTTAATTTGGTTTTTTTTAATTTTTTATTTATTTTTATTTTTTATTTTTCTTATTTTTTATTTTTATTTTTTTTAATTTTTCTTATTTTTAATTTTTATTATCATTTTTTTAATTTTTATGTTTTTTCAGACTGTTTTATTTATTTTTTTTCGCTCATGTGGAGGTGTCCACAAGGAGAGGCGGCGGGGACACTGACGATCGGGGACGGACTCGGGGTCGATGGAGCGTTCGTTTTAAAAAAATGGGTTTTTTCTTTATGTCGATGTCACATCGTTAAAAAATAAAAATGACCACACTGGTGTGATCCTGTTTCAAAGCGGTCTACACTGGTTTGATCCAGTTTAAACCAGTTTGATCCTGTTTCGAAGCGGTCTACACTGGTTTGATCCAGTCTGAACCAGTTTGATCCGGTTTAGAAGCGGTCTACAGTGGTTTGATCCAGATTGAATCAGTTTGACCCAGTCTGAACCAGTTTGATCTGGTCTAGAAGTGGTCTACACTGGTTTGATCCAGTTTAAATCAGTTTGATCTAGTCTGATCCAGTTTTGAACCTGTCCACACTTGTTTGACCCAGTATGATGCGGTTTGATCCAGTTTAGAAGCGGTCTACACTGATTTGATCCAGGTTAAACCAGTTTGATCTGGTCTGATCCAGTTTTGAACCTGTCTACACTGGTTTGACCCAGTCTGATCCAGTTTGATCCGGTTTAGAAGCAGTCTACAGTGGTTTGATCCAGTTTGAATCAGTTTGACCCAGTCTGAACCAGTTTGATCTGGTCTAGAAGCGGTCTACACTGGTTTGATCCAGTTTAAACCAGTTTGATCTAGTCTGATCTAGTTTTGAACCTCTCTACACTGGTTTGATCCAGTCTGAACCAGTTTGATCCCGTCTGGTCCAGTTTGATCCAGTTTTGAATCAAACCAGTGTAGGTGGCTTCCAAACTGGTTCAAACTGGATCAAACTGGATCAGACCAGTGTAGACCGCTTCCAAACTGGTTCAAACCGGATCCAAGTGGATCAAACCAGTGTAGACTGCTTCCAAACAGGACGGTTCTTCGGTCGCCGATAAAATTTAAATTTTCTCTGAGGTGCCGTGGATAAATCAGGAGACGGGAAGCGCGGGTTTGAGTCCCGGCCACTGCAGGCATCCAGGTATACAGAATAAATAAATATAAATTTATGATATTATATACATAATGAATAAATAAATAAATAAAAATTATATTGTATCGATCATAAATAAATATAAAAATTCGAATATTGTATACATAAAAAATAAATATAAAAATTAGAATATTGTGTACATGATACATAAATAAATAAAAATTATGAAATTGTATGCATAATAAATGAATATAAAAATTAGAATATTGTATACATGATAAAAAATATAAAATTAGAATATTGCATACATTATAAATAAATACAAAAAACAGAATATTGTATGTGTAATGGATAAATATAAAAAATTAGAATAATGTATACATGATAAATAAATATAAAAATTAGAATGTTGTATACATAATAAATAAATATAAAAATTACGATATTGTATCCATCATAAATAAATATAAAAATTAGAATATTGTATAATAATGAATAAATGTAAAAATTAGAATATTGTATACATAATAAATAAATATAAAAAACAGAATATTATATATATAATACATAAATAAAAATTATGATATTGTATCCATGATAATTATAAAAATTAGATTATTGTATACATGATAAATAAATATAAAAATTACAATATTGTATACAGAATAAATAAATATAAAAATTATGATATTGTATCCATCATAAATAAATATAAAAATTAGAATATTGTATACATGATAAACAAATAAATATAAAAAATAAAAATAGAAAGTAACAAAAAATTTGCCTTTCCTTATTTTTTAAATGCTGCCGTAAAACTTATCATATGATACTATTATATTGTTTAATTTTTTATCTATTTTTAATATTATTATTATTGATGCTTGTATCGCCCGCCCCCTCAGTGATCACGTGACCCCTGGGTCGTCTATTCCAGGTTCCTGGTGGAGCGGCGCTGGTTTCAACAACATAAATATTAATATTAATAACATAAATATAAATATTTCTGAGACATAAACATTAATGACATAAGTATTACGTTATTGAATACTAATAAATATTAATAATATAGATATTAATAATATAAATGTGAACATTAATAACATAAATATTAATATCGATAACATAAATATTAAGATTAATAATATGAATAGAAATATTTCTGAAAGAAAGACGTTAATAACATAATGATCATGTTATTTTATGTTAATTCATGATAATAATATAGATCTTAATAATATAAATATGAATATGATTAACAAAAATGTTAATATTAATAACAAAAATTTCAATATCGATAACATAAATATTAATATTAATAACATAAATATAAATATTTCTGAAACATAAACATTAATAACATAAGGATTATATTATTGTATATTAATAAATATTAACAATATAGATATTAATAATATAACTATGAGTATTAATAACATAAATATTAATATTGATAACATAAATATTAATATAATACCATAAATATAAATATCTCTGAGACATAAACATTAATAACATAAGTATTATGTTATTGTATACTAATAAATACTAAAAATATAGATATTAATAATATAAATGTGAATATTAATAACAAGAATGTTAAAATTAATAACAAAAATATCAATATCAATAACATTAATATTAATGTTAATAACATGAACAGAAATATTTCTGAAACATAAACATTAATAACATAATGATTCTGTTATTGTGTATGAATAAATATTAATAATGTAGATATTAATAATATAGGTATTAACGACATAAATATGAATATTAATGACATAAATATGAATATTAATGACATAAATAGAAATATTTCTGAAACATAGACATTAATACCATAATGATTTTATCATTGTATATTATGTAATATTAATATTTAATAATTAATAAATATTTCTGAAACCCCTTACGCTGAGCCACTGCGATGGAAATGAAGCCGGGCTTTGTGTTGAATTAATTTCTCAAAACGTCTATTTCAATAGTTTTCCTAAGCTTAGTCATTCGTGGGGTGCGGCCACAGTTAACAGTTCCTTCCTTTTTTTTTAAATATTTATTTGTTTATCATGGATACGATATTCTAATTTTTATATTTATTTCCTATGCATACAATATTCTACTTTTTATATTTATTATGTATACAACATTCTAATTTTATATTTATTATGCATTAAACATTCTATTTTTATATTTATTACTATGCATACAATATTCTAATTTTTATATTTATTATGCATGCAATATTTTAATTTTATATTGATTTATTTATTATGCATACGACATTCTCATTTATATATTTATTATGGATATAACATTCTAATTTCACATTTATTTGTTATGTATACAACATCCTAATTTTTATATATTTATGCATACACTATTCTAATTTTATATTTATTATATATACAATATTCTAATTTTTATATTTATCATGTGTACAATAGTCTAATTTTTATATTGATTCATTCATTATGTATACAATATTCTAATCTTTTTTTATATTTATTTATTTATTTATTTATTTATTATATATACATTATTCTGTGTGTATGCCTGCAGGCCAGAAGAGGGCACCAGACCTCATTACAGATATTTGTGAGCCACCATGTGGTTGCTGGGAATTGAACTCAGGACCTTTGGAAGAGCAGGCAGTGCTCTTATACTCTGAGCCATCTCTCTAGCCCACAATATTCTAATCGTATATTTATTATTTATACAATATTCATAAAATTCATTCACAGTATTCAAATTTATGCATTTATTCATTCATTATGTAGGCAATATCATAATTTGCATTTATTTATTATGTGCAGAATATTATAATTTTTCATTTATTAGTTCATTATGTATGCAATATTCTGATTTATTCATTTATTCATTATGTATGTGTATGCAATATTCTAATTTTTACATCCATTTATTCATTATGTGCACAATATTCTAATTTATTTATTTATTTATTGATTACGTATACAATATTCTAATTTTTACATTTATTTTTCATTTATGTGTGCAATATTGTAATTTTTACATTTATTTTTATGTATACCATATTCTAATTTTTATATTTTTTATTATGTATGCAATATCATAATTTTCTATTTATTTATTATGTTTACAATATTCTAATTTTCTTATTTATCTATTATGTACACAATATTCTAATTTTTATTTATTATCTTTTTATTCATTATGTATACAATATTCGAATTTTTATATTTATTTATCATGTATACAATATTTTAATTTTCATATTTATTTACTTATTCATTATGAATGCAATATTCTCATTTCATTTTCATTTATATATATACTATATTCTAATTCCATTTTATATTTATTTATTAATCATGTATACCTATTCTAGTTCTCTTTTATATTTATTTAACATGTTTACTATATTCTTATTGTTTTATATATTTTTATTTATCATGTGTACTGTATTCTAGTTCTCTTTGATACTCATTTATTATGCAGAAAATATGGTGATTTTATTTTTATTTATTATGCACACACTATTCTGATTTTATATTTATTTATTATGTATACACTATTCTGATTTTATATTTATTCATTATGTATCCAATATTCTGATTTGATATTTATTTATTATCCACACAATATTCTGATTTTATATTTATTTATTATTTTATATTTATTTATCATGCACACACTATTCTGATTTTTCATTTATTTATCATGCACATACTCTTCTGATTTTATATTTATTTATCATGCACACACTATTCTGATTTTATATTTATTCATCATGCACACACTATTCTGATTTTATATTTATTTATCATGCACACACTAATCTGATCTTATATTTATTTATCATGCACACACTATTATGATTTTATATTTATTTATTATGCACACACTATTCTGATCTTATATTTATTTATTAATTTATTCTTATATATCATGCACACACGGTTCTTATTTTATATTTATTTATCATGCACACACTATTCTGATTTTATCTATATTTACTTATTATTTTATTTTTATTTATCATGCACATACTCTTCTGATTTTATAATTATTTATCATGCACACACTATTCTGATTTTATATTCATTAATCATGCACACACTATTCTGATTTTATATTTATTTATCGTGCACACACTATTCTTATTTTATATTTATTTATTATGCACACACTATTCTGATTTTATATTTATTTATCATGCAAACATTATTCTGATTTTATATTTATTTATCATGCACACACTATTCTGATTTTATATTTATTTATCATGCACACACTATTCTGATTTTATATTTATTTATCGTGCACACACTATTCTGATTTTATTTTTATTTATTATTCATGCACACACTATTCTGATTTTATATTTATTTATCATGCACACACTATTATGATTTTATATTTATTTATCATGCACACTATTCTTATTTTATCAATATTTATTTATTATTTTATATTTATTTATCATGCACATACTCTTCAGATTTTATATGTTTTAATCATGCACACACTATTCAGATTTTATATTTATTTATCACGCACACACTATTCTGATTTTATATTTATTATGCACACACTATTCTGATTTTATATTTATTTATCATGCACACACTATTCTGATTTTACATTTGTTTATCAAGCACACACTATTCTCATTTTATATTTATTTATTATTTTATATTTATTTAACATGCACTTACTATTCTGATTTTATATATTTTTTCATGCACACACTATTCTGATTTTATCTATATTTATTTCTTATTTTATATTTATTTATCATGCACATACTATTATGATTTTATATATATTTATCATGCACACACTATTCTGATTTTATCTATATTTATTTATTATTTTATATTTATTAATCATGCACATACTATTCTGATTTTATATTTATTTATCATGCACACACTATTGTGATTTTATATTTATTCATCATGCACACACTATTCTGATTTTATATTTATTTATCATGCACACACTATTATGATTTTATATTTATTTATTAGGCACACAATATTCTAATTTTATATTTTTATTTATTAATTTATATTTATTAATCATGCACACCAGATTCTTATTTGACATTTATTTATCATGCACACACTATTCTGATTTTATCTATATTTATTTATTATTTTATATTTATTTATCATGCACATACTATTCTGATTTTATATATAATTATCATGCACACACTATTCTGATTTTATATATATTTATTTATTATTTTATATTTATTTATCATGCACATAGTATTCTGATTTTATATTTATTTACCATGCACACACTATTCTGATTTTATATTTATTCATCATGCACACACTATTCTGATTTTATATTTATTCATCATGCACACACTATTCTGATTTTATATTTATTTATTATGCACACACTATTCTGATCATATATGTATTTATCATGCACACACTATTGTGAATTTATATTCATTTATCATGCACACACTATTATGATTTTATATTTATTTATTAGGCACACAATATTCTGATTTAATATTTATATATTATTTTATATTTATTAATCATGCACACCAGATTCTTATTTTACATTTATTTATCATGCACACACTATTCTGATTTTATATATATTTATCATGCACACACTATTGTGATTTTATCTATATTGATTTATTATTTTATATTTATTTATCATGCACATACTATTCTGATTTTGTATATATTTATCATGCACACACTTTTCTTATTTTATCTATATTTATTTATTATTTTATATTTATTTATCATGCACATACTATTCTGATTTTTATATTTATTTACCATGCACACACTATTCTGATTTTATATTTATTCATCATGCACACACTATTCTGATTTTATATTTATTCATCATGCACACACTATTCTGATTTTATATTTATTTATCATGCACACACTAATCGGATCTTATATTTATTTATCATGCACACACTATTGTGATTTTATATTTATTTATTAGGCACACAATATTCTGATTTTATATTTATATATTATTTTATATTTATTAATCATGCACACCAGATTGTTATTTTACATTTATTTATCATGCACACACTATTCTGATTTTATCTCTATTTATTTATTATTTTATATTTATTTATCATGCACATACTATTCTGATTTTATATATATTTATCATGTACACACTATTCTGATTTTATCTATATTTATTTATTATTTTATATTTATTTATCATGCACATACTATTCTGATTTTATATTTATTAATCATGCACACACTATTTTGATTTTATATTTATTATGCACACATTATTCTGATTTTATATTTATTTATCATGCACACACTATTCTTATTTTATATTTATTTATAATGCACACACTATTCAGATTTTATATTTATTTATCATGCACACACTAATCTGATTTTATATTTATTTATCATGCACACACTATCCTGATTTTATATTTATTTATTGTGCACACACTATTCTGATTTTATATTTATTTATCATGCACACACTCTCCTGATTTTATATTTATTTATCGTGCACACACTATTCTGATTTTATATTTATTTATTATGCACACACTATTCTGATTTTATATTTATTTATCGTGCACACACTATTCTGATTTTATTTTTATTTATTATTCATGCACACACTATTCTGATTTTACATTTGTTTATCATGCACACACTATTCTGATTTTATATTTATTTATCATGCACACTATTCTGATTTAATCAATATTTATTTATTATTTTATATTTATTTATCATGCACACACTATTCTGATTTTATATTTATTAATCATGCACACACTATTCT
This sequence comes from Microtus oregoni, assembly GCF_018167655.1. Taxonomy (NCBI): domain Eukaryota; kingdom Metazoa; phylum Chordata; class Mammalia; order Rodentia; family Cricetidae; genus Microtus; species Microtus oregoni. The sequence goes on from NW_024544755.1 coordinate 838,207, forward strand.
GATTTTATATTTATTTATTATTTTATATTTATTCATCATGCACACACTATTCTGATTTTATATTTATTTATTATTTATATTTATTTATCATGCACACACTATTCTGATTTTATATTTATTTATCGTGCACACACTATTCTGATTTTACATTTATTTATCATGCACACACTATTCAGATTATATATTTATTTATTATTTTGTATTTATTTATCATGCACACATTAGGAATAGGAAGGTCCAGATCCCCGGAAGCAGAACAGGAAGTTCCAGATCTCCGGGAACAGAACAGGAAGTTCCAGATTGCCAGGAAAGGACGGGAAGTTCCAGATGCCCGGGAACAGGACAGGAAATTTCAGATCCCCAAGAACAGGAAGTTCCATATCCCGGAAGCAGGACAGGAAGTTCCAGATCCCCGGGAACAGGAAGGTCCAGATCATCGGAAGCAGGACAGGAAGTTCCAGATCTCCGGGAACAGGACAGGAAGGTCCAGATCGCCAGGAACAGGACAGGATGTTCCAGATCCACGGGACACAGGACAGGAAGTTCCAGATCGCCGAGAACTGAACAGGAAGTTAAGGAACCCCGGGAACAGAACAGGATGTCCCAGATCCCCGGGAACAGGACAGGAAGTTCCAGAAAACCGGGAACAGGACAGGAAGTTCCAGATCCCCGGGAAGAGGACAGGAAGTTCCAGAACCCAGGGAACAGGACAGGAAATTCCAGATCCCCGGGAACCGGAAGTTCCAGATCCCCGGGAACAGGACAGGAAGTTCCAGATCCCCGGGAATACGACAGGAAGTTCCAGATCTCCGGGAACAGGACAGGAAGTTCCAAATCACCAGGAACAGGACTCGAAGTTCCAGATGCCCGGGAACAGGACCGGAAATTCCAGATCCCCAGGAACAGGAAGTTCTAGATCCTCGGAAGCAGGACAGGAAGTTCTAGATCCCCGGGAACAGGACAGGAAGTTCCAGATCTCCGGGAACAGGACATGAATTTCCAGATCGCCAGGAACAGGACGGGAAGTTCCAGATCTCCAGGAACAGGACCGGAAATTCCAGATTCCCGGGAAGAGGAAGTTCCAAATCCCCGGAAACAGGACAGGAAGTTCCAGATCCCCAGGAAGAGGACAGGAAGTTCCAGATGGCCGGGAACAGGAAGGTCAAGATCCCCGGGAACAGGACCGGAAGTTCCAGATCCCCGGGAACAGGACAGGAAGTTCCAGATCCCCGGGAACAGGACAGGAAGTTCCAGATCCCCTGGAACAGGACAGAAAGTTCCAGATCCACGGGACACAGGACAGGAAGTTCCAGATCCCCAGGAACCAAACAGGATGTTCAGGATCCCCGGGAATAGAATAGGATGTCCCAGATCCCCGGGAAAAGGACAGGAAGTTCCAATTCACCGGGAAGAGGACAGGAAGTTCCAGATCGCCAGGAACAGGACGGGAAGTTCTAGATGCCAGGGAACAGGACAGGAAATTTCAGATCCCCAGGAACAGGAAGTTCCAGATCCCGGAAGCAGGACAGGAAGTTCCAGATCCCCGGGAACAGGAAGGTCCAGATCCCGGAAAGCATGACAGGAAGTTCCAGATCTCCGGGAACAGGACAGGAAGTTCCAGATCGCCAGGAATGGACGGGAAGTTCCAGATGCCCGGGTACAGGAGAGGAAATTTCAGATCCCCAGGAACAGGAAGTTCCAAATCCCGGAAGCAGGACAGGAAGTTCCAGATGACCGGGAACAGGAAGGTCCATATCACCGAGACACAGGACAGGAAGTTCCAGATTCCCGGGAACAGGACAGGAAGTTCCAGATCCCCGGAAATAGGACAGGAAGTTCCAGATCCCCGGGAACAGGACAGGAAGTTCCAGATCCACAGGAACCGGAGAGGAAGTTTCAGATCTCTGGGAACAGGACAGGAAGTTCCAGATCCCCGGAAATAGGACAGGAAGTTCCAGATCCCCGGGAACAGGACAGGAAGTTCCAGATCCACAGGAACCGGAGAGGAAGTTTCAGATCTCTGGGAACAGGACAGGAAGTTCCAGATCCCCGGGAACAGTACAGGAAGTTCCAGATCCCCGGGACACAGGACAGGAATTTCCAGATCCCCGGGAACCGAACAAGAAGTTCAGGATCCCCGGGAACAGAACAGGATGTCCCAGATCCCCGGGAGCAGGACAGGAAGTTCCAGATCACCGGGAACAGGACAGGAAGTTCCAGATCCCCGGAAAGAGGACAGGAAGTTCCAGATCGCCAGGAACAGGACGGGAAGTTCCAGATGCCCGGGAACAGGACAGGAAATTCCAGATCCCCAGGAACAGGAAGTTCCAGATCCCCGGAAGCAGGACAGGAAGTTCCAGATCCCTGGGAACAGGACAGGAAGTTCCACATCCCCGGGAAGAGGACAGGAAGTTCCATATGGCCGGGAACAGGAAGTTCCAGATCCCCGGGACAGGACCGGAAGTTCCAGATCCCCGGGACACACGACATGAATTTCCAGATCGCCAGGAACAGGACGGGAAGTTCCAGATCTCCAGGAACAGGACAGGAAATTCCAGATTCCCAGGAAGACAAAGTTCCAGATCCCCGGAAACAAGACAGGAAGTTCCAGATCCCCGGGAAGAGGACAGGAAGTTCCAGATGGCCGGGAACAGTAAGTTCCATTTCCCCGGGAACAGGACAGGAAGATCCAGAACACCGCGACACAGGACAGGAATTTCCAGATCCCCGGGAACAGGAAGTTCCAGATCCCCGGGAACAGGACAGGAAGTTGCATAACCATGGGAACAGGACAGGAATTTACAGATCCCCGGGAACAGGACTGGAAGTTCCAGGTCCCCGGGAACAGGACAGGAAGTTCCAGATTCCTGGGAAGAGGACAGGAATTTCCAGATCCCTGGGAACAGAACAGGACAGGAATTTCCAGATGCCGGGAAAAGGACAGGAATTTCCAGATCCCCGGGAACAGGACACGAATTTCCAGATCCCCGGGAAGAGGAAGTTCCAGATCGCCCGGGAACAGGACAGGAAGTTCTAGATCCCCAAGAACAGGACAGGAAGTTCCAGATCTCCGCGAACAGGACATGAATTTCCAGATCCCCAAGAACAGGACAGGAAGTTCCAGATCTCCGCGAACAGGACATGAATTTCCAGATCGCCAGGAATAGGACGGGAAGTTCCAGATCTCCAGGAACAGGACAGGAAATTCCAGATTCCCAGAAACAGGAAGTTCCAGATCCCCCGAAACAGGACAGGAAGTTCCAGATCCCCGGGAATAGGACAGGAAGTTCCAGATGGCCGGGAACAGGAAGTTACAGATGGCCGGGAACAGGACCGGAAGTTCCAGATCCCCGGGAAACAGGACAGGGAGTTCCAGATCCCCGGGAACAGGAAAGGAAGTTCCAGATCCCCAGTGAACAGGACAAGAAGTTCCAGATCCCCGGGAACAGGAAGTTCCAGATCCCCGGGAACAGGACAGGATGTTGCATATGGATGGGAACAGGACAGGAATTTCCAGATCCCCGGGAACAGGACAGGAAGTTCCAGGTCCCCAGGAATAGGACAGGAAGTTCCAGATTCCCGGGAACAGGACAAGAAATTCCAGATCCCCGGACACAGGACAGGAAGTTCCAGATCCGCGGGAACAGGACAGGAATTTCCAGATCCACAGGAACCGGACAGGAAGTTTCAGATCTCCGGGAACAGGACAGGAAGATCCAGATCCCAGGGAACAGGAAGTTCCAGATCCCTGGGAACAGGAGAGGAAGGAAGATATCCATCGGAACAAGACAGGAATTTCCAGATCCCCGGGAACAGGACAGGAAGTTCCAGATCCCCGGGAACAGGAAGTTCCAGATCCCCGGGAACAAGACAGAAATTTCCAGATCCCGGGAACAAGACAAGAAATTCCAGATCCCCCGGAACAGGACAGGAATTTCCAGATCCCTGGGAACAGAACAGGACAGGAATTTCCAGATGCCGGGGAACAGGACAGGAAGTTCCAGATCCCTGGGAACAGGACAGGAAATTCCAGATCCCCAGGAACAGGAAATTCCAGATCCCCGGGACACAGGACAGAAAGTTCCAGATCTCCGGGAACAGGACATGAATTTCCAGTTCGCCAGGAACAGGACGGGAAGTTCCAGATCTCAAGGAACAGGACAGGAAATTCCAGATTCCCAGGAAGAGGAAGTTCAACATCCCCGGAAACAGGACAGGAAGTTCCAGATCCCTGGGAAGAGGACAGGAAGTTCCAGATGGCCGGGAACAGGAAGTTCCAGATCCCCGGGAACAGGACAGGAAGTTCTAGTTCCCCGGGACACAGGACAGGAAGTTCCAGATCCCCGGGAACAGGAAAGCAAATTCCAGATCCCCGGTGAACAGGACAAGAAGTTCCAGATCCCCGGGAACCAGACAGGAAGTTCCAGATCTCTGGGAACAGGACAGGAAGTTCCAGATCCACGGGAACGGGACAGGAAGTTTCAGATATCCGGGAAGAGGACAGGAAGTTCCATATCCCCGGGAACAGGACAGGAAGTTCCAGATCCACGAGAACAAGAAGTTCCAGATCCCCGGGAACAGGACAGGAAGTTGCATATGGATGGGAACAGTACAGGAATTTCCAGATCCCCGGGAACAGGACAGGAAGTTCCAGGTCCCCTGGAACAGGACAGGAAGTTCCAGATTCCCGGGAACAGGACAGGAAGTTCCAGATCCCCGGAAACAGGACAGGAAGTTCCAGATCCCCGGGAACAGGACAGGAAGTTCCAGATCCCCGGGACACAGGACAGGAAGGTCCAGATCCCCGGGAACAGGACAGGAAGTTCCAGATCTCTGGGAACAGGACAGGAAGTTCCATATTGCCAGGAACAGGACGGGAAGTTCCAGATGCCCGGGAACAGTACAGGAAATTCCAGATCCCGAGGAACAGGAAGTTACAGATCCCGGGGCACAGGTCAGGACGTTCCAGATTGCCGGGAACAGGACAGGAAGTTCCAGAGCCCTGGGAACAGGACAGGAAGTTCCAGATCCCCGGAAAAAGGACAGGAAGTTGAAGATCCCAGGGAAGAGGACAGGAAGTTCCAGATGGCCGGGAGAAGGAAGTACCAGATCCCTGGGAACAGGACCGGAAGTTCCAGATCCCCGGGACACAGGACAGGAAGTTCCAGATCCCCGGGAACAGAAAAGGAAGTTCCAGATCTCCGGGAGCAGGAAGTTCTAGATCCACGGGAACAGGACAGGAAGTTCCATATCCATGGGAACAGGACAGGAATATCCAGATCCCCGGGAATCGGACAGGAAGTTCCAGATCCCGGGAACAGGACAGGAAGTTCCAGATCCCTGGGAACAGGAAGATCCAGATCCCCGGGAACAGGACAGGAAATTCCAGATCCCCAGGAACAGGAAGTTCCAGATCCCTGGGAACAGAACAGGACAGTAATTTCCAGGAGCCCGGGAAAAGGAGTGGAAGTTCCATATCCCCGGGAACAGGACAGGAAGTTCCAGATCCCCTGGACACAGGACAGGAAGTTCCAGATCCCCGGGAACAGAACAGGAAGTTCCAGAGGGCCGGGAACAGGAAGTTCCAGATACCCGGGACACAGGAAAGGAAGTTCCAGATCCCGGGGACACAGGACAGGAAGTTCCAGATCCCTGGGAACCGAACAGGAAGTTCAGGATCCCCGGACACAGAACAGGATGTCCCAGATTCGCGGGCACAGGACAGGAAGTTCCAGATCCCCGGGAACAGGACAGGAAGTTCCAGATCCCCGGGAACCGGAAGTTCATGATCCCAGGAACAGGACGGGAAGTTCCATATCCCCGTGAATAGGACGGGAAGTTCCAGATCTCCGGGAACAGGAGAGGAAGTTCCAGATCACCAGGAACAGAACGGGAAGTTCCATATTGCCAGGAACAGGACAGGAAGTTCCAGATGCCCGGGAACAGTACAGGAAATTCCAGATCCCGAGGAACAGGAAGTTACATATCCCGGGGCACAGGTCAGGACGTTCCAGATTGCCGGGAACAGGACAGGAAGTTCCAGAGCCCTGGGAACAGGACAGGAAGTTCCAGATCCCCGGAAAAAGGACAGGAAGTTGAAGATCCCAGGGAAGAGGACAGGAAGTTCCAGATGGCCGGGAGCAGGAAGTACCAGATCCATGGGAACAGGACAGGAAGTTCCAGATCTCCGGAAACAGGACAGGAAGTTCCAGATCACCGGGAAGAGGACAGGAAGTTCCAGATGGCCGGGAACAGGAAGTTCTAGTTCCCCGGGAACAGGACCGGAAGTTCCAGATCCACGGGACACAGGACAGGAAGTTCCAGATTCCCGGGAACAGAAAAGGAAGTTCCAGATCTCCGGGAACAGGAAGTTCCAGATCCCCGGGAACAGGACAGGAAGATCCATATCCATGGGAACAGGACAGGAATATCCCGATCCACGGGAACAGGACAGGAAGTTCCAGATCCCCGGGAACAGGACAGGAAGTTCCAGATCCCCGGGAACAGGAAGTTCCAGATCCCCCAGAACAGGACAGGAAGTTCCAGATCCCATAAACAAGACAGGAAGTTCCAGATCACCGGGAACAGGACAGGAAGTTCCAGATCCCTAAGAAAAGAACAGGACAGGAATTTCCAGATACCCGGGACCAGTACAAGAATTTCCAGATCCCCAGGACACAGGACAGGAAGTACCAGAAACCCGGGAACATTAACGGAAGTTCAAGATGATCGGGAACAGGAAGTTCCAGATCCCCGGGATCAAGAGAGGACGTTCCAGATCCCCGGGACACAGGACAGGAAGTTCCAGATCCCCGGAAACTGGACAGGAAGATCCGGATCTCCGGGAATAGGACAGGAAGTTCCAGATCCACGGGAAAAGGACACGAAGTACCAGATCCCCTGGAACAGGACTGGAAGTTGCAGATCCCCGGGAACAGGAAGTTCCAGATACCCGGGAAGAGAACAGGATGTTCCAGATCCCCAGGAACAGGACAGGAAGTTCCAGATCGCCGGGAACAGGACAGGAAGTTCCAGATCCTGGGAAAAGGACCCCGGGAACAGGACAGGAAGTTCCAGATCCCGGGAAAAGGACAGGATCTTCCAGATCCCCGGGAACATGACAGGAAATTCCAGATCCCCAGGAACAGGAAGTTCCAGATCCCCGGGACACAGGAAAGGAAGTTCCAGATCCCCGGGACACAGGACAGGAAGTTCCAGATCACCAGAAAAATGACAGGAAGATCCAGATCCCCGGGAACAGGACAGGAAATTCCAGATCCCCAGGAACAGGAAGTTCCAGATCCCCGGGAACAGGAAGTTCCAGATCCCCCGGAACAGGACAGGAAGTTCCAGATCCCATAAACAAGACAGGAAGTTCCAGATCACCGGGAACAGGACAGGAAGTTCCAGATCCCTAAGAACAGAACAGGACAGGAATTTCCAGATACCCGGGACCAGTATAAGAATTTCCAGATCCCCAGGACACAGGACAGGAAGTACCAGAAACCCGGGAACATTAAAGGAAGTTCAAGATGATCGGGAACAGGAAGTTCCAGATCCCCGGGATCAAGAGAGGACGTTCCAGATTCCCGGGACACAGGACAGGAAGTTCCAGATCCCCGGAAACTGGACAGGAAGATCCGGATCTCCGGGAATAGGACAGGAAGTTCCAGATCCATGGGAAAAGGACACGAAGTACCAGAACCCCTGGAACAGGACTGGAAGTTGCAGATCCCCGGGAACAGGAAGTTCCAGATACCCGGTAAGAGAACAGGATGTTCCAGATCCCCAGGAACAGGACAGGAAGTTCCAGATCGCCGGGAACAGGACAGGAAGTTCCAGATCCTGGGAAAAGGACCCCGGGAACAGGACAGGAAGTTCCAGATCCCGGGAAAAGGACAGGATCTTCCAGATCCCCTGGAACATGACAGGAAATTCCAGATCCCTGGGAACAGGAATTTCCAGATCCCCGGGAATAGGACAGGAATTTCCAGATCCCATAAACAAGACAGGATGTTCCAGATCCCCGGGACACAGGACAGGAAGTTCCAGATCGCCGGGAACAGGACAGGAAGTTCCAGATCTCCGGGAACAGGACAGGAAGTTCCATATTGCCAGGAAGAGGACGGGAAGTTCCAGATGCCCGGGAACAGTACAGGAAATTCCAGATCCCGAGGAACAGGAAGTTACAGATCCCGGGGCACAGGTCAGGACGTTCCAGATTGCCGGGAACAGGACAGGAAGTTCCAGAGCCCTGGGAACAGGACAGGAAGTTCCAGATCCCCGGAAAAAGGAGAGGAAGTTGAAGATCCCAGGGAAGAGGACAGGAAGTTCCAGATGGCCGGGAGCAGGAAGTACCAGATCCCTGGGAACAGGACCGGAAGTTCCAGATCCCCGGGACACAGGACAGGAAGTTCCAGATCCCCGGGAACAGAAAAGGAAGTTCCAGATCTCCGGGAACAGGAAGTTCTAGATCCACGGGAACAGGACAGGAAGTTCCATATCCATGGGAACAGGACAGGAATATCCAGATCCCCGGGAAGCGGACAGGAAGTTCCAGATCCCGGGAACAGGACAGGAAGTTCCAGATCCCTGGGAACAGGAAGATCCAGAACCCCGGGAACAGGACAGGAAATTCCAAATCCCCAGGAACAGGAAGTTCCAGATCCCTGGGAACAGAACAGGACAGTAATTTCCAGGAGCCCGGGAAAAGGAGTGGAAGTTCCATATCCCCGGGAACAGGACAGGAAGTTCCAGATCCCCTGGACACAGGACAGAAAGTTCCAGATCCCCGGGAACAGAACAGGAAGTTCCAGAGGGCCGGGAACAGGAAGTTCCAGATACCCGGGACACAGGAAAGGAAGTTCCAGATCCCGGGAACACAGGACAGGAAGTTCCAGATCCCTGGGAACCGAACAGGAAGTTCAGGATCCCCGGACACAGAACAGGATGTCCCAGATTCGCGGGCACAGGACAGGAAGTTCCAGACCCCGGGAACAGGACAGGAAGTTCCAGATCCCCGGGAACCGGAAGTTCATGATCCCAGGAACAGGACGGGAAGTTCCATATCCCCGTGAATAGGACGGGAAGTTCCAGATCTCCGGGAACAGGAGAGGAAGTTCCAGATCACCAGGAACAGAACGGGAAGTTCCAGATGCCCGGGAACAGGACAGGAAATTCCAGATCCCCAGGAACAGGAAGTTACAGATCCCTGGGACACAGGTCAGGAAGTTCCAGATTGCCGGGAACAGGACTGGATGTTCCAGAGCCCTGGGAACAGGACAGGAAGTTCCAGATCTCCGAAAACAGGACAGGAAGTTCCAGATCACCGGGAACAGGACCGGAAGTTCCAGATTCCCGGGACACAGGACAGGAAGTTCCAGATTCCCGGGAACAGAAAAGGAAGTTCCAGATCTCCGGGAACAGGAAGTTCCAGATCCACGGGAACAGAACAGGAAGTTCCAGATCCCCGTGAACAAGAAGTTCCAGATCCACGGGAACAGGACAGGAAGATCCATATCCATGGGAACAGGACAGGAATATCCCGATCCCCGGGAACAGGACAGGAAGTTCCAGATCCCCGGGAACAGGACAGGAAGTTCCAGATCCCCGGGAACAGGAAGTTCCAGATCCCCCGGAACAGGACAGGAAGTTCCAGATCCCATAAACAAGACAGGAAGTTCCAGATCACCGGGAACAGGACAGGAAGTTCCAGATCCCTAAGAACAGAACAGGACAGGAATTTCCAGATACCCGGGACCAGTACAAGAATTTCCAGATCCCCAGGACACAGGACAGGAAGTACCAGAAACCCGGGAACATTAAAGGAAGTTCAAGATGATCAGGAACAGGAAGTTCCAGATCCCCGGGATCAAGAGAGGACGTTCCAGATCCCCGGGACACAGGACAGGAAGTTCCAGATCCCCGGAAACTGGACAGTAAGATCCGGATCTCCGGGAATAGGACAGGAAGTTCCAGATCCACGGGAAAAGGACACGAAGTACCAGATCCCCTGGAAAAGGACTGGAAGTTGCAGATCCCCGGGAACAGGAAGTTCCAGATACCCGGGAAGAGAACAGGATGTTCCAGATCCCCAGGAACAGGACAGGAAGTTCCAGATCGCCGGGAACAGGACAGGAAGTTCCAGATCCTGGGAAAAGGACCTCGGGAACAGGACAGGAAGTTCCAGATCCCAGGAAAAGGACAGGATCTTCCAGATCCCCGGGAACATGACAGGAAATTCCAGATCCCCAGGAACAGGAAGTTCCAGATCCCCGGGACACAGGAAAGGAAGTTCCAGATCCCCGGGACACAGGACAGGAAGTTCCAGATCACCAGAAAAATGACAGGAAGATCCAGATCCCCGGGAACAGGACAGGAAATTCCAGATCCCCAGGAACAGGAAGTTCCAGATCCCCGGGAACAGGAAGTTCCAGATCCCCCGGAACAGGACAGGAAGTTCCAGATCCCATAAACAAGACAGGAAGTTCCAGATCACCGGGAACAGGACAGGAAGTTCCAGATCCCTAAGAACAGAACAGGACAGGAATTTCCAGATACCCGGGACCAGTATAAGAATTTCCAGATCCCCAGGACACAGGACAGGAAGTACCAGAAACCCGGGAACATTAAAGGAAGTTCAAGATGATCGGGAACAGGAAGTTCCAGATCCCCGGGATCAAGAGAGGACGTTCCAGATTCCCGGGACACAGGACAGGAAGTTCCAGATCCCCGGAAACTGGACAGGAAGATCCGGATCTCCGGGAATAGGACAGGAAGTTCCAGATCCATGGGAAAAGGACACGAAGTACCAGAACCCCTGGAACAGGACTGGAAGTTGCAGATCCCCGGGAACAGGAAGTTCCAGATACCCGGTAAGAGAACAGGATGTTCCAGATCCCCAGGAACAGGACAGGAAGTTCCAGATCGCCGGGAACAGGACAGGAAGTTCCAGATCCTGGGAAAAGGACCCCGGGAACAGGACAGGAAGTTCCAGATCCCGGGAAAAGGACAGGATCTTCCAGATCCCCTGGAACATGACAGGAAATTCCAGATCCCTGGGAACAGGAATTTCCAGATCCCCGGGAATAGGACAGGAATTTCCAGATCCCATAAACAAGACAGGATGTTCCAGATCCCCGGGACACAGGACAGGAAGTTCCAGATCGCCGGGAACAGGACAGGAAGTTCCAGATCTCCGGGAACAGGACAGGAAGTTCCATATTGCCAGGAAGAGGACGGGAAGTTCCAGATGCCCGGGAACAGTACAGGAAATTCCAGATCCCGAGGAACAGGAAGTTACAGATCCCGGGGCACAGGTCAGGACGTTCCAGATTGCCGGGAACAGGACAGGAAGTTCCAGAGCCCTGGGAACAGGACAGGAAGTTCCAGATCCCCGGAAAAAGGAGAGGAAGTTGAAGATCCCAGGGAAGAGGACAGGAAGTTCCAGATGGCCGGGAGCAGGAAGTACCAGATCCCTGGGAACAGGACCGGAAGTTCCAGATCCCCGGGACACAGGACAGGAAGTTCCAGATCCCCGGGAACAGAAAAGGAAGTTCCAGATCTCCGGGAACAGGAAGTTCTAGATCCACGGGAACAGGACAGGAAGTTCCATATCCATGGGAACAGGACAGGAATATCCAGATCCCCGGGAAGCGGACAGGAAGTTCCAGATCCCGGGAACAGGACAGGAAGTTCCAGATCCCTGGGAACAGGAAGATCCAGAACCCCGGGAACAGGACAGGAAATTCCAAATCCCCAGGAACAGGAAGTTCCAGATCCCTGGGAACAGAACAGGACAGTAATTTCCAGGAGCCCGGGAAAAGGAGTGGAAGTTCCATATCCCCGGGAACAGGACAGGAAGTTCCAGATCCCCTGGACACAGGACAGAAAGTTCCAGATCCCCGGGAACAGAACAGGAAGTTCCAGAGGGCCGGGAACAGGAAGTTCCAGATACCCGGGACACAGGAAAGGAAGTTCCAGATCCCGGGAACACAGGACAGGAAGTTCCAGATCCCTGGGAACCGAACAGGAAGTTCAGGATCCCCGGACACAGAACAGGATGTCCCAGATTCGCGGGCACAGGACAGGAAGTTCCAGACCCCGGGAACAGGACAGGAAGTTCCAGATCCCCGGGAACCGGAAGTTCATGATCCCAGGAACAGGACGGGAAGTTCCATATCCCCGTGAATAGGACGGGAAGTTCCAGATCTCCGGGAACAGGAGAGGAAGTTCCAGATCACCAGGAACAGAACGGGAAGTTCCAGATGCCCGGGAACAGGACAGGAAATTCCAGATCCCCAGGAACAGGAAGTTACAGATCCCTGGGACACAGGTCAGGAAGTTCCAGATTGCCGGGAACAGGACTGGATGTTCCAGAGCCCTGGGAACAGGACAGGAAGTTCCAGATCTCCGAAAACAGGACAGGAAGTTCCAGATCACCGGGAACAGGACCGGAAGTTCCAGATTCCCGGGACACAGGACAGGAAGTTCCAGATTCCCGGGAACAGAAAAGGAAGTTCCAGATCTCCGGGAACAGGAAGTTCCAGATCCACGGGAACAGAACAGGAAGTTCCAGATCCCCGTGAACAAGAAGTTCCAGATCCACGGGAACAGGACAGGAAGATCCATATCCATGGGAACAGGACAGGAATATCCCGATCCCCGGGAACAGGACAGGAAGTTCCAGATCCCCGGGAACAGGACAGGAAGTTCCAGATCCCCGGGAACAGGAAGTTCCAGATCCCCCGGAACAGGACAGGAAGTTCCAGATCCCATAAACAAGACAGGAAGTTCCAGATCACCGGGAACAGGACAGGAAGTTCCAGATCCCTAAGAACAGAACAGGACAGGAATTTCCAGATACCCGGGACCAGTACAAGAATTTCCAGATCCCCAGGACACAGGACAGGAAGTACCAGAAACCCGGGAACATTAAAGGAAGTTCAAGATGATCAGGAACAGGAAGTTCCAGATCCCCGGGATCAAGAGAGGACGTTCCAGATCCCCGGGACACAGGACAGGAAGTTCCAGATCCCCGGAAACTGGACAGTAAGATCCGGATCTCCGGGAATAGGACAGGAAGTTCCAGATCCACGGGAAAAGGACACGAAGTACCAGATCCCCTGGAAAAGGACTGGAAGTTGCAGATCCCCGGGAACAGGAAGTTCCAGATACCCGGGAAGAGAACAGGATGTTCCAGATCCCCAGGAACAGGACAGGAAGTTCCAGATCGCCGGGAACAGGACAGGAAGTTCCAGATCCTGGGAAAAGGACCTCGGGAACAGGACAGGAAGTTCCAGATCCCAGGAAAAGGACAGGATCTTCCAGGTCCCCGGGAACATGACAGGAAATTCCAGATCCCCAGGAACAGGAAGTTCCAGATCCCCGGGACACAGGAAAGGAAGTTCCAGATCCCCGGGACACAGGACAGGAAGTTCCAGATCACCAGAAAAATGACAGGAAGATCCAGATCCCCGGGAACAGGACAGGAAATTCCAGATCCCCAGGAACAGGAAGTTCCAGATCCCCGGGACACAGGACAGGAAGTTCCAGATCTCCGGGGACAGGACATGAATTTCCAGATCGCCAGGAACAGGACGGGAAGTTCCAGATCTCAAGGAACTGGAAAGGAAATTCCAGATTCCCAGGAAGAGGAAGTTCCAGATCCCCGGGAACAGGACAGGAATTTCCAGATCCACAGGAAACGGACAGGAAGTTTCAAATCTCCGGGAACAGGACAGGAAGATCCAGAAACCGGGAACAGGAAGTTCCAGATCCCCGGTAACAGGAGAGGAAGGAAGATATCCATCAGAACAAGACAGGCATTTCCAGATCCCCGGGAACAGGACAGGAAGTTCCAGACCCCGGGAAGAGGAAGTTCCAGATCCCCGGGAACAGGACAGGAAGTTCCAGATCCCGGGAACAAGACAGGAAATTCCAGATCCCCGGGAACAGGACAGGAATTTCCAGATCCCTGGGAACAGAACAGGACAGGAATTTCCAGATGCCGGGGAACAGGATAGGAAGTTTCAGATCGCCGGGAACAGAACAGGAAGTTCCAGATGATCGGGAACAGGAAGTTCCAGATCCCAGGGAACAGGAGAGGAAGTTCCAGATGCCCGGAAACTGGACAGGAAGATCCAGATCCCCGGGAACAGGACAGGAAGTTGCAGATCCCCGGGAAAAGGAAGTTCCAGATACCCGGGACCAGAACAGGAAGTTCCAGATCCCCGGGACACAGGACAGGAAGTTCCAGATCCCCGGGACAGGACAGGAAGTTCCAGATCTCCGGGAACAAGACAGGAATTTCCAGAACCCCGGAACAGGACAGGAAGTTCCAGATCCCCGGGAATAGGACAGGAAGTTCCAGATCCCTGGGAACACAACAGGACAGGAATTTCCAGATGCCCGGGAACAGGACAGGAAGTTCCATAACCCTGGGAACAGGACAGGAAGTTCCAGATCCCCGGGACACAGGACAGCAATTTCCAGATCCCCGGGAACCGAACAGGAAGTTCAGGATCCCCGGGAACAGAACAGGATGTCCCAGATCCCCGGGCACAGGACAGGAAGTTCCAGATCCCAGGGAACAGGACAGGAAGTTCTAGATCCCCGGGAAGAGGACAGGAAGTTCCAGAACCCCGGGAACAGGACAGAAAATTCCAGATCCCTGGGAACCGGAAGTTCAAGATCCCCGGGAACAGGACAGGAAGTTCCATATCCCCGGGAATAGGACGGGAATTTCCAGATCCCTGGGAACACAACAGGACAGGAATTTCCAGATGCCCCGGAACAGGACAGGAAGTTCCATAACCCTGGGAACAGGACAGGAAGTTCCAGATCCCCGGGACACAGGACAGGAATTTCCAGATCCCTGGGAACCGAACAGGAAGTTCAGGATCCCCGGGAACAGAACAGGATGTCCCAGATCCCCGGGCACAGGACAGGAAGTTCCAGATCCCAGGGAACAGGACAGGAAGTTCTAGATCCCCGGGAAGAGGACAGGAAGTTCCAGAACCCCGGGAACAGGACAGAAAATTCCAGATCCCTGGGAACCGGAAGTTCCAGATGCCCGGGAACAGGACAGGAAATTCCAGATCCCCAGGAACAGGAAGTTACAGATCCCTGGGACACAGGTCAGGAAGTTCCAGATTGCCGGGAACAGGACAGGAAGTTCCAGAGCCCTGGGAACAGGACAGTAAGTTCCAGATCTCCGGAAACAGGACAGGAAGTTCCAGATTCCCGGGAACAGAAAAGGAAGTTCCAGATCTCCGGGAACAGGAAGTTCCAGATCCACGGGAACAGAACAGGAAGTTCCAGATCCCCGTGAACAAGAAGTTCCAGATCCACGGGAACAGGACAGGAAGATCCATATCCATGGGAACAGGACAGGAATATCCCGATCCCCGGGAACAGGACAGGAAGTTCCAGATCCCCGGGAACAGGACAGGAAGTTCCAGATCCCTAAGAACAGAACAGGACAGGAAGTTCCAGATCCCCGGGAACAGGAAGTTCCAGATCCCCCGGAACAGGACAGGAAGTTCCCGATCCCATAAACAAGACAGGAAGTTCCAGATCACCGGGAACAGGACAGGAAGTTCCAGATCCCTAAGAACAGAACAGGACAGGAATTTCCAGATACCCGGGACCAGTACAAGAATTTCCAGATCCCCAGGACACAGGACAGGAAGTACCAGAAACCCGGGAACATTAAAGGAAGTTCAAGATGATCGGGAACAGGAAGTTCCAGATCCCCGGGATCAAGAGAGGACGTTCCAGATCCCCGGACACAGGACAGGAAGTTCCAGATCCCCGGAAACTGGACAGGAAGATCCGGATCTCCGGGAATAGGACAGGAAGTTCCAGATCCACGGGAAAAGGACACGAAGTACCAGATCCCCTGGAACAGGACTGGAAGTTGCAGATCCCCGGGAACAGGAAGTTCCAGATACCCGGGAAGAGAACAGGATGTTCCAGATCCCCAGGAACAGGACAGGAAGTTCCAGAACGCCGGGAACAGGACAGGAAGTTCCAGATCCTGGGAAAAGGACCCCGGGAACAGGACAGGAAGTTCCAGATCCCGGGAAAAGGACAGGATCTTCCAGATCCCCGGGAACATGACAGGAAATTCCAGATCCCCAGGAACAGGAAGTTCCAGATCCCCGGGACACAGGAAAGGAAGTTCCAGATCCCCGGGACACAGGACAGGAAGTTCCAGATCACCAGAAAAATGACAGGAAGATCCAGATCCCCGGGAACAGGACAGGAAATTCCAGATCCCCAGGAACAGGAAGTTCCAGATCCCCGGGACACAGTACAGGAAGTTCCAGATCTCTGGGAACAGGACATGAATTTCCAGATCGCCAGAAACAGGACGGGAAGTTCCAGATCTCAAGGAACAGGAAAGGAAATTCCAGATTCCCAGGAAGAGGAAGTTCCAGATCCCCGGGAACAGGACAGGAATTTCCAGATCCACAGGAAACGGACAGGAAGTTTCAAATCTCCGGGAACAGGACAGGAAGATCCAGAAACCGGGAACCGGAAGTTCCAGATCCCCGGTAACAGGAGAGGAAGGAAGATATCCATCAGAACAAGACAGGCATTTCCAGATCCCCGGGAACAGGACAGGAAGTTCCAGACCCCGGGAACAGGAAGTTCTAGATCCCCGGGAACAGGACAGGAAGTTCCAGATCCCGGGAACAAGACAGGAAATTCAAGATCCCCGGGAACAGGACAGGAATTTCCAGATCCCTGGGAACAGAACAGGACAGGAATTTCCAGATGCCGGGGAAAAGGACAGGAAGTTTCAGATCGCCGGGAACAGAACAGGAATTTCCAGATGATCGGGAACAGGAAGTTCCAGATCCCAGGGAACAGGAGAGGAAGTTCCAGATGCCCGGAAACTGGACAGGAAGATCCAGATCCCCGGGAACAGGACAGGAAGTTGCAGATCCCCGGGAAAAGGAAGTTCCAGATACCCGGGACCAGAACAGGAAGTTCCAGATCCCCGGGAACAGGACAGGAAATTCCAGATCCCGGGAACAGGACAGGAAGTTCCAGATCCCCGGGAATAGGACAGGAAGTTCCAGACCCCTGGGAACACAACAGGACAGGAATTTCCAGATGCCCGGGAACAGGACAGGAAGTTCCATAACCCTGGGAACAGGACAGGAAGTTCCAGATCCCCGGGACACAGGACAGGAATTTCCAGATCCCCGGAAACCGAACAGGAAGTTCAGGATCCCCGGGAACAGAACAGGATGTCCCAGATCCCCGGGCACAGGACAGGAAGTTCCAGATCCCAGGGAACAGGACAGGAAGTTCCAGATTTACGGGAAGAGGACTGGAAGTTACAGAACCCCGGGAACAGGACAGAAAATTCCAGATCCCTGGGAACCGGAAGTTCAAGATCCCCGGGAACAGGACAGGAAGTTCCATATCCCCGGGAATAGGACGGGAATTTCCAGATATCCGGGAACAGGACAGGAAGTTACATATCGCCAGGAACAGGACGGGAAGTTCCAGATGCACGGGAATAGGATAGGAAATTCCAGATCCCCAGGAACAGGAAGTTACAGATCCCCGGGACACAGGTCAGGAAGTTCCAGATTGCCGGGAACAGTACAGGAAGTTCCAGAGCCCTGGGAACAGGACATGAAGTTCCAGATCCCCGGAAACAGGACAGGAAGTTCCAGATCCCCGGGAAGAGGACAAGAAGTTCCAGAGGGCCGGGAACAGGAAGTTCCAGATCCCCGGGAACAGGACCGGAAGTTCCAGATCCCCGGGACACAGGACAGGAAGTTCCAGATCCCTGGGAACAGAACAGGAAGTTCCAGAGCTCCGGGAACAGGAAGTTCCAGATCCACGGGAACAGAACAGGAAGTTCCAGACCGCCGTGAACAAGAAGTTCCAGATCCCCGGGAACAGGACAAGAAGTTCCATATCCATGGGAACTGGACAGGAATATCGAAATCCCCGGGAACAGTACAGGAAGTTCCAGATCCCCGGGAACAGGACCGGAAGTTCCAGATCCCAAAGAACAGGATGTTCCAGATCCCCGGAAACAGGACAGGAAGTTCCAGATCCCAAAGAACAGGAAGTTCCAGATCCCCGGGAACAGAACAGGATGTTCCAGATCCCCAGGAACAGGACAGGAAGTTCCAGATCGCCGGGAACAGGACAGGAAGTTCCAGATCCCAGGAAAACGACCCCGGGAACAGGACAGGAAGTTCCAGATCCCAGGAAAAGGACCCCGGGAACAGGACAGGATGTTCCAGATCCTGGGAATAGGACAGGAAGTTCCAGATCCCGGGAACAAGACAGGAAATTCAAGATCCCCGGGAACAGGACAGGAATTTCCAGATCCCTGGGAACAGAACAGGACAGGAATTTCCAGATGCCGGGGAAAAGGACAGGAAGTTTCAGATCGCCGGGAACAGAACAGGAAGTTCCAGATGATCGGGAACAGGAAGTTCCAGATCGCAGGGAACAGGAGAGGAAGTTCCAGATGCCTGGAAACTGGAAAGGAAGATCCAGATCCCCGGGAACAGGACAGGAAGTTGCAGATCCCCGGGAAAAGGAATTTCCAGATACCCGGGACCAGAACAGGAAGTTCCAGATCCCCGGGAACAGGACAGGAAGTTCCAGATCCCCGGGAACAAGACAGGAAGTTCCAGATCTCCAGGAACAGGACAGGAAATTCCAGATCCCGGGAACAGGACAGGAAGTTCCAGATCCCTGGGAACACAACAGGACAGGAATTTCCAGATGCCCGGGAACAGGACAGGAAGTTCCATAACCCTGGGAACAGGACAGGAAGTTCCAGATTTATGGGAAGAGGACTGGAAGTTACAGAACCCCGGGAACAGGACAGAAAATTCCAGATCCCTGGGAACCGGAAGTTCAAGATCCCCGGGAACAGGACAGGAAGTTCAATATCCCCGGGAATAGGACGGGAATTTCCAGATATCCGGGAACAGGACAGGAAGTTACATATCGCCAGGAACAGGACGGGAAGTTCCAGATGCACGGGAATAGGACAGGAAATTCCAGATCCCCAGGAACAGGAAGTTACAGATCCCCGGGACACAGGTCAGGAAGTTCCAGATTGCCGGGAACAGTACAGGAAGTTCCAGAGCCCTGGGAACAGGACATGAAGTTCCAGATCCCCGGAAACAGGACAGGAAGTTCCAGATCCCCAGGAAGAGGACAGGAAGTTCCAGAGGGCCGGGAACAGGAAGTTCCAGATCCTCGGGACACAGGACAGGAAGATCCAGATCCCCGGGAACAGAACAGGAAGTTCCAGATCTCCGGGAACAGGAAGTTCCAGATCCACAGGAACAGAACAGGAAGTTCCAGACCCCCATGAACAAGAAGTTCCAGATCCCCGGGAACAGGACAAGAAGTTCCATATCCATGGGAACTGGACAGGAATATCGAAATCCCCGGGAACAGGACAGGAAGTTCCAGATCCCCGGGAACAGGACAGGAAGTTCCAGATCCCAAAGAACAGGAAGTTCCAGATCCCCGGGAACAGGACAGGAAGTTCCAGATCCCCTAAACAAGACAGGAAATTCCAGATCACCGGGAACAGGACAGGAAGTTCCAGATCCCTGGGAACAGAACAGGATAGGAATTTCCAGATGCCCGGGACCAGGACAAGAATTTCCAGATCCCCAGGACACAGGACAGGAAGTTCCAGATACCCGGGAACATTACAGGAAGTTCCAGATGATCGGGAACAGGAAGTTCCAGATCCCCAGGAACAGGAGAGGATGTTCCAGATCCCCGGGACACAGGACAGGAAGTTCCAGATCCCCGGGAACAGAACAGGAAGTTCCAGATCTCCGGGAACAGGAAGTTCCAGATCCACGGGAACAGAACAGGAAGTTCCAGACCCCCGTGAACAAGAATTTCCAGATCCCCGGGAACAGGACAAGAAGTTCCATATCCATGGGAACTGGACAGGAATATCGAAATCCCCGGAAATAGGACAGGAAGTTCCAGATCCCTGGGAACAGGACAGGAAGTTCCAGATTCCAAAGAACAGGAAGTTCCAGATCCCCGGGAACAGGACAGGAAGTTCCAGATCCCATAAACAAGACAGGAAATTCCAGATCCCCAGGAACAGGACAGGAAGTTGCAGATCCCTGGGAACAGAACAGGATAGGAATTTCCAGATGCCCGGGACCAGGACAAGAATTTCCAGATTTCCGGGACACAGGACAGGAAGTTCCAGATACCCGGGAACATTACAGGAAGTTCCAGATGATCGGGAACAGGAAGTTTCAGATCCCCAGGAACAGGAGAGTATGTTCCAGATCCCCGGGACACAGGACAGGAAGATCCAGATCCCCGGGAATAGGAAAGGAGTTCCAGATCCCCGGGAAAAGGACACGAAGTACCAGATTCCCGGAAACTGGACAGGAAGATCCAAATCCCCGGGAATAGGAAAGGAGTTCCAGATACCCAGGAAAAGGACACGAAGTACCAGATACCCTGGAACAGGACAGGAAGTTGCAGATCCCCGGGAACAAGAAGTTCCAGATCCCCCGGAACAGGACAGGAAGTTCCCGATCCCATAAACAAGACAGGAAGTTCCAGATCACCGGGAACAGGACAGGAAGTTCCAGATCCCTAAGAACAGAACAGGACAGGAATTTCCAGATACCCGGGACCAGTACAAGAATTTCCAGATCCCCAGGACACAGGACAGGAAGTACCAGAAACCCGGGAACATTAAAGGAAGTTCAAGATGATCGGGAACAGGAAGTTCCAGATCCCCGGGATCAAGAGAGGATGTTCCAGATCCCCGGGACACAGGACAGGAAGTTCCAGATCTCCGGAAACTGGACAGGAAGATCCGGATCTCCGGGAATAGGACAGGAAGTTCCAGATCCACGGGAAAAGGACACGAAGTACCAGATCCCCTGGAACAGGACTGGAAGTTGCAGATCCCCGGGAACAGGAAGTTCCAGATACCCGGGAAGAGAACAGGATGTTCCAAATCCCCAGGACCAGGACAGGAAGTTCCAGATCGCCGGGAACAGGACAGGAAGTACCAGATCCTGGGAAAAGGACCCCGGGAACAGGACAGGAAGTTCCAGATCCCGGGAAAAGGACAGGATCTTCCAGATCCCCGGGACACAGGAAAGGAAGTTCCAGATCCCCGGGACACAGGACAGGAAGTTCCAGATCACCAGAAAAATGACAGGAAGATCCAGATCCCCGGGAACAGGACAGGAAATTCCAGATCCCCAGGAACAGGAAGTTCCAGATCCCTGGGACACAGGACAGGAAGTTCCAGATCTCTGGGAACAGGACATGAATTTCCAGATCGCCAGAAACAGGACGGGAAGTTCCAGATCTCAAGGAACAGGAAAGGAAATTCCAGATTCCCAGGAAGAGGAAGTTCCAGATCCCCGGGAACAGGACAGGAATTTCCAGATCCACAGGAAACGGACAGGAAGTTTCAAATCTCCGGGAACAGGACAGGAAGATCCAGAAACCGGGAACAGGAAGTTCCAGATCCCCGGTAACAGGAGAGGAAGGAAGATATCCATCAGAACAAGACAGGCATTTCCAGATCCCCGGGAACAGGACAGGAAGTTCCAGACCCCGGGAACAGGAAGTTCTAGATCCCCGGGAACAGTACAGGAAGTTCCAGATCCCCGGGAACAGGACCGGAAGTTCCAGATCCCAAAGAACAGGATGTTCCAGATCCCCGGAAACAGGACAGGAAGTTCCAGATCCCAAAGAACAGGAAGTTCCAGATCCCCGGGAACAGAACAGGATGTTCCAGATCCCCAGGAACAGGACAGGAAGTTCCAGATCGCCGGGAACAGGACAGGAAGTTCCAGATCCCAGGAAAAGGACCCCGGGAACAGGACAGGAAGTTCCAGATCCCAGGAAAAGGACCCCGGGAACAGGACAGGATGTTCCAGATCCTGGGAATAGGACAGGAAGTTCCAGATCCCGGGAACAAGACAGGAAATTCAAGATCCCCGGGAACAGGACAGGAATTTCCAGATCCCTGGGAACAGAACAGGACAGGAATTTCCAGATGCCGGGGAAAAGGACAGGAAGTTTCAGATCGCCGGGAACAGAACAGGAAGTTCCAGATGATCGGGAACAGGAAGTTCCAGATCGCAGGGAACAGGAGAGGAAGTTCCAGATGCCCGGAAACTGGAAAGGAAGATCCAGATCCCCGGGAACAGGACAGGAAGTTGCAGATCCCCGGGAAAAGGAATTTCCAGATACCCGGGACCAGAACAGGAAGTTCCAGATCCCCGGGAACAGGACAGGAAGTTCCAGATCCCCGGGAACAAGACAGGAAGTTCCAGATCTCCAGGAACAGGACAGGAAATTCCAGATCCCGGGAACAGGACAGGAAGTTCCAGATCCCTGGGAACACAACAGGACAGGAATTTCCAGATGCCCGGGAACAGGACAGGAAGTTCCATAACCCTGGGAACAGGACAGGAAGTTCCAGATTTATGGGAAGAGGACTGGAAGTTACAGAACCCCGGGAACAGGACAGAAAATTCCAGATCCCTGGGAACCGGAAGTTCAAGATCCCCGGGAACAGGACAGGAAGTTCAATATCCCCGGGAATAGGACGGGAATTTCCAGATATCCGGGAACAGGACAGGAAGTTACATATCGCCAGGAACAGGACGGGAAGTTCCAGATGCACGGGAATAGGACAGGAAATTCCAGATCCCCAGGAACAGGAAGTTACAGATCCCCGGGACACAGGTCAGGAAGTTCCAGATTGCCGGGAACAGTACAGGAAGTTCCAGAGCCCTGGGAACAGGACATGAAGTTCCAGATCCCCGGAAACAGGACAGGAAGTTCCAGATCCCCAGGAAGAGGACAGGAAGTTCCAGAGGGCCGGGAACAGGAAGTTCCAGATCCTCGGGACACAGGACAGGAAGATCCAGATCCCCGGGAACAGAACAGGAAGTTGCAGATCTCCGGGAACAGGAAGTTCCAGATCCACAGGAACAGAACAGGAAGTTCCAGACCCCCATGAACAAGAAGTTCCAGATCCCCGGGAACAGGACAAGAAGTTCCATATCCATGGGAACTGGACAGGAATATCGAAATCCCCGGGAACAGGACAGGAAGTTCCAGATCCCCGGGAACAGGACAGGAAGTTCCAGATCCCAAAGAACAGGAAGTTCCAGATCCCCGGGAACAGGACAGGAAGTTCCAGATCCCCTAAACAAGACAGGAAATTCCAGATCACCGGGAACAGGACAGGAAGTTCCAGATCCCTGGGAACAGAACAGGATAGGAATTTCCAGATGCCCGGGACCAGGACAAGAATTTCCAGATCCCCAGGACACAGGACAGGAAGTTCCAGATACCCGGGAACATTACAGGAAGTTCCAGATGATCGGGAACAGGAAGTTCCAGATCCCCAGGAACAGGAGAGGATGTTCCAGATCCCCGGGACACAGGACAGGAAGTTCCAGATCCCCGGGAACAGAACAGGAAGTTCCAGATCTCCGGGAACAGGAAGTTCCAGATCCACGGGAACAGAACAGGAAGTTCCAGACCCCCGTGAACAAGAATTTCCAGATCCCCGGGAACAGGACAAGAAGTTCCATATCCATGGGAACTGGACAGGAATATCGAAATCCCCGGAAATAGGACAGGAAGTTCCAGATCCCTGGGAACAGGACAGGAAGTTCCAGATTCCAAAGAACAGGAAGTTCCAGATCCCCGGGAACAGGACAGGAAGTTCCAGATCCCATAAACAAGACAGGAAATTCCAGATCCCCAGGAACAGGACAGGAAGTTGCAGATCCCTGGGAACAGAACAGGATAGGAATTTCCAGATGCCCGGGACCAGGACAAGAATTTCCAGATTTCCGGGACACAGGACAGGAAGTTCCAGATACCCGGGAACATTACAGGAAGTTCCAGATGATCGGGAACAGGAAGTTTCAGATCCCCAGGAACAGGAGAGTATGTTCCAGATCCCCGGGACACAGGACAGGAAGATCCAGATCCCCGGGAATAGGAAAGGAGTTCCAGATCCCCGGGAAAAGGACACGAAGTACCAGATTCCCGGAAACTGGACAGGAAGATCCAAATCCCCGGGAATAGGAAAGGAGTTCCAGATACCCAGGAAAAGGACACGAAGTACCAGATACCCTGGAACAGGACAGGAAGTTGCAGATCCCCGGGAACAAGAAGTTCCAGATCCCCCGGAACAGGACAGGAAGTTCCCGATCCCATAAACAAGACAGGAAGTTCCAGATCACCGGGAACAGGACAGGAAGTTCCAGATCCCTAAGAACAGAACAGGACAGGAATTTCCAGATACCCGGGACCAGTACAAGAATTTCCAGATCCCCAGGACACAGGACAGGAAGTACCAGAAACCCGGGAACATTAAAGGAAGTTCAAGATGATCGGGAACAGGAAGTTCCAGATCCCCGGGATCAAGAGAGGATGTTCCAGATCCCCGGGACACAGGACAGGAAGTTCCAGATCCCCGGAAACTGGACAGGAAGATCCGGATCTCCGGGAATAGGACAGGAAGTTCCAGATCCACGGGAAAAGGACACGAAGTACCAGATCCCCTGGAACAGGACTGGAAGTTGCAGATCCCCGGGAACAGGAAGTTCCAGATACCCGGGAAGAGAACAGGATGTTCCAGATCCCCAGGACCAGGACAGGAAGTTCCAGATCGCCGGGAACAGGACAGGAAGTACCAGATCCTGGGAAAAGGACCCCGGGAACAGGACAGGAAGTTCCAGATCCCGGGAAAAGGACAGGATCTTCCAGATCCCCGGGACACAGGAAAGGAAGTTCCAGATCCCCGGGACACAGGACAGGAAGTTCCAGATCACCAGAAAAATGACAGGAAGATCCAGATCCCCGGGAACAGGACAGGAAATTCCAGATCCCCAGGAACAGGAAGTTCCAGATCCCTGGGACACAGGACAGGAAGTTCCAGATCTCTGGGAACAGGACATGAATTTCCAGATCGCCAGAAACAGGACGGGAAGTTCCAGATCTCAAGGAACAGGAAAGGAAATTCCAGATTCCCAGGAAGAGGAAGTTCCAGATCCCCGGGAACAGGACAGGAATTTCCAGATCCACAGGAAACGGACAGGAAGTTTCAAATCTCCGGGAACAGGACAGGAAGATCCAGAAACCGGGAACAGGAAGTTCCAGATCCCCGGTAACAGGAGAGGAAGGAAGATATCCATCAGAACAAGACAGGCATTTCCAGATCCCCGGGAACAGGACAGGAAGTTCCAGACCCCGGGAACAGGAAGTTCTAGATCCCCGGGAACAGGACAGGAAGTTCCAGATCCCGGGAACAAGACAGGAAATTCAAGATCCCCGGGAACAGGACAGGAATTTCCAGATCCCTGGGAACAGAACAGGACAGGAATTTCCAGATGCCGGGGAAAAGGACAGGAAGTTTCAGATCGCCGGGAACAGAACAGGAAGTTCCAGATGATCGGGAACAGGAAGTTCCAGATCGCAAGGAACAGGAGAGGAAGTTCCAGATGCCCGGAAACTGGACAGGAAGATCCAGATCCCCGGGAACAGGACAGGAAGTTGCAGATCCCCGGGAAAAGGAAGTTCCAGATACCCGGGACCAGAACAGGAAGTTCCAGATCCCCGGGAACAGGACAGGAAATTCCAGATCCCGGGAACAGGACAGGAAGTTCCAGATCCCCGGGAATAGGACAGGAAGTTCCAGATCCCTAAGAACAGAACAGGACAGGAATTTCCAGATACCCGGGACCAGTACAAGAATTTCCAGATCCCCAGGACACAGGACAGGAAGTACCAGAAACCCGGGAACATTAAAGGAAGTTCAAGATGATCGGGAACAGGAAGTTCCAGATCCCCGGGATCAAGAGAGGATGTTCCAGATCCCCGGGACACAGGACAGGAAGTTCCAGATCCCCGGAAACTGGACAGGAAGATCCGGATCTCCGGGAATAGGACAGGAAGTTCCAGATCCACGGGAAAAGGACACGAAGTACCAGATCCCCTGGAACAGGACTGGAAGTTGCAGATCCCCGGGAACAGGAAGTTCCAGATACCCGGGAAGAGAACAGGATGTTCCAGATCCCCAGGACCAGGACAGGAAGTTCCAGATCGCCGGGAACAGGACAGGAAGTACCAGATCCTGGGAAAAGGACCCCGGGAACAGGACAGGAAGTTCCAGATCCCGGGAAAAGGACAGGATCTTCCAGATCCCCGGGACACAGGAAAGGAAGTTCCAGATCCCCGGAACACAGGACAGGAAGTTCCAGATCACCAGAAAAATGACAGGAAGATCCAGATCCCCGGGAACAGGACAGGAAATTCCAGATCCCCAGGAACAGGAAGTTCCAGATCCCCGGGACACAGGACAGGAAGTTCCAGATCTCTGGGAACAGGACATGAATTTCCAGATCGCCAGAAACAGGACGGGAAGTTCCAGATCTCAAGGAACAGGAAAGGAAATTCCAGATTCCCAGGAAGAGGAAGTTCCAGATCCCCGGGAACAGGACAGGAATTTCCAGATCCACAGGAAACGGACAGGAAGTTTCAAATCTCCGGGAACAGGACAGGAAGATCCAGAAACCGGGAACAGGAAGTTCCAGATCCCCGGTAACAGGAGAGGAAGGAAGATATCCATCAGAACAAGACAGGCATTTCCAGATCCCCGGGAACAGGACAGGAAGTTCCAGACCCCGGGAACAGGAAGTTCTAGATCCCCGGGAACAGGACAGGAAGTTCCAGATCCCGGGAACAAGACAGGAAATTCAAGATCCCCGGGAACAGGACAGGAATTTCCAGATCCATGGGAACAGAACAGGACAGGAATTTCCAGATGCCGGGGAAAAGGACAGGAAGTTTCAGATCGCCGGGAACAGAACAGGAAGTTCCAGATGATCGGGAACAGGAAGTTCCAGATCGCAGGGAACAGGAGAGGAAGTTCCAGATGCCCGGAAACTGGACAGGAAGATCCAGATCCCCGGGAACAGGACAGGAAGTTGCAGATCCCCGGGAAAAGGAAGTTCCAGATACCCGGGACCAGAACAGGAAGTTCCAGATCCCCGGGAACAGGACAGGAAATTCCAGATCCCGGGAACAGGACAGGAAGTTCCAGATCCCCGGGAATAGGACAGGAAGTTCCAGATCCCTGGGAACACAACAGGACAGGAATTTCCAGATGCCCGGGAACAGGACAGGAAGTTCCATAACCCTGGGAACAGGACAGGAAGTTCCAGATCCCCGGGACACAGGACAGGAATTTCCAGATCCCCGGAAACCGAACAGGAAGTTCAGGATCCCCGGGAACAGAACAGGATGTCCCAGATCCCCGGGCACAGGACAGGAAGTTCCAGATCCCAGGGAACAGGACAGGAAGTTCCAGATTTACGGGAAGAGGACTGGAAGTTACAGAACCCCGGGAACTGGACAGAAAATTCCAGATCCCTGGGAACCGGAAGTTCAAGATCCCAGGGAACAGGACAGGAAATTCCATATCCCCGGGAATAGGACGGGAATTTCCAGATATCCGGGAACAGGACAGGAAGTTACATATCGCCAGGAACAGGACGGGAAGTTCCAGATGCACGGGAATAGGATAGGAAATTCCAGATCCCCAGGAACAGGAAGTTACAGATCCCCGGGACACAGGTCAGGAAGTTCCAGATTGCCGGGAACAGTACAGGAAGTTCCAGAGCCCTGGGAACAGGACAGGAAGTTCCAGATCCCCGGAAACAGGACAGGAAGTTCCAGATCACCGGGAAGAGGATAAGAAGTTCCAGAGGGCCGGGAACAGGAAGTTCCAGATCCCCGGGAACAGGACCGGAAGTTCCAGATCCCCGGGACACAGGACAGGAAGTTCCAGATCCCCGGGAACAGAACAGGAAGTTCCAGAGCTCCGGGAACAGGAAGTTCCAGATCCACGGGAACAGAA
This sequence comes from Microtus oregoni, assembly GCF_018167655.1. Taxonomy (NCBI): domain Eukaryota; kingdom Metazoa; phylum Chordata; class Mammalia; order Rodentia; family Cricetidae; genus Microtus; species Microtus oregoni. Next base: position 866,159 of record NW_024544755.1, read on the forward strand.
CAGGAAGTTCCAGACCGCCGTGAACAAGATGTTCCAGATCCCCGGGAACAGGACAAGAAGTTCCATATCCATGGGAACTGGACAGGAATATCGAAATCCCCGGGAACAGGACAGGAAGTTCCAGATCCCAAAGAACAGGATGTTCCAGATCCCCGGGAACAGGACAGGAAGTTCCAGATCCCAAAGAACAGGAAGTTCCAGATCCCCGGGAACAGAACAGGATGTTCCAGATCCCCAGGAACAGGACAAGAAGTTCCAGATCGCCGGGAACAGGACAGGAAGTTCCAGATCCCAGGAAAAGGACCCCGGGAACAGGACAGGAAGTTCCAGATCCCAGGAAAAGGACCCCGGGAACAGGACAGGAAGTTCCAGATCCCTAAGAACAGAACAGGACAGGAAGTTCCAGATCCCCGGGAACAGGAAGTTCCAGATCCCCCGGAACAGGACAGGAAGTTCCCGATCCCATAAACAAGACAGGAAGTTCCAGATCACCGGGAACAGGACAGGAAGTTCCAGATCCCTAAGAACAGAACAGGACAGGAATTTCCAGATACCCGGGACCAGTACAAGAATTTCCAGATCCCCAGGACACAGGACAGGAAGTACCAGAAACCCGGGAACATTAAAGGAAGTTCAAGATGATCGGGAACAGGAAGTTCCAGATCCCCGGGATCAAGAGAGGACGTTCCAGATCCCCGGGACACAGGACAGGAAGTTCCAGATACCCGGGAACATTACAGGAAGTTCCAGATGATCGGGAACAGGAAGTTTCAGATCCCCAGGAACAGGAGAGGATGTTCCAGATCCCCGGGACACAGGACAGGAAGATCCAGATCCCCGGGAATAGGAAAGGAGTTCCAGATCCCCGGGAAAAGGACACGAAGTACCAGATTCCCGGAAACTGGACAGGAAGATCCAAATCCCCGGGAATAGGAAAGGAGTTCCAGATACCCAGGAAAAGGACACGAAGTACCAGATACCCTGGAACAGGACAGGAAGTTGCAGATCCCCGGGAACAGGAAGTTCCAGATACCCGGGAACAGAACAGGATGTTCCAGATACCCAGAAACAGGACAGGATGTTCCAGATCCCCGGGAACAGGACAGGAAGTTCCAGATCCCGGGAAAAGGACAGGATCTTCCAGATCCCCGGGAACAGGACAGCAAGTTCAAGATCCCGGGAAAAGGACAGGAAGTTCCAGAACCCCGGGAACAGGACAGGAAGTTCCAGATCCCTGAGAACAGGACAGGACAGGAATTTCCAGAAGCCCGGGAAAAGGAGAGGAAGTTCCATATCCCCGGGAACAGGACAGGAAGTTTCAGATCCCCTGGACACAGGACAGGAAGTTCCAGACCCCCGGGAACAGAACAGGAAGTTCCAGAGGGCCGGGAACAGGAAGTTCTAGATCCACGGGAACAGAACAGGAAGTTCCAGACCCCCGTGAACAAGAATTTCCAGATCCCCGGGAACAGGACAAGAAGTTCCATATCCATGGGAACTGGACAGGAATATCGAAATCCCCGGAAATAGGACAGGAAGTTCCAGATCCCTGGGAACAGGACAGGAAGTTCCAGATTCCAAAGAACAGGAAGTTCCAGATCCCCGGGAACAGGACAGGAAGTTCCAGATCCCATAAACAAGACAGGAAATTCCAGATCCCCAGGAACAGGACAGGAAGTTGCAGATCCCTGGGAACAGAACAGGATAGGAATTTCCAGATGCCCGGGACCAGGACAAGAATTTCCAGATTTCCGGGACACAGGACAGGAAGTTCCAGATACCCGGGAACATTACAGGAAGTTCCAGATGATCGGGAACAGGAAGTTTCAGATCCCCAGGAACAGGAGAGGATGTTCCAGATCCCCGGGACACAGGACAGGAAGATCCAGATCCCCGGGAATAGGAAAGGAGTTCCAGATCCCCGGGAAAAGGACACGAAGTACCAGATTCCCGGAAACTGGACAGGAAGATCCAAATCCCCGGGAATAGGAAAGGAGTTCCAGATACCCAGGAAAAGGACACGAAGTACCAGATACCCTGGAACAGGACAGGAAGTTGCAGATCCCCGGGAACAGGAAGTTCCAGATCCCCCGGAACAGGACAGGAAGTTCCCGATCCCATAAACAAGACAGGAAGTTCCAGATCACCGGGAACAGGACAGGAAGTTCCAGATCCCTAAGAACAGAACAGGACAGGAATTTCCAGATACCCGGGACCAGTACAAGAATTTCCAGATCCCCAGGACACAGGACAGGAAGTACCAGAAACCCGGGAACATTAAAGGAAGTTCAAGAAGATCGGGAACAGGAAGTTCCAGATCCCCGGGATCAAGAGAGGACGTTCCAGATCCCCGGGACACAGGACAGGAAGTTCCAGATCCCCGGAAACTGGACAGGAAGATCCGGATCTCCGGGAATAGGACAGGAAGTTCCAGATCCACGGGAAAAGGACACGAAGTACCAGATCCCCTGGAACAGGACTGGAAGTTGCAGATCCCCGGGAACAGGAAGTTCCAGATACCCGGGAAGAGAACAGGATGTTCCAGATCCCCAGGACCAGGACAGGAAGTTCCAGATCGCCGGGAACAGGACAGGAAGTTCCAGATCCTGGGAAAAGGACCCCGGGAACAGGACAGGAATTTCCAGATCCCGGGAAAAGGACAGGATCTTCCAGATCCCCGGGAACATGACAGGAAATTCCAGATCCCCAGGAACAGGAAGTTCCAGATCCCCGGGACACAGGAAAGGAAGTTCCAGATCCCCGGGACACAGGACAGGAAGTTCCAGATCACCAGAAAAATGACAGGAAGATCCAGATCCCCGGGAACAGGACAGGAAATTCCAGATCCCCAGGAACAGGAAGTTCCAGATCCCCGGGACACAGGACAGGAAGTTCCAGATCTCTGGGAACAGGACATGAATTTCCAGATCGCCAGAAACAGGACGGGAAGTTCCAGATCTCAAGGAACAGGAAAGGAAATTCCAGATTCCCAGGAAGAGGAAGTTCCAGATCCCCGGGAACAGGACAGGAATTTCCAGATCCACAGGAAACGGACAGGAAGTTTCAAATCTCCGGGAACAGGACAGGAAGATCCAGAAACCGGGAACAGGAAGTTCCAGATCCCCGGTAACAGGAGAGGAAGGAAGATATCCATCAGAACAAGACAGGCATTTCCAGATCCCCGGGAACAGGACAGGAAGATCCAGAAACCGGGAACAGGAAGTTCCAGATCCCCGGTAACAGGAGAGGAAGGAAGATATCCATCAGAACAAGACAGGCATTTCCAGATCCCCGGGAACAGGACAGGAAGTTCCAGACCCCGGGAAGAGGAAGTTCCAGATCCCCGGGAACAGGACAGGAAGTTCCAGATCCCGGGAACAAGACAGGAAATTCCAGATCCCCGGGAACAGGACAGGAATTTCCAGATCCCTGGGAACAGAACAGGACAGGAATTTCCAGATGCCGGGGAACAGGATAGGAAGTTTCAGATCGCCGGGAACAGAACAGGAAGTTCCAGATGATCGGGAACAGGAAGTTCCAGATCCCAGGGAACAGGAGAGGAAGTTCCAGATGCCCGGAAACTGGACAGGAAGATCCAGATCCCCGGGAACAGGACAGGAAGTTGCAGATCCCCGGGAAAAGGAAGTTCCAGATACCCGGGACCAGAACAGGAAGTTCCAGATCCCCGGGACACAGGACAGGAAGTTCCAGATCCCCGGGACAGGACAGGAAGTTCCAGATCTCCGGGAACAAGACAGGAATTTCCAGAACCCCGGAACAGGACAGGAAGTTCCAGATCCCCGGGAATAGGACAGGAAGTTCCAGATCCCTGGGAACACAACAGGACAGGAATTTCCAGATGCCCGGGAACAGGACAGGAAGTTCCATAACCCTGGGAACAGGACAGGAAGTTCCAGATCCCCGGGACACAGGACAGCAATTTCCAGATACCCGGGACCAGAACAGGAAGTTCCAGATCCCCGGGAACAGGACAGGAAGTTCCAGATCCCCGGGAACAGGACAGGAAATTCCAGATCCCGGGAACAGGACAGGAAGTTCCAGATCCCCGGGAATAGGACAGGAAGTTCCAGATCCCTGGGAACACAACAGGACAGGAATTTCCAGATGCCCGGGAACAGGACAGGAAGTTCCATAACCCTGGGAACAGGACAGGAAGTTCCAGATCCCCGGGACACAGGACAGGAATTTCCAGATCCCCGGAAACCGAACAGGAAGTTCAGGATCCCCGGGAACAGAACAGGATGTCCCAGATCCCCGGGCACAGGACAGGAAGTTCCAGATCCCAGGGAACAGGACAGGAAGTTCCAGATTTACGGGAAGAGGACTGGAAGTTACAGAACCCCGGGAACAGGACAGAAAATTCCAGATCCCTGGGAACCGGAAGTTCAAGATCCCCGGGAACAGGACAGGAAATTCCATATCCCCGGGAATAGGACGGGAATTTCCAGATATCCGGGAACAGGACAGGAAGTTACATATCGCCAGGAACAGGACGGGAAGTTCCAGATGCACGGGAATAGGATAGGAAATTCCAGATCCCCAGGAACAGGAAGTTACAGATCCCCGGGACACAGGTCAGGAAGTTCCAGATTGCCGGGAACAGTACAGGAAGTTCCAGAGCCCTGGGAACAGGACAGGAAGTTCCAGATCCCCGGAAACAGGACAGGAAGTTCCAGATCCCCGGGAAGAGGATAAGAAGTTCCAGAGGGCCGGGAACAGGAAGTTCCAGATCCCCGGGAACAGGACCGGAAGTTCCAGATCCCCGGGACACAGGACAGGAAGTTCCAGATCCCCGGGAACAGAACAGGAAGTTCCAGAGCTCCGGGAACAGGAAGTTCCAGATCCACGGGAACAGAACAGGAAGTTCCAGACCGCCGTGAACAAGAAGTTCCAGATCCCCGGGAACAGGACAAGAAGTTCCATATCCATGGGAACTGGACAGGAATATCGAAATCCCCGGGAACAGGACAGAAAGTTCCAGATCCCCGGGAACAGGACAGGAAGTTCCAGATCCCAAAGAACAGGATGTTCCAGATCCCCGGGAACAGGACAGGAAGTTCCAGATCCCAAAGAACAGGAAGTTCCAGATCCCCGGGAACAGAACAGGATGTTCCAGATCCCCAGGAACAGGATAGGAAGTTCCAGATCCCCGGAAACAGGACAGGAAGTTCCAGATCCCCGGGAAGAGGATAAGAAGTTCCAGAGGGCCGGGAACAGGAAGTTCCAGATCCCCGGGAACAGGACCGGAAGTTCCAGATCCCCGGGACACAGGACAGGAAGTTCCAGATCCCCGGGAACAGAACAGGAAGTTCCAGAGCTCCGGGAACAGGAAGTTCCAGATCCACGGGAACAGAACAGGAAGTTCCAGACCGCCGTGAACAAGAAGTTCCAGATCCCCGGGAACAGGACAAGAAGTTCCATATCCATGGGAACTGGACAGGAATATCGAAATCCCCGGGAACAGGACAGGAAGTTCCAGATCCCCGGGAACAGGACAGGAAGTTCCAGATCCCAAAGAACAGGATGTTCCAGATCCCCGGGAACAGGACAGGAAGTTCCAGATCCCAAAGAACAGGAAGTTCCAGATCCCCGGGAACAGAACAGGATGTTCCAGATCCCCAGGAACAGGATAGGAAGTTCCAGATCGCCGGGAACAGGACAGGAAGTTCCAGATCCCAGGAAAAGGACCCCGGGAACAGGACAGGAAGTTCCAGATCCCAGGAAAAGGACCCCGGGAACAGGACAGGAAGTTCCAGATCCCTAAGAACAGAACAGGACAGGAAGTTCCAGATCCCCGGGAACAGGAAGTTCCAGATCCCCCGGAACAGGACAGGAAGTTCCCGATCCCATAAACAAGACAGGAAGTTCCAGATCACCGGGAACAGGACAGGAAGTTCCAGATCCCTAAGAACAGAACAGGACAGGAATTTCCAGATACCCGGGACCAGTACAAGAATTTCCAGATCCCCAGGACACAGGACAGGAAGTACCAGAAACCCGGGAACATTAAAGGAAGTTCAAGATGATCGGGAACAGGAAGTTCCAGATCCCCGGGATCAAGAGAGGACGTTCCAGATCCCCGGGACACAGGACAGGAAGTTCCAGATACACGGGAACATTACAGGAAGTTCCAGATGATTGGGAACAGGAATTTTCAGATCCCCAGGAACAGGAGAGGATGTTCCAGATCCCCGGGACACAGGACAGGAAGATCCAGATCCCCGGGAATAGGAAAGGAGTTCCAGATCCCCGGGAAAAGGACACGAAGTACCAGATTCCCGGACACTGGACAGGAAGATCCAAATCCCCGGGAATAGGAAAGGAGTTCCAGATACCCAGGAAAAGGACACGAAGTACCAGATACCCTGGAACAGGACAGGAAGTTGCAGATCCCCGGGAACAGGAAGTTCCAGATACCCGGGAACAGAACAGGATGTTCCAGATCCCCAGAAACAGGACAGGATGTTCCAGATCCCCGGGAACAGGACAGGAAGTTCCAGATCCCGGGAAAAGGACAGGATCTTCCAGATCCCCGGGAACAGGACAGCAAGTTCAAGATCCCGGGAAAAGGACAGGAAGTTCCAGAACCCCGGGAACAGGACAGGAAGTTCCAGATCCCTGAGAACAGGACAGGACAGGAATTTCCAGAAGCCCGGGAAAAGGAGAGGAAGTTCCATATCCCCGGGAACAGGACAGGAAGTTCCAGATCCACAGGAACCGGAGAGGAAGTTTCAGATCTCTGGGAACAGGACAGGAAGTTCCAGATCCCCGGGAACAGTACAGGAAGTTCCAGATCCCCGGGACACAGGACAGGAATTTCCAGATCCCCGGGAACCGAACAAGAAGTTCAGGATCCCCGGGAACAGAACAGGATGTCCCAGATCCCCGGGAGCAGGACAGGAAGTTCCAGATCACCGGGAACAGGACAGGAAGTTCCAGATCCCCGGAAAGAGGACAGGAAGTTCCAGATCGCCAGGAACAGGACGGGAAGTTCCAGATGCCCGGGAACAGGACAGGAAATTCCAGATCCCCAGGAACAGGAAGTTCCAGATCCCCGGAAGCAGGACAGGAAGTTCCAGATCCCTGGGAACAGGACAGGAAGTTCCACATCCCCGGGAAGAGGACAGGAAGTTCCATATGGCCGGGAACAGGAAGTTCCAGATCCCCGGGACAGGACCGGAAGTTCCAGATCCCCGGGACACACGACATGAATTTCCAGATCGCCAGGAACAGGACGGGAAGTTCCAGATCTCCAGGAACAGGACAGGAAATTCCAGATTCCCAGGAAGACAAAGTTCCAGATCCCCGGAAACAAGACAGGAAGTTCCAGATCCCCGGGAAGAGGACAGGAAGTTCCAGATGGCCGGGAACAGTAAGTTCCATTTCCCCGGGAACAGGACAGGAAGATCCAGAACACCGCGACACAGGACAGGAATTTCCAGATCCCCGGGAACAGGAAGTTCCAGATCCCCGGGAACAGGACAGGAAGTTGCATAACCATGGGAACAGGACAGGAATTTACAGATCCCCGGGAACAGGACTGGAAGTTCCAGGTCCCCGGGAACAGGACAGGAAGTTCCAGATTCCTGGGAAGAGGACAGGAATTTCCAGATCCCTGGGAACAGAACAGGACAGGAATTTCCAGATGCCGGGAAAAGGACAGGAATTTCCAGATCCCCGGGAACAGGACACGAATTTCCAGATCCCCGGGAAGAGGAAGTTCCAGATCGCCCGGGAACAGGACAGGAAGTTCTAGATCCCCAAGAACAGGACAGGAAGTTCCAGATCTCCGCGAACAGGACATGAATTTCCAGATCCCCAAGAACAGGACAGGAAGTTCCAGATCTCCGCGAACAGGACATGAATTTCCAGATCGCCAGGAATAGGACGGGAAGTTCCAGATCTCCAGGAACAGGACAGGAAATTCCAGATTCCCAGAAACAGGAAGTTCCAGATCCCCCGAAACAGGACAGGAAGTTCCAGATCCCCGGGAATAGGACAGGAAGTTCCAGATGGCCGGGAACAGGAAGTTACAGATGGCCGGGAACAGGACCGGAAGTTCCAGATCCCCGGGAAACAGGACAGGGAGTTCCAGATCCCCGGGAACAGGAAAGGAAGTTCCAGATCCCAAGTGAACAGGACAAGAAGTTCCAGATCCCCGGGAACAGGAAGTTCCAGATCCCCGGGAACAGGACAGGATGTTGCATATGGATGGGAACAGGACAGGAATTTCCAGATCCCCGGGAACAGGACAGGAAGTTCCAGGTCCCCAGGAATAGGACAGGAAGTTCCAGATTCCCGGGAACAGGACAAGAAATTCCAGATCCCCGGACACAGGACAGGAAGTTCCAGATCCGCGGGAACAGGACAGGAATTTCCAGATCCACAGGAACCGGACAGGAAGTTTCAGATCTCCGGGAACAGGACAGGAAGATCCAGATCCCAGGGAACAGGAAGTTCCAGATCCCTGGGAACAGGAGAGGAAGGAAGATATCCATCGGAACAAAACAGGAATTTCCAGATCCCCGGGAACAGGACAGGAAGTTCCAGATCCCCGGGAACAGGAAGTTCCAGATCCCCGGGAACAAGACAGAAATTTCCAGATCCCGGGAACAAGACAAGAAATTCCAGATCCCCCGGAACAGGACAGGAATTTCCAGATCCCTGGGAACAGAACAGGACAGGAATTTCCAGATGCCGGGGAACAGGACAGGAAGTTCCAGATCCCTGGGAACAGGACAGGAAATTCCAGATCCCCAGGAACAGGAAATTCCAGATCCCCGGGACACAGGACAGAAAGTTCCAGATCTCCGGGAACAGGACATGAATTTCCAGTTCGCCAGGAACAGGACGGGAAGTTCCAGATCTCAAGGAACAGGACAGGAAATTCCAGATTCCCAGGAAGAGGAAGTTCAACATCCCCGGAAACAGGACAGGAAGTTCCAGATCCCTGGGAAGAGGACAGGAAGTTCCAGATGGCCGGGAACAGGAAGTTCCAGATCCCCGGGAACAGGACAGGAAGTTCTAGTTCCCCGGGACACAGGACAGGAAGTTCCAGATCCCCGGGAACAGGAAAGCAAATTCCAGATCCCCGGTGAACAGGACAAGAAGTTCCAGATCCCCGGGAACCAGACAGGAAGTTCCAGATCTCTGGGAACAGGACAGGAAGTTCCAGATCCACGGGAACGGGACAGGAAGTTTCAGATATCCGGGAAGAGGACAGGAAGTTCCATATCCCCGGGAACAGGACAGGAAGTTCCAGATCCACGAGAACAAGAAGTTCCAGATCCCCGGGAACAGGACAGGAAGTTGCATATGGATGGGAACAGTACAGGAATTTCCAGATCCCCGGGAACAGGACAGGAAGTTCCAGGTCCCCTGGAACAGGACAGGAAGTTCCAGATTCCCGGGAACAGGACAGGAAGTTCCAGATCCCCGGAAACAGGACAGGAAGTTCCAGATCCCCGGGAACAGGACAGGAAGTTCCAGATCCCCGGGACACAGGACAGGAAGGTCCAGATCCCCGGGAACAGGACAGGAAGTTCCAGATCTCTGGGAACAGGACAGGAAGTTCCATATTGCCAGGAACAGGACGGGAAGTTCCAGATGCCCGGGAACAGTACAGGAAATTCCAGATCCCGAGGAACAGGAAGTTACAGATCCCGGGGCACAGGTCAGGACGTTCCAGATTGCCGGGAACAGGACAGGAAGTTCCAGAGCCCTGGGAACAGGACAGGAAGTTCCAGATCCCCGGAAAAAGGACAGGAAGTTGAAGATCCCAGGGAAGAGGACAGGAAGTTCCAGATGGCCGGGAGAAGGAAGTACCAGATCCCTGGGAACAGGACCGGAAGTTCCAGATCCCCGGGACACAGGACAGGAAGTTCCAGATCCCCGGGAACAGAAAAGGAAGTTCCAGATCTCCGGGAGCAGGAAGTTCTAGATCCACGGGAACAGGACAGGAAGTTCCATATCCATGGGAACAGGACAGGAATATCCAGATCCCCGGGAATCGGACAGGAAGTTCCAGATCCCGGGAACAGGACAGGAAGTTCCAGATCCCTGGGAACAGGAAGATCCAGATCCCCGGGAACAGGACAGGAAATTCCAGATCCCCAGGAACAGGAAGTTCCAGATCCCTGGGAACAGAACAGGACAGTAATTTCCAGGAGCCCGGGAAAAGGAGTGGAAGTTCCATATCCCCGGGAACAGGACAGGAAGTTCCAGATCCCCTGGACACAGGACAGGAAGTTCCAGATCCCCGGGAACAGAACAGGAAGTTCCAGAGGGCCGGGAACAGGAAGTTCCAGATACCCGGGACACAGGAAAGGAAGTTCCAGATCCCGGGGACACAGGACAGGAAGTTCCAGATCCCTGGGAACCGAACAGGAAGTTCAGGATCCCCGGACACAGAACAGGATGTCCCAGATTCGCGGGCACAGGACAGGAAGTTCCAGATCCCCGGGAACAGGACAGGAAGTTCCAGATCCCCGGGAACCGGAAGTTCATGATCCCAGGAACAGGACGGGAAGTTCCATATCCCCGTGAATAGGACGGGAAGTTCCAGATCTCCGGGAACAGGAGAGGAAGTTCCAGATCACCAGGAACAGAACGGGAAGTTCCATATTGCCAGGAACAGGACAGGAAGTTCCAGATGCCCGGGAACAGTACAGGAAATTCCAGATCCCGAGGAACAGGAAGTTACATATCCCGGGGCACAGGTCAGGACGTTCCAGATTGCCGGGAACAGGACAGGAAGTTCCAGAGCCCTGGGAACAGGACAGGAAGTTCCAGATCCCCGGAAAAAGGACAGGAAGTTGAAGATCCCAGGGAAGAGGACAGGAAGTTCCAGATGGCCGGGAGCAGGAAGTACCAGATCCATGGGAACAGGACAGGAAGTTCCAGATCTCCGGAAACAGGACAGGAAGTTCCAGATCACCGGGAAGAGGACAGGAAGTTCCAGATGGCCGGGAACAGGAAGTTCTAGTTCCCCGGGAACAGGACCGGAAGTTCCAGATCCACGGGACACAGGACAGGAAGTTCCAGATTCCCGGGAACAGAAAAGGAAGTTCCAGATCTCCGGGAACAGGAAGTTCCAGATCCACGGGAACAGGACAGGAAGATCCATATCCATGGGAACAGGACAGGAATATCCCGATCCACGGGAACAGGACAGGAAGTTCCAGATCCCCGGGAAGAGGACAGGAAGTTCCAGATCCCCGGGAACAGGAAGTTCCAGATCCCCCAGAACAGGACAGGAAGTTCCAGATCCCATAAACAAGACAGGAAGTTCCAGATCACCGGGAACAGGACAGGAAGTTCCAGATCCCTAAGAAAAGAACAGGACAGGAATTTCCAGATACCCGGGACCAGTACAAGAATTTCCAGATCCCCAGGACACAGGACAGGAAGTACCAGAAACCCGGGAACATTAACGGAAGTTCAAGATGATCGGGAACAGGAAGTTCCAGATCCCCGGGATCAAGAGAGGACGTTCCAGATCCCCGGGACACAGGACAGGAAGTTCCAGATCCCCGGAAACTGGACAGGAAGATCCGGATCTCCGGGAATAGGACAGGAAGTTCCAGATCCACGGGAAAAGGACACGAAGTACCAGATCCCCTGGAACAGGACTGGAAGTTGCAGATCCCCGGGAACAGGAAGTTCCAGATACCCGGGAAGAGAACAGGATGTTCCAGATCCCCAGGAACAGGACAGGAAGTTCCAGATCGCCGGGAACAGGACAGGAAGTTCCAGATCCTGGGAAAAGGACCCCGGGAACAGGACAGGAAGTTCCAGATCCCGGGAAAAGGACAGGATCTTCCAGATCCCCGGGAACATGACAGGAAATTCCAGATCCCCAGGAACAGGAAGTTCCAGATCCCCGGGACACAGGAAAGGAAGTTCCAGATCCCCGGGACACAGGACAGGAAGTTCCAGATCACCAGAAAAATGACAGGAAGATCCAGATCCCCGGGAACAGGACAGGAAATTCCAGATCCCCAGGAACAGGAAGTTCCAGATCCCCGGGAACAGGAAGTTCCAGATCCCCCGGAACAGGACAGGAAGTTCCAGATCCCATAAACAAGACAGGAAGTTCCAGATCACCGGGAACAGGACAGGAAGTTCCAGATCCCTAAGAACAGAACAGGACAGGAATTTCCAGATACCCGGGACCAGTACAAGAATTTCCAGATCCCCAGGACACAGGACAGGAAGTACCAGAAACCCGGGAACATTAAAGGAAGTTCAAGATGATCGGGAACAGGAAGTTCCAGATCCCCGGGATCAAGAGAGGACGTTCCAGATTCCCGGGACACAGGACAGGAAGTTCCAGATCCCCGGAAACTGGACAGGAAGATCCGGATCTCCGGGAATAGGACAGGAAGTTCCAGATCCATGGGAAAAGGACACGAAGTACCAGAACCCCTGGAACAGGACTGGAAGTTGCAGATCCCCGGGAACAGGAAGTTCCAGATACCCGGTAAGAGAACAGGATGTTCCAGATCCCCAGGAACAGGACAGGAAGTTCCAGATCGCCGGGAACAGGACAGGAAGTTCCAGATCCTGGGAAAAGGACCCCGGGAACAGGACAGGAAGTTCCAGATCCCGGGAAAAGGACAGGATCTTCCAGATCCCCTGGAACATGACAGGAAATTCCAGATCCCTGGGAACAGGAATTTCCAGATCCCCGGGAATAGGACAGGAATTTCCAGATCCCATAAACAAGACAGGATGTTCCAGATCCCCGGGACACAGGACAGGAAGTTCCAGATCGCCGGGAACAGGACAGGAAGTTCCAGATCTCCGGGAACAGGACAGGAAGTTCCATATTGCCAGGAAGAGGACGGGAAGTTCCAGATGCCCGGGAACAGTACAGGAAATTCCAGATCCCGAGGAACAGGAAGTTACAGATCCCGGGGCACAGGTCAGGACGTTCCAGATTGCCGGGAACAGGACAGGAAGTTCCAGAGCCCTGGGAACAGGACAGGAAGTTCCAGATCCCCGGAAAAAGGAGAGGAAGTTGAAGATCCCAGGGAAGAGGACAGGAAGTTCCAGATGGCCGGGAGCAGGAAGTACCAGATCCCTGGGAACAGGACCGGAAGTTCCAGATCCCCGGGACACAGGACAGGAAGTTCCAGATCCCCGGGAACAGAAAAGGAAGTTCCAGATCTCCGGGAACAGGAAGTTCTAGATCCACGGGAACAGGACAGGAAGTTCCATATCCATGGGAACAGGACAGGAATATCCAGATCCCCGGGAAGCGGACAGGAAGTTCCAGATCCCGGGAACAGGACAGGAAGTTCCAGATCCCTGGGAACAGGAAGATCCAGAACCCCGGGAACAGGACAGGAAATTCCAAATCCCCAGGAACAGGAAGTTCCAGATCCCTGGGAACAGAACAGGACAGTAATTTCCAGGAGCCCGGGAAAAGGAGTGGAAGTTCCATATCCCCGGGAACAGGACAGGAAGTTCCAGATCCCCTGGACACAGGACAGAAAGTTCCAGATCCCCGGGAACAGAACAGGAAGTTCCAGAGGGCCGGGAACAGGAAGTTCCAGATACCCGGGACACAGGAAAGGAAGTTCCAGATCCCGGGAACACAGGACAGGAAGTTCCAGATCCCTGGGAACCGAACAGGAAGTTCAGGATCCCCGGACACAGAACAGGATGTCCCAGATTCGCGGGCACAGGACAGGAAGTTCCAGACCCCGGGAACAGGACAGGAAGTTCCAGATCCCCGGGAACCGGAAGTTCATGATCCCAGGAACAGGACGGGAAGTTCCATATCCCCGTGAATAGGACGGGAAGTTCCAGATCTCCGGGAACAGGAGAGGAAGTTCCAGATCACCAGGAACAGAACGGGAAGTTCCAGATGCCCGGGAACAGGACAGGAAATTCCAGATCCCCAGGAACAGGAAGTTACAGATCCCTGGGACACAGGTCAGGAAGTTCCAGATTGCCGGGAACAGGACTGGATGTTCCAGAGCCCTGGGAACAGGACAGGAAGTTCCAGTTCTCCGAAAACAGGACAGGAAGTTCCAGATCACCGGGAACAGGACCGGAAGTTCCAGATTCCCGGGACACAGGACAGGAAGTTCCAGATTCCCGGGAACAGAAAAGGAAGTTCCAGATCTCCGGGAACAGGAAGTTCCAGATCCACGGGAACAGAACAGGAAGTTCCAGATCCCCGTGAACAAGAAGTTCCAGATCCACGGGAACAGGACAGGAAGATCCATATCCATGGGAACAGGACAGGAATATCCCGATCCCCGGGAACAGGACAGGAAGTTCCAGATCCCCGGGAACAGGACAGGAAGTTCCAGATCCCCGGGAACAGGAAGTTCCAGATCCCCCGGAACAGGACAGGAAGTTCCAGATCCCATAAACAAGACAGGAAGTTCCAGATCACCGGGAACAGGACAGGAAGTTCCAGATCCCTAAGAACAGAACAGGACAGGAATTTCCAGATACCCGGGACCAGTACAAGAATTTCCAGATCCCCAGGACACAGGACAGGAAGTACCAGAAACCCGGGAACATTAAAGGAAGTTCAAGATGATCAGGAACAGGAAGTTCCAGATCCCCGGGATCAAGAGAGGACGTTCCAGATCCCCGGGACACAGGACAGGAAGTTCCAGATCCCCGGAAACTGGACAGTAAGATCCGGATCTCCGGGAATAGGACAGGAAGTTCCAGATCCACGGGAAAAGGACACGAAGTACCAGATCCCCTGGAAAAGGACTGGAAGTTGCAGATCCCCGGGAACAGGAAGTTCCAGATACCCGGGAAGAGAACAGGATGTTCCAGATCCCCAGGAACAGGACAGGAAGTTCCAGATCGCCGGGAACAGGACAGGAAGTTCCAGATCCTGGGAAAAGGACCTCGGGAACAGGACAGGAAGTTCCAGATCCCAGGAAAAGGACAGGATCTTCCAGGTCCCCGGGAACATGACAGGAAATTCCAGATCCCCAGGAACAGGAAGTTCCAGATCCCCGGGACACAGGAAAGGAAGTTCCAGATCCCCGGGACACAGGACAGGAAGTTCCAGATCACCAGAAAAATGACAGGAAGATCCAGATCCCCGGGAACAGGACAGGAAATTCCAGATCCCCAGGAACAGGAAGTTCCAGATCCCCGGGACACAGGACAGGAAGTTCCAGATCTCCGGGGACAGGACATGAATTTCCAGATCGCCAGGAACAGGACGGGAAGTTCCAGATCTCAAGGAACTGGAAAGGAAATTCCAGATTCCCAGGAAGAGGAAGTTCCAGATCCCCGGGAACAGGACAGGAATTTCCAGATCCACAGGAAACGGACAGGAAGTTTCAAATCTCCGGGAACAGGACAGGAAGATCCAGAAACCGGGAACAGGAAGTTCCAGATCCCCGGTAACAGGAGAGGAAGGAAGATATCCATCAGAACAAGACAGGCATTTCCAGATCCCCGGGAACAGGACAGGAAGTTCCAGACCCCGGGAAGAGGAAGTTCCAGATCCCCGGGAACAGGACAGGAAGTTCCAGATCCCGGGAACAAGACAGGAAATTCCAGATCCCCGGGAACAGGACAGGAATTTCCAGATCCCTGGGAACAGAACAGGACAGGAATTTCCAGATGCCGGGGAACAGGATAGGAAGTTTCAGATCGCCGGGAACAGAACAGGAAGTTCCAGATGATCGGGAACAGGAAGTTCCAGATCCCAGGGAACAGGAGAGGAAGTTCCAGATGCCCGGAAACTGGACAGGAAGATCCAGATCCCCGGGAACAGGACAGGAAGTTGCAGATCCCCGGGAAAAGGAAGTTCCAGATACCCGGGACCAGAACAGGAAGTTCCAGATCCCCGGGACACAGGACAGGAAGTTCCAGATCCCCGGGACAGGACAGGAAGTTCCAGATCTCCGGGAACAAGACAGGAATTTCCAGAACCCCGGAACAGGACAGGAAGTTCCAGATCCCCGGGAATAGGACAGGAAGTTCCAGATCCCTGGGAACACAACAGGACAGGAATTTCCAGATGCCCGGGAACAGGACAGGAAGTTCCATAACCCTGGGAACAGGACAGGAAGTTCCAGATCCCCGGGACACAGGACAGCAATTTCCAGATCCCCGGGAACCGAACAGGAAGTTCAGGATCCCCGGGAACAGAACAGGATGTCCCAGATCCCCGGGCACAGGACAGGAAGTTCCAGATCCCAGGGAACAGGACAGGAAGTTCTAGATCCCCGGGAAGAGGACAGGAAGTTCCAGAACCCCGGGAACAGGACAGAAAATTCCAGATCCCTGGGAACCGGAAGTTCAAGATCCCCGGGAACAGGACAGGAAGTTCCATATCCCCGGGAATAGGACGGGAATTTCCAGATCCCTGGGAACACAACAGGACAGGAATTTCCAGATGCCCCGGAACAGGACAGGAAGTTCCATAACCCTGGGAACAGGACAGGAAGTTCCAGATCCCCGGGACACAGGACAGGAATTTCCAGATCCCTGGGAACCGAACAGGAAGTTCAGGATCCCCGGGAACAGAACAGGATGTCCCAGATCCCCGGGCACAGGACAGGAAGTTCCAGATCCCAGGGAACAGGACAGGAAGTTCTAGATCCCCGGGAAGAGGACAGGAAGTTCCAGAACCCCGGGAACAGGACAGAAAATTCCAGATCCCTGGGAACCGGAAGTTCCAGATGCCCGGGAACAGGACAGGAAATTCCAGATCCCCAGGAACAGGAAGTTACAGATCCCTGGGACACAGGTCAGGAAGTTCCAGATTGCCGGGAACAGGACAGGAAGTTCCAGAGCCCTGGGAACAGGACAGTAAGTTCCAGATCTCCGGAAACAGGACAGGAAGTTCCAGATTCCCGGGAACAGAAAAGGAAGTTCCAGATCTCCGGGAACAGGAAGTTCCAGATCCACGGGAACAGAACAGGAAGTTCCAGATCCCCGTGAACAAGAAGTTCCAGATCCACGGGAACAGGACAGGAAGATCCATATCCATGGGAACAGGACAGGAATATCCCGATCCCCGGGAACAGGACAGGAAGTTCCAGATCCCCGGGAACAGGACAGGAAGTTCCAGATCCCTAAGAACAGAACAGGACAGGAAGTTCCAGATCCCCGGGAACAGGAAGTTCCAGATCCCCCGGAACAGGACAGGAAGTTCCCGATCCCATAAACAAGACAGGAAGTTCCAGATCACCGGGAACAGGACAGGAAGTTCCAGATCCCTAAGAACAGAACAGGACAGGAATTTCCAGATACCCGGGACCAGTACAAGAATTTCCAGATCCCCAGGACACAGGACAGGAAGTACCAGAAACCCGGGAACATTAAAGGAAGTTCAAGATGATCGGGAACAGGAAGTTCCAGATCCCCGGGATCAAGAGAGGACGTTCCAGATCCCCGGACACAGGACAGGAAGTTCCAGATCCCTGGAAACTGGACAGGAAGATCCGGATCTCCGGGAATAGGACAGGAAGTTCCAGATCCACGGGAAAAGGACACGAAGTACCAGATCCCCTGGAACAGGACTGGAAGTTGCAGATCCCCGGGAACAGGAAGTTCCAGATACCCGGGAAGAGAACAGGATGTTCCAGATCCCCAGGAACAGGACAGGAAGTTCCAGAACGCCGGGAACAGGACAGGAAGTTCCAGATCCTGGGAAAAGGACCCCGGGAACAGGACAGGAAGTTCCAGATCCCGGGAAAAGGACAGGATCTTCCAGATCCCCGGGAACATGACAGGAAATTCCAGATCCCCAGGAACAGGAAGTTCCAGATCCCCGGGACACAGGAAAGGAAGTTCCAGATCCCCGGGACACAGGACAGGAAGTTCCAGATCACCAGAAAAATGACAGGAAGATCCAGATCCCCGGGAACAGGACAGGAAATTCCAGATCCCCAGGAACAGGAAGTTCCAGATCCCCGGGACACAGTACAGGAAGTTCCAGATCTCTGGGAACAGGACATGAATTTCCAGATCGCCAGAAACAGGACGGGAAGTTCCAGATCTCAAGGAACAGGAAAGGAAATTCCAGATTCCCAGGAAGAGGAAGTTCCAGATCCCCGGGAACAGGACAGGAATTTCCAGATCCACAGGAAACGGACAGGAAGTTTCAAATCTCCGGGAACAGGACAGGAAGATCCAGAAACCGGGAACCGGAAGTTCCAGATCCCCGGTAACAGGAGAGGAAGGAAGATATCCATCAGAACAAGACAGGCATTTCCAGATCCCCGGGAACAGGACAGGAAGTTCCAGACCCCGGGAACAGGAAGTTCTAGATCCCCGGGAACAGGACAGGAAGTTCCAGATCCCGGGAACAAGACAGGAAATTCAAGATCCCCGGGAACAGGACAGGAATTTCCAGATCCCTGGGAACAGAACAGGACAGGAATTTCCAGATGCCGGGGAAAAGGACAGGAAGTTTCAGATCGCCGGGAACAGAACAGGAATTTCCAGATGATCGGGAACAGGAAGTTCCAGATCCCAGGGAACAGGAGAGGAAGTTCCAGATGCCCGGAAACTGGACAGGAAGATCCAGATCCCCGGGAACAGGACAGGAAGTTGCAGATCCCCGGGAAAAGGAAGTTCCAGATACCCGGGACCAGAACAGGAAGTTCCAGATCCCCGGGAACAGGACAGGAAATTCCAGATCCCGGGAACAGGACAGGAAGTTCCAGATCCCCGGGAATAGGACAGGAAGTTCCAGACCCCTGGGAACACAACAGGACAGGAATTTCCAGATGCCCGGGAACAGGACAGGAAGTTCCATAACCCTGGGAACAGGACAGGAAGTTCCAGATCCCCGGGACACAGGACAGGAATTTCCAGATCCCCGGAAACCGAACAGGAAGTTCAGGATCCCCGGGAACAGAACAGGATGTCCCAGATCCCCGGGCACAGGACAGGAAGTTCCAGATCCCAGGGAACAGGACAGGAAGTTCCAGATTTACGGGAAGAGGACTGGAAGTTACAGAACCCCGGGAACAGGACAGAAAATTCCAGATCCCTGGGAACCGGAAGTTCAAGATCCCCGGGAACAGGACAGGAAGTTCCATATCCCCGGGAATAGGACGGGAATTTCCAGATATCCGGGAACAGGACAGGAAGTTACATATCGCCAGGAACAGGACGGGAAGTTCCAGATGCACGGGAATAGGATAGGAAATTCCAGATCCCCAGGAACAGGAAGTTACAGATCCCCGGGACACAGGTCAGGAAGTTCCAGATTGCCGGGAACAGTACAGGAAGTTCCAGAGCCCTGGGAACAGGACATGAAGTTCCAGATCCCCGGAAACAGGACAGGAAGTTCCAGATCCCCGGGAAGAGGACAAGAAGTTCCATAGGGCCGGGAACAGGAAGTTCCAGATCCCCGGGAACAGGACCGGAAGTTCCAGATCCCCGGGACACAGGACAGGAAGTTCCAGATCCCTGGGAACAGAACAGGAAGTTCCAGAGCTCCGGGAACAGGAAGTTCCAGATCCACGGGAACAGAACAGGAAGTTCCAGACCGCCGTGAACAAGAAGTTCCAGATCCCCGGGAACAGGACAAGAAGTTCCATATCCATGGGAACTGGACAGGAATATCGAAATCCCCGGGAACAGTACAGGAAGTTCCAGATCCCCGGGAACAGGACCGGAAGTTCCAGATCCCAAAGAACAGGATGTTCCAGATCCCCGGAAACAGGACAGGAAGTTCCAGATCCCAAAGAACAGGAAGTTCCAGATCCCCGGGAACAGAACAGGATGTTCCAGATCCCCAGGAACAGGACAGGAAGTTCCAGATCGCCGGGAACAGGACAGGAAGTTCCAGATCCCAGGAAAAGGACCCCGGGAACAGGACAGGAAGTTCCAGATCCCAGGAAAAGGACCCCGGGAACAGGACAGGAAGTTCCAGATCCTGGGAATAGGACAGGAAGTTCCAGATCCCGGGAACAAGACAGGAAATTCAAGATCCCCGGGAACAGGACAGGAATTTCCAGATCCCTGGGAACAGAACAGGACAGGAATTTCCAGATGCCGGGGAAAAGGACAGGAAGTTTCAGATCGCCGGGAACAGAACAGGAAGTTCCAGATGATCGGGAACAGGAAGTTCCAGATCGCAGGGAACAGGAGAGGAAGTTCCAGATGCCCGGAAACTGGAAAGGAAGATCCAGATCCCCGGGAACAGGACAGGAAGTTGCAGATCCCCGGGAAAAGGAATTTCCAGATACCCGGGACCAGAACAGGAAGTTCCAGATCCCCGGGAACAGGACAGGAAGTTCCAGATCCCCGGGAACAAGACAGGAAGTTCCAGATCTCCAGGAACAGGACAGGAAATTCCAGATCCCGGGAACAGGACAGGAAGTTCCAGATCCCTGGGAACACAACAGGACAGGAATTTCCAGATGCCCGGGAACAGGACAGGAAGTTCCATAACCCTGGGAACAGGACAGGAAGTTCCAGATTTATGGGAAGAGGACTGGAAGTTACAGAACCCCGGGAACAGGACAGAAAATTCCAGATCCCTGGGAACCGGAAGTTCAAGATCCCCGGGAACAGGACAGGAAGTTCAATATCCCCGGGAATAGGACGGGAATTTCCAGATATCCGGGAACAGGACAGGAAGTTACATATCGCCAGGAACAGGACGGGAAGTTCCAGATGCACGGGAATAGGACAGGAAATTCCAGATCCCCAGGAACAGGAAGTTACAGATCCCCGGGACACAGGTCAGGAAGTTCCAGATTGCCGGGAACAGTACAGGAAGTTCCAGAGCCCTGGGAACAGGACATGAAGTTCCAGATCCCCGGAAACAGGACAGGAAGTTCCAGATCCCCAGGAAGAGGACAGGAAGTTCCAGAGGGCCGGGAACAGGAAGTTCCAGATCCTCGGGACACAGGACAGGAAGATCCAGATCCCCGGGAACAGAACAGGAAGTTCCAGATCTCCGGGAACAGGAAGTTCCAGATCCACAGGAACAGAACAGGAAGTTCCAGACCCCCATGAACAAGAAGTTCCAGATCCCCGGGAACAGGACAAGAAGTTCCATATCCATGGGAACTGGACAGGAATATCGAAATCCCCGGGAACAGGACAGGAAGTTCCAGATCCCCGGGAACAGGACAGGAAGTTCCAGATCCCAAAGAACAGGAAGTTCCAGATCCCCGGGAACAGGACAGGAAGTTCCAGATCCCCTAAACAAGACAGGAAATTCCAGATCACCGGGAACAGGACAGGAAGTTCCAGATCCCTGGGAACAGAACAGGATAGGAATTTCCAGATGCCCGGGACCAGGACAAGAATTTCCAGATCCCCAGGACACAGGACAGGAAGTTCCAGATACCCGGGAACATTACAGGAAGTTCCAGATGATCGGGAACAGGAAGTTCCAGATCCCCAGGAACAGGAGAGGATGTTCCAGATCCCCGGGACACAGGACAGGAAGTTCCAGATCCCCGGGAACAGAACAGGAAGTTCCAGATCTCCGGGAACAGGAAGTTCCAGATCCACGGGAACAGAACAGGAAGTTCCAGACCCCCGTGAACAAGAATTTCCAGATCCCCGGGAACAGGACAAGAAGTTCCATATCCATGGGAACTGGACAGGAATATCGAAATCCCCGGAAATAGGACAGGAAGTTCCAGATCCCTGGGAACAGGACAGGAAGTTCCAGATTCCAAAGAACAGGAAGTTCCAGATCCCCGGGAACAGGACAGGAAGTTCCAGATCCCATAAACAAGACAGGAAATTCCAGATCCCCAGGAACAGGACAGGAAGTTGCAGATCCCTGGGAACAGAACAGGATAGGAATTTCCAGATGCCCGGGACCAGGACAAGAATTTCCAGATTTCCGGGACACAGGACAGGAAGTTCCAGATACCCGGGAACATTACAGGAAGTTCCAGATGATCGGGAACAGGAAGTTTCAGATCCCCAGGAACAGGAGAGTATGTTCCAGATCCCCGGGACACAGGACAGGAAGATCCAGATCCCCGGGAATAGGAAAGGAGTTCCAGATCCCCGGGAAAAGGACACGAAGTACCAGATTCCCGGAAACTGGACAGGAAGATCCAAATCCCCGGGAATAGGAAAGGAGTTCCAGATACCCAGGAAAAGGACACGAAGTACCAGATACCCTGGAACAGGACAGGAAGTTGCAGATCCCCGGGAACAAGAAGTTCCAGATCCCCCGGAACAGGACAGGAAGTTCCCGATCCCATAAACAAGACAGGAAGTTCCAGATCACCGGGAACAGGACAGGAAGTTCCAGATCCCTAAGAACAGAACAGGACAGGAATTTCCAGATACCCGGGACCAGTACAAGAATTTCCAGATCCCCAGGACACAGGACAGGAAGTACCAGAAACCCGGGAACATTAAAGGAAGTTCAAGATGATCGGGAACAGGAAGTTCCAGATCCCCGGGATCAAGAGAGGATGTTCCAGATCCCCGGGACACAGGACAGGAAGTTCCAGATCCCCGGAAACTGGACAGGAAGATCCGGATCTCCGGGAATAGGACAGGAAGTTCCAGATCCACGGGAAAAGGACACGAAGTACCAGATCCCCTGGAACAGGACTGGAAGTTGCAGATCCCCGGGAACAGGAAGTTCCAGATACCCGGGAAGAGAACAGGATGTTCCAGATCCCCAGGACCAGGACAGGAAGTTCCAGATCGCCGGGAACAGGACAGGAAGTACCAGATCCTGGGAAAAGGACCCCGGGAACAGGACAGGAAGTTCCAGATCCCGGGAAAAGGACAGGATCTTCCAGATCCCCGGGACACAGGAAAGGAAGTTCCAGATCCCCGGGACACAGGACAGGAAGTTCCAGATCACCAGAAAAATGACAGGAAGATCCAGATCCCCGGGAACAGGACAGGAAATTCCAGATCCCCAGGAACAGGAAGTTCCAGATCCCTGGGACACAGGACAGGAAGTTCCAGATCTCTGGGAACAGGACATGAATTTCCAGATCGCCAGAAACAGGACGGGAAGTTCCAGATCTCAAGGAACAGGAAAGGAAATTCCAGATTCCCAGGAAGAGGAAGTTCCAGATCCCCGGGAACAGGACAGGAATTTCCAGATCCACAGGAAACGGACAGGAAGTTTCAAATCTCCGGGAACAGGACAGGAAGATCCAGAAACCGGGAACAGGAAGTTCCAGATCCCCGGTAACAGGAGAGGAAGGAAGATATCCATCAGAACAAGACAGGCATTTCCAGATCCCCGGGAACAGGACAGGAAGTTCCAGACCCCGGGAACAGGAAGTTCTAGATCCCCGGGAACAGGACAGGAAGTTCCAGATCCCGGGAACAAGACAGGAAATTCAAGATCCCCGGGAACAGGACAGGAATTTCCAGATCCCTGGGAACAGAACAGGACAGGAATTTCCAGATGCCGGGGAAAAGGACAGGAAGTTTCAGATCGCCGGGAACAGAACAGGAAGTTCCAGATGATCGGGAACAGGAAGTTCCAGATCGCAAGGAACAGGAGAGGAAGTTCCAGATGCCCGGAAACTGGACAGGAAGATCCAGATCCCCGGGAACAGGACAGGAAGTTGCAGATCCCCGGGAAAAGGAAGTTCCAGATACCCGGGACCAGAACAGGAAGTTCCAGATCCCCGGGAACAGGACAGGAAATTCCAGATCCCGGGAACAGGACAGGAAGTTCCAGATCCCCGGGAATAGGACAGGAAGTTCCAGATCCCTAAGAACAGAACAGGACAGGAATTTCCAGATACCCGGGACCAGTACAAGAATTTCCAGATCCCCAGGACACAGGACAGGAAGTACCAGAAACCCGGGAACATTAAAGGAAGTTCAAGATGATCGGGAACAGGAAGTTCCAGATCCCCGGGATCAAGAGAGGATATTCCAGATCCCCGGGACACAGGACAGGAAGTTCCAGATCCCCGGAAACTGGACAGGAAGATCCGGATCTCCGGGAATAGGACAGGAAGTTCCAGATCCACGGGAAAAGGACACGAAGTACCAGATCCCCTGGAACAGGACTGGAAGTTGCAGATCCCCGGGAACAGGAAGTTCCAGATACCCGGGAAGAGAACAGGATGTTCCAGATCCCCAGGACCAGGACAGGAAGTTCCAGATCGCCGGGAACAGGACAGGAAGTACCAGATCCTGGGAAAAGGACCCCGGGAACAGGACAGGAAGTTCCAGATCCCGGGAAAAGGACAGGATCTTCCAGATCCCCGGGACACAGGAAAGGAAGTTCCAGATCCCCGGAACACAGGACAGGAAGTTCCAGATCACCAGAAAAATGACAGGAAGATCCAGATCCCCGGGAACAGGACAGGAAATTCCAGATCCCCAGGAACAGGAAGTTCCAGATCCCCGGGACACAGGACAGGAAGTTCCAGATCTCTGGGAACAGGACATGAATTTCCAGATCGCCAGAAACAGGACGGGAAGTTCCAGATCTCAAGGAACAGGAAAGGAAATTCCAGATTCCCAGGAAGAGGAAGTTCCAGATCCCCGGGAACAGGACAGGAATTTCCAGATCCACAGGAAACGGACAGGAAGTTTCAAATCTCCGGGAACAGGACAGGAAGATCCAGAAACCGGGAACAGGAAGTTCCAGATCCCCGGTAACAGGAGAGGAAGGAAGATATCCATCAGAACAAGACAGGCATTTCCAGATCCCCGGGAACAGGACAGGAAGTTCCAGACCCCGGGAACAGGAAGTTCTAGATCCCCGGGAACAGGACAGGAAGTTCCAGATCCCGGGAACAAGACAGGAAATTCAAGATCCCCGGGAACAGGACAGGAATTTCCAGATCCATGGGAACAGAACAGGACAGGAATTTCCAGATGCCGGGGAAAAGGACAGGAAGTTTCAGATCGCCGGGAACAGAACAGGAAGTTCCAGATGATCGGGAACAGGAAGTTCCAGATCGCAGGGAACAGGAGAGGAAGTTCCAGATGCCCGGAAACTGGACAGGAAGATCCAGATCCCCGGGAACAGGACAGGAAGTTGCAGATCCCCGGGAAAAGGAAGTTCCAGATACCCGGGACCAGAACAGGAAGTTCCAGATCCCCGGGAACAGGACAGGAAATTCCAGATCCCGGGAACAGGACAGGAAGTTCCAGATCCCCGGGAATAGGACAGGAAGTTCCAGATCCCTGGGAACACAACAGGACAGGAATTTCCAGATGCCCGGGAACAGGACAGGAAGTTCCATAACCCTGGGAACAGGACAGGAAGTTCCAGATCCCCGGGACACAGGACAGGAATTTCCAGATCCCCGGAAACCGAACAGGAAGTTCAGGATCCCCGGGAACAGAACAGGATGTCCCAGATCCCCGGGCACAGGACAGGAAGTTCCAGATCCCAGGGAACAGGACAGGAAGTTCCAGATTTACGGGAAGAGGACTGGAAGTTACAGAACCCCGGGAACTGGACAGAAAATTCCAGATCCCTGGGAACCGGAAGTTCAAGATCCCAGGGAACAGGACAGGAAATTCCATATCCCCGGGAATAGGACGGGAATTTCCAGATATCCGGGAACAGGACAGGAAGTTACATATCGCCAGGAACAGGACGGGAAGTTCCAGATGCACGGGAATAGGATAGGAAATTCCAGATCCCCAGGAACAGGAAGTTACAGATCCCCGGGACACAGGTCAGGAAGTTCCAGATTGCCGGGAACAGTACAGGAAGTTCCAGAGCCCTGGGAACAGGACAGGAAGTTCCAGATCCCCGGAAACAGGACAGGAAGTTCCAGATCACCGGGAAGAGGATAAGAAGTTCCAGAGGGCCGGGAACAGGAAGTTCCAGATCCCCGGGAACAGGACCGGAAGTTCCAGATCCCCGGGACACAGGACAGGAAGTTCCAGATCCCCGGGAACAGAACAGGAAGTTCCAGAGCTCCGGGAACAGGAAGTTCCAGATCCACGGGAACAGAACAGGAAGTTCCAGACCGCCGTGAACAAGATGTTCCAGATCCCCGGGAACAGGACAAGAAGTTCCATATCCATGGGAACTGGACAGGAATATCGAAATCCCCGGGAACAGGACAGGAAGTTCCAGATCCCAAAGAACAGGATGTTCCAGATCCCCGGGAACAGGACAGGAAGTTCCAGATCCCAAAGAACAGGAAGTTCCAGATCCCCGGGAACAGAACAGGATGTTCCAGATCCCCAGGAACAGGACAAGAAGTTCCAGATCGCCGGGAACAGGACAGGAAGTTCCAGATCCCAGGAAAAGGACCCCGGGAACAGGACAGGAAGTTCCAGATCCCAGGAAAAGGACCCCGGGAACAGGACAGGAAGTTCCAGATCCCTAAGAACAGAACAGGACAGGAAGTTCCAGATCCCCGGGAACAGGAAGTTCCAGATCCCCCGGAACAGGACAGGAAGTTCCCGATCCCATAAACAAGACAGGAAGTTCCAGATCACCGGGAACAGGACAGGAAGTTCCAGATCCCTAAGAACAGAACAGGACAGGAATTTCCAGATACCCGGGACCAGTACAAGAATTTCCAGATCCCCAGGACACAGGACAGGAAGTACCAGAAACCCGGGAACATTAAAGGAAGTTCAAGATGATCGGGAACAGGAAGTTCCAGATCCCCGGGATCAAGAGAGGACGTTCCAGATCCCCGGGACACAGGACAGGAAGTTCCAGATACCCGGGAACATTACAGGAAGTTCCAGATGATCGGGAACAGGAAGTTTCAGATCCCCAGGAACAGGAGAGGATGTTCCAGATCCCCGGGACACAGGACAGGAAGATCCAGATCCCCGGGAATAGGAAAGGAGTTCCAGATCCCCGGGAAAAGGACACGAAGTACCAGATTCCCGGAAACTGGACAGGAAGATCCAAATCCCCGGGAATAGGAAAGGAGTTCCAGATACCCAGGAAAAGGACACGAAGTACCAGATACCCTGGAACAGGACAGGAAGTTGCAGATCCCCGGGAACAGGAAGTTCCAGATACCCGGGAACAGAACAGGATGTTCCAGATACCCAGAAACAGGACAGGATGTTCCAGATCCCCGGGAACAGGACAGGAAGTTCCAGATCCCGGGAAAAGGACAGGATCTTCCAGATCCCCGGGAACAGGACAGCAAGTTCAAGATCCCGGGAAAAGGACAGGAAGTTCCAGAACCCCGGGAACAGGACAGGAAGTTCCAGATCCCTGAGAACAGGACAGGACAGGAATTTCCAGAAGCCCGGGAAAAGGAGAGGAAGTTCCATATCCCCGGGAACAGGACAGGAAGTTTCAGATCCCCTGGACACAGGACAGGAAGTTCCAGACCCCCGGGAACAGAACAGGAAGTTCCAGAGGGCCGGGAACAGGAAGTTCTAGATCCACGGGAACAGAACAGGAAGTTCCAGACCCCCGTGAACAAGAATTTCCAGATCCCCGGGAACAGGACAAGAAGTTCCATATCCATGGGAACTGGACAGGAATATCGAAATCCCCGGAAATAGGACAGGAAGTTCCAGATCCCTGGGAACAGGACAGGAAGTTCCAGATTCCAAAGAACAGGAAGTTCCAGATCCCCGGGAACAGGACAGGAAGTTCCAGATCCCATAAACAAGACAGGAAATTCCAGATCCCCAGGAACAGGACAGGAAGTTGCAGATCCCTGGGAACAGAACAGGATAGGAATTTCCAGATGCCCGGGACCAGGACAAGAATTTCCAGATTTCCGGGACACAGGACAGGAAGTTCCAGATACCCGGGAACATTACAGGAAGTTCCAGATGATCGGGAACAGGAAGTTTCAGATCCCCAGGAACAGGAGAGGATGTTCCAGATCCCCGGGACACAGGACAGGAAGATCCAGATCCCCGGGAATAGGAAAGGAGTTCCAGATCCCCGGGAAAAGGACACGAAGTACCAGATTCCCGGAAACTGGACAGGAAGATCCAAATCCCCGGGAATAGGAAAGGAGTTCCAGATACCCAGGAAAAGGACACGAAGTACCAGATACCCTGGAACAGGACAGGAAGTTGCAGATCCCCGGGAACAGGAAGTTCCAGATCCCCCGGAACAGGACAGGAAGTTCCCGATCCCATAAACAAGACAGGAAGTTCCAGATCACCGGGAACAGGACAGGAAGTTCCAGATCCCTAAGAACAGAACAGGACAGGAATTTCCAGATACCCGGGACCAGTACAAGAATTTCCAGATCCCCAGGACACAGGACAGGAAGTACCAGAAACCCGGGAACATTAAAGGAAGTTCAAGAAGATCGGGAACAGGAAGTTCCAGATCCCCGGGATCAAGAGAGGACGTTCCAGATCCCCGGGACACAGGACAGGAAGTTCCAGATCCCCGGAAACTGGACAGGAAGATCCGGATCTCCGGGAATAGGACAGGAAGTTCCAGATCCACGGGAAAAGGACACGAAGTACCAGATCCCCTGGAACAGGACTGGAAGTTGCAGATCCCCGGGAACAGGAAGTTCCAGATACCCGGGAAGAGAACAGGATGTTCCAGATCCCCAGGACCAGGACAGGAAGTTCCAGATCGCCGGGAACAGGACAGGAAGTTCCAGATCCTGGGAAAAGGACCCCGGGAACAGGACAGGAATTTCCAGATCCCGGGAAAAGGACAGGATCTTCCAGATCCCCGGGAACATGACAGGAAATTCCAGATCCCCAGGAACAGGAAGTTCCAGATCCCCGGGACACAGGAAAGGAAGTTCCAGATCCCCGGGACACAGGACAGGAAGTTCCAGATCACCAGAAAAATGACAGGAAGATCCAGATCCCCGGGAACAGGACAGGAAATTCCAGATCCCCAGGAACAGGAAGTTCCAGATCCCCGGGACACAGGACAGGAAGTTCCAGATCTCTGGGAACAGGACATGAATTTCCAGATCGCCAGAAACAGGACGGGAAGTTCCAGATCTCAAGGAACAGGAAAGGAAATTCCAGATTCCCAGGAAGAGGAAGTTCCAGATCCCCGGGAACAGGACAGGAATTTCCAGATCCACAGGAAACGGACAGGAAGTTTCAAATCTCCGGGAACAGGACAGGAAGATCCAGAAACCGGGAACAGGAAGTTCCAGATCCCCGGTAACAGGAGAGGAAGGAAGATATCCATCAGAACAAGACAGGCATTTCCAGATCCCCGGGAACAGGACAGGAAGATCCAGAAACCGGGAACAGGAAGTTCCAGATCCCCGGTAACAGGAGAGGAAGGAAGATATCCATCAGAACAAGACAGGCATTTCCAGATCCCCGGGAACAGGACAGGAAGTTCCAGACCCCGGGAAGAGGAAGTTCCAGATCCCCGGGAACAGGACAGGAAGTTCCAGATCCCGGGAACAAGACAGGAAATTCCAGATCCCCGGGAACAGGACAGGAATTTCCAGATCCCTGGGAACAGAACAGGACAGGAATTTCCAGATGCCGGGGAACAGGATAGGAAGTTTCAGATCGCCGGGAACAGAACAGGAAGTTCCAGATGATCGGGAACAGGAAGTTCCAGATCCCAGGGAACAGGAGAGGAAGTTCCAGATGCCCGGAAACTGGACAGGAAGATCCAGATCCCCGGGAACAGGACAGGAAGTTGCAGATCCCCGGGAAAAGGAAGTTCCAGATACCCGGGACCAGAACAGGAAGTTCCAGATCCCCGGGACACAGGACAGGAAGTTCCAGATCCCCGGGACAGGACAGGAAGTTCCAGATCTCCGGGAACAAGACAGGAATTTCCAGAACCCCGGAACAGGACAGGAAGTTCCAGATCCCCGGGAATAGGACAGGAAGTTCCAGATCCCTGGGAACACAACAGGACAGGAATTTCCAGATGCCCGGGAACAGGACAGGAAGTTCCATAACCCTGGGAACAGGACAGGAAGTTCCAGATCCCCGGGACACAGGACAGCAATTTCCAGATACCCGGGACCAGAACAGGAAGTTCCAGATCCCCGGGAACAGGACAGGAAGTTCCAGATCCCCGGGAACAGGACAGGAAATTCCAGATCCCGGGAACAGGACAGGAAGTTCCAGATCCCCGGGAATAGGACAGGAAGTTCCAGATCCCTGGGAACACAACAGGACAGGAATTTCCAGATGCCCGGGAACAGGACAGGAAGTTCCATAACCCTGGGAACAGGACAGGAAGTTCCAGATCCCCGGGACACAGGACAGGAATTTCCAGATCCCCGGAAACCGAACAGGAAGTTCAGGATCCCCGGGAACAGAACAGGATGTCCCAGATCCCCGGGCACAGGACAGGAAGTTCCAGATCCCAGGGAACAGGACAGGAAGTTCCAGATTTACGGGAAGAGGACTGGAAGTTACAGAACCCCGGGAACAGGACAGAAAATTCCAGATCCCTGGGAACCGGAAGTTCAAGATCCCCGGGAACAGGACAGGAAATTCCATATCCCCGGGAATAGGACGGGAATTTCCAGATATCCGGGAACAGGACAGGAAGTTACATATCGCCAGGAACAGGACGGGAAGTTCCAGATGCACGGGAATAGGATAGGAAATTCCAGATCCCCAGGAACAGGAAGTTACAGATCCCCGGGACACAGGTCAGGAAGTTCCAGATTGCCGGGAACAGTACAGGAAGTTCCAGAGCCCTGGGAACAGGACAGGAAGTTCCAGATCCCCGGAAACAGGACAGGAAGTTCCAGATCCCCGGGAAGAGGATAAGAAGTTCCAGAGGGCCGGGAACAGGAAGTTCCAGATCCCCGGGAACAGGACCGGAAGTTCCAGATCCCCGGGACACAGGACAGGAAGTTCCAGATCCCCGGGAACAGAACAGGAAGTTCCAGAGCTCCGGGAACAGGAAGTTCCAGATCCACGGGAACAGAACAGGAAGTTCCAGACCGCCGTGAACAAGAAGTTCCAGATCCCCGGGAACAGGACAAGAAGTTCCATATCCATGGGAACTGGACAGGAATATCGAAATCCCCGGGAACAGGACAGGAAGTTCCAGATCCCCGGGAACAGGACAGGAAGTTCCAGATCCCAAAGAACAGGATGTTCCAGATCCCCGGGAACAGGACAGGAAGTTCCAGATCCCAAAGAACAGGAAGTTCCAGATCCCCGGGAACAGAACAGGATGTTCCAGATCCCCAGGAACAGGATAGGAAGTTCCAGATCGCCGGGAACAGGACAGGAAGTTCCAGATCCCAGGAAAAGGACCCCGGGAACAGGACAGGAAGTTCCAGATCCCAGGAAAAGGACCCCGGGAACAGGACAGGAAGTTCCAGATCCCTAAGAACAGAACAGGACAGGAAGTTCCAGATCCCCGGGAACAGGAAGTTCCAGATCCCCCGGAACAGGACAGGAAGTTCCCGATCCCATAAACAAGACAGGAAGTTCCAGATCACCGGGAACAGGACAGGAAGTTCCAGATCCCTAAGAACAGAACAGGACAGGAATTTCCAGATACCCGGGACCAGTACAAGAATTTCCAGATCCCCAGGACACAGGACAGGAAGTACCAGAAACCCGGGAACATTAAAGGAAGTTCAAGATGATCGGGAACAGGAAGTTCCAGATCCCCGGGATCAAGAGAGGACGTTCCAGATCCCCGGGACACAGGACAGGAAGTTCCAGATACCCGGGAACATTACAGGAAGTTCCAGATGATTGGGAACAGGAAGTTTCAGATCCCCAGGAACAGGAGAGGATGTTCCAGATCCCCGGGACACAGGACAGGAAGATCCAGATCCCCGGGAATAGGAAAGGAGTTCCAGATCCCCGGGAAAAGGACACGAAGTACCAGATTCCCGGACACTGGACAGGAAGATCCAAATCCCCGGGAATAGGAAAGGAGTTCCAGATACCCAGGAAAAGGACACGAAGTACCAGATACCCTGGAACAGGACAGGAAGTTGCAGATCCCCGGGAACAGGAAGTTCCAGATACCCGGGAACAGAACAGGATGTTCCAGATCCCCAGAAACAGGACAGGATGTTCCAGATCCCCGGGAACAGGACAGGAAGTTCCAGATCCCGGGAAAAGGACAGGATCTTCCAGATCCCCGGGAACAGGACAGCAAGTTCAAGATCCCGGGAAAAGGACAGGAAGTTCCAGAACCCCGGGAACAGGACAGGAAGTTCCAGATCCCTGAGAACAGGACAGGACAGGAATTTCCAGAAGCCCGGGAAAAGGAGAGGAAGTTCCATATCCCCGGGAACAGGACAGGAAGTTTCAGATCCCCTGGACACAGGACAGGAAGTTCCAGACCCCCGGGAACAAAACAGGAAGTTCCAGAGGGCCGGGAACAGGAAGTTCCAGATCCCCGGGACACAGGAAAGGATGTTCCAGATCCCCGGGACACAGGACAGGAATATCCAGATCCCTGGAAAAATGACAGGAAGCTCCAGATCCCCAGGAACAGGACAGGAAATTCCAGATCACCGGGAACAGGAAGTTCCAGATCCCCGGGACCAGGACAGGAAGGTCCAGATCGCCGGGAATACGACAGGAAGTTCCAGATCTCCGGGAACAGGACAGGAAGTTCCAAATCACCAGGAACAGGATTCGAAGATCCAGATGTCCGGGAACAGGACAGGAAATTCCAGATCCCCAGGAACAGGAAGTTCTAGATCCTCGGAAGCAGGACAGGAAGTTCTAGATCCCCGGGAACAGGACAGGAAGTTCCAGATCTCCGGGAACAAGACATGAATTTCCAGATCGCCAGGAACAGGATGGGAAGTTCCAGATCTCAAGGAACAGGAAAGGAAATTCCAGATTCCCAGGAAGAGGAAGTTCCAGATCCCCGGGAACAGGACAGGAATTTCCAGATCCACAGGAAACGGAAAGGAAGTTTCAAATCTCCGGGAACAGGACAGGAAGATCCAGATCCCCGGGAATAGGAAGTTCCAGATCCCCGGTAACAGGAGAGGAAGGAAGATATCCATCGGAACAAGACAGGCATTTCCAGATCCCCAGGAACAGGACAGGAAGTTCCAGACCCCAGGAACAGGAAGTTCCAGATCCCCGGTAACAGGAGAGGAAGGAAGATATCCATCAGAACAAGACAGGCATTTCCAGATCCCCGGGAACAGGACAGGAAGTTCCAGACCCCGGGAAGAGGAAGTTCCAGATCCCCGGGAACAGGACAGGAAGTTCCAGATCCCGGGAACAGGAAGTTCCAGATCCCCGGTAACAGGAGAGGAAGGAAGATATCCATCGGAACAAGACAGGCATTTCCAGATCCCCGGGAACAGGACAGGAAGTTCCAGACCCCAGGAACAGGAAGTTCCAGATCCCCGGTAACAGGAGAGGAAGGAAGATATCCATCAGAACAAGACAGGCATTTCCAGATCCCCGGGAACAGGACAGGAAGTTCCAGACCCAGGGAAGAGGAAGTTCCAGATCCCCGGGAACAGGACAGGAAGTTCCAGATCCCGGGAACAAGACAGGAAATTCCAGATCCCCGGGAACAGGACAGGAATTTCCAGATCCCTGGGAACAGAACAGGACAGGAATTTCCAGATGCCGGGGAACAGGACAGGAAGTTCCAGATCCCTGGGAACAGGACAGGAAATTCCAGATCCCCAAGAACAGGAAGTTCCAGATCCCTGGGACACAGGACAGGAAGTTCCAGATCTCCGGGAACAGGACATGAATTTCCAGATCGCCAGGAACAGGACGAGAAGTTCCAGATCTCAAGGAACAGGACAGGAAATTCCAGATTCCCAGGAAGAGGAAGTTCCACATCCCCGGAAACAGGACAGGAATTTCCAGATCCACAGGAAACGGACAGGAAGTTTCAAATCTCCGGGAACAGGACAGGAAGATCCAGAAACCGGGAACAGGAAGTTCCAGATCCCCGGTAACAGGAGAGGAAGGAAGATATCCATCAGAACAAGACAGGCATTTCCAGATCCCCGGGAACAGGACAGGAAGTTCCAGACCCCGGGAACAGGAAGTTCTAGATCCCCGGGAACAGGACAGGAAGTTCCAGATCCCGGGAACAAGACAGGAAATTCAAGATCCCCGGGAACAGGACAGGAATTTCCAGATCCCTGGGAACAGAACAGGACAGGAATTTCCAGATGCCGGGGAACAGGATAGGAAGTTTCAGATCGCCGGGAACAGAACAGGAAGTTCCAGATGATCGGGAACAGGAAGTTCCAGATCCCAGGGACACAGGACAGGAATTTCCAGATCCCCGGAAACCGAACAGGAAGTTCAGGATCCCCGGGAACAGAACAGGATGTCCCAGATCCCCGGGCACAGGACAGGAAGTTCCAGATCCCAGGGAACAGGACAGGAAGTTCCAGATTTACGGGAAGAGGACTGG
The DNA here is from genome assembly GCF_018167655.1 of Microtus oregoni. Taxonomy (NCBI): domain Eukaryota; kingdom Metazoa; phylum Chordata; class Mammalia; order Rodentia; family Cricetidae; genus Microtus; species Microtus oregoni. The sequence continues at coordinate 900,399 of NW_024544755.1, forward strand.
AAGTTACAGAACCCCGGGAACAGGACAGAAAATTCCAGATCCCTGGGAACCGGAAGTTCAAGATCCCCGGGAACAGGACAGGAAATTCCATATCCCGGGGAATAGGACGGGAATTTCCAGATATCCGGGAACAGGACAGGAAGTTACATATCGCCAGGAACAGGACGGGAAGTTCCAGATGCACGGGAATAGGATAGGAAATTCCAGATCCCCAGGAACAGGAAGTTACAGATCCACGGGACACAGGTCAGGAAGTTCCAGATTGCCGGGAACAGTACAGGAAGTTCCAGAGCCCTGGGAACAGGACAGGAAGTTCCAGATCCCCGGAAACAGGACAGGAAGTTCCAGATCCCCGGGAAGAGGACAAGAAGTTCCAGAGGGCCGGGAACAGGAAGTTCCAGATCCCCGGGAACAGGACAGGAAGTTCCAGATCCCCGGGACACAGGACAGGAAGTTCCAGATCCCCGGGAACAGAACAGGAAGTTCCAGACCGCCGTGAACAAGAAGTTCCAGATCCCCGGGAGCAGGACAAGAAGTTCCATATCCATGGGCAGGAAGTTCCAGATCCTGGGAAAAGGACAGGATCTTCCAGATCCCCGGGAACATGACAGGAAATTCCAGATCCCCAGGAACAGGAAGTTCCAGATCCCCGGGACACAGGAAAGGAAGTTCCAGATCCCCGGGACACAGGACAGGAAGTTCCAGATCCCCAGAAAAATGATAGGAAGATCCAGATCCCCGGGAACAGGACAGGAATTTCCAGATCCCTGGGAACAGAACAGGACAGGAATTTCCAGATGCCGGGGAAAAGGACAGGAAGTTTCAGATCGCCGGGAACAGAACAGGAAGTTCCAGATGATCGGGAACAGGAAGTTCCAGATCGCAGGGAACAGGAGAGGAAGTTCCAGATGCCCGGAAACTGGACAGGAAGATCCAGATCCCCGGGAACAGGACAGGAAGTTGCAGATCCCCGGGAAAAGGAATTTCCAGATACCCGGGACCAGAACAGGAAGTTCCAGATCCCCGGGAACAGGACAGGAAGTTCGAGATCCCCGGGAACAAGACAGGAAGTTCCAGATCTCCAGGAACAGGACAGGAAATTCCAGATCCCGGGAACAGGACAGGAAGTTCCAGATCCCTGGGAACACAACAGGACAGGAATTTCCAGATGCCCGGGAACAGGACAGGAAGTTCCATAACCCTGGGAACAGGACAGGAAGTTCCAGATCCCCGGGACACAGGACAGGAATTTCCAGATCCCCGGAAACCGAACAGGAAGTTCAGGATCCCCGGGAACAGAACAGGATGTCCCAGATCCCCGGGCACAGGACAGGAAGTTCCAGATCCCAGGGAACAGGACAGGAAGTTCCAGATTTACGGGAAGAGGACTGGAAGTTACAGAACCCCGGGAACAGGACAGAAAATTCCAGATCCCTGGGAACCGGAAGTTCAAGATCCCCGGGAACAGGACAGGAAATTCCATATCCCCGGGAATAGGACGGGAATTTCCAGATATCCGGGAAGAGGACAGGAAGTTACATATCGCCAGGAACAGGACGGGAAGTTCCAGATGCACGGGAATAGGATAGGAAATTCCAGATCCCCAGGAACAGGAAGTTACAGATCCCCGAGACACAGGTCAGGAAGTTCCAGATTGCCGTGAACAGTACAGGAAGTTCCAGAGCCCTGGGAACAGGACATGAAGTTCCAGATCCCCGGAAACAGGACAGGAAGTTCCAGATCCCCAGGAAGAGGACAGGAAGTTCCAGAGGGCCGGGAACAGGAAGTTCCAGATCCTCGGGACACAGGACAGGAAGTTCCAGATCCCCGGGAACAGAACAGGAAGTTCCAGATCCCAAAGAACAGGATGTTCCAGATCCCCGGGAACAGGACAGGAAGTTCCAGATCCCAAAGAACAGGATGTTCCAGATCCCCGGGAACAGGACAGGAAGTTCCAGATCCCAAAGAACAGGAAGTTCCAGATCCCCGGGAACAGAACAGGATGTTCCAGATCCCCAGGAACAGGACAGGAAGTTCCAGATCGCCGGGAACAGGACAGGAAGTTCCAGATCCCAGGAAAAGGACCCCGGGAACAGGACAGGAAGTTCCAGATCCCAGGAAAAGGACCCCGGGAACAGGACAGGAAGTTCCAGATCCTGGGAAAAGGACAGGATCTTCCAGATCCCGGGGAACATGACAGGAAATTCCAGATCCCCAGGAACAGGAAGTTCCAGATCCCCGGGACACAGGAAAGGAAGTTCCAGATCCCCGGGACACAGGACAGGAAGTTCCAGATCCCCAGAAAAATGATAGGAAGATCCAGATCCCCGGGAACAGGACAGGAAATTCCAGATCCCCAGGAACAGGAAGTTCCAGATCCCCGGGACACCGGACAGGAAGTTCCAGATCTCCGGGAACAGGACATGAATTTCCAGATAGCCAGGAACAGGACGAGAAGTTCCAGATCTCAAGGAACAGGAAAGGAAATTCCAGATTCCTAGGAAGAGGATGTTCCAGATCCCCGGGAACAGGACAGGAATTTCCAGATCCACAGGAAACGGACAGGAAGTTTCAAATTTCCGGGAACAGGACAGGAAGATCCAGATCCCCGGGAACAGGAAGTTCCAGATCCCCGGTAACAGGAGAGGAAGGAAGATATCCATTGGAACAAGACAGGCATTTCCAGATCCCCGGGAACAGGACAGGAAGTTCCAGACCCCGGGAACAGGAAGTTCCAGATCCCCGGGAATAGGACAGGAAGTTCCAGATCCCGGGAACAAGACTGGAAATTCAAGATCCCCGGGAACAGGACAGGAATTTCCAGATCCCTGGGAACAGAACAGGACAGGAATTTCCAGATGCCGGGGAAAAGGACAGGAAGTTTCAGATCGCCGGGAACAGAACAGGAAGTTCCAGATGATCGGGAACAGGAAGTTCCAGATCGCAGGGAACAGGAGAGGAAGTTCCAGATGCCCGGAAACTGGACAGGAAGATCCAGATCCCCGGGAACAGGACAGGAAGTTGCAGATCCCCGGGAAAAGGAATTTCCAGATACCCGGGACCAGAACAGGAAGTTCCAGATCCCCGGGAACAGGACAGGAAGTTCCAGATCCCCGGGAACAAGACAGGAAGTTCCAGATCTCCAGGAACAGGACAGGAAATTCCAGATCCCGGGAACAGGACAGGAAGTTCCAGATCCCTGGGAACACAACAGGACAGGAATTTCCAGATGCCCGGGAACAGGACAGGAAGTTCCATAACCCTGGGAACAGGACAGGAAGTTCCAGATCCCCGGGACACAGGACAGGAATTTCCAGATCCCCGGAAACCGAACAGGAAGTTCAGGATCCCCGGGAACAGAACAGGATGTCCCAGATCCCCGGGCACAGGACAGGAAGTTCCAGATCCCAGGGAACAGGACAGGAAGTTCCAGATTTACGGGAAGAGGACTGGAAGTTACAGAACCCCGGGAACAGGACAGAAAATTCCAGATCCCTGGGAACCGGAAGTTCAAGATCCCCGGGAACAGGACAGGAAGTTCCATATCCCCGGGAATAGGACGGGAATTTCCAGATATCCGGGAACAGGACAGGAAGTTACATATCGCCAGGAACAGGACGGGAAGTTCCAGATGCACGGGAACAGGACAGGAAATTCCAGATCCCCAGGAACAGGAAGTTACAGATCCCCGGGACACAGGTCAGGAAGTTCCAGATTGCCGGGAACAGTACAGGAAGTTCCAGAGCCCTGGGAACAGGACATGAAGTTCCAGATCCCCGGAAACAGGACAGGAAGTTCCAGATCCCCAGGAAGAGGACAGGAAGTTCCAGAGGGCCGGGAACAGGAAGTTCCAGATCCCCGGGACACAGGACAGGAAGTTCCAGATCCACGGGAACAGAACAGGAAGTTCCAGATCTCCGGGAACAGGAAGTTCCAGATCCACAGGAACAGAACAGGAAGTTCCAGACCCCCATGAACAAGAAGTTCCAGATCCCCGGGAACAGGACAAGAAGTTCCATATCCATGGGAACTGGACAGGAATATCGAAATCCCCGGGAACAGGACAGGAAGTTCCAGATCCCCGGGAACAGGACAGGAAGTTCCAGATCCCAAAGAACAGGAAGTTCCAGATCCCCGGGAACAGGACAGGAAGTTCCAGATCCCCTAAACAAGACAGGAAATTCCAGATCACCGGGAACAGGACAGGAAGTTCCAGATCCCTGGGAACAGAACAGGATAGGAATTTCCAGATGCCCGGGACCAGGACAAGAATTTCCAGATCCCCAGGACACAGGACAGGAAGTTCCAGATACCCGGGAACATTACAGGAAGTTCCAGATGATCGGGAACAGGAAGTTCCAGATCCCCAGGAACAGGAGAGGATGTTCCAGATCCCCGGCACACAAGACAGGAAGTTCCAGATCCCCGGGAACAGGACAGGAATTTCCAGATCCCTGGGAACAGAACAGGACAGGAATTTCCAGATGCCGGGGAAAAGGACAGGAAGTTTCAGATCGCCGGGAACAGAACAGGAAGTTCCAGATGATCGGGAACAGGAAGTTCCAGATCGCAGGGAACAGGAGAGGAAGTTCCAGATGCCCGGAAACTGGACAGGAAGATCCAGATCCCCGGGAACAGGACAGGAAGTTGCAGATCCCCGGGAAAAGGAATTTCCAGATACCCGGGACCAGAACAGGAAGTTCCAGATCCCCGGGAACAGGACAGGAAGTTCCAGATCCCCGGGAACAAGACAGGAAGTTCCAGATCTCCAGGAACAGGACAGGAAATTCCAGATCCCGGGAACAGGACAGGAAGTTCCAGATCCCTGGGAACACAACAGGACAGGAATTTCCAGATGCCCGGGAACAGGACAGGAAGTTCCATAACCCTGGGAACAGGACAGGAAGTTCCAGATCCCCGGGACACAGGACAGGAATTTCCAGATCCCCGGAAACCGAACAGGAAGTTCAGGATCCCCGGGAACAGAACAGGATGTCCCAGATCCCCGGGCACAGGACAGGAAGTTCCAGATCCCAGGGAACAGGACAGGAAGTTCCAGATTTACGGGAAGAGGACTGGAAGTTACAGAACCCCGGGAACAGGACAGAAAATTCCAGATCCCTGGGAACCGGAAGTTCAAGATCCCCGGGAACAGGACAGGAAGTTCCATATCCCCGGGAATAGGACGGGAATTTCCAGATATCCGGGAACAGGACAGGAAGTTACATATCGCCAGGAACAGGACGGGAAGTTCCAGATACCCGGGAACATTACAGGAAGTTCCAGATGATCGGGAACAGGAAGTTCCAGATCCCCAGGAACAGGAGAGGATGTTCCAGATCCCCGGGACACAAGACAGGAAGTTCCAGATCCCCGGGAACAGAACAGGAAGTTCCAGAGGGCCGGGAACAGGAAGTTCCAGATCCACGGGAACAGAACAGGAAGTTCCAGACCCCCGTGAACAAGAATTTCCAGATCCCCGGGAACAGGACAAGAAGTTCCATATCCATGGGAACTGGACAGGAATATCGAAATCCCCGGAAATAGGACAGGAAGTTCCAGATCCCTGGGAACAGGACAGGAAGTTCCAGATTCCAAAGAACAGGAAGTTCCAGATCCCCGGGAACAGGACAGGAAGTTCCAGATCCCATAAACAAGACAGGAAATTCCAGATCCCCAGGAAAGGACAGGAAGTTGCAGATCCCTGGGAACAGAACAGGATAGGAATTTCCAGATGCCCGGGACCAGGACAAGAATTTCCAGATTACCGGGACACAGGACAGGAAGTTCCAGATACCCGGGAACATTACAGGAAGTTCCAGATGATCGGGAACAGGAAGTTTCAGATCCCCAGGAACAGGAGAGGATGTTCCAGATCCCCGGGACACAGGACAGGAAGATCCAGATCCCCGGGAATAGGAAAGGAGTTCCAGATCCCCGGGAAAAGGACACGAAGTACCAGATTCCCGGAAACTGGACAGGAAGATCCAAATCCCCGGGAATAGGAAAGGAGTTCCAGATACCCAGGAAAAGGACACGAAGTACCAGATACCCTGGAACAGGACAGGAAGTTGCAGATCCCCGGGAACAGGAAGTTCCAGATCCCCCGGAACAGGACAGGAAGTTCCCGATCCCATAAACAAGACAGGAAGTTCCAGATCACCGGGAACAGGACAGGAAGTTCCAGATCCCTAAGAACAGAACAGGACAGGAATTTCCAGATACCCGGGACCAGTACAAGAATTTCCAGATCCCCAGGACACAGGACAGGAAGTACCAGAAACCCGGGAACATTAAAGGAAGTTCAAGATGATCGGGAACAGGAAGTTACAGATCCCCGGGATCAAGAGAGGACGTTCCAGATCCCCGGGACACAGGACAGGAAGTTCCAGATCCCCGGAAACTGGACAGGAAGATCCGGATCTCCGGGAATAGGACAGGAAGTTCCAGATCCACGGGAAAAGGACACGAAGTACCAGATCCCCTGGAACAGGACTGGAAGTTGCAGATCCCCGGGAACAGGAAGTTCCAGATACCGGGGAAGAGAACAGGATGTTCCAGATCCCCAGGACCAGGACAGGAACTTCCAGATCGCCGGGAACAGGACAGGAAGTTCCAGATCCTGGGAAAAGGACCCCGGGAAGAGGACAGGAAGTTCCAGATCCCGGGAAAAGGACAGGATCTTCCAGATCCCCGGGAACATGACAGGAAATTCCAGATCCCCAGGAACAGGAAGTTCCAGATCCCCGGGACACAGGAAAGGAAGTTCCAGATCCCCGGGACACAGGACAGGAAGTTCCAGATCACCAGAAAAATGACAGGAAGATCCAGATCCCCGGGAACAGGACAGGAAATTCCAGATCCTCAGGAACAGGAAGTTCCAGATCCCCGGGACACAGGACAGGAAGTTCCAGATCTCTGGGAACAGGACATGAATTTCCAGATCGCCAGAAACAGGACGGGAAGTTCCAGATCTCAAGGAACAGGAAAGGAAATTCCAGATTCCCAGGAAGAGGAAGTTCCAGATCCCCGGGAACAGGACAGGAATTTCCAGATCCACAGGAAACGGACAGGAAGTTTCAAATCTCCGGGAACAGGACAGGAAGATCCAGAAACCGGGAACAGGAAGTTCCAGATCCCCGGTAACAGGAGAGGAAGGAAGATATCCATCAGAACAAGACAGGCATTTCCAGATCCCCGGGAACAGGACAGGAAGTTCCAGACCCCGGGAACAGGAAGTTCTAGATCCCCGGGAACAGGACAGGAAGTTCCAGATCCCAGGAACAAGACAGGAAATTCAAGATCCCCGGGAACAGGACAGGAATTTCCAGATCCCTGGGAACAGAACAGGACAGGAATTTCCAGATGCCGGGGAAAAGGACAGGAAGTTTCAGATCGCCGGGAACAGAACAGGAAGTTCCAGATGATCGGGAACAGGAAGTTCCAGATCGCAGGGAACAGGAGAGGAAGTTCCAGATGCCCGGAAACTGGACAGGAAGATCCAGATCCCCGGGAACAGGACAGGAAGTTGCAGATCCCCGGGAAAAGGAAGTTCCAGATACCCGGGACCAGAACAGGAAGTTCCAGATCCCCGGGAACAGGACAGGAAATTCCAGATCCCGGGAACAGGACAGGAAGTTCCAGATCCCCGGGAATAGGACAGGAAGTTCCAGATCCCTGGGAACACAACAGGACAGGAATTTCCAGATGCCCGGGAACAGGACAGGAAGTTCCATAACCCTGGGAACAGGACAGGAAGTTCCAGATCCCCGGGACACAGGACAGGAATTTCCAGATCCCCGGAAACCGAACAGGAAGTTCAGGATCCCCGGGAACAGAACAGGATGTCCCAGATCCCCGGGCACAGGACAGGAAGTTCCAGATCCCAGGGAACAGGACAGGAAGTTCCAGATTGCCGGGAACAGTACAGGAAGTTCCAGAGCCCTGGGAACAGGATAGGAAGTTCCAGATCCCCGGAAACAGGACAGGAAGTTCCAGATCCCCGGGAAGAGGACAAGAAGTTCCAGAGGGCCGGGAACAGGAAGTTCCAGATCCCCGGGAACAGGACCGGAAGTTCCAGATCCCCGGGACACAGGACAGGAAGTTCCAGATCCCCGGGAACAGAACAGGAAGTTCCAGAGCTCCGGGAACAGGAAGTTCCAGATCCACGGGAACAGAACAGGAAGTTCCAGACCGCCGTGAACAAGAAGTTCCAGATCCCCGGGAACAGGACAAGAAGTTCCATATCCATGGGAACTGGACAGGAATATCGAAATCCCCGGGAACAGGACAGGAAGTTCCAGATCCCCGGGAACAGGACAGGAAGTTCCAGATCCCAAAGAACAGGATGTTCCAGATCCCCGGGAACAGGACAGGAAGTTCCAGATCCCAAAGAACAGGAAGTTCCAGATCCCCGGGAACAGAACAGGATGTTCCAGATCCCCAGGAACAGGACAGGAAGTTCCAGATCGCCGGGAACAGGACAGGAAGTTCCAGATCCCAGGAAAAGGACCCCGGGAACAGGACAGGAAGTTCCAGATCCCAGGAAAAGGACCCCGGGAACAGGACAGGAAGTTCCAGATCCCTAAGAACAGAACAGGACAGGAAGTTCCATATCCCCGGGAACAGGAAGTTCCAGATCCCCCGGAACAGGACAGGAAGTTCCCGATCCCATAAACAAGACAGGAAGTTCCAGATCACCGGGAACAGGACAGGAAGTTCCAGATCCCTAAGAACAGAACAGGACAGGAATTTCCAGATACCCGGGACCAGTACAAGAATTTCCAGATCCCCAGGACACAGGACAGGAAGTACCAGAAACCCGGGAACATTAAAGGAAGTTCAAGATGATCGGGAACAGGAAGTTCCAGATCCCCGGGATCAAGAGAGGACGTTCCAGATCCCCGGGACACAGGACAGGAAGTTCCAGATACCCGGGAACATTACAGGAAGTTCCAGATGATCGGGAACAGGAAGTTTCAGATCCCCAGGAACAGGAGAGGATGTTCCAGATCCCCGGGACACAGGACAGGAAGATCCAGATCCCCGGGAATAGGAAAGGAGTTCCAGATCCCCGGGAAAAGGACACGAAGTACCAGATTCCCGGAAACTGGACAGGAAGATCCAAATCCCCGGGAATAGGAAAGGAGTTCCAGATACCCAGGGAAAGGACACGAAGTACCAGATACCCTGGAACAGGACAGGAAGTTGCAGATCCCCGGGAACAGGAAGTTCCAGATACCCGGGAACAGAACAGGATGTTCCAGATCCCCAGAAACAGGACAGGATGTTCCAGATCCCCGGGAACAGGACAGGAATTTCCAGATCCCGGGAAAAGGACAGGATCTTCCAGATACCCGGGAACAGGACAGCAAGTTCAAGATCCCGGGAAAAGGACAGGAAGTTCCAGAACCCCGGGAACAGGACAGGAAGTTCCAGATCCCTGAGAACAGGACAGGACAGGAATTTCCAGAAGCCCGGGAAAAGGAGAGGAAGTTCCATATCCCCGGGAACAGGACAGGAAGTTTCAGATCCCCTGGACACAGGACAGGAAGTTCCAGACCCCCGGGAACAGAACAGGAAGTTCCAGAGGGCCGGGAACAGGAAGTTCCAGATCCCCGGGACACAGGAAAGGATGTTCCAGATCCCCGGGACACAGGACAGGAATATCCAGATCCCTGGAAAAATGACAGGAAGATCCACATCCCCAGGAACAGGACAGGAAATTCCAGATCACCGGGAACAGGAAGTTCCAGATCCCCGGGACCAGGACAGGAAGGTCCAGATCGCCGGGAATACGACAGGAAGTTCCAGATCTCCGGGAACAGGTCAGGAAGTTCCAAATCTCCAGGAACAGGACTCGAAGTTCCAGATGTCCGGGAACGGGGCAGGAAATTCCAGATCCCCAGGAACAGGAAGTTCTAGATCCTCGGAAGCAGGACAGGAAGTTCTAGATCCCCGGGAACAGGACAGGAAGTTCCAGATCTCCGGGAACAAGACATGAATTTCCAGATCGCCAGGAACAGGACGGGAAGTTCCAGATCTCAAGGAACAGGAAAGGAAATTCCAGATTCCCAGGAAGAGGAAGTTCCAGATCCCCGGGAACAGGACAGGAATTTCCAGATCCACAGGAAACGGACAGGAAGTTTCAAATTTCCGGGAACAGGACAGGAAGATCCAGATCCCCGGGAACAGGAAGTTCCAGATCCCCGGTAACAGGAGAGGAAGGAAGATATCCATCGGAACAAGACAGGCATTTCCAGATCCCCGGGAACAGGACAGGAAGTTCCAGACCCCAGGAACAGGAAGTTCCAGATCCCCGGTAACAGGAGAGGAAGGAAGATATCCATCAGAACAAGACAGGCATTTCCAGATCCCCGGGAACAGGACAGGAAGTTCCAGACCCCGGGAAGAGGAAGTTCCAGATCCCTGGGAACAGGACAGGAAGTTCCAGATCCCGGGAACAAGAGGAAATTCCAGATCCCGGGAACAAGACAGGAAATTCCAGATCCCCGGGAACAGGACAGGAATTTCCAGATCCCTGGGAACAGAACAGGACAGGAATTTCCAGATGCCGGGGAACAGGACAGGAAGTTCCAGATCCCTGGGAACAGGACAGGAAATTCCAGATCCCCAAGAACAGGAAGTTCCAGATCCCTGGGACACAGGACAGGAAGTTCCAGATCTCCGGGAACAGGACATGAATTTCCAGATCGCCAGGAACAGGACGAGAAGTTCCAGATCTCAAGGAACAGGACAGGAAATTCCAGATTCCCAGGAAGAGGAAGTTCCACATCCCCGGAAACAGGACAGGAAGTTCCAGATCCCTGGGGAGAGGACAGGAATTTCCAGATGGCCGGGAACAGGAAGTTCCAGATCCCCGGGAACAGGACAGGAAGTTCTAGATCCCCGGGACGCAGGACAGGAAGTTCCAGATCCCCGGGAACAGGAAAGCAAGTTCCAGATCCCCGGAGAACAGGACAAGAAGTTCCAGATCCCCGGGAACCAGACAGGAAGTTCCAGATCTCCGGGAAGAGGACAGGAAGTTCCAGATCCACGGGAACAGGACAGGAAGTTTCAGATATCCGGGAAGAGGACAGGAAGTTCCAGATCCCCGGGAACAGGACAGGAATTTCCAGATCCCCGGGAACAAGAAGATCCAGATCCCCGGGAACAGGACAGGAAGTTCCAGGTCCCCGGGAACAGGACAGTAAGTTCCAGATTCCGGGGAACAGGACAGGAAATTCCAGATCCCCGGGAACAGGACAGGAAATTCCAGATCCCCGGGAACAGGACAGGAATTTCCAGATCCCCGGGACACAGGACAGGAAGGTCGAGATCTCCGGGAACAGGACAGGAAGTTCCGGATTTCCGGGAACAGGACAGGAATTTCCATATCGCCAGGAACAGGATGGGAAGTTCCAGATGCCTGGGAACAGGACAGGAAATTCCAGATCCCGAGGAACAGGAAGTTACAGATCCCCGGGACACAGGTCTGGAAGTTCCAGATTGCCGGGAATAGGACAGGAAGTTCCAGAGCCCTGGGAACAGGACAGGAAGTTCAAGATCCCTGGAAACAGGACAGGAAGTTGAAGATCCCCGGGAAGAGTACAGGAAGTTCCAGATGGCCGGGAACAGGAAGTTCCAGATCCCTGGGAACAAGACCGGAAGTTCCAGATCCCCGGGACACAGACCAGGAAGTTCCAGATCCCCGGGAACAGAAAAGGAAGTTCCAGATCTCTGGGAACAGGAAGTTCCAGATCCCTGGGAAGAGGACAGGAAGGTCCAGATGGCCGGGAACAGGAAGTTCCAGATCCCTGGGAACAGGACAGGAAGTTCCAGATCCCCGGAAACAGGACAGGAAGTTCCAGATCCCTGGGAAGAGGACAGGAAGTTCCAGATGGCCGGGAACAGGAAGTTCCAGATCCCCGGGAACAGGACAGGAAGTTGCATATGGATGGGAACAGGACAGGAATTTACAGATCCCCGGGAACAGGACAGGAAGTTCCAGGTCCCCGGGAACAGGACAGGAAGTTCCAGATCCCCGGAAACAGGACAGGAAGTTCCAGGTCCCCGGGAACAGGACAGGAAGTTCCAGATCCCCGGAAACAGGACAGGAAGTTCCAGGTTCCCGGGAACAGCACAGGAATTTCCAGATCCCCGGGACACAGGAAAGGAAGTTCCAGATCCCAGGGAACAGGAGAGGAAGTTCCAGATCTCCGGGTACAGGAAGTTCCAGATCCACGGGAACAGAACAGGAAGTTCAAGATCCCCGTGAACATGAAGTTCCAGATCCCTGGGAACAGGACAGGAAGTTCCATATCCATGGGAACCGGACAGGAAGTTCCAGATCCCCGGGAACAGGACAAGAAGTTCCAGATCCCCGGGAACAGGAAGTTCCAGATCCCCGGGAACAGGACAGGAAGTTCCAGATCCCATAAAAAGACAGGAAGTTCCAGATAACCGGGAACAGTACAGGAAGTTCCAGATCCCTGGGAACAGAACAGGACAGGAATATCCAGATGGCCGGGACCAGGACAAGAATTTCCAGATCCCCGGGACACAGGACAGGAAGTTCCAGATACCCGGGAACATTACAGGAAGTTCCAGATGATCGGGAACAGGAAGTTCCAGATCCCCAGGAACAATAGAGGACGTTCCAGATCCCCGGGACACAGGACAGGAAGTTCCAGATCCCCGGAAACTGGACAGGAATATCCAGATCCCCGGGAATAGGACAGGAAGTTCCAAATCCCCGGGAAAATGACACGAAGTACCAGATCCCCTGGAACAAGACAGGAAGTTGCAGATCCCCGGGAACAGGAAGTTCCAGATACCCGGGAACAGAACAGGATGTTCCAGATCCCCAGGAACAGGACAGGAATTTCCAGATCCCAGGGAACAGGACAGGAAGTTCCAGATCCCGGGAAAAGGACAGGATCTTCCAGATCCCCGGGAACAGGACAGGAAGTTCCACATCTCCGGGAACAGGACAGGAAGTTTCAGATCCCTGGGAACAGAACAGGAAAGGAATTTCCAGAAGCCCGGGAAAAGGAGAGGAAGTTCCATATCCCCGGGAACAGGACAGGAAGTTCCAGATCCCTGGAACACAGGACAGGAAGATCCAGATCCTCGGGAACAGAACAGGAAGTTCCAGAGGGACTGGAACAGGAAGCTCCATATCCCCGGGACACAGGAAAGGAAGTTCCAGATCCCTGGGACACAGGACAGGAAGTCCCAGATCCCCGGAAAAATGACAGGAAGATCCAGATCCCCGGGAACAGGACAGGAAATTCCAGATCCCCAGGAAGAGGAAGTTCCAGATCCCCAGAACACAGGACAGGAAGATCCAGATCTCCGGGAACAGGACATGAATTTCCAGATCGACAGGAACAGGACAGGAAGTTCCAGATCTCAAGGAACAGGACAGGAAATTCCAGATTCCCAGGAAGAGGAAGTTCCAGATCCCCAGAAATAGGACAGGAAGTTCCAGATCCCTGGGAAGAGGACAGGAAGTTCCAGATGGCCGGGAACAGGAAGTTCCAGATCCCCGGGAACAGGACAGGACGTTCCAGATCCCCGGGACACAGAACAGGAATTTCCAGGTCCCCGGGAACAGGAAAGGAAGTTCCAGATCCCCGGTGAACAGGACAAGAAGTTCCAGATCCCCGGAACAGGATAGGAAGTTGCATATGGATGGGAACAGGACAGGAATTTCCAGATCCCCGGGAACAGGACAGGAAGTTCCAGGTCCCCGGGAACAGGACAGGAAGTTCCAGATTCCCGGAAACAGGACAGGAATTTCCAGATCCCCAGGACACAGGACAGGAAGTTCCAGATCCACGGGACACAGGAAAAGACGTTCCAGATCCCCAGGAACAGGACAGGAAGTTCCATATACATGGGAACAGGACAGGAATTTCCAGATCCCTGGAACAGGACAGGAAGTTCCAGATCCCCGGGACAAGGAGCAGGAATTTCCAGGTCCCCGGGAACAGGAAAGGAAGTTCCAGATCCCCGGTGAACAGGACAAGAAGTTCCATATCCCCGCGAACCAGACAGGAAGTTCCAGATCTCCGGGAACAGGACAGGAAGTTCCAGATCCACGGGAACTGGACAGGAAGTTTCAGATATCCGGGAACAGGACAGGAAGTTCCAGATCCCCGGGAACAGGAATTTCCAGATCCCCGGGAACAGGACAGGAAGTTCCAGGTCCCCGGGAACAGGACAAGAAGTTCCAGATTCCCGGGAACAGGACAGGAATTTCCAGATCCCCGGGACACAGGACGGGAAGTTCCAGATCCCCGGGAACAGGATAGGAAGTTCCAGATCCCCGGGACACAGGACAAGATGTTCCAGATCCCCGGAACAGGACAGGAAGTTCCAGATCCCTGGGAACAGGAAAGGAAGTTCCAGATCCCCGGTGAAGAGGACAAGAAGTTCCAGATCCCCGAGAACCCAACAGGAAGTTCCAGATCTCTGGGAACAGGACAGTAAGATCCAGATCCCCGGGAACAGGAATTTACAGATCCCCGGGACACAGGTCAGGAAGTTCCAGATTGCCGGGAACAGGACAGGAAGTTCCAGAGCCCTGGGAACAGGACAGGAATTTCCAGATCCCCGGGACACAGGACAGGAAGGTCCAGATCCCCGGGAACAGGACAGGAAGTTCCAGATCTCCGGGAACAGGACAGGAAGTTCCAGATAGACAGGAACAGGACGGGAAGATCCAGATGCCCGGGAACAGTACAGGAAATTCCAGATACCGAGGAACAGGAAGTTACAGATCCCCGGGACACAGGTGAGGAAGTTCCAGTATGCCGGGAACAGGACAGGAAGTTCCAGAGCCCTGGGAACAGGACAGGAAGTTCCAGCTCCCCGGAAACAGGACAGGAAGTTGAAGATCCCCGGGAACAGAAAAGGACGTTCCAGATCTCCGGGAACAGGAAGTTCCAGATCCACGGGAACAGGAAAGAAGTTCCATATCGATGGGAACAGGACAGGAATATCCAGATCCCCGGGAACCGGACAGGAAGTTCCAGATCCCGGGAACAGGACAGGAAGTTCCAGATCCCTGGGAACAGGAAGATCCAGATCCCTGGGAACAGGACAGGAAATTCCAGATCCCCAGGAACAGGAAGTTCCAGATCCCCGGGACACAGGACAGGAAGTTCCAGATCTCCGGGAACAGTACATGAATTTCCAGATCGCCAGGAACAGGACGGGAAGTTCCAGATCTCAAGTAACAGGACAGGAATTTCCAGTTTCCCAGGAAGAGGAAGTTCCAGATCCCCAGAAACAGGACAGGAAGTTCCAGATCCCTGGGAAGAGGACAGGAAGTTCCAGAGGGCCGGGAACAGGAAGTTCCTGATCCCTGGGAACAAGACAGGAAGTTCCAGATCCCCGGGACACAGGACAGGAAGTTCCAGATCCCCGGGAACAGGAAAGGAAGTTCCAGATCCCCGGTGAACAGGACAAGAAGTTCCAGATCCCCGGGAATCAGACAGGAAGATCCAGATCTCCGGAACAGGACAGGAAGTTCCAGATCCCTGTTCCAGATGGCCGGGAACAGGAAGTTCCAGATCCCCGGGAACAGGACCGGAAGTTCCAGATCCCCGGGACACAGGACAGGAAGTTCCAGATCCCCGGGAACAGAAAAGGAAGTTCCAGATCTCCGGGAACAGGAAGTTCCAGATCCAGGGAACAGGACAGGACGTTCCAGATCCCTGGAAACAGGAAGATCCAGATCCCTGGGAACAGGACAGGAAATTCCAGATCCCCAGGAACAGGAAGTTCCAGATCCCCGGGACACAGGACAGAAAGTTCCAGATCTCCGGGAACAGTACATGAATTTCCAGATCGCCAGGAACAGGACGGGAAGTTCCAGATCTCAAGTAACAGGACAGGAATTTCCAGTTTCCCAGGAAGAGGAAGTTCCAGATCCCCAGAAACAGGACAGGAAGTTCCAGATCCCTGGGAAGAGGACAGGAAGTTCCAGATGGCCGGGAACAGGAAGTTCCTGATCCCTGGGAAGAGGACAGGAAGTTCCAGATCTCCGGGAACAGGAAAGGAAGTTCCAGATCCCCGAGAACAGGACAAGAAGTTCCAGATCCCCGGGAATCAGACAGGAAGTTCCAGATCTCCGGGAACAGGACAGGAAGTTCCAGATCCACGGGAACAGGACAGGAAGTTTCAGATATCCGGGATAAGGACAGGAAGTTTCAGATCCCCGGGAACATGAAGTTCCAGATCCCCGGGAACAGGACAGGAAGTTGCATATGGATGGGAACAGGACAGGAAGTTCCAGATCCCCAGGAACAGGAGAGGACGTTCCAGATCCCCGGGACACAGGACAGGAAGTTCCAGATCCCCGGAAACTGGACAGGAAGATCCAGATCCCCGGGAATAGGACAGGAAGTTCCAGATCCCCGGGAAAAGGACACGAAGTACCAGATCCCCTGGAACAGGACAGGAAGTTGCAGATCCCCGGGAACAGGAAGTTGCAGATCCCCGGGAACAGAACAGGATGTTCCAGATCCCCAGGAACAGGACAGGAAGTTCCAGATCCCAGTGAACTGGACAGGAATTTCCATATCCCGGGAAAAGGACAGGATCTTCCAGATCCCCGGGAACAGGACAGGAAGTTCCAGATCCCAGGGAACAGGACAGTAAGTTCCAGATCCCCGGAACACAGGACAGGAAGATCCAGATCCTCGGGAACAGAACAGGAAGTTCCAGTGGGCCGGGAACAGGAAGTTCCAGATCCCCGGGACACAGGAAAGGAAGTTCCAGATCCCCGGGACACAGGACAGGAAGTTCCAGATCCCCGGAAAAATGACAGGAATATCCAGATCCCCGGGAACAGGACAGGAAATTCCAGATCCCCAGGAACAGGAAGTTCCAGATCCCCAGGACACAGGACAGGAAGTTCCAGATCTCCGGGAACAGGACAGGAAGTTCCAGATCGCCAGGAACAGGACGGGAAGTTCCAGATCTCAAGTAACAGGACAGGAATTTCCAGTTTCCCAGGAAGAGGAAGTTTCTGATCCCCAGAAACAGGACAGGAAGTTCCAGATCCCTGGGAAGAGAACAGGAAGTTCCAGATGGCCAGGAACAGGAAGTTCCTGATCCCTGGGAACAAGACAGGAAGTTCCAGATCCCCGGGACACAGGACAGGAAGTTCCAGATCCCCGGGAACAGGAAAGGAAGTTCCAGATCCCCGGTGAACAGGATAAGAAGTTCCAGATCCCCGGGAATCAGACAGGAAGTTCCAGATCTCTGGGAACAGGACAGGAAGTTCCAGATCCACGGGAACAGGACAGGAAGTTTCAAATATCCGGGATAAGGACAGGAAGTTCCAGATCCCCGGGAACATGAAGTTCCAGATCCCCGGGAACAGGACAGGAAGTTGCATGTAGATGGGAACAGGACAGGAATTTCCAAATCCCTGGGAACAGGACAGGAATTTCCAGGTCTCCGGGAACAGGACAGGAAGTTCCAGATTCCCGGGAACATTCCAGGAAATTCCAGATCCCCGGAAACAGGATAGGAAATTCCAGATCCCCGGGAACAGCACAGGAATTTCCAGATCCCAGGGTCACAGGACAGGAAGTTCCAGATCCCCGGGAACAGGACAGGAAGTCCAGATCTCCGGGAACAGGAAGTTCCAGATCCACGGGAACAGAACAAGAAGTTCCAGATCCCGTGAACATGAAGTTCCAGATCCCTGGGAACAGGACAGGAAGTTCCAGATCCCAGGGAACAGGACAGGAAGTTCCAGATCCCCGGGAAGAGGACAGGAAGTTCCAGATCCCCGGGAACAGGACAGGAAGTTCCAGATCCCCGGGTAAAGGAAGTTCCAGATCCCCGGGAACAGGACAGGAAGTTCCAGATCCCATAAACAAGACAGGAAGTTCCAGATCCCAGGGAACAGGACAGGAATTTCCAGATCCCTGGGAACAGAACAGGACAGGAATTTCCAGATGCCGGGACCAGGACAAGAATTTCCAGATCCCCGGGACACAGGACAGGAAGTTCCAGATACCTGGGAACATTACAGGAAGTTCCAGATGATCGGGAACAGGAAGTTCCAGATCCCCGGGAACAGGAAGTTCCAGATACCCGGGAACAGAACAGGATGTTCCAGATCCCCAGGAACAGGACAGGAAGTTCCAGATCCCAGGGAACTGGACAGGAATTTCCAGATCCCGGGAAAAGGACAGGATCTTCCAGATCCCCGGGAACAGGACAGGAATTTCCAGATCCCGGGAACAGGACAGGAAGTTCCAGATCCCAGGGAACAGGACAGGAAGTTCCAGATCCCCGGGACACAGGACAGGAAGATCCAGATCCTCGGGAACAGAACAGGAAGTTCCAGTGGGCCGGGAACAGGAAGTTCCAGATCCCCGGGACACAGGAAAGGAAGTTCCAGATCCCCGGGACACAGGACAGGAAGTTCCAGATCCCCGGAAAAATGACAGGAATATCCAGATCTCCGGGAACAGGACAGGAAATTCCAGATCCCCAGGAATAGGAAGTTCCAGATCCCCAGGACACAGGACAGGAAGTTCCAGATCTCTGGGAACAGGACATGAATTTCCAGATCGCCAGGAACAGGATGGGAAGTTCCAGATCTCAAGGAACAGGACAGGAAATTCCAGATTCCCTGGAAGAGGAAGTTCCAGATCCCCGGAAACAGGACAGGAAGTTCCAGATCCCTGGGAATAGGACAGGAAGTTCCAGATGGCCGGGAACAGGAAGTTCCAGATCCCCGGGAACAGAACAGGATGTTCCAGATCCCCGGGACACAGGACAGGAAGTTCCAGATCCCCGGGAACAGGACAGGAAGTTCCAGATCCCCGGGACACAGGACAAGACGTTCCAGATCACCGGGAACAGGACAGGAAGTTCCATATCCATGGGAACAGGACAGGAATTTCCAGATCCCTGGAAACAGGACAGGAAGTTCCAGATCCCCGGGAACAAGACAGGAATTTCCAGATCCCCGGGACACAGGACAGGAAGTTCCACATCCCCGGGAACAGGACAGGAAGTTTCAGATCACCGGGACACAGGACAGAAAGTTCCAGATCCCCGGGAACAGAACAGGAAGTTCATGATCCCCGGGAACAGAACAGGATGTCCCAGATCCCCGGGCACAGGACAGGAAGTTCCAGATCCCCGGGAACAGGACAGGAAGTTCCAGATCCCCGGGAAGAGGACAGGAAATTCCAGAACCCCGGGAACAGGACAGGAAATTCCAGAACCCCGGGAACCGGAAGTTCAAGATCCCCTGGAACAGGACAGGAAGTTCCATATCCCCGGGAATATGACGGGAAGTTCCAGATCTCCGGGAAGAGGACAGGAAGTTCCAGATCGCCAGGAACAGGACAGGAAGTTCCAGATCCCTGGGAACACAACAGGACAGGAATTTCCAGATCCCCGGGAACAGGACAGGAAGTTCCATATCCCCGGGAACAGGACAGGAAGTTCCAGATTGTCAGGAACAGGACAGGAAATTCCAGAGCCCTGGGAACAGGACAGGAAGTTCCAGATCGCCAGGAACAGGATGGGAATTTCCAGATGCCCGGGAAGAGGACAGGAAATTCCAGATCCCCAGGAACAGGAAGTTCCAGATCCCCGGGACACAGGTCAGGAAGTTCCAGATTGTCGGGAACAGTACAGGAATTTCCAGAGCCCTGGGAACAGGACAGGAAGTTCCAGATCCCCAGAAACAGGAGCGGAAGTTCCAGATACCCGGGACACATGACAGGAAGTTCCAGATCCCCGGGAACAGAAAAGGAAGTTCCAGATCTCCGGGAACAGGAAGTTCCAGATCCAGGGAACAGGACAGGAATTTCCAGTTTCCCAGGAAGAGGAAGTTCCAGATCCCCAGAAACAGGACAGGAAGTTCCAGATCCCTGGGAAGAGGACAGGAAGTTCCAGATGGCCGGGAACAGGAAGTTCCTGATCCCTGGGAAGAGGACAGGAAGTTCCAGATCTCCGGGAACAGGAAAGGAAGTTCCAGATCCCCGAGAACAGGACAAGAAGTTCCAGATCCCCGGGAATCAGACAGGAAGTTCCAGATCTCCGGGAACAGGACAGGAAGTTCCAGATCCACGGGAACAGGACAGGAAGTTTCAGATATCCGGGATAAGGACAGGAAGTTCCAGATCCCCGGGAACAGGACAGGAAGTTGCATATGGATGGGAACAGGACAGGAAGTTCCAGATCCCCAGGAACAGGAGAGGACGTTCCAGATCCACGGGACACAGGACAGGAAGTTCCAGATCCCCGGAAACTGGACAGGAAGATCCAGATCCCCGGGAATAGGACAGGAAGTTCCAGATCCCCGGGAAAAGGACACGAAGTACCAGATCCCCTGGAACAGGACAGGAAGTTGCAGATCCCCGGGAACAGGAAGTTGCAGATCCCCGGGAACAGAACAGGATGTTCCAGATCCCCAGGAACAGGACAGGAAGTTCCAGATCCCAGTGAACTGGACAGGAATTTCCATATCCCGGGAAAAGGACAGGATCTTCCAGATCCCCGGGAACAGGACAGGAAGTTCCAGATCCCAGGGAACAGGACAGTAAGTTCCAGATCCCCGGAACACAGGACAGGAAGATCCAGATCCTCGGGAACAGAACAGGAAGTTCCAGTGGGCCGGGAACAGGAAGTTCCAGATCCCCGGGACACAGGAAAGGAAGTTCCAGATCCCCGGGACACAGGACAGGAAGTTCCAGATCCCCGGAAAAATGACAGGAATATCCAGATCCCCGGGAACAGGACAGGAAATTCCAGATCCCCAGGAACAGGAAGTTCCAGATCCCCAGGACACAGGACAGGAAGTTCCAGATCTCCGGGAACAGGACAGGAAGTTCCAGATCGCCAGGAACAGGACGGGAAGTTCCAGATCTCAAGTAACAGGACAGGAATTTCCAGTTTCCCAGGAAGAGGAAGTTTCTGATCCCCAGAAACAGGACAGGAAGTTCCAGATCCCTGGGAAGAGAACAGGAAGTTCCAGATGGCCGGGAACAGGAAGTTCCTGATCCCTGGGAACAAGACAGGAAGTTCCAGATCCCCGGGACACAGGACAGGAAGTTCCAGATCCCCGGGAACAGGAAAGGAAGTTCCAGATCCCCGGTGAACAGGATAAGAAGTTCCAGATCCCCGGGAATCAGACAGGAAGTTCCAGATCTCCGGGAACAGGACAGGAAGTTCCAGATCCACGGGAACAGGACAGGAAGTTTCAGATATCCGGGATAAGGACAGGAAGTTCCAGATCCCCGGGAACATGAAGTTCCAGATCCCCGGGAACAGGACAGGAAGTTGCATGTGGATGGGAACAGGACAGGAATTTCCAAATCCCTGGGAACAGGACAGGAATTTCCAGGTCTCCGGGAACAGGACAGGAAGTTCCAGATTCCCGGGAACATTCCAGGAAATTCCAGATCCCCGGAAACAGGATAGGAAATTCCAGATCCCCGGGAACAGCACAGGAATTTCCAGATCCCCGGGACACAGGACAGGAAGTTCCAGATCCCCGGGAACAGGACAGGAAGTCCAGATCTCCGGGAACAGGAAGTTCCAGATCCACGGGAACAGAACAAGAAGTTCCAGATCCCGTGAACATGAAGTTCCAGATCCCTGGGAACAGGACAGGAAGTTCCAGATCCCAGGGAACAGGACAGGAAGTTCCAGATCCCCGGGAAGAGGACAGGAAGTTCCAGATCCCCGGGAACAGGACAGGAAGTTCCAGATCCCCGGGTAAAGGAAGTTCCAGATCCCCGGGAACAGGACAGGAAGTTCCAGATCCCATAAACAAGACAGGAAGTTCCAGATCCCAGGGAACAGGACAGGAATTTCCAGATCCCTGGGAACAGAACAGGACAGGAATTTCCAGATGCCGGGACCAGGACAAGAATTTCCAGATCCCCGGGACACAGGACAGGAAGTTCCAGATACCTGGGAACATTACAGGAAGTTCCAGATGATCGGGAACAGGAAGTTCCAGATCCCCGGGAACAGGAAGTTCCAGATACCCGGGAACAGAACAGGATGTTCCAGATCCCCAGGAACAGGACAGGAAGTTCCAGATCCCAGGGAACTGGACAGGAATTTCCAGATCCCGGGAAAAGGACAGGATCTTCCAGATCCCCGGGAACAGGACAGGAATTTCCAGATCCCGGGAACAGGACAGGAAGTTCCAGATCCCAGGGAACAGGACAGGAAGTTCCAGATCCCCGGGACACAGGACAGGAAGATCCAGATCCTCGGGAACAGAACAGGAAGTTCCAGTGGGCCGGGAACAGGAAGTTCCAGATCCCCGGGACACAGGAAAGGAAGTTCCAGATCCCCGGGACACAGGACAGGAAGTTCCAGATCCCCGGAAAAATGACAGGAATATCCAGATCTCCGGGAACAGGACAGGAAATTCCAGATCCCCAGGAATAGGAAGTTCCAGATCCCCAGGACACAGGACAGGAAGTTCCAGATCTCTGGGAACAGGACATGAATTTCCAGATCGCCAGGAACAGGATGGGAAGTTCCAGATCTCAAGTAACAGGACAGGAAATTCCAGATTCCCTGGAAGAGGAAGTTCCAGATCCCCGGAAACAGGACAGGAAGTTCCAGATCCCTGGGAATAGGACAGGAAGTTCCAGATGGCCGGGAACAGGAAGTTCCAGATCCCCGGGAACAGAACAGGATGTTCCAGATCCCCGGGACACAGGACAGGAAGTTCCAGATCCCCGGGAACAGGACAGGAAGTTCCAGATCCCCGGGACACAGGACAAGACGTTCCAGATCACCGGGAACAGGACAGGAAGTTCCATATCCATGGGAACAGGACAGGAATTTCCAGATCCCTGGAAACAGGACAGGAAGTTCCAGATCCCCGGGAACAAGACAGGAATTTCCAGATCCCCGGGACACAGGACAGGAAGTTCCACATCCCCGGGAACAGGACAGGAAGTTTCAGATCACCGGGACACAGGACAGAAAGTTCCAGATCCCTGGGAACAGAACAGGAAGTTCATGATCCCCGGGAACAGAACAGGATGTCCCAGATCCCCGGGCACAGGACAGGAAGTTCCAGATCCCCGGGAACAGGACAGGAAGTTCCAGATCCCCGGGAAGAGGACAGGAAATTCCAGAACCCCGGGAACAGGACAGGAAATTCCAGAACCCCGGGAACCGGAAGTTCAAGATCCCCTGGAACAGGACAGGAAGTTCCATATCCCCGGGAATATGACGGGAAGTTCCAGATCTCCGGGAAGAGGACAGGAAGTTCCAGATCGCCAGGAACAGGACAGGAAGTTCCAGATCCCTGGGAACACAACAGGACAGGAATTTCCAGATCCCCGGGAACAGGACAGGAAGTTCCATATCCCCGGGAACAGGACAGGAAGTTCCAGATTGTCAGGAACAGGACAGGAAATTCCAGAGCCCTGGGAACAGGACAGGAAGTTCCAGATCGCCAGGAACAGGATGGGAATTTCCAGATGCCCGGGAAGAGGACAGGAAATTCCAGATCCCCAGGAACAGGAAGTTCCAGATCCCCGGGACACAGGTCAGGAAGTTCCAGATTGTCGGGAACAGTACAGGAAATTCCAGAGCCCTGGGAACAGGACAGGAAGTTCCAGATCCCCAGAAACAGGACCGGAAGTTCCAGATACCCGGGACACATGACAGGAAGTTCCAGATCCCCGGGAACAGAAAAGGAAGTTCCAGATCTCCGGGAACACGAAGTTCCAGATCCACGGGAACAGGACAGGAAGTTCCAGATCCCCGTGAACAGGAAATTCCAGATCCCCGGGAACAGGAAGTTCAAGATCCCCGGGAACAGGACAGGAAGTTCCAGATCCCCAGGACACAGGACAGGAAGTTCCAGATCCCCGGGAACAGAACAGGAAGTTCCAGATGGCCGGGAACAGGAAGTTCCAGATTCCCGGGATTATGTGGGAGTAATTTCTTATTAATACAGAAACTGCCTAGACCCATTTGATATGCCAACCCTTAGGTAGGCGGAGTAAACAGAACGGAATGCTGGGAGAAAGAAGCTGAGTCAGGGAGTCGCCATGATTCTCCCACTCCAGACAGATGCAGGTTAAGATCATTCCTGGTAAGCCAGCTCATGGGCTACACAGATTAATAGAAATGGGTTAGATCAATATGTAAAAGCTAGCCAATAAGAAACTGAAACTAATGGGTCAGGCAGTGTTTAAAAGAATACATTTTCCGTGTAATTATTTCGGGTAAAGCTAGCTGGATGGCGGGACACAGCCCGCAGCTCGTATTTCAACAGAGTGGCACCCAACATGCTAATGAACTCCACGTAAAACCTGAGAGGGCTTAAAAAGGAGAGAGAGAGAATTTAAGACAGCTTTTTGCTGTTTATGGGTTGCGTGCCGCAAATAAATTGTCCTGACTCAGCAGCAGGAAAAAACTGGCTGTTTTAAAATGCCGGCTTTCTGGGCTGTGCCGCCTTTGCGATCTCTGTCTGGCTCCTGTGGGAGACAGAGCTTTTGAATGTAACATTTGGAGTAAAGCTCTATGGCTTGCTTGATGGCAATGTGGACTGCTGTGTGCCTGTAACTGTGTGTGGCTCAGGGGCACCAAATGGCTCTGAGGCAGGAGCGGCTTGGCTCAGCTCTGCCAAGCTAAACTGTGCTGGTCTCAGGCAGGAACTACCATAATTACCATAAAAACAGTGCAGTTAAGGTTTCAACTGGGCAGGACACAGATGGTACCGTATTACCTGTACATGGCACAACTTAAGTTTTTAAGAACTGCTTAACATTTTAAGAAATGCTCCTGGATAGTATAAAAAAGTTACAGATTCACAATAAAACAGATTCAGACATAAAAGACCACACTGTTGGATGAATGTACATAGGCTTGAGAGAGAGAAGAAAAAAAAATAGAGAATAAAGTTAATGGTTTAAAAAAAAAGGTAAAGTCTTTAAAGAGACAGAGTACAGATAATTATAGATTTTGAGAAATAAAGTAAAAATAAGCCACGTAAAAATGAAAAATTCACAGAGAGTCTGGATTATGTACATTGTGTTTTCTTTAAAATTTTTGACTGTAAAGGAGCTACGTACAGAGAGACATTTCATTCTATGGGCTGCCAAGTGGAACCAAAACGGATATCATGAGGGTATGACTTCAGAATTTGGGTCTAAGGATATGATGCTTTGGAAAGGGTCTTCTTTTGTTTTCACAGAGGACCAGACCCTATGGATTGCATCTATCCTGATATGGTATGATAGACCACGACCTCCCAAAAAGTTCCTGTGAACACCCTCAAAAAATTACTTCACTCAACTGGCAACTGAGATAAACCTGGCACACAGGTTACACCCTAAATGATCTGATTAACAGCGCCCCCATTCAGCAGGAAGCAGTTTGGAGAGAAAAAACTGCGCCCATGTTCCCAAAATATTGTTTGTAAATGTTCTTTTACATTTAAAGGAGGAAATGATATAGGTATGAGTAATTTGCATTGGTGTGGATTTTACAGTCAATTTTGTTATATGTATATGTATTTCTGATCTTGATTAAGGTATTATGATTGTGTAGTTCATTTAAAAATGTAATGTATAATTAAGAAATATAGGTTAATGGTTAATCATCGATAATAGTAAAGCTTGTAGTCATGTTAGTTAGATTTTCTAGATATATAGAGATACATTTCAGTTAGATAGACATTCTTCATATCTTTCAAAGACTGCAGAATATGGCATTTAATGTTTTAATAACTTAGGACTTTTCATGACAATGAGACATATCTGCTCCTGGTGGCACCAATCTACTTCGAGAGGAAGATGGGCATCGAAGAGGATCCTTATGGAGTTGGATAGCCATTTGGGCAAGAAATTGCTCTTGCCTGGACTGTTGCATAAAATGGACACAGAGAACCCGCAGAGAGAGGACTGCTGAACTTGCCTAAAGGTGAGACGGTCTTTTGGGGTTCATGACTCATGAAAGAGTCTGCGAGACATTCTGCAGAACACAGCAGATAGTGACTGAACTGTCTTTGAAATTTCCTGCTTCATGAAAATATCTGCTGGATACTATGGGCCTGAAGGCTGAAGATGGATGCCCCAACCATACAAAAGAACTTTGGGTGACTGTCCAGGCAGCGAGATGTCTCTGTCATTTCTAGAGTTTTCTTATTTCTTGTTTACTTAGGTAGTATTATATCCTTCTGGAGTCTTTGATGGAGTTGAAGAATGAATAGACAGTTATAGTTTTCCTTAGTTATGATAAAAGATAAAATAGATATAAATATTGAAACTGTAATTCTTGCATGATAACTGTTTTGCTATATGTAATTTTACTATGTTAAAGTTAAAGCCTTTCTTTTTTGTTTAAACAGAAAAAGGGGAAATGATGTGGGAGTAATTTCTTATTAATAAAGAAACTGCCTAGACACATTTGATAGGCCAACCCTTAGGTAGGCGGAGTAAACAGAACGGAATGCTGGGAGAAAGAAGCTGAGTCAGGGAGTTGCCATGATTCTCCCACTCCAGACAGATGCAGGTTAAGATCATTCCTGGTAAGCCAGCTCGTGGGCTACACAGATTAATAGAAATGGGTTAGATCAATATGTAACAGCTAGCCAATAAGAAACTGAAACTAATGGGTCAGGCAGTGTTTAAAAGAATACAGTTTCCGTGTAATTATTTCGGGTAAAGCTAGCTGGATGACGGGACACAGCCCGCCGCTCGTGTTTCAACAGAGAGAGAAGAGGGAAGTGGCCGCTTTTTTAAAGGGAGAGAAACCACGCCCCAGTGGGCTGGTACCTCAGCGGTGATAGGCTGGAGGAGTGGGAGGACCTCCCGGAACACCGAGACACAGGAAAGGAAGTTCCAGATCCCCGGGACACAGGACAGGAAGGTCCAGATCCCCGGAAAAATGACAGGAAGATCCAGATCCCCGGGAACATGACAGGAATTTCCAGATCCCTGGGAACAGGACACGAAGTACCAGATCCCCGGGAACAGGACAGGAAGTTCCAGATCCCCGGGAAAAGGAAGTTCCAGATACAAGGGAACAGAACAGGAAGTTCCAGATACCCGGGAACAGGACAGGAAGTTCCAGATCCCCGGTAACAGGACAGGAAGTTCCAGATCTCCGGGTACAGGACAGGAAATTCCAGATGCCCGGGAACAGGACAGGAATTTCCATATCCCCGGGAACAGTACAGGAAGTTCCAGATCCACGGGACACAGGACAGGAAGTTCCAGATACCCTGGAACAAAACAGGAATTTCAGGATCCCCGGGAACAGAACAGGATGTCCCAGATCCCCGGGAAAAGGACAGGAACATCCAGATCACCGGGAACAGGACAGGAAGTTCCAGATCCCCGGGAAGAGGACAGGAAGTTCCAGAACCCCGGGAACAGGACAGGAAATTCCAGATCCCCGGGAACTGGAAGGTCAAGATCCCCGGGAACAGGACAGGAAGTTCCAGATCCCCGGGAATAGGACAGGAAGTTCCAGATCTCCGGGAACAGGGCAGGAAGTTCCAGATCGCCAGGAACAGGACAGGAAGTTCCAGATGCCCGGGAACAAAACAGGAAATTCCTGATCCCCAGGAACAGGAAGTTCCAGATACCCAGAAGCAGGACAGGAAGTTCCAGATCCTTGGGAACAGGACAGGAATTTCCAGATCCCCGGGACACAGGTCAGGAAGTTCCAGAGCCCTGGGAATAGGACAGGAAGTTCCAGATCCCCGGAAACAGGACAGGAATTTCCAGATCCCCGGGAAGAGGACAGGAAGTTCCAGATGGCCGGGAACAGGAAGTTCCAGATCCCCGGGAACAGGACCAGAAGTTCCAGATCCCCGGGACACAGGACAGGATGTTCCAGATCCCCGGGAACAGGAAAGGATGTTCCAGATCCCCGGTGAACAGGACAAGAAGTTCCAGAACACCGGGAACTTGACAGGAAGTTCCAGATCTCCGGGAACAGGACAGGAAGTTCCAGATCCGCGGGAACTGGACAGGAAGTTTCAGATATCCGGGAAGAGGACAGGAAGTTCCAGATCACCGGGAATAGGACAGGAAGTTCCAGATCCCCGGGAACAGGACAGGGAGTTCCATATCCATGGGAACAGGACAGGAATTTCCAGATCCCCGGGAACAGGACAGGAAGTTCCAGATTCCCGGGAACAGGACAGCAAATTCCAGATCCCCGGAAACAGGACAGGAAGTGCCAGATGCCCGGGAACAGGACAGGATGTTCCAGAACCCCGGGACACAGGACAAGACGTTCAAGATCCCCGGGAACAGGACAGGAAGTTCCATATCCATGGGAACAGGACAGGAATTTCCAGATTCCCTGGAACAGGAGAGGAAGTTCCAGATCCCCGGGACACAGGACAGGAAGTTCCAGATGCCCTGGAACAGGACAGGAAGTTCCAGATCCCTGGGAATAGGACAGGAATTTCCAGATACCCGGGACACAAGACAGGAAGTTCCAGATCCCCGGGCTCCGAACAGGAAGTTCAGAATACCCGGGAACAGAACAGCATGTCCCAGATCCCCGGGAACAGGACAGGAAGTTCCAGAACCCCGGGAATAGGACAGGAAATTCCAGATCCCCGGGAACCGGAATTTCCAGAACCCCGAGAACAGGACAGGAAGTTCCAGATGCCCGAGAATAGGACAGGAAGTTCCAGATCTCCGGGAACAGGACAGGAAGTTCCAAATCGCCAGGAACAGGACGGGAAGTTCTAGATGCCCGGGAACAGGACAGGAAATTCCAGATCCCCAGGAACAGGAAGTTCCAGATCCCCGGAAGCAGGACAGGAAGTTCCAGATCCCCGGGAACAGGAAGGTCCAGATCCCCGGGACACAGGTCAGGAAGTTCCAGATTGCCGGGGACAGGACAGGAAGTTCCAGAGCCCTGGGAACAGGACAGGAAGTTCCAGATCCCCGGCAAA
The DNA here is from genome assembly GCF_018167655.1 of Microtus oregoni. Classification (NCBI taxonomy): domain Eukaryota; kingdom Metazoa; phylum Chordata; class Mammalia; order Rodentia; family Cricetidae; genus Microtus; species Microtus oregoni. Next base: position 929,353 of record NW_024544755.1, read on the forward strand.
AGGACAGGAATTTCCAGATCCACAGGAACTGGACAGGAAGTTTCAGATCTCCGGGAACAGGACAGGAAGTTCCATATCCCCGGGAACAGGAAGTTCCAGATCCCCGGAACAGGACAGGAAGGTAGATATCCATCGGAACAGGACAGGAATTTCCAGATCCCCGGGAACCTGTCAGGAAGTTCCAGATCCCCGGGAACAGGACAGGAAGTTCCAGATCCCCAGGAACAGGAAGTTCCAGATCCGCGGGAACAGGACAGGAAGTTCCAGATCCCGGGAACAAGACAGGAAGTTCCAGATCCCCAGGAACAGGACAGGAAGTTCCAGATCCCTGGGAATAGAACAGGACAGGAATTTCCAGATGCCCGGGAACAGGACAGGAAGTTCCAGATCGCCGGGAACAGAACAGGAAGTTCCAGATGATCGGGAACAGGAAGTTCCAGATCCCCGGGAACAGGAGAGGAAGTTCCTGATCCCCGGAACTGGACAGGAAGGTCCAGATCCCTGGGAACAGGACAGGAAGTTCCAGATCTCCGGGAAATGACACGAAGTACCAGATCCCCGGGAACAGGACAGGAAGTTTCAGATCCCCAGGAAAAGGAAGTTCCAGATCCCCGGGAACAGGACAGGAAGTTCCAGATCCCCGGGAACAGGACAGGAAGTTCCAGATCTCCGGGAACAGGACAGGAAATTCCAGGTCCCGGGAAAAGGACAGGATCTTCCAGATCCCCGGGAACAGGACAGGAAGTTCCAGATCCCTGGGAACAGAACAGGACAGAAATTTCCAGATGCCCGGGAACAGGACACATGTTCCATATCCCCGGGAACAGGACAGGAAGTTCCAGATCCCCGGGACACAGGACAGGAAGTTCCAGATCCCCGGGAACCGAACAGGAAGTTCAGGATCCCGGGGAACACAACAGGATGTCCCAGATCCCCGGGAACAGGACAGGAAGTTCCAGATCACCGGGAACAGGACAGGAAGTTCCAGTTCCCCGGGAAGAGGACAGGAAGCTCCAGAACCCCGGGAACAGGACAGGAAATTCCAGATCCCCGGGAACCGGAAGTTCAAGATCCCCGGGAACAGGACAGGAAGTGCCAGATCCCTGGAATAGGACAGGAAGTTCCAGATCTCCGGGAACAGGACAGGAAGTTCCAGATTGCCAGGACCAGGACGGAAAGTTCCAGATGCCCGGATACAGGACAGGAAATTCCAGATCCCCAGGAACAGGTAGTTCCAGATCCCCGGAAGCAGGACAGGAAGTTCCAGATCCCCGGGAACAGGAAGGTCCAGATCCCGAGGACAGGAAGTTTTAGAAAGTTCTGGAAACCCCGGGAAGGTAAGTTTTAGAAAATTCTGGACCCCTGAGGACAGGAAGTTGTTAAATTTCTGGACCCCCGAGGACAGGAAGTTGTAGAAAGTTCTCGACCCCTGAGGACCGGAAGTTGTAGAAAGTTCTGAATCCCTGGGGACAGCAAAAGGCAGAATGTTCGGGATCTCCGAGGACAGGAAGGTGTAGAAAGTTCTGGTCCCGCGAGGACAGGAAGATGTAGAAAGTTCTGGACCCCCAGGGACAAGATGTTGTAGAATATTTTAGATCCCCCGAGGACAGAAAGTGGTAGAAAGTTCTAGAACCCCCGAGGACAGGAAGAGATAGAAAGTCTGGATCTCCGAGGAGAGGAAGTTGTAGAAATTTCTTAACCCACGGGAACAGGAAGTTGTAGAACTTTCTGGACACCCGAGGACAGGAAGTTGTAGAAATTTCTCGACCCCCCAAGGACAGGAATTTGTAGAATGAACTAGAAACCCAGGAACAGGAAGTTGTAGAAAGTTCTAGAACTCCAGGAACAGAAAGTGTTAGAAAGTTCTTGGACCGCGAGGACAGGAAGTTGTAGAAAGTTCTAGAACACGGGGAACAGGCAGTTGTAGAAAGTTCTAGAACCCTGAGGACAGGAAGTTGTAGAAAGTTCTGTACCCCCGAGGACAGGAAATGGTAGAAAGTTCTGGATCCCCGAGGACAGGAAGTTGTAGAAAGTTCTGGATCCCCGCAATAGGAAGTTGTCGAAACCTCTGGACCCCCGAGGACAGGAAATTGTAGAAAGTTCTGGACCCCTGTTAAAAAAAAGTTGTAGAAATTTCTGGACCCCCGAGGAAAGGAAGTAGTAGAAACTTCTGGACCCCCGAGGATAGGAAGTTGTAGAAGGTTCTAGAGCACCGGGAACAGGAAGTTGTAGAAAGTTCTAGAACCCTGAAGACAGGAAGTTGTTGAAAGTCCTGAGCCCCGAGGACTGGATGTTGTAGAAAGTTCTGGATCCCCTAGGACAGGAAATTTTAGAAAGTTCTAGATCCCCGGGAAAAGGAAGTTGTAGAAAGTTCTAGAACTCCCTGGGACAGGAAGTCATAGAAAGTTCTGGATCCCCGGTACAGGAAGTTGTAGAAAATTCTAGAACCCTGAGAACAGGAAGTTTTAGAAAGTTCTGGATCACTAAGGACAGGAAGTTTTAGAAAGTTTTGGATCCCTCGGAACAGGAAGTTGTAGAAAGTTCCAGATCCCTGGGAACAGGAAGTTGTATAAACTTCTAAAACCCCGAGGACAGGAAGTTCTGGGTCCCTGGGACCAGGAAGTTGTAGAAAGTTCTAGAACCCCCGGGAACAGGAAGTTGTAGAATGTTCTGGACCCCCAAAGACAGGAAGCTGTAGAAAGTTCAACGTCGCCGTGAACAGGAAGTTGCAGAATGTTTTGGACCCCGGAGGACAGGAAGTTTTCGAAAGTTATGGACCCCTTAGGACAGGAATTGTAGAAAGTTCCGGACTCCCGAGGACAGAAATTTGTAGAAAGTTCGGGAACCCCGAAGACAGGAAGTTGTAGAAAGTTCTCGACCTCTGAGAAGGGAAAGTTGTAGAAATTTCTGGACCCCAGAGGACAGGATGTTGTAGAAAGTTCTGGACCCCCGAGGACAGGAAGTGTTAGTTATTTCTGGATCCCCGAGGACAGGATGTTGTAGAAAGTTCTGGACCCCCGAGGACAGGAAGTGTTAGATAGTTCTGGATCCCTGAGGACAGGAAGTTGTAGAAAGTTCTGGATCCCCCGGGAACAGGTAGTTGTAGTATGTTCTGGATACCCGAGGACAGGAAGTTGTAGAAAGTTCTGGATACCCCGGGAATAGTAAGTTGTAGAAAATTCTGGACCCCTGAGGACAGGAAGTTGTTAAATTTCTGGACCCCTGAGGACAGGAAGTTGTAGAAATTTATCGACCCCTGCGGACAGGAAGTTGTAGAAAGTTCTGAATCCCCGGGGACAGCAAAAGGCAGAATGTTCGGGGTCCCCGAGGACCGGAAGTTGTAGAAACTTCTAGAACCCCCGAGGACAGGAAATTGTAGAAAGTTCTAGAACCCCCGAGGACAGGAAGTTGTATAAAGTTCTGGTCCCGCGAGGAAAGGAAGATGTAGAAAGTTCTGGACACCCAGGGAAAAGATGTTGTAGAAAATTTTAGATCCCCTGAGGACAGAAAGTGGTAGAAAGTTCTGGAAGCCCGAAGACAGGATGTTTTAGAACGTTCTGGATACCCGAGGACAGAAAGTTGTAGAAAGTTCAGGAACCCCCGAGGACAGGAAGAGGTAGAAAGTCTGGATCTCCGAGGAGAGGAAGTTGTAGAAAGTTCTTAACCCCCGGGAACAGGAAGTTGTAGAACTTTCTGGACACCCGAGGACAGGAAGTTGTAGAAATTTCTCGACCCCCCAAGGACAGGAATTTGTAGAATGAACTAGAAACCCAGGAACAGGAAGTTGTAGAAAGTTCTAGAACTCCGGGAACAGGAAGTGTTAGAAAGTTCTTGGACCGCGAGGACAGGAAGTTGTCGAAACCTCTGGACCCCCGAGGACAGGAAGTTGTAGAAAGTTCTGGACCCCTGTTAAAAGGAAGTTGTAGAAATTTCTGGACCCCCGAGGAAAGGAAGTAGTAGAAAGTTCTGGACCCCCGAGGATAGGAAGATGTAGAACGTTCTAGAGCACCGGGAACAGGAAGTTGTAGAAAGTTCTAGAACCCTGAAGACAGGAAGTTGTAGAAAGTTCTGTAGCCCCGAGGACTGGATGTTGTAGAAAGTTCTGGATCCCCTAGGACAGGAAATTTTAGAAAGTTCTGGATCCCCGGGAAAAGGAAGTTGTAGAAAGTTCTAGAACTCCCTGGGACAGGAAGTCATAGAAAGTTCTGGATCCCCGGGGACAGGAAGTTGTAGAAAATTCTAGAACCCTGAGAACAGGAAGTTGTAGAAAGTTCTGGATCACCGAGGACAGGAAGTTGTAGAAAGTTTCAGATTCCTGGGAACAGGAAGTTGTAGAAAGTACCAGATCCCTGGGAACAGGAAGTTGTATAAAGTTCTAAAACCCCGAGGACAGGAAGTTCTGGGTCCCTGGGACCAGGAAGTTGTAGAAAGCTCTAGAACCCCCGGGAACAGGAAGTTGTAGAATGTTCTGGACCCCCAAAGACAGGAAGCTGTAGAAAGTTCAACGTCGCCGTGAACAGGAAGTTGCAGAATGTTCTGGAACCCTGAGGACAAGAAGTTTTCGAAAGTTATGGACCCCTTAGTACAGGAATTGTAGAAAGTTCCGGACCCCCGAGGACAGAAATTTGTAGAAAGTTCGGGAACCCCGAGGACAGGAAGTTGTAGAAAGTTCTCAACCTCTGAGAAGGGAAAGTTGTAGAAATTTCTGGACCCCAGAGGACAGGATGTTGTAGAAAGTTCTGGACACCCGAGGACAGGAAGTGTTAGTTAGTTCTGGATCCCCGAGGACAGGATGTTGTAGAAAGTTCTGGACCCCGGGAACAGAAAGTTGTAGAAGTTCTGAACCCCGAGGTCAGGAAGTTGTAGAAAGTTCTGGACCCCCGGGAACTGAAAGTTGTAGAAAGGTCTGGACCCCGAGGACAGGAAGTTATAGAAAGTTCTCGACCCAGGAGAAGAGGATGTTGTAGAAATTCCTGGACCCGAGAGTACAGAAATTTGTAGAAAGTTCTGGACCCCCGAGGACAGGAAATGTTAGATAGTTCTGGATCCCCGAAGACAGGAAGTTGTAGAAAGTTGTGGACACCAGGAAACAGAAAGTTGTAGAAAGTTCTGGATCCCCAAGGACAGGAAGTTGTAGAAAGTTCTGGATCCCAGAGGACAGGAAGTTGTAGAAAGTTCTGGATCCCCCGGGAACAGGAAGTTGTAGAAAGTTCTGGATTCCCCCGGAATAGGAAGTTGTAGAAGATTCTGGACCCCTGAGGGCAGGAAGTTGTTAAAGTTCTGGACCCCCGAGGACAGCAAGTTGTAGAAATTTCTGGACCCCCGAGGAAGGGAAGTTGTAGAAAGTTCTGGACCTCCGAGGACAGGAAGTTGTAGAAAGTTCTGAATCCCCGGGGACAGCAAAAGGCAGAATGTTCGGGATCCGCGAGGACAGGAAGTTGTAGAAATTTCTAGAACCCAAGAGGACAGGAAACTGTAGAAAGTTCTAGAACCCCCGAGGACAGGAAGTTGTATAAAGTTCTGGTCCCGCGAGGACAGGAAGTTGTAGAAAGTTCTGGACCCCCAAGGACAAGATATTGAAGAAAGTTCTGCATTCCCGAGGAACAGGAAGTTGTAGAAAGTTCTGGTCCACCGAGGACAGGAAGTTGTAGAACGTTCTGGACCCCTGAGAAGAGGAAGTTGTAGAAATTTCTGGACCACAGAGGACAGGATGTTGTAGAAATTTCTGGACCCCGAGGAGAGGATGTGTTAGATAGTTCTGGATCCCAGAGGACAGAAAGTTTTAGAAAGTTCTGGACCCCCGGGAACAAAAAGTTGTAGAAAGTTCTGGACCCCGAGGACAGGAATTTGTAGAAAGTTCTGGACCCCCGGGAACCGAAAGTTGTAGAAAGTTCTGGATCCCGAGGTCAGGAAGTTGTAGAAAGTTCTGGACCCAGGAGAAGAGGATGTTGTAGAAATTCCTGGACCCGAGAGTACAGGAATTTGTAGAAAGTTCTGGATACCGGAGGACAGGAAGTTGTAGAAAGTTCTGGATCCCCCGGGAATAGGAAGTTGTAGAAAATTCTGGACCCCTGAGGACAGGAAGTTGTTAAAGTTCTGGACCCCCGAGGACAGGAACTTGTAGAAAGTTCTGGACCCCCGAGGACAGGAAGTTGTAGAAAGTTCTGGACACCCGAGGACAGGAAATTGTAGAAAGTTCTAGCACCCCCGAGGACAGGAAGTTGTATAAAGTTCTGGTCCCGCGAGGACAGGAAGTTGTAGAAAGTCCTGTATCCCCAGGGACAAGAAGTTGTAGAATTTTTTAGATCCCTCGAGGACAGGAAGTGGTAGAAAGTTCTGGAAGCCTGAAGACAGGAAGTTGTAGAAAGTTCTGGACCCCCAGGGACAGGAAGTTGTAGAAAGTTCTAGAACCCCCGAGGACAGGAAGTTGTAGAAAGTTCTGGACATCCAGGACAGGAAGTTGTAGAAAGTTCTGGAATCCCGAGGACAGGAAGTTGTGGAAAGTTCTGGAACTCCGAGAAAAGGAAGTTGTAGAAATTTCTGGAACCCGGAGGACAGGAAGTTGTAGAATTTTCTGGACCCCCAAGGACAGGAAGGTATAGAAAGTTATGGATCAACGAGGACCGGAATTTGTAGAAAGTTCTGGACCCCCGAGGACAGGAAGTAGCAGAAAGTTCTGGACCCCCGGGGACAGGAAGTTGTAGAAAGTCCAAGATCTCTGGGACCAGGAAGTTGTAGAACCCCAGAAAAGGAAGTTGTAGAATGTTCTGGACCCCCGAGAACAGGAAGTTTTAGAAAGTTCTGGATACCCAAGGACAGAAAATTGTAGAAAGTTCTAGAACCCCCGAGGACAGGAAGAGGTAGAAAGTCTGGATCTCCGAGGACAGGAAGTTGTAGAAAGTTCTTAACCCCCGGGAACAGGAAGTTGTAGAATGTTCTGGACCCCCGAGGACAGGAAGTTGTAGAATGAACTAGAAACCAAGGAACAGGAAGTTGTAGAAAGTTCTAGAACCCCGGGGACAGGAAGTGGTAAAAGTTCCTGGACCCCGCGGACAGGAAGTTGTAGAAAGTTCTAGAACCCCGGGAACTGGCAGTTGTAGAAAGTTCTAGAACCCTGAGGACAGGAAGTTGTAGAAAGTTCTGTACCCCCGAGGACAGGATGTTGTAGAAAGTTCTGGATCCCAGAGGACAGGAAGTTGTAGAAAGTTCTGGATCCCTGGCAATAGGAAGTTGTAGAAACCTCTGGACCCCAGAGGACAGGAAGTTGTAGAAAGTTCTGGACCCCTGTTAAAAGGAAGTTGTAGAAATTTCTGGACCTCCGAGGAAAGGAAGTAGTAGGAAGTTCTGGACCCCCGAGGACAGGAAGTTGTAGAACGTTCTAGAACCCCGGGAACAGGAAGTTGTAGAAAGTTCTAGAACCCTGAGGACAGGAAGTTGTAGAAAGTTCTGTAGCCCCGAGGACTGGATGTTGTAGAAAGTTCTGGATCCCCGGGAAAAGGAAGTTGTAGAAAGTTCTAGAACTCCCTGGGACAGGAAGTTGTACAAAGTTCTGGATCCTCTGGGACAGGAAGTTATAGAAAGTTCTGGACCCCTGGGACAACAAGTTGTAGAATGTTCTGGACACCTGAGGACAGGAAGATGTAGAATGTTCTGGACCGCCGAGAACAGGAAGTTGTAGAAAGTTCTGAATCTCCGAGGACAGGAAGTTGTAGAAAGTTCTGGAACCTCGGAAACAGGAAGTTGTAGAAATTCTGGACATCCGAGAACTGGAAGTTGTAGAAATTTCTGGACCCCCGAGGACAGGAAGTAGTAGAAAGTTCTGGAATCCCCGAGGACAGGAAGTGGTAGAAAGTTCTGGAATCCCCGAAGACAGGAAGTTGTAGAATGTTCTAGAACCCCGAGGACAGGAAGTTATAGAAAGTTCTGGAATCCCCGAGGACAGGAAGTGGTAGAAAGTTCTGGATCCCCGAGGACAGGAAATTGTAGAATGTTCCGGAACCCCGGGAACAGGAAGTTGTACAAAGTACTGGATCCCCGGGAACAGGAAGTTGTAGAATGTTCTGGACCCCCGAGGACAGGTAGTTGTAGAAAGTTCTGAATCCCCGAGGATAGGAAGTTTTAGAAATTTCTGGACCCCCGAGGGGAGGAATTTGTAGAAATTGATAGACCCCCGAGGACAGGAAGTTGTAGAAAGTTCTGGACCCGCGAGGACAGGAAGTTGTAGAGAGTTCTGGACCCGTGAGGACAGGAAGTAGTAGAAAGTTCTAGAACCCCAAGGACAGGAAGTTGTAGAAAGTTCTGGACCCGTGAGGACAGGAAGTTGTAGAAAGTTCTGAACCCACGAGGACAGAAAGTTGTAGAGAGTTCTGGACCCACGAGGACAGGAAGTAGTAGAAATTTCTTAAACCCCGAGGACAGGAAGTTGTAGAAATTTCTGGACCCCCTGGGACAGGAAGTTGTAGAAAGTTCTGGATCCCCGAGAACAGGAAGTTGTAGAAAGTTCTGGACCCCTGGTGACAGGAAGTTTTAGAATGTTCTGGACCCCCGAGGACAGGAAGTGTTAGAAATTTCTGGACCTCCGAGGACAGGAAGTTGTAGAAATTTCTAGAACCGCGAGGACAGGAAGTTATAGAAATTTCTGGAACCCCCGAGGACTGGAAGTGGTAGAAAGTTCTGGATCCCCGAGGACAGGAAGTTGTAGAAAGTTCCAGATCCCCGAGGACAGGAAGTATTAGAAAATTCTAGAACCCCGAGGACAGGAAGTTGTAGAAAGTTCTGGACCCCGGGGACAGGAAGTTGTAGAAATTTCTGACCACCCAGAGGACAGGAAGTTGTAGAAAGTTCTGGATCCCCGAGGACAGGAAGTTGTAGAAAGTTCTGGATCCCCAGGAACAGGAAGTTGTAGAAAGTTCCGATCCCTGTGAACAGGACGTTATAGAAAGTTCTGGAACCCCGAGGACAGAAAGTTCTTGATCCCCGTGAACAGGTTGTTGTGGAAATTTCTAGATCTCCCGAGAACAGGAAGTTGTAGAAAGTTCTAGAACCCCATGGACAGGAAGCTGTAGAATGGTCTGGATGCCCGCGGACAGGAAGTTGTAGAAAGTTCTGGACCCCCGAGGACAGGAAGAGGTAGAAAGTTCTGGATCCCCCGGGAACTGGAAGTTGTAGGAAGTTCTGGACCCCCAAGGACAGGAAGGGGTAGAAATTTCTGGATCCCCAAGGACAGGAATTTGTAGAATGTTCTGGACCCCTGAGGACAGGAACTTGTAGAAAGTTCTGGATCCCCAAGGACAGGAAGTTGTAGAATCTTCTGGACCACTGTGGACAAGAAGTTTTAGAAAGTTCTGGATCCCCACCACAGGAAGTTGTAGAAAGTTCCGGATCCCCGGGAACAGGAAGTTGTGGAAAGTTCTAAAACCCCGAGGACAGGAAATTCTGGATACCTGGGACCAGGAAGTTGTAGAATATTCTAGAACTCCCGGGAACAGGAAACTGTAGAATGTTCTGGACCCCCAAGAATAGGAAGCTGTAGAAAGTTCTAGATCGCCGTGAACAGGAAGTTGCAGAAAGTTCTGGACCCCTGAGGACAGGACGTTTTCGAAATTTATGGACCCCTCAGGACAGGAAGTTGTAGAAAGTTCTGGACCCCCGAGGACAGAAAGTTGTAGAAAGTTCTGGATCCCCGAGGACAGGAAGTTTTAGAAAGTTCTGGATCCCCGAGGACAGGAAGTGGTAGAAAGTTCTATCTATCTATCTATCTATCTATCTATCTATCTATCTATCTATCTTTATTTCTTTATTTATTGGTGTTCCGAGACAGGGTTTCCCTCCCCGCGGCTTTTTGTGTTCCCGTCCCCGGCCCTCGCTCTGTGGACCAGTCTGGACTCGAACCCAGACCTGCCGGCCTTTAATGGAACCCTTGAAGATAGACTCAGAGAGAAATTAAAAAACCAATGAAAACAATAAAAATAAGATTAAAAAAAAGGTTTCCGCAAAGCCTGGATGCCGTCCTCAGGGTGTGTTTTTTTTCTCTTACATAAAAAAATTAGAATATTGTATCCATGATGAATAAATATCAAAATAGAATATTGTAGACATAATAAATAAATAATTAGAATATTGTATCCATAAAAACAAATAAATATAAAAATTAGAATGTTGCCTACATAATAAATAAACATAAAAATTAGAATATTGTATACGTAATGAATAATTATAAAAATTAGAATATTGTATACATAATTAATAAATATAAAAAGTAGAATATTGTATACAAAATAAATGAATATAAGAATTAGGATATTGTGCACATAATGAATAAATATAAAATTAGAATATTGTATACATAATAAATAAATATAAAAATTAGAATGTTATATACATAATAAATAAATAAATGTGAAATTAGAATATTGTACGTACAATAAATCAATATAAAAATTAGAATCTAGTATACATAATAAATATGAAATTAGAATATTGTACACATAATAAATAATTATTTAAAAAAGGGGCTGGAGTGACGGCTCCGTGGTTAGAGCGCAGCCTGCTCTTCCCGAGGTCCCGGGTTCGAGTCCCAGGGACACAAGGTCGGCTCAGAACCAAGGTCTGGCGCCCTCTGCTGGCCTGCAGCAGTACACACAGACAGAATATTGTATCCATAATGAATAAATATAAAAATTAGAATATTGTGTACATAATAAATACATAAAAATTAGAATATTGTATACATAATAAATAAATGTGAAATTAGAATATTGTATGCATAATAAATGAATATAAAATTAGAATATTGTATACATAATAAATAAATGTGAAATTAGAATATTGTGTACATTATAAATAAATAGATATAAAAATTAGAATATTGTATACATAATAAATAAATGTGAAAATAGAATATTGTGTACATAATAAATAGATATAAAAATTAGAATATTGTATACATAATAAATAAATGTGCAATTAGAATATGTTGTACATAATAAATAAATAGACATAAAATTAGAATTTTGTATACATAATAAATGTAAAATTAGAATATGGTATACATAATAAATAAATATAAAAATTAGAATATTGTACACATAATAAATAAATATAAAATTTAGAATATTGTATACATAATAAAAAAAATAAATAAATAAATAAATAAATAAATAAATAAATAAATAAATATTTAAGAACCGGTAATGGGAGCTGGTCAACTGTTTGAATTTGAGTTAAAATAAAAAAATGAAATGTGTAATCATCGTCCTAATTAAGTCTATGATTAAAATAGATATCACCAAAATAAAATAATTATAATTAATAATAAAAAATAATTATGTTATCAAAATTAAATTTATAATAATAATAAAAATAGAAGGCACTATTGCATAAAACTGAAATGTGTAATCATTGTCCTAATTAAGTCCATAGTTAAAATAGAAATAACCAAAATAAAATAATTATAATTAATAATAAAAAATAATTATGATATAAAAATTAAATGTATTATAATAGTAATAGGAAGGCAAATAATGATAATTAATAATAAAAATAATTTTGTTATAAAAATTAAATTTATAGTAATAATAATAATAATAATAATAATAGAAGGCACTATTGCATAAAATTAAATGTGTAATCATCGTCCTAATTAAGTCCGTAGTTAAAGCAGAAATCACCAATATAAAATAATTATAATTAATAATAAAAAATAATTATATTATAAAAATTAAATTTATAATAATAAAAGGAACTATTGAATAAAAATGAAATGTGTAATTATCGTCCTAATTAAGTCCATAGTTAAAACAGAAATCATGAAAATAAAATAAATATAATTAATAATAAAAAATAATTATGTTATCAAAATTAAATTTATAATAATAATAATAATAGAAGGCACTATTGCTTAAAAATTAAATGTGTAATCATCGTCGTAATTAAGTCCGTAGTAAAAGCAGAAATCACCAAAATGAAATAATTATAATTAATAATAAAAAATAATTATTTTATTAAAATTTAATTTATAACTATAATAATAGAAGGCACTATTGCATAAAAATGAAATGTGTAATCATCGTCCTAATTAAGTCCATAGTTAAAACAGAAATCACCAAACTAAAATAATTATAATTAATAATAAAAAAATAATTATGTTATAAAAATTAAATTTATAATAATAATAATAATAGAAGGAATTATTGTATAAAAATGAAATGTGTAATCATCGTCCTAATTAAGTCCGTAGTTAAAACAGAAATCACCAACATAAAATAATTATAATGACGGGGGGGGGGGGGGGGGCGAGGCGCGGGGGGAGGGGAGCGCTGGTGAGGCAGGGGAATGACGCCAGTGGCAGAGGTAGGGGGATGACGCCAGTGGCAGAGGCAGGGGGATGACGCCGGTGGCTGAGGCAGGGGGATGACACCGGGGGCCGAGGCAGGGGGATGATGACTGTGGCTGAGGCAGGGGGATGACGCCGGGGGCCGAGGCAGGGGGATGACACCGGGGGCCGAGGCAGGACATGGACTGTAAAGGCCGGGGTGCCTGGAAGGCGGCTTGGAGCCTGCAGCCCGGCTGGGGGCGGGTTTCCATCCTGGGCTGGGGGCGGGGCGTGGGTGACGTCACGGAGGGCGGAGTGGCGGGGCTGGGGCCGAGGGGCGGAGGGCGGGGCTGGGCGGAGGGCGGGGCTGGGCGACGTAACCTTGCGTCGGGGGCGGGGCTGAAGTGAGGGCAGGGCTGGGCAACATAACCTGGCATCGGGGACGGGGCTGGAGAAGGCGCCTGCTCCTGGGAAGGAGGCTCAGCGGTGACGTAGCACTCACAGCGGGGGCGGAGGGCAGGGCGTGGGCGACATAACCTTGCGTCGGTGGGCGGGGCTGGAGCGAGGGCAGGGCTGGGCAACATAACCTGGCGTCGGGGGGCGGGGCCGTGGACGGCTCCAGCTCCTGGGAACAAGGCTCAGCGATGACATAGTGCTAACCGCAGTGCGGGGTCGGCTGCGCCTGCATAAAGGAGCCCGGATGGTGGCGCAGATCGTTGATGGTTTTTTATTTTATTTTTATTTAATTTAACTTTTATTGATTGATTTATTGATTTTGGTTTTCGAGACAGGGTTTCCCCGCCAGGCCCGGAAGGAAGGAAGGCCGGTTTGAACTGGTCCCAACCCTCAATAACGACGACGTCGGATCCTAGGACGAGGGGGGAAAATAAAACAATATAAAATAAATAAATGCGATTTTTATAAAACGTCAGGGTTCTTGCTCGTGGTTTCTTTCGCTGTGAATTGCCTTGGGGAGGAAAAAAAATGTAAATAAAACCGGTGGGTAAAAACAAAAAAAATGTGAACGTAGAAATTAAATTTGTAATAAAATAAGGATAATTAATAATAAAAAAGTCATTAAATTTGTAATAAAATCATTGACAGTAAAAAATCATTATGTGATAAAAATTAAATTTATAATAATCCTCGTCGTAGACGGAACTATGGGATAAAAATTAAACGTGTAATAAGAATGCCAATGGAGTCCATAGTTGAAGAAGAAATGACCCAAAGTAAAGTGATATAAGAGTGATTATCAATGAATTATTAATTATTATTATCATTATTAATATTATTAAAAATAAGAATAGAGCCAACAGATAAACTGTGTTCAACTTGGGGGGGAAATCTCAGGGCGAACAGAGACGTCTTTGTGTTATTATTATTATTTTATTATTATTATTATTATTTATTTCTGTTTTATTGGAGGCCGAGTCTTTTATATTATATATATATCATGTCCATCTGTTTCCCAGGATGTCTCACATCCTCCTGTCTCATGCATAAATGGTAAAATATATTATATTATATTCATATTATATATAATTATATTATATATATATATAATTTCCATCTGTTCCCCAGGATGTCTCCCAGCCCCATGTCTCATGCATAAATGGTAAAATATATTATATTATATTTATATTATATATAATTATATTATATATATTTATATTATATATAATTGTATTATATATATATATATATCATGTCCATCTGTTCCCCAGGATGTCTCACAGCCTCCTGTCTCATGCATAAATGGTAAAATATATATTATATTATTTTTGTATTATATATAATTATATATATTATATATCTATATCATATCCATCTGTTCCCCAGGATGTCTCACAGACCCCTGTCTCATGCATAAATGGTAAAATATATTATATTATATTATATATTATATATAATTATATATATTATATATATATCATGTCCATCGGTTCCCCAGGATGTCTCACAGCCCCCTGTCTCATGCATAAATGGTAAAATATATTATATTATATTTATATTACATATAATTATATATATTATATATATCATGTCCATCTGTTCCCCAGGATGTCTCACAGCCTCCTGTCTCATGCACAAATTGTAAAATATAATAAATATAAATTAATATTATTATATTATATATCTTCCATTCTATTTCCATTTCAGGGCCTTTTCTCGGTTTTCCCCACTTTACCGAGGTCCCGAAGAACAGGGCCAGGGGCGTGGGTCTGCGTGGCCGAGGAGACAGATGACAGTTCCAAAATCAAGGATAGAATGAGTTTTTAAAAAAATATTTTTTATTTATTAGGCATACAATACTCTAATTTTTATATTTATTTATTATGCATACAATACCCTAATTTTATATTTATTTATTATGCATACAATACTCTAATTTTTATATTTATTTATCATGTATATAATATTCTAATTTTTATATTTATTTATTATGCATACCATACTCTAATTTTTATATTTGTTTATTATGTATATAATATTCTAATTTTATATTTATCTATTATGTGCACAATATTCTAATTTTTATATTTATTTATTATGTACACAATATTCTATTTTTTATATTTATTTATTATGTGTACAATATCCTAATTTTATATTTATTCATTATGTACTCAATATTCTGTTTTTTATATTTATTTATTATGTATACAATATTCCGTCTGTATGCCTGCTGAGCAGCAGAAGGCGCCAGACCCCATTGCAGATGGCTCTGAGCTGCCCTGGGGTGGCCAGGACTAGAAATCGGGACCTCGGGAAGAGCGGGCCGTGCCCTAACCACTGAGCCGCTTCCCCAGCCCAGGATATACTGATTTTATGCCATTCGATCAGAGTTCTCCAAAAAAAGAAATAGCCTCGATCCGTTCTGAAGATAAACAGAGAGCAGACTGTTTTTTTTAATATTTTTTATTTATTTTTATTTTTTTTTAAATTTTATTATTTTTTTAAATTTTTTTAATTTGGTTTTTTTAACTTTTTATTTATTTTTATTTTTAATTTTTATTATTTTTTAATTTTTTTAAATTTTTTATTTATTTTAATTTTTAATTTTTTTTATTTTTTTATTTTTATTTTTTTAATTTTCTGATTTTTTATTTTTATTATTATTTTTTTATTTTTATTTTTTTTAATTTTTCTTATTTTTTATTATTATTATTATTATTTTTAATTTTTATGTTTTTTTCAGACTGTTTTATTTATTTTTGTCGCTCATGTGGAGGTGTCCACAAGGAGAGGTGGCGGGGACATGGAAGATTGGGGACAAACTCGGGGTCGATGGATCGTGCGTTTTAAAAAAATGGTTTTTTTTTTATGTCAATGTCACATCGCTAAAAAATAAAAATGACCACACCAGTGGGATCCTGTTTTGAAGTGGTCTACACTTGTTTGATCCAGTTTGAACCAGTTTGATCTAGTCTGATCCAGTTTTGAACCTGTCCACACTGGTTTGACCCAGTCTGAACCAGTTTGATCCAGTTTTGAAGCTGTCTACACTGATCTGATCCAGTTTGAACCAGTTTGATCTAGTATGATCCAGTTTTGAACCTGTCTACACTGGTTTGATCCAGTTTGAACAAGATTGATCGTGTCTGATCCAGTCTGATCCAGTTTTGAAGCGGTCTACACAGGTTTGATCCAGTTTAAACCAGTTTAATTGTGTCTGATCCAGTTTTGAACCTGTCCACACTGGTTTGATCCAGTCTAAGCCAGTTGGATCTGGTTTTGAAGCGGTCTACACTGGTTTGATCCAGTTTGAACCAGTTTGATCCCGTCTGATCCAGTTTGATCCAGTTTTGAACCTGTCTACACTGGTTTGAGCCAGTTTGAACCAGTTTGATCCTGTCTGATCCAGTTGGATCTGGTTTTGAGGCTGTCCCCACTGGTTTGATCCAGTTTGATCCGGTTTAGAAGTGGTCCACACTGGTCTGATCCAGTTTAAACCAGTTTGACCCGGTCTGATCCAGTTTGATCCGGTTTTGAACCCGTCTACACTGATTTCATCCAGTTTGAACCAGTTTGATCTGGTCTGATCCAGTTTGATCCAGTGTAGACGGCTTCAAAACCAGATCCAACTGGGTCAGACCGGATCACACTGGTTTAAACTGGATCAAACCAGTGTAGACGGGTTCAAAACTGGTTCAAACTGGATCAAACTGGATCAGATCACTGTAGACCGCTTCTAAACTGGTTCAAACCGGATGAAACTGGATCAGACCAGTGTAGACCGCTTCCAAACCGGATCCAACTGGGTCAGACCGGATCAAACTGGTTCAAAATGAATCAAACCAGTGTAGGTGGCTTCCAAACTGGTTCAAGCTGGATCAAACTGGATCAGACCATTGTAGACCGCTTCCAAACTGGTTCAAACCGGTTCCAACTGGATCAGACCAGTGTAGACCGCTTCCAAACCAGATCCAAGTGGATCAAACCAGTGTAGACCGCTTCCAAAACGGACGGTTCTTCGGACGCCGATAAAATTTAAATTTTCTCTGAGGAGCCGTGGATAAAACAGGAGACGGGCAGCGCGGGTTCGAGTTCCGGCCACTGCAGGCGTCCAGGTATCCAGAATAAATAAATATAAAAATTATGATCTTATATACATAATGAATAAATAAATAAATAAAAATTATGATATTGTATCCATGATAAATAATTATAAAAAGTAGAATATCGTACACATGATAAATAAATATAAAAATTACAATATTGTATACAGAATAAATAAATATAAAAATTAGGATATTATATCCATGATAAATAAATGTAAAAATTAGAATATTGTATACATAATAAATAAATAAATGAAAATAATGATATTGTATCCATCATAAATGAATAATTATAAAAATTAGAATACTGTATACATAATAAATAAATAAATAAAAATTATGTTATTGTATCTATCATAAATAAATATAAAAATTAGAATATTGTATCCAGGATAAATAAATATAAAAATTACGACATTGTATCCATCATAAATAAATATAAAAATTAGAATATTGCATACATGATAAATAAATATAAACATTGGGATACTGTATACATGATAAATATAAAATTAGAATATTGCATTCATAATAAATGAATACAAAAAACAGAATATTGTATTCTGTTTGAATACATTCATTATGTAATAAATAAATATAAAAAATTAGAATATTGTATACATGATAAATAAATAAATATAAAATTAGAATATTGTATACATGATAAATAAATATAAAAATTAGAATATTGTATACATAATGAATAAATATAAAAATTATAATATTGTATACTTGATGAATAAATACAAAAATTAGAATATTGTATACATAATGAATAAATATAAAAAATAGAATATTGTATACATGATAAATAAATAAATAATTTAAAAAATAAAAAAATTTTGTCTTTCCTTATTTATTAAGTGCTGCCGAAAACTGATCATATGATACTATTATATTTTTTAATTTTTTATCTATTTTTATTTATATTATTATTATTATTGATCGTTGTATCGCTCGTCCCTCAGGGATCACGTGACCCCTGGGTCGTCTCCTCCAGGTTCCGGGTTCCGACAGTGGGAGGCCTACGTCGAAGGTACCGAGCGCGTGCCTCTGTAATAATAATATAAATATAAATATTAATAACAAAATAATTATAACGATAACCAAAATATTAATGTTAATAATATAAGTAGAAATATTAATAACAAAAATACGAATATTAATAGCATAAATATTAATATTGATAATATGAATATAAATATTTCTGAGACATAAACATTAATGACATAATGATTATATGATTGTACATTAATAAGTATTAGCAATATAGATGTTAATAATATAAATATTAATGACATAAATATTAATATCAACAACATAAACATTAATATTAATAGCATAAATATTAATATTAATAATATGAATAGAAATATTTCTGAAACATAAACATTAATAACATAAGTATTAATGTTATTGTATATTAATAAATATTAATAATATAGATACTAAAAATATAAATATAAATATAAATGACATAAGTATTAACATCAATGACATAAATATTAATATTAATGTCATAAATAGAAATATTTCTGAAACCTAGATGTTAATAACATAATGATTATATTATTGTATATTTAGAAATATTAATATTTATTAATTGATAATTAATAAATATATCTGAAACCCCTTACGCTGAGCCTCTGCGATGGAAATGTAGCTGGGCTTTGTGTTAAATTAATTTCTCAAAAGGTCTATTTCAATAGTTTTCTAAGCTTAGTCATTGGTGGGGTGTGGCCACAGTTAATAGTTCCTTCCTTTTTTTTAAATATTTATTTATTCATCATGGACAAAATATTCTAATTTTTATATTTATCAGGTATACAATAGTCTAAATTTTACATTCATTCGTTTTTATGGATTCAATATTCTAATTTTTATATTGATTTATTTATTATGTATACAATATTCTAATTTTATATTTATTATGCATACAATATTCTAATTTTATATTAATTTACTATGCATAAAATATTCTAATTTTTATGCTTGTTATGCATACAATATTCTAATTCTACATTTATTTGTTATGTATTCAATATTCTAATTTTTATATATGATTTATTTATTAAGGATACAACATTTTAATTTTTATGTTTATTATGTATACAACATTCTAATTTTACATTTATTATGCATACAACATTCAAATTTTTATATTTTTATGAATACACTATTCTAATTTTATATTTATCATATATAAAATATTCTAATTTTTATATTTATCATACTCTAATTCTTATATTGATTCATTCATTATGTATACAATATTCTAATCTTATATTTATTATTTATTATTTATACAGTATTCATACAATTCATTCACTGTATTCTAATTTATTCATTTATTCATTCATTATGTAGGCAATATTATAATTTTGCATTTATTTATTGTGTGCACAATATTCTAATTTGTTCATTTATTCGATCATTATGTATGCAATATTCTGATTTATTCATTTATTCATTATATATGTGAATGCAATATTGTAATTTTTACATTCATTTATTCATTATGTGCACAATATTCTAATTTATTTATTTATTCATTACTTATACAATGTTCTAATTTTTACATTTATTTTTCATTATGTGAGCAATATTGTAATTTTTACATTTCTTTTTATGTATACTATATTCTAATTTTTGTATTTTTTATTATGTATGCAATATCATAATTTTATATTTATTTATTATGTTCACAATATTCTAATTTTCATATTTATCTATTATGTACACAACATTCTAATTTTTATTTTTTATCTTTTTATTCGTTATGTATACAATATTCTAATTTTTATATTTATTTATATATCATGTATACAATATTTTAATTTTCATATTTATTTACTTATTCATTATGAATGCAATATTCTCATTTTATATTCATTTTGCATACAATATTCTAACTTCTCTTTATTTATTTATTATGTATACCATATTCTAATTCCCTTTTATATTTATTTTTTAATCATGTATACCATATTCTAGTTCTCTTTTATATTTATTTAACATGTATACTATATTCTTATTCTGTTTTATATATTTTTATTTATCATGTGTACCGTATTCTAGTTCTCTTTTATATTCATTTATTGTGCACACAATATTCTAATTTTATATTTATTTATTATGCACACACTATTCTGATTTTATATTTACTTATCATGTATAAACTATTCTGATTTTATATTTATTTATCATTCACACAGTATTCTAATTTTATATTTATTTATTATGCACACACTATTCAGATTTTATATTTATTTATCATGAACACACTATTCTCATTTTATATTCATTTATCATGCACACACTCTTGTGATTTTATATTTATTTATCATGCACACACTATTCTGATTTCATATTTATTTATCATGCACACACTATTATAATTTTATATTTATTCATCAGGCACCCAATATTCTGATTTTATATTGATTTATTAGGCACACAATATTATAATTTAATATTTATTCATTAAGCACCCAATATTCTGATTTTATATTTATTTATTAGGCACACAATATTCAAATTTTATATTCATTTATTATGCACACAATATTCTGATTTTATATTCATTTATCATGCACACAATATTCTTATTTTATATTTATTTATCATGCACACACTATTCTGACTTTATATTTATTTATCATGCACACAATATTCTGATTTTATATTTATTTATTATGCACACAGTATTCTAATTTTATATTCATTTATCATGCACACACTATTCTGATTTTATATTTATTTATCATGCACACACTATTCTGATTTTATAATTAGTTATCATGCACACACTATTCTGATTTTATATTTATTTATCATGCATACACTATTCTGATTTTACATTTATGTTTCATGCACACACTATTCTGATTTTATATTTATTCATCATGCACACACTATTATAATTTTATATTCATTTATCATGCACACACTATTCTGATTTTATATTTATTTATCCTGCACACACTATTCTGATTTTATATTTATTTATCATGCACACACTATTCTCATTTTATATTCATTTATCATGCACACACTCTTATGATTTTATATTTATTTATCATGCACACACTCTTCTGATTTTATATTTATTTATCATGCACACACTATTCTGATTTCATATTTATTTATCATGCACACAATATTATAATTTTATATTTATTCATCAGGCACCCAATATTCTGATTTTATATTTATTTATTAGGCACACAATATTATAATTTAATATTTATTCATTATGCACCCAATATTCTGATTTTATATTTATTTATTAGGCACACAATATTCAAATTTTATATTCATTTATTATGCACACAATATTCTGATTTTATATTCATTTATCATGCACACAATATTCTTATTTTATATTTATATATCATGCACACACTATTCTGACTTTATATTTATTTATCATGCACACAATATTCTGATTTTATATTTATTTATTATGCACACAGTATTCTAATTTTATATTCATTTATCATGCACACACTATTCTGATTTTATATTTATTTATCATGCAGACACTATTCTGATTTTATATTTATTTATTAGGCACACAGTATTCTGATTTTATATTTATTTATCATGCACACACTGTTTTGATTTTACATTTATTTATCATGCACACACTGTTCTGATTTTATGTATATTTATTTATTATTTTATATTTATTTATCGTGGACACCGCGCTCCCCATCTGCTTCAGCCGCGCGGACTCCGTGGGTGAGGCTCACACGCGCGGGCGTGGCCAGGACTCGAACTCGGGACCTCGGGGACGGGGACGCGTGTTACGTCTACACCGGTCTGATCCGGTTGGATCCGGTTTCGAAGCTCTCTACACCGGTTTGATCCATTTTGAACTGGTTTTGAACCTCTCTACACCTATTTGATCCAGTTTGATCCGGTCTGATCCGGTCTGATCCAGTTTGATCCCGTTTTGAACCTGTCTACACCGGTTTGATCTGGTTTGAACCGGTTTTGAACCTCTCTACACAGGTTTGATTCGGTTTGAACCAGTCTGATCCAGTTTTGAACCTGTCTACAGCGGTCTGATCCAGTTTGATCCAGTTTGATCTGGTCTGATCCGGTTTGATCCGGTTTTGAACCTGTCTATACAGATTAGATCCAGTCTGATCCAGTTTGATCCCGTTTTGAAGCGGTCTACCCTTGTCTGATCCAGTTGGATCCTGTTTTGAACCTGTCTACAACGGTTTGATCCTGTTTGAACTAGTTTTGAACCTGTCTACACTGCTCTGATCCAGTTTGGTCCAGTCTGATCTGGTCTGATCCGGTTTGATCCACTTTTGAACCTGTCCACACCGGTTTGCTCCAGTTTGATCCAGTTTGATCCGGTCTGATCCGGTTGGATCCGGTTTTTGAAGCCATCTACCCTGGTTTGATCTGGTCTGATCCGATCTGATCCGGTTTGATCCGGTTGTGAACCTGTCCACGCTGGTTTTCGTTTCTTCCTCATGAATCCAGGGTTGTTTTTTTTTTTAAAAAAAAACGATGTCCTGTCTTTTTATTTTTTAATCTACTTTTATTTCTTTATTTCATTTTGTCATTCCATGATTCTTTAGATTTGTTTTAATTTTCTTCATTTATTTAATTATTTCTCAGCGATGTCAGTTTATTTTCTGCGTACCTTCTTTCGTTTGTAGTGTGATTTATTTTAATTTAATTGATTGAAATATTTTTAATGCGTTTTAATCGATTCGAATATTTTTAATTCATTTTAATTGATCAAAATATTTTTAATTCGTTTTAAAATAAAATATTTCTGTTCATTTGAAACGATTAAAATATTTTAATTCGTTTTAAAATAAAATATTTTTTATTCATTTTAATTGATTAAAATATTTTTAATTCTTTTTAATTGATTAAAATATTGTTAATTCGTTTTAACTGATTAAAATATATTTAATTCGTTTTAATTGATTGAAATATTTTTATCCCCCCCCCCCGCAGTACCCCTGGGTGCTCGGTGCTCGGTACCCCTGGGTGCTCGGTACCCCTGGGTGCTCGGTGCTCGGTACCCCTGGGTGCTCGGTGCTCAGGACACGGGGGCTCGGCGCTGAGTACCCCTGGGTGCTCAGTACAACTGAGTGCTCAGTGCTCGGTGCTGGGTACCCCTGGGTGCTTTGTGCTCAGGACACTGGGTGCTCGGTGCTCAGTACCCCTGGGTGCTCGGTGCTCAATTCCCCTGAGTGCTCCTTGCTCAGTACCCCTGAGTGCTCGGTGCTCGGTGCTCGGTACCCCTGGGTGTTCAGTACCCCTGGGTGCTCGGTGCTCGGTACTGATGGAGGAAGGTCATTGGCTAATAAAGGAACTGCCCTGGCCCATTTTATTGGTTAGGATATAGGTAGGTGGAGTAATCAGACCAGAACGCTGGGAGGAACAGGAAGTGAGGTCAGAGACTCCACAGCTCGCTCGGGAGCAGACGCCTCAGAGAGAGATGCCATGCCCCGCTCCCGGGATGAAGCTCCGACCCAGGATGAACTAGCCTAGAATCTCCTCGGTAAGCGCACATTGGGGTGCTGCACACAGATGATTAGAAATGGGTTCCCAGGTCACGCCCCCCCCAGGGACAAGATGGAGGACGAGGACTCCCGGGGTCACGGGGTCGGGGTTCACAGGTCACACCCCCCAGGGACAAGATGGAGGACGAGTACTCCCGGGGTCACGGGGTCGGGGTTCACAGGTCACGCCCCCCCAGGGAAAAGATGGAGGACGAGGACTCCCGGGGTCACGGGGTGGGGGTTCACAGGTCACCCCCCCAGGGACAAGATGGAGGACGAGGACTCCCGGGTTCACGGGGTCGGGGCTCACAGGTCACACCCCCCAGGGACAAGATGGAGGATGAGGACTCCTGGGGTCATGGGGTTGGGGTTCACAGGCCACCCCCCCCAGGGACAAGATGGAGGACGAGGACTCCCAGGGTCACGGGGTTAGGGTTCACAGGCCACCCCCCCCCAGGGACAAGATGGAGGACGAGGACTCCCGGGGTCACGGGGTTGGGGTTCACAGGCCACCCCCCCCAGGGACAAGATGGAGGACGAGGACTCCCGGGGTCATGGGGTTGGGATTCACAGGCCACCCCCCCCCCAGGGACAAGATGGAGGACGAGGACTCCCGGGGTCACGGGGTTGGGGTTTACAGGCCACCCCCCCAGGGACAAGATGGAGGACGAGGACTCCCGGGGTCACGGGGTTGGGGTTCACAGGCCACCCCCCCCAGGGACAAGATAGAGGACGAGGACTCCCGGGGTCATGTGGTTGGGGTTCACAGGCCACCCCCCCCAGGGACAAGATGGAGGACGAGGACTCCCGGTCGGAGCTGGTTTGATCCGGTCTGAGCCAGGCCGATCCAGGTTTGATCCGGTTTTGAACCTGTCTACACTGGTGTTATCCAGTTGGATCCGGTCTCATCCAGTTGAATCCGGTTTTGAACCTGTTTGCATTGGTTTGATCAGGTTTGATCCGGTTGGATCCGGTTTGGATCTTCTCTACACTGGTGTGATCCGGTCTGAGCCAGTTTGATCTGCTTGGATCCAGTTTTGATCCTGTCTACACCGGTTTGATCCGGTTTTAACCAGTTTGATCCAGTTTTGATCCAGTTGGATCCGGTTTTTAACCTGTCTGCACTGGTCTGATCCTGTTTGATCCACTTTGATCTGGTCTGAGTCAGTCGTATCCGGTTTTGAACCTGTCTGCACTGGTTTGATCCGGTTTGATCCATTTTTTGATCCTGTCTACACTGCTTTGATCCAGTTTGAACCAGTTTGATCTGGTCAGATCCAGTTTTGAACCCGTCTACACCAGTCTCATCCAGTTTGAACCAGTTTTGACCCTGTCTACACTGGTTTGACCCTGCTGTTGGGGACGGAGGGCTCGGGTTCAAAGCCAGGGATCCACAGAGCGGAAAAGGTGTGAGCCGCTGTGTTTTAAAGATTTATTTAGTATGTATACAATATTCTAATTTTATATTTATTTACTATGTATACAATATTCTGATTTTATATTTATTCATTGTGTCTAAAATATTGTAATTTTTATATTTATTGTGTATACAAGATTCTAATTTTCACATTTATTTATTTATTATGTATACAATATTCTAATTTTATATTTATCATGTATACAATATTCTGATTTTGAAATTTATCTATTATGCACACAATATTCTAATTTTGAAATTTACCTTTTATGTATACTATATTCTGATTTTATATTTATTTAGTATGTGTACAATATTCTAATTTTTTAATATTTATTCATTATGTCTACCATAGTCTAATTTTTATATTTATTTATCATGTATACAATATTCTAATTTATTGTATATACAATATTGTAATTTTTTATATTTATTTATTATGTATACAATATTCTGTTTTTTATATTTATTACGTATACAATAGTCTAATTTTTATATTTATTTATTATATATACGATATTCTAATTTTTATAATTTTTATATATGTGTACATAATAAATAAATAGATATAAAATTAGAATATTGCATACATAATAAATGTGAAATTAGAATATGGTATACATAATAAATAAATATAAAAATTAGAATATTGTACACATAATAGATAAATAAATAAATATTTAAGAACCGGTAACCCTGTACTCCTAGCATTTGAAAGGCTATGGCAGGAGGACTGCCATGAGTTCAACGCTGACCTGAGCTCCATATTCAGAATGGGAGCTGGTCAACTGTTTGAATTTGAGTTAAAATAATAAAATGAAATATGTAATCATCGTCCTAATTAAGTCCATAGTTAAAATAGAAATCACCAAAATAAAATAATTATAATTAATAATTAAAAATAATTATGTTATAAAAATTAAATTTATAATAATAATAATAATAGAAGGAACTATTGTATAAAAATTAAATTTGTAATCATCGTCCTATTTAAGTCCATAGTTAAAATAGAAATAACCAAAATAAAATAATTATAATTAATAATAAAAAATAATGATGTTATAAAAATTAAATTTATAATAATAATAGAAGGTAAATAATTATAATTAATAATAAAAATAATTATGTTATAAAAATTGAATTTATAATAATAATAATAAAGGCACTATTGAACAAAAATTAAATGTGTAATCATCGTCCTAATTAAGTCCGTAGTTTAAATAGAAATAACCAAAATAAAATAATTATAATTAATAATAAAAAATAATGATGTTATAAAAATTAAATTTATAATCATAATAATAGAAGGCAAATAATTATAATTAATAATAAAAAATAATTATGTTATAAAAATTAAATTTATAATAATAATCATAGAAGGCACTATTGCATAAAAATTAAGGAACTATTGCATAAAAATGAAATGTGTAATCATCGTCCTAATTAAGTCCATAGTTAAAAAAGAAATAACCAAAATAAAATAATTACAATTAATAATAAAAAAATAATTATGTTATAAAAATTAAATTTATAATAATAATAATAGAAGGCAAATAAATATAATTAATAAAAATATTATGTTATTAAATTTTAATTTATAATAATAATAGAAGGAACTATTAAGTCCATAGTTAAAATAGAAATCACCAAAATAAAATAATTAAAATTCATATTAAAAAATTATTATTTTATCAAAATTAAATTTATCATAATAATAATAGAAGGCAAATAATTATAATTAATAATAAAAATAATTATGTTATAAAAATTAAATTTATAATAATAATAATAATAGAAGGCACTATTGCATTAAAATGAAATGTGTAATCATCGTCCTAATTAAGTCCGTACTTAAAGCAGAAATCACCAAAATAAAATAATTATAATTAATCATAAAAAATAATTATGTTATAAAACAGAAATCACCAATAGGCTCTTGGGTTCTGGGCTCCATCCCCCAGCAAGGGAAAACACAAGGTGGGGGGAGCTTCCAACCAGATCAGACCAGTTCAAAACCGGATCAAACCGGATCAAACCCGTGTAGACAGGTTCTAAACCAGATCCAACTGCATCAGACCGGTTCAAAATGGAATCCAACTGGATCAAACCAGTGTAGAAATGGTCAAAACCGGATCCAACTGGATCAGACTGGTTCAAAACTTAATCAAACTGGATCAAACCTGTGTAGACAGGTTCAAAACTGGATCCAACTGGATCAGACAAGATCAAACTGGATCAGAAAAGACCCAACTGGATCAGACCAGATCAAACTGGATGAAACTGGATCAAACCAGTGTAGACAGGTTCAAAACTGGATCAAACTGGATGAAAACTGGTTCACACTGGATCTAACCAGGGTAGACAGGTTCTAAACTGGATCCAACTGGGTCAGACCAGATCAAACCTGATCAGACCGGGTCATACCCGTGTAGACAGGTTTTAAACCGGATCAAACTGGATCAGACTGGATCAGACCGGGTCACAATCGTGTAGACAGGTTCTAAACCGGATCCAACCAGATCAAACCGGATCAGACCGGGCCACACCCGTGTAGACAGGTTCTAAACTGGATCCAACCATTTCAAACTGGATCAGACCAGGTCAGACCGGGTCACACCCGTGTAGACAGGTTCTAAACCGGATCCAACCGGATCAGACCGGGTCAGACCAGGTCAGACCAGGTCAGACCGCTTCTGAAGCAGGGGGATGACGCCGGTGTCTGGCGCGGCGGGGAGGGGAGCGCTGGTGAGGCAGGGGGATGACGCCGGTGGCCGAGGCAGGGGGATGACGTTTGTGGCTGAGGCACGGGTGGGGTGAGGGACAGGCCTCGGAGGCAGGGGGATGGCCGCGAATTCTGGGCACAGGGGATGGGACGGCTGCAGCCCGGCTGGGGGCGGGGCTCCGATCGGAGCTGGGGGCGGGGCGTGGGTGACATCACCGAGGGCAAAGGGGCATCCGCTGCGGGCCGGGGAGCACTGGTGAGGCAGGGGGATGACGCCGGTGGCCGAGGCGGGGCGTGGACAGTAAAGGCCTCGGAGGCTGGGGGATGACCGGGGTGCGGGGACGGGGGCTCGGAGCCTGAAGACCGGCTGGGGGCGGGGCTGGGTGACGTCACGGAGGCGGTGGGGTGGGTCCGAGGTGCGGAGGGCGGGGCTGGAGCGAGGGCGGGGCTGGGCGACGTCACCTTGCATCCGGGGCAGGGCTGGAGACAGCACCTGCTCCTGGGAAGGAGGCTCGGCGATGACATAGTGCGAACGGCGGCGCCTGCATAAAGAAGCCCGGATGGGGGCGCCGATCGTTGATGGTTTTTTATTTTATTTTTATTTAATTTAATTTTTATTGATTCATTTATTGATTTTGGTTTTCGAGACAGGGTTCCCCCGCCCGCCCCAGAAAAAATGAAGGCCGGTTTGAACCGGTCCCAACCCTCAATAACGACGTCGGATCCTAGGACGAGGGGGAAAATAAAATAAAATAAAATAAATAAATACGATTTTTATAAAAACGTCAGGGTTCTTGCTCGTGATTTCTTTCGCTCTGAATCGCCTTGGGGAGGGAAAAAAAATGAAAATAAAACCGGTGGGTAAAAACAAAAAAAATGTGAACGTAGAAATTAAATTTGTAATAAAATAAGGATAATTAATAATAAAAAAATCATTAAATTTGTAATGAAATCATTGACGATAAAAAGAAATCATCATGTGATAAAAAATTAAATTTATAATGATCCTCATCGTAGACGAAACTATGGGATAAAAATTAAACGTGTAGTAAGAATGCCAATGGAGTCCATAGTTGAAGAAGAAATAACCAAAAATAAAATGATATAAGTTTGATTATCAATGAACTATTAATAATTATTATTAATTATTATTAAAAATAAGATGAATTATTAATTATTATTAAAAATAAGAAACGGATTAACTGTGTTCAATTTGGGGGGGAAATCTAAGGGCGAACAAAGACGTCTTTGTGTTATTTTTATTATTATTTTATTATTATTATTATTATTTATTATTTCCGTCTTATTGGATGCCGAGTCTTCAGGGAACTCGGAAAGCTTATGAGTTTATTTATTTATTATTTATTTACTTATTATTTATTATTTATTCATTTCCAGGAGTTTATTTCAAAGGAAAAAAATTGCACATTACCGTAAAAAAAAAATAAAATCCCGTGCCGCCCTCAGATCGGAATCCCTGTCTCTGCGTCCTGAGACACCATTATTCTAAAGTCTGCATTGTCATATTTATTTATTTACTTTTGCTTTTATCTTTCTTTTTTTCCATTATCATATTTATTTATTTTTTTTGTTTTTTTTCTTTTTTAGTATCATATTTATTTATTTTTTCTTTTTTTATTATCATATTTATGTATTTTTTTATTTTTCTTTCTTTCCATGATCATATTTATTTATTTTTTCGTTTTTTCTTTTTTTATTATCATATTTATTTATCTTTTTTCTTTTTTATTATATTTAATTTTTTTTGTTTTTTTTACAGTTTTTATTGAGAAAAGGAGAAAAAAAACAAGTTTCCACCGCCTCCCAGCCTCCCATTTCCCTCCCCCTCCTCCCCCCCACGCCCCCTCCTCCCACCCTTCTCCCCCTCCCCCCCACTCCTTTCCCCCTCCCTCTCCAGTCCAAACAGCAGTCAGGGTTTTCTGCCCTGTGGTAAGACCTAGGACCTCCCACCTCCGTCCATATCTAGGAAGGTGAACATCCAAACTGGCTGGGCTCCCACAAAGCCATCACATTACGTAGGTTCAAAACCCCGTGCCATTGTCCTTTGCGTCTCATCAGCCCTCATTGTTCGCCATGTTCAGAGAGTCCAGTTTTATCCCATGCTTTTTCAGTCACAGTCCAGCTGGTCTTGGTGAGTTCTCAATAGATCAGCCCCACTGTCTCAGTGGGTGGGTGCATCCCTCGTGGTCCCGACTTCTTTGCTCATGTTCTCCCTCCTTCTGCTCCTCATTGAGACTTTGGGAGCTCAGTCCAGTGCTCCAGTGTGGGTCTCTGTCTCTATCTCCATCCATCACCAGATGAAGGTTCTATGATGATATGCAAGATATTCGTCAGTATTGCTCAAGGATAGGGTCATTTCAGGTTCCCTATTCTCAACTGCCCAAGGAACTAACTGGGGACCTCAGCTTGGGCACCTGGGAGCCCCTCTAGGGTCAGGTCTCTTGCCAACCCTAAAGTGGTTCCCTTAACTAAGAATTGTGGTTCCGTGCTCCCCTGTCCAACCTTCCTTTATCCCAATCCTCCTGTTTTCCCAAGGCCCGACCTCCTTCCCTTCTAACTTTTCTCTCCCCATCTCCCCTTACCCCCAACCCACCCCACCCCAAGATCCCAATTTTCTCCCCGGCAATTTTGTCTACTTCCCTTAGCCAAGAGGATAACTATATGTTTTTCCTTGGGTTCACCTTCTTACTTAGCTTCTTTAGATTCACCTATTGTAGACTCCGGGACCCTTATTTATGGCTAGAAACGAATTATGAGTGAGTACAACCCATGTTGCTCTTTTTGGGTCTGGGATACCTCACTCAGGATAGTGTTTTCTATTTCCATCCATTTGCATGCAAAATTCGAGAAGTCATTGTTTTTCACTGCTGAATAGTACTCTAATGTGTAGATATTCTTCGTTTTTTTATTACCATATTTATATGTATATATGTATATGTCTCTCTTTCTATATATAATGTTTATAAAATGGACCGGATGCAGACCGTGAGCCCTTCTGTGACAGGATCAACGGTTATGATGGAATGTGAGATATTCACCTTGATCGGTTGACGATAGCTCTGTCCGCCAGGTTTCTCAAACGCTGAGATGCTGGTCTCTTAAGCAGTGAGTTTTTAAAATACATATATATATAATATAAATATAATAGTATATATAATTACAATATATTATATATTATAATATTTTTATATATAATTATATAATATTATATATTATTATACACAATTATACAATAGAATATATACTATACTATAATATATAATTACATAAATATAATATAGTATATATTATAATATTTTTATATATAATGATATAATATTATATATGATTATACACAATTATATAATATATACTATACTATAATATTATATTTATATTATATATAATTATATATATATATATATGTATATCATGTCCATCTGTTCCCCAGGATGTCTCACAGCCTCCTGTCTCAAGCATAAATTGTAAAATATATATTATATTTATATTATATACAATTATATATAATTATATATTATATACAATTATATATATATAGCTTCCATTCTATTTCCATTTCAGGGCCCTTTCTCGGTTTTCCCCACTTTACCAGGGCCAGGCGCGTGGGTCTGCGTGGTCGAGGAGACAGATGACAGTTCCAAAATGAAGCATAGAATGATTTTTTTAAAAAACTATTTTTTATTTATTAGGCATACAATCCTCTAATTTTTATATTTATTTATTATGCATACAATACTCTAATTTTTACATTTATTATGTATATAATATTCTAATTTTTATTTTTATCTATTATGTACACAATATTCTAATTTTTATATTTATTTATTATGTATACAATACTCTAATTTTATATTTATCTATTATGTATACAATATTCTAATTTTATATTTATCTATTATGTACACAATATTCTAAGTTTTATATTTATTTATTATGTATACAATATTCTAATTTTATATTTATCTATTATGTACACAATATTCTAATTTTTATATTTATTTATTATGTACACAATATTCAAATTTTATATTTATTCATTATGTATACAATATTCTAATTTTATATTTACTTATTATATATGCAATATTCTGTCTGCGTGTATGCCCTCACGCCAGCATAGGGCACCAGACCCCATTACAGATGGTTGTGAGACGCCCTGGGGTGGCCGGGACTCGAACTCGGGACCTCGGGCAGAGCGAGCCGCGCCCTAACTGCTGAGCCGCCTGTCCAGCCGAGGATATACTGATTTTATGCCATTCGATCATAGTTCTCCAAAAAAAGAAATAGCCCCGATCCATTCTGAAGATAAACAGGAAGCAGACTGGTTTGTTTTTTTTTAATTTTTTATTTATTTTTATGTTTTTAATTTTTATTATATTTTTTAATTTTTTTAATTTGGTTTTTTTAAATTTTTTTATTTATTTTTATTTTTAATTTTTCTTATTTTTTATTTTTCTTTTTTTTAATTTTTCTTATTTTTTATTTTTATTATTATTTTTTTAATTTTTTTTTTCAGACTGTTTTATTTATTTATTTTTTTTGTCGCTCATGTGGAGGTGTCCACAAGGAGAGGTGGAGGGGACACTGGGTATCGGGGACAGACTCGGGGTTGATGGGGCGTTCGTTTTAAAAAGGGTTTTTTCTTTATGTCGATGTCACATCGCTAAAAAATAAAAATGACCACACCAGTGGGATCCTGTTTCGAAGTGGTCTACACTGGTTTGATCCAGTCTGAACCAGTTTGATCCGGTTTTGAAGCGGTCTACACTGGTTTGATCCAGTTTGATCCCGTCTGATCCAGTTTGATCCAGTTTTGAACCTGTCTACACTGGTCTGATCCAGTTTGAACCAGTTTGATCATGTCTGATCCAGTTTGATCCGGTTTAGAAGCGGTCTACAGTGGTTTGATCCAGTTTGAATCAGTTTGACCCAGTCTGAACCAGTTTGATCTGGTCTAGAAGCAGTCTACCCTGGTTTGATCCAGTTTAAATCAGTTTTATCTAGTCTGATCCAGTTTTGAACCTGTCCACACTGGTTTGACCCAGTCTGATCCGATTTGATCCAGTTTAGAAGCAGTCTACACTGATCTGATCCAGTTTAAACCAGTTTGATCTGGTCTGATCCAGTTTTGAACCTGTCCACACTGGTTTGACCCAGTCTGATCCAGTTTGATCCGGTTTAGAAGCGGTCTACAGTGGTTTGATCCAGTTTGAATCAGTTTGACCCAGTCTGAACCAGTTTGATCTTGTCTAGAAGCGGTCTACACTGGTTTGATCCAGTTTAAACCAGTTTGATCTGGTCTGATCTAGTTTTGAACCTCTCTACACTGGTTTGATCTAGTCTGATCCAGTTTGATCCGGTTTAGAAGCGGTCTACAGTGGTTTGATCCAGTTTGATTCAGTTTGATCCCGTCTGGTCCAGTTTGATCCAGTTTTGAAGCAGTCTACACTGGTTTGATCCAGTTTAAACCAGTTTGACCCAGTCTGATCCAGTTTTGAACCTGTCCACAATGGTTTGACCCAGCCTGAACCAGTTTGATCCGGTTTAGAAGTGGTCCACACTGGTTTGATCCAGTTTGAATCAGTTTAATCAGGTCTGATTCAGTTTGATCCAGTTTTGAAGCGGTCTACACTGGTTTGATCCAGTTTCAACCAGTGTGATCTGGTCTGATCCAGTTTGATCCAGTGTGGACAGGTTCAAAACCGGATCAAACCAGATCAGACCCGATCAAACTGGTTTAAACTGGATCAAACCAGTGTAGACGGCTTCAAAACCGGATCAAACTGGATCAAACCAGTGTAGACTGCTTCCAAACTGGTTCAAACTGGTACAAACCTGATCCAACTGGATCAAACCAATGTAGACGGGTTTAAAACCAGATCAAATTGATTCAGACCGGATCAAACTGGTTTAAACTGGACCAAACCAGTGTAGACCGCATCCAAACTAGTTCAAACCAGATGAAACTGGATCAGACCAGTGTAGACTGCTTCCAAACTGGTTCAAACCGGATCAAACTGGATCAGACCAGTGTAGACCGCTTCCAAACCGGATCCAACTGGGTCAGACTGGATCAAACTGGTTGAAAATGAATCAAACCTGTGTAGGTCCCTTCCAAACTGGTTCAAACTGGAT
This sequence comes from Microtus oregoni, assembly GCF_018167655.1. NCBI lineage: Eukaryota > Metazoa > Chordata > Mammalia > Rodentia > Cricetidae > Microtus > Microtus oregoni. The sequence goes on from NW_024544755.1 coordinate 963,065, forward strand.
CAAACTGGATCAGACCAGTGTAGACTGCTTCTAAACCGGATCCAAGTGGATCAATCCAATGTAGACCGCTTCCAAAACAGACGGTTCTTCGGTCGCCGATAAAATTTAAATTTTCTCTGAGGTGCGTGGATAAAACAGGAGACGGGAAGCGCGGGTTCGAGTCCCGGCCACTGCAGCCGTACAGGTATCCAGAATAAATAAATATAAAAATTAGGGTATTGTATCCATCATACATAAATGTAAACATTAGAATATTGTATCCATAATAAATAGATATAAAATTAGAAAATTGTATACATGATAAATAAATATAAAAATTAGAATATTATATATACATAATAAATAAATAAATAAAATTACGATATTGTATCCATAAGAAAAGAATATGAAAATTAGAAAAATTGTATATATAATGAATAAATATAAAATTAGAATATTGTATACATAATAAATAAAAAAATAAAAATAATGATATTGTATCCATCATAAATAAATAATTATAAAAATTAGAATACTGTATATATAATAAATAAATATAAAATTAGAATATTGTAAACATGATAAATAAATAGAAAAATTAGAATACTGTATACACAATAAATAAATAAATAAAAATTATGTTATTGTATCCATCATAAATAAATATAAAAATTAGAATATTGTATCCAGGATGAATGAATATAAAAATTACGATATTGTATCCAGCATAAATAAATATAAAAATTAGAATATTGCATACATGATAAATAAATATAAACATTAGGATACTGTATACATGATAAATAAATATAAAATTAGAATATTGCATTCATAATAAATAAATACAAAAAACAGAATACTGTATATGTAATGAATAAATATAAATAATTAGAATATTGTATCCATGATAAATAAATAAATGTAAAAATTAGAATATTGTATGCATGATAAATAAATAAATATAAGATTAGAATATTGTATACATGATAAATAAATATAAAAATTAGAATATTGTATACATAATGAATAAATATAAAAATTATAATATTGTATCCTTGATGAATAAATACAAAAATTAGAATATTGTATACATAATGAATAAATATAAAAAATAGAATATTGTATACATGATAAATAAATTAAAAATTTAAAAATTAAAAATAAAAAAATTTTGTCTTTCCTTATTTTTTAAGTGCTGCCGAAAACTGATCATATGATACTATTATATTTTTTAATTTTTTATCTATTTTTATTTTTATTATCATTATTATTGATGGTTGTATCGCCCACCCCTCTGGGATCACGTGACCCCTGGGTCGTCTCCTCCAGGTTCCTGGTTCCGACACTGGAAGGCCTACATCGAAGGTACCGAGCGCCTGCCTCTGTAATAATAATATAAATATAAATATTAATAACAAAATAATTATATTGATAACCAAAATATTAATGTTAATAATATAAATAGAAATATTAATAACAAAAATATGAATATTAATAACACAAATATTAATATTGATAATATAAATATTAATATTAATAATATGAATATAAATATTTCTGAGACATAAACATTAATGACATAATGATTATATGATTGTACATTAATAAATATTAGCAATATAGATATTAAAAATATAAATATTAAAGACATAAATATTAATATCAACAACATAAACATTAATCTTAATAGCATAAATATTAATATTAATAATATGAATAAAATATTTCTGAAACATAAACATTAATAATATAAGTATTAATGTTATTGTATATTAATAAATATTAATAATATAGATACTAATAATATAAATATAAATATAAATGACATAAGTATTAATATCAATGACATAAATATTAATATTAATGACATAAATAGAAATATTTCTGAAACATAGACGTTAATAACATAATGATTATATTATTGTATATTTAGAAATATTAATATTTATTAATTGATAATTAATAAATATATCTGAAACCCCTTACGCTGAGCCGCTGCAATGGAAATGAAGCCGGTCTTTGTGTTGAATTAATTTCTCAAAACCTCTATTTCCATAGTTTTCTAAGCTTAGTCATTGGTGGGGTGTGGCCACAGTTAACAGTTCCTTCCTTTTTTTTAAATATTTATTTATTCATCATGGACACAATATTCTAATTTTTATATTTATCAGGTATACAATAGTCTAATTTTTACATTCACTTATTTTTATGTATTCAATATACTAATTTTTATATTGATTTATTTATTATGTATACAATATTCTAATTTTATATTTATTTACCATGCATACAATATTCTAATTTTTATATTTATCAGGTATACAATAGTCTAAATTTTACATTCATTTATTTGTTATGTATTCAATATTCTAATTTTTATATATGTTTTATTTATTAAGTATAAAACATTTTAATTTTTATATTTATTATGTATACAACATTCTAATTTTATATTTATTATGCATACAACACTCAAATTTTTATATTTTTATGCATACACTATTCTAATTTTATATCTATTATATATACAATATTCTAATTTTCATATCTATTATATATACAATATTCTAATTTTTATATTTATCATGTGTACAATAGTCTAATATTTATATTGATTCATTCATTATGTATACAATATTCTAATCTTATATTTATTATTTATTATTTATACAATATTCATACAATCCATTCACAGTATTTGAATTAATTCATTTATTCATCCATTATGTAGGCAATATTATAATTTTTTCATTTATTCATTCATTATGTAGGCAATATTATAATTTTGCATTTATTTATTGTGTGCACAATATTCTAATTTGTTCATTTATTTGTTCATTTTGTATGCAATATTCTGATTTATTCTTTTATTCATTATATATGTGAATGCAATATTCTAATTTTTACATTCATTTATTCATTATGTGCACAATATTCTAATTTATTTATTTATTTATTCATTGCGTATACAATATTCTAATTTTTACATTTATTTTTCATTATGTGTGAAATATTGTAATTTTTACATTTCTTTTTATGTATACCATATTCTAAATTTGTATTTTTATTATGTATGCAATATCATAATTTTATATTTATTTATTATGTTCAAAATATTCTAATTTTCATATTTATCTATTATGTACACAACATTCTAATTTTTATTTTTTATCTTTTTATTCGTTATGTATACAATATTCTAATTTTTATATTTATTTATTTATCATGTATACAATATTTTAATTTTCATATTTATTTACTTATTCATAATGAATGCAATATTCTCATTTTATATTCATTTTGCATACAATATTCTAACTTCTCTTTATTTATTTATTATGTATACCATATTCTAATTCCCTTTTATATTTATTTTTTAATCATGTATACCATATTCTAGTTCTCTTTTGTATTTATTTAACATGTATACTATATTCTTATTCTGTTTTTTATATTTTTATTGATCATGTGTACCCTATTCTAGTTCTCCTTTATATTCATTTATTATGCACACAATATTCTAATTTTATATTTATTTATTATGCACACTCTATTCTGATTTTATATTTATTCATTATGTATCAAATATTCTAATTTTAGATTTATTTATCATGCACACACTATTCTGATTTTACATTTATTTATCATGCACACACTATTCTGATTTTATGTATATTTATTTATTATTTTATATTTATTTATCATGAACACACTATTCTGATTTTATATTTATTTATCATGCACACAATATTCTGATTTTATATTTATTTACTATTTTATATTTATTTATCATGCACACACTATTCTGATTTTATGTATATTTATTTATTATTTTATATTCATTTATCATGTACACAATATTCTGATTATATGTATATTTATCTATTATTTTATATTTATCATGCACACACTATTCTGATTTTATATTTATTTATCATGCACACAATATTCTGATTTTATATTTATTTATCATGCATGCACTATTCTGATTTTATGTATATTTATTTATTATTTTATATTTATTTATCATGCACACACTCTTCTGATTTTATATTTATTTATCATTCACACACTATTCTGATTTTATATTTATTTATCGTGCACACAATATTCTGGTTTTATATTTATTTATCATGCACACAATATTCTGATTTTATATTTATATATTATTTTATATTTATTTATTGTGGACACTGCGCTCACCGTCTGCCTCAGGGGCGCAGACTCCGTGGGTGAAGCTCGTGTGCGCGTGTGGCCGGGACTCGAACTCGGGACCTCGGGGATGGGGACGTGTTTTACGTCTACACCGGTCTGATCTGGTTGGATCCGGTTTCGAACCTGTTTACACGGGTTTGGTCAAGTTTGATCCATTCAGATCCGGTCTGATCCAGTTTGATCCCGTTTTGAACCTGTCTACACCGGTTTGATCTGGTTTGAACCGGTTTTGAACCTCTCTACACAGGTTTGATCCGGTTTGAACCAGTCTGATTTAGTTTTGAACCTGTCTACACCGGTCTGATCCAGGTTGATCTGGTTTGATCTGGTCTGATCCGGTTTGATCCGGTTTTGAACCTGTCCACACAGGTTAGATCCAGTCTGATCCAGTTTGATCCCGTTTTGAAGCGGTCTACCCTGGTCTGATACAGGTGGATCCGGTTTTGAACCTGTCTACAACGGTTTGATCCTGTTTGAACTAGTTTTGAACCTGTCTACACTGCTCCGATCCAGTTTGGTCCAGTCTGATCTGGTCTGATCCGGTTTGATCCGGTTTTGAACCTGTCTACACTGCTCTGATCCAGTTTGAGCCAGTCTGATCTGGTCTGATCGGGTTTGATCCGGTTTTGAACCTGTCCACAATGGTTTGATCCAGTTTGATCCAGTTTGAACCTTTCTGATCCGGTTTGATCCGGTTTTTGAAGCCATCTATCCTGGTTTGATCTGGTCTGATCCAGTTTGATCCCGTTTTGAACCTGTCTACACCGGTTTGATCTGGTTTGAACCGGTTTTGAACCTCTCTACACAGGTTTGATCCGGTTTGAACCAGTCTGATCCAGTTTTGAACCTGTCTACAGCGGTCTGATCCAGTTTGATCCACTTTGATCTGGTCTGGTCCGGTTTGATCCGGTTTTGAACCTGTCTACACAGGTTAGATCCAGTCTGATCCAGTTTGATCCCGTTTTGAAGCGGTCTACCCTGGTCTGATACAGGTGGATCCGGTTTTGAACCTGTCTACAACGGTTTGATCCTGTTTGAACTAGTTTTGAACCTGTCTACACTGCTCCGATCCAGTTTGGTCCAGTCTGATCTGGTCTGATCCAGTTTGATCCGGTTTTGAACCTGTCTACACTGATCTGATCTAGTTTGAGCCAGTCTGATCTGGTCTGATCGGGTTTGATCCGGTTTTGAACCTGTCCACAATGGTTTGATCCAGTTTGATCCAGTTTGAACCTTTCTGATCCGGTTTGATCCGGTTTTTGAAGCCATCTACCCTGGTTTGATCTGGTCTGATCCAGTTTGATCCCGTTTTGAACCTGTCTACTCCGGTTTGATCTGGTTCGAACCGGTTTTGAACCTCTCTACACAGGTTTGATCCGGTTTGAACCAGTCTGATCCAGTTTTGAACCTGTCTACAGCGGTCTGATCCAGTTTGATCCAGTTTGATCTGGTCTGGTCCGGTTTGATCCGGTTTTGAACCTGTCTACACAGGTTAGATCCAGTCTGATCCAGTTTGATCCCGTTTTGAAGCGGTCTACCCTGGTCTGATCCAGTTGGATCCGGTTTTGAACATGTCTACACCGGTTTGATCCTGTTTGAACTAGTTTTGAACCTGTCTACACTGCTCTGATCCAGTTTGGTCCAGTCTGATCTGGTCTGATCCGGTTTGATCCGGTTTTGAACCTGTCTACACTGCTCTGATCCAGTTTGAGCCAGTTGGATACAGTCTGATCCAGTTGGATCCTGTTTTGAAGCCGTCTACCCTGGTTTGATCCAGTTTGAACCAGTTTGATCCGGTCTGATCCAGTTGGATCCTGTTTTTGAAGCCATCTACCCTGGTTTGATCCGGTCTGATCCGATCTGATCCGGTTTGATCCGGTTGTGAACCTGTCCACGCTGGTTTTCGTTTCTTCCTCGTGAATCCAGGGTTTTCTTTTTAAAAAACCGATGTAGTGTCCTTTTATTTTTTAATCTACTTTTATTTCTTTATTTCATTTTGTCATTCCGTGATTCCTTAGATTTATTTTAATTTTCTTCATTTATTTAATTATTTCTCAGCGATGTCAGTTTATTTTCTGCGTACCTACTTTCGTTTGTAGTGTGATTTATTTTAATTTAATTGTTGAAAATTTTTAATGCGTTTTAATCGATTCGAATATTTTTAATTCGTTTTAATTGATCAAAACATTTTTAATTCGTTTTAAAATAAAATATTTTTATTCGTTTGAAACGATTAAAATATTTTTAATTCGTTTTAAAATAAAATATTTTTTATTCGTTTTAATCGATTAAAATATTTTTAATTCCTTTTAATCGATTAAAATATTTTTAATTCGTTTTAATCGATTAAAATATTTTTAATTCTTTTTAATTGATTAAAATTTTGTTAATTCGTTTTAACTGATTAAAATATTTTTAATTCGTTTTAATTCATTAAAATATTTTTCCCCCCCCCGCAGTACCCCTGGTTGCTCGGTGCTCGGTACCCCTGGGTGCTCAGTGCTCGGTACCCCTGGGTGCTCGGTGCTCAGGACACTGGGTGCTCGGTGCTCAGTACCCCTGGGTGCTCAGTACCCATGAGTGCTCAGTGCTCGGTGCTCGGTACCCCTGGGTGCTCGGTGCTCGGTACCCCTGGGTGCTCGGTGCTCAGGACACTGGGTGCTGTGTTCTGTACCCCTGGGTGCTCGGTACCCCCGGGTGCTCGGTGCTCGGTACCCCTGGGTGCTCGGTGCCCCAGACACTGGGTGCTCGGTGCTCAGTATCCCTGGGTGCTCGGCGCTCAGTACCCCTGAGGCTGGGTGCTCGGTGCTCGGTGCTTGGTACCCCTGGGTGTTCGGTACCCCTGGGTGTTCGGTACCCCTGGGTGCTCGGTGCTCGGTACACCCGGGTGCTCGGTGCTCGGTACCCCCGGGTGCTCGGTGCTCGGTGCCCCCGGGTGCTCTGTGCTCGGTGCCCCCGGGTGCTCGGTGCTCGGTACCCCCGGGTGCTCGGTGCTCGGTACCCCAGGGTGCTCGGTGCTCGGTACCCCCGGGTGCTCGGTGCTCGGTGCCCCCGGGTGCTCGGTGCTCGGTGCCCCCGGGTGCTCGGTGCTCGGTGCCCCCGGGTGCTCGGTGCTCGGTATCCCTGGGTGCTCTGTGCTCGGTACCCCTGGGTGCTCGGTGCTCGGTATCCCTGGGTGCTCGGTGCTCGGTACCCCTGGGTGCTCAGTACCCCCCGGTGCTCGGTGCTCGGTACCCCGGGTGCTCGGTTCCCCCGGGTGCTCGGTGCTCGGTGCCCCTGGGTGCTCGGTGCTCGGTACCCCTGGGTGCTCGGTGCCCCTGGGTGCTCGGTGCTCGGTACCCCCGGGTGCTCGGTACCCCCGGGTGCTCGGTACCCCTGGGTGCTCAGTACCCCTGGGTGCTTGGTGCTCGGTACCCCCGGGTGCTCGGTACCCCCGGGTGCTCGGTACCCCCGGGTGCTCAGTACCCCTGGCTGCTCGGTGCTCGGTACCCCTGGGTGCTCAGTACCCCTGGGTGCTCAGTGCTCGGTACCCCTGGGTACTCAGTCCTCAGTGCATGGTACCCCTGGGTGCTCAGTGCTCGGTACCCCCGGGTGCTCGGTACCCCTGGGTGCTCAGTACCCCTGGGTGCTCAGTACCCCTGGGTGCTCGGTGCTCGGTACCCCTGGGTGCTCAGTGCTCGGTACCCCTGGGTTCTCGGTGCTTGGTGCTCGGTACCCCTTGGTGCTTCGTGCTTGACACCCATGGGTGCTCGGTGCTCGGTACCCCTGGGTGCTCAGTGCTCGGTACCCCTGGGTGCTTGGTGCTCGGTGCTCAGTGCTCGGTGCTGTCACAGATAATTCTCTTCCCCCTCTCCACACCCAGCTGGTCGTCATGGAGACGCGGAACAGAGACGGCGCCTGGCCCCGGGGTCATGGGGAGTCAGGGTCACGGGGAGCCGGGGTCACGGGGAGTCGGGGTCATGGGAAGCCGGGGTCACATGGAGCCGGGGTCACGGGGGTCGGGGTCACGGGGAACCGGGGTCACCGGTGGTCGGGATCACGGGGAGGCGGGGTACCCGCATGTGACCCCGGGGTCACGGGGTCGCTGTTCACAGTTCAGGCCCCCCAGGGACAAGATGGAGGACGAGGACTCCCGGGGTAACGGGGTCGGGGTTCACAGATCACCCCCCCAGGGACAAGATGGAGGTCAAGGACTCCCGGGGTCACGGGGTCGGGGTTCACAGGTCACCCCCCCAGGGACAAGATGGAGGACGAGGACGTCTGGGGTAATGGCGTCGGGGTTCCCAGGTCAGCCCCCCCAGGGACAAGATGGATGACGAGGACTCCCGGGGTCACTGGGTCGCGGTTCACAGGTCACCCCCCCAGGGAGAAGATGAAGGACAAGGACTCCCGGGGTCACAGGGTCGGGGGTCAAAGGTCACGCCCCCTCAGGGACAAGATGGAGGACGAGGTCACCCTGGATCACGGGGTCGGGGTTCACAGGTCACGCCCACCCCCCGAGACAAGATGGAGGACGAGGACGCCCGGGGTCACGGGTTCGGGGTTCACAGGTCACGCCCCCCCAGGGACAAGATGGAGGTAGAGGACTCTTGGGGTCACGGGGTCGGGGTTCACAGGTCACCCTACCCCAGGGACAAGATGGAGGACGAGGACTCCCGGGGTCACTGGGTCGGAGTTCACAGGTCACGCCCCCACCAGGGACAAGATGGAGGACGAGGACTCCCGGGGTCCCGGTGTCGGGGTTCACAGGTCACGACCCCCCAGGGACAAGATGGAGGACGAGGACTCCCGGGGTCACTGGGTCGGGGTTCACAGGTCACCCTACCCCAGGGACAAGATGGAGGACGAGGACTCCCGGGGTCACGGGGTCGGGGTTCACAGGTCATGCCCCCCAGGGACATGATGGAGGATGAGGACTCCCGGGGTCACAGGGTCGGGGTTCAAAGGTCATGCCCCCCCAGGGACAAGATGGAGGATGAGGACGTCCGGGATCACGGTGTGGGTGTTCACAGGTCAACCCCTCCCCAGGGACAAGATGGAGGACGAGGACTCCTGGTCCGAGCCGGTTTGATGCGGTCTGAGCCAGGCCGATCCAGGTTTGATCCGGTTTTGAACCTGTCTACACTGGTGTGATCCAGTTGGATCCGGTCTGAGCCAGTTGGATCCGGTTTTGAACCTGTTTGCATTGGTTTGATCTGGTTTGATCTGGTTGGATCCGGTTTATTTATTTATTTATTATGCGTGCAATATTCTGATTTTCATATTTATTTATTATGTATACAACACTCTAATTTTTATATTTATTTATTTATTCATTATGTAGACAATATTATAATTCTCTTATTTATTTATTTATTCATTATTTATACAATATTCTGATTTTTATATTTATTTATTAATTATGGATACAATACTCCGTCTGTGCGTATGCCTGCAGGCCAGCAGAGGGCGCCAGACCGTGGTTCTGAGCCGCCCTGGGGTGGCCATGACTGAACTCGGGTCCTCGGGAAGAGAGGGCGGTGCTCAGGGAGCCGTCCCTCCAGCCCCTGGTTTTTAATATTTTATTGATTTATTGTGCGTACAATATTCTAATTTTTATATGTGTTCATTATGGATACAATATTCTAATTTTATATTTATTTATTATGGATACAATATTCTAATTTTATATTTATTTATTATGTACACAACATTCGTGCGTATGCCTGCAGGCCAGCAGAGGGCTCTGGACCCCATTTACAGACGGCTGTGAGCCGCCCTGGGGTCGCCGGGACTCAAACTCAGGACCTCGGGAAGAGCAGGCCAGACTAGCCCCCCCTAAAGGGGCCCTAATTATCCCTGCTGCCGGCCGGATTAGACTCCCCTAAAGGGGCCCCAGCTATCCCCTGCTGTACAGTGGCCGCCAAGGGACAAGGAACCGCGCCCTCCAATCCCTTCAGAAATTCGCTGTTGGGGGCCGCCATGTTTGCGCTCGGATACGTAAGGAACTTCCCCGATGGGGCCTCCATTTATGCACCGTCATCCCCGGCTGTACGGCGGCCGCCGAGGGACCGGGCACCGCGCGCTCGGATCCATACGGGAATTCCCCGATAGGGGCCAGCATGTTTACAAGGTAAACCCCAGCTGTACGGCAGCTGCCAAGGGACCGGGCATCGAGCGCTCGGATTCGTACGGAAGTTCTCTGATGGGGGCCGCCATGTTTTCACCGTCATCCCCGGCCATATGGCAGCCGCCAAGAGACCAAGTACCCCGCGCTCGGATCAGAACGGAAGTTCCCCGAGGGGGACCGCCATGTTTTCACCATCATCCCCGGCTGTAGGGCGGCCGCCAAGGGACCGGGCACCGGGCGCTCGGATCCGTATGGAATTTCCCTGCTGAGAGCCGCCATGTTCGCATGGCTGTATGGCGGCAGCCTAGGGACCGGTCACAGCGCTCTCGGATCCGCCATGTTTTCACCTCTGTTGGCATGAGGGCGTAAATATAAAATTAGAATATTGTGTCCATAATAAATATAAAAATCAGAATATTGTATCCATGATAAATATAAAAATCAGAATATTGTATACATAATAAATAAATATAAAATGAGAATATTGTACACAAACTGAATAATTATAAAGTTAGAATATTGTATACATGATAAATAAATATAAAATGGGAATATTGTATACATAATGAATAAATATCAAAATTAGAATATTGTATACATAATAATTAGATATAAAATTTGAATATTGTATACATGATAAATAAATATAAAATGAGAATATTGTGTAAATAATGAATAAATATAAAATTGGAATATTGTATACATGATAAATGAGTATAAAAATTAGAATATTGTATCCATAATAAATAAATATAAAAATAGAATATTGTATACATGATCAATAAATATAAAAAATTAGAATATTGCATCCATAATCAATAAATATAAAAAGAATTAGAATATTGTAGACATGATCAATAAATAGAAAAAATTAGAATATTGTATACATAATAAATAAATACAAAAAGAGAATATTGTAGACATGATCAATAAATATAAAAATTATAATATTGTATACGTAATAAATAAATCTAAAAATTTGAATATTGTATACATGATAAATAAATATAAAAATTAGAATATTGTAATTAATAAATCAATAAACACAAAACCAGAACATGGTATGCATAATAAATAAATATAAAAATTAGAATACCGCACACAAAATAAGTAAATATAAAAAGTGGAATATTGTGTACGTGATAAATGAATAAATATTAAGCACAGACAACCGCGGGGGGGTGGAATAATAATAATGATGATAATAATAATAATGATAATGATAATGAAAATAATAATGATAATAATGATGATGATAATAATAATAATGATGATAATAATAATAATGATAATAATAATAATGATGATAATGATAATCATGATAATAATAATCATGATGATAATAATAATAATGATAATGATAATAATAATGGTAATAATAATAATGATAATAATAATGGTAATAAATGATAATAATAATGATGATAATAACAATGATGGTAATATTAATAATCATGATGATGAAAATAATAGCAACAACAATAATAATGATAATGATAATAATAATAATGATGATAATAATAATAATGATAATGATGATAATAATAATAATGATGATGATATTAACAAGTGATATTAATATTAATAATGATAAAAATAATAATATTAACAAATGATCATCGGGTCCTGGCGCCCCCCCCTCCCCCCCTGCAGGTGACGGTCCGCGAGGGCGCGTGGGTCCACGGCGCCCTGGACAAGGCGCTCTGGGTGCGAGGTCTCCACCAGGACGGCTGCCTGGTCTACAGGCTCGGCCGCGGGTGAGTGCGAGCCCGGAACGTTCCGGTACCCCGGGGACAGGAAGTTGCAGAAAGTTCTGGATCGCCGAGGACAGTTAATGGCAGAAAGTTCTGGACCCCCGAGTAGAGGAAGTGGTAGAAATTTCTGGACCCTCGAGGACAGGAAGTTGTAGAAATTTATGGATCCCCGGGAACAGGAAGTTGTAGAAAGTTCTGGATCCCCATGGACAGGAAGTGGTAGAAAGTTCTGGACCCCCGGGGACAGAAAGTGGTAGAAAGTTCTGGATCCACGGGGACAGGAATTTCTGGATCCCCCGAAATAGGAAGTGGTAGAAAGTTCTAGAACCCCTGAGTACAGGAAGTGGTAGAAAGTTCTGGACCCCCGTGGAAAGGAAGTTGTGGAAAATTCTAGAACCTGGGGAACAGGAATTTGTAGAAAGTTCTGGCATACCCGAGGACAGGAAGTTGTAGATAATTCTGGAACCCCCGAGGACAGGAAGTTGTAGAAAATTCTGGATCCACGAGCACAGGAATTTGTAGAAAGTTCTGGCACACCCGAGGACAGGAAGTTGTTGAAAGTTCTGAAACCCCAGGGACAGGAAGTGGTAGAAAGTTCTGGACCCCAAGGACAGGAAAATGTAGAAAGTTCTGGATCCCCGAGGACAGGAAATGGCAGAAAGTTCTGGACCCCCGAGGACAGGAAGTGGCAGAAAGTTCTGGAACCGCGATGACAGGAAGTGGTAAAAAGTTCTGTATCCATGAGGACAGGAAGTTGTAGAAAGTTCTGGATCCCCGAGGACAGGAAGTTGTAGAAAGTTCTGGATCCCCGAGGACAGGAAGTTGTAGAATGTTCTGGACCCCTGGGAACAGGAAGTGGTAGAAAGTTCTGGATCCCCGAGGACAGGAAGTGGTAGAAAGTTCTGGATCACCGAGGACAGGAAGTCGTAGATAGTTCTGGATCCCCGGGGAAAGGAATTTGTAGAAAATTCTAGAACCTTGAGGACAGGAAGTTGTGGAAAGTTCTGGATCCCAGAGGACAGGAAGTTGTAGAAAATTCTGGACCCCCCGGGAAAAGGAAGTTGTAGAAAGTTCTGGATCCCCGAAAACAGGAAGTTTTAGAAAGTTCTGGATCCCCGGGGACAGGAAGTTGTAGAAAGTTCTGGACCCCCGAAGACAGGAAGTTGTAGAAACTCCTAGAACCCCCGGTAACAGGAAGTTATAGAAAGTTCTAGAACCCCGAGGACAGGAAGTTGTAGAAAGTTCTGGATCCCCGGGAACAGGAAGGTATACAAATTTCCGGAACCCCCCTAGGACAGGAAGTTGTAGGAAATTCTAGAAGCCCTGAGAACAGGAAGTTGTAGAAAGTTCTGGATCCCCGAGGACAGGATGTTCTGGATCCCCGGGAAAAGGAAGTGGTAGAAAGTTCTAGATACCTGGGAACAGAAAGTTGGAGAAAGTTCTAGAACCCAGAGGACAGGAAGTTGTAGAAAGTTCTGGATCCGCGATGACAGGAATTTGTAGAAAGTTCTGGACCCCCAGGAACTGGATGGTGTAGAAAGTTCTGAAACCCGCGAGGACAGGAAGTTGTAGAAAGTTCTAGAACCCCAGAGAACAGGAAGTTGTAGAAACTTCTGGACCCCAGAAGACAGGAAGGTGTAGAAAGTTCTAGAACCCCTGAGAAAAGGAAGTCGTAGAAAGTTCTGTACACCCAAGGACAGGAAGTTGTAGAACGTTCTGGACACCCAAGGACAGGAAGTTGTAGAACGTTCTGGACCCCCGAGGACTGGAAGTTGTAGAAAGTTCTAGACCCCTGAGGACAGGAAGTGTTGAAAGTTCTAGAACCCCGAGGACAGGAAGTGTAGAAAGTTCAGGCTTCCCGGGGACAGGTAGTTGAAGAAAGTTCTGGATCCCCGAGGACAGGAAGTTGTAGAAACTTCTGGACCCCCAAGGACAGGAAGTTGTAGAAAGTTCTAGATCCCCAGGAACAGGAAGTGGTAGACCGTTCTAGAACCTCCTAGAACAGGAAGTTGTAGAACCCCGGGAACAGGAAGTTGTAGAAAGTTCTGGATCCCCGAGGACAGGAAGTTGTAGAAAGTTCTGGATCCCGGAGGACAGGAAGTGGTAGAAAGTTCTGGATCCCTGCAAACAGGAAGTCCTGGATCCCCGGGAACAGGAAGTGGTAGAAAGTTCTAGAACCGCAAGTACAGAAAGTGCTAGAATATTCTAGACCCCCGGGGACAGGAATTTGTAGAAAGTTCTGGATCCCCCGAGAAAAGGAAGTTGTAGAAAGTTCTGGCACACCCGCGGACAGGAAGTTGTAGAAAGCTCTGGCACACCCGAGGACATGAAGCCGTAGAAAGTTCTGGAATCCCCGAGGAACAGGACGTTGTAGAAAGGTCTGGATCCCTGAGGACAGGAAGTTGTAGAAAGTTCTGGACCCCCGAGAACAGGAAGTGGCAGAAAGTTTTGGATCCCCGGGAACAGGAAGTTGTAGAAAGTTCTAGAACCCCCTGAAAACAGGAAGTTGTAGAAAGACCGAGACCCCCGAAGACAGGAAGTTGTAGAACGTTCTAGACCACTGAGGACAGGAAGTAGTAGAATGTTCTGGACCCCCGAGGACAGGAAGTTGTAGAAAGTTCTGGATCCCCGAGGACAGGAAGTGGTAGAAAGTTCAGGACCCCCGAGGACAGGAAGTTGTAGAAAGTTCTGGCACAACAGAGGACAGGAAGTGTCAGAAATTCCTGGACGCTCGAAAACAGGAAGTGGCAGAAAGTTCTGGATCCCCGAGGACAGGAAGTTGTAGAAAGTTCTGGATCCCCGAGGACAGGAAGTTGTAGAAAGTTCTGGACCCGGAGGACATGAAGTTGTTGAAAGTTCTGGATCCCAGGGAACAGGAAGGTGTAGAAAGTTCTGGACCCCTAAGGACAGGAAGTTGCCGAAAATTCTGGACCCCCGAGGATAGGAAGTTGTAGAACGTTCTGGATCCCCGAGGAAAGGAAGTTGTAGAAAGTTCTGGACCCCTGTGAAGAAGAATTTGTAGAACGTTCTGGACCCCTGAGGACAGGAAGTTGTAGAAAGTTCTAGAACCCCGGGGACAGGAAGTTGAAGAAAGTTCTAGAAGCCAGAGAACAGGAAGTTGTATCATGTTCTGGACCCCCGAGGACAGGAAGTTGTAGAAAGTTCTGGATCCCGGAGGACAGGAAGTTGTAGAAAGTTCTGGATCTCCAGGGAAAAGAAGTAGTAGAAAGTTCTATATCCCCGAGGACAGGAAGTTGTAGAAAGTTCTGGATCTCCGGGGCAAAGAAGTTGTAGAAAGTTCTGGATCCCCGAGGACAGGAAGTTGTAGAAAGTTGTGGACCCTGAGGACAGGAAGTTGTAGAAAGTTGTGGATCCCCGATTACAGGAAGTTGTACAAATTCTGGACCCCCGAAGACAGGGAGTTGGACAAAGCTCTGGATCCCCGAGGACAGGAAGTGGTAGAAATTTCTAGAACCCCCGGGAACAGGAAGTATAGAAATTTCTAGAACCCCGAGGACAGGAAGTTGTAGAAAGTACTAGAACCCCGAGGAAAGGAAGTTGTTGAAAGTTCTGGATATCCAAGGACAAGAAGTTGGAGAAATTTCAGGACCCCCTGAGGATAAGAAGTTGTAGAAAGTTCTGGACCCCCTAGGACAGGAAGTTGTAGAAAGTTCTGGGCCCCCGAGGACAGGAAGTGGCAGAAAATTCTGGAACCCCGAGGACAGGAAGTTCTGTACCCCTGGGAACAGGAAGTTGTAGAAAGTTCTGGATCCCCGAGGACAGGAAGTTTTAGAAAGTTCTGGACCCCCGCGGACAGGAATTTTAGAAAGTTCCGGATCCCCGAGGACAGGAAGTTGTAGAAAGTTCTGGATCCCCGAGGACAGGAAGTTGTAGAAAGTTCTAGAACCCCGAGGACATGAAGTTGTAGAAAGTTCTAGACCCCCGAGGACATGAAGTTGTGGAACGTTCTAGAACCCCGAGGTCAGGAAGTTGTAGAATGTTCTGGAACCCCTGAGGATTGGAAGTTGTAGAAATTTTTGGACCCCCAGGAACAGGAAGTTGTAGAATGTTCTGGACCCCTGGGGACAGGAAGTTGTAGAAAGTTCTAGAAGCCTGTGCACAGGAAGTTGTAGAATGTTCTGAATCCCCGAGGACAGGAAGTGGTAGAAAGTTCTGGACCCCCGAGGACAGGAAGTTGTAGAAAGTTCTGGATCCCCGGGAACAGGAAGTTGTAGTAAGTTATGGATCCCCGAGGACAGGAAGTTGTAGAACGTTCTGGACCCCTGGGAACAGGAAGTTGTAGAAAGTTCTGGACCCCTGAGGACAGGAAGTTTTAGAAATTTCTGGATCCTGGAGAACAGGAAGTTGTAGAAATTTCTGGACCCCCGAGGACAGGAAGTTGTAGAAAGTTCTGGACCCCCGGGGGTCAGGAAGTTGTAGAAAGTTCTAGAACCCCTGGGCGGGGAACAGGAAGCGGCAGAACCTTCCGGAATCCCCCACCTGCCGCCCCCGGCATGGCAGCAGGAAGACGCGACGGCCTGGGACGTGGCCATGACGCTGCTCACGCCGAGGAGATGTGCATGGAGGTCGTGGACGGCGTCCCGCTGACCACGCACCGCTTCCTGAGCTCCGCGCCGCAGGGTCGGGGGGTCGGTTGTCGGGGGGTCGGGGGTTGGGATGGTCGTGCAGGGTGGCGAAGGGGGCGCCGACCCCTGAGCCGCCCCGCTGCGCTGACCACTGAACCACCCTACCCCACTTTGTCTGCGGCTGCGCTGACCACTGAACTAACCCGCCCCTCCCCGCCCCCCCCCCCCCCCCCCCGGCCCCAGGTGCGAAAGACGTCCCTGCGCCCGGCGTCCTGCGACTTCTGCCTCAGGTTCCTGCGGCTGCTGCATGGCTTCCGCTGCCTGGACCTGCGCAGCCAACGCAGTCGTCAACCAGGCCCGCGGTGGGCCCGGGTGCGAGTCCCGGCGGGCGGGGGGCGGGGGCTGGGGGGTCCCGAGTTCGAGTCCCGGCAAGCGTACAGTGAAATAGACGTGGAAATGAGAATGTTGTACGCGTGGTAGATGAATACATGAAAAATTAGAATATTGTGTGCATGATAGATAAATGTAAAAATCAGCGTATTGTATGTATAATAAATAAATATAAAAATTAGAATATTGTATACATAATAAATAAATATAAATTTAGAATTTTGTATACATGATAAATAAATGTAAAAATTCGAATGTTGTATACATAACCAATAAATATAAAAATTAGAAGATTGTATGCATAGTAAATAGATATGAAATTAGAATATTGCATACATAATAAATAAATGTAAAAATTAGAATATTATATGCATAATAAATGAATATAAAAAATTTGAATATTGTATGCATGATAGATAAATATAAAAATTACAGTATTTTATATATAATGAATAAATGTAAAAAGTAAAATATTATATACATAATAGATAAATATAAAATTTAGCATATTGTATCCATAATGAATAAATGTAAAAATTAGAACATCATATAAATAATAAATAAATCAATAATAAATGAATAAATAATAATTAGAATGTTGTATGAATAATAAATAAATGTAAAAATTAGAATATTGTATGAATAATAAATAAATATAAAAATTAGAATATTGTATGCATAATAAATAAGTATAAAAATTAGAATATTGTATGAATAATAAATAAATATAAAAATTAGAATATTGTATGAATAATAAATAAATATAAAAATTAGAATATTGTGTGAATAATAAATAAATATAAAAATTAGAATATTGTATGAATAATAAATAAATATATAAATTAGAATATTGTATGAATAATAAATAAATATAAAAATTAGAATATTGTATGAATAATAAATAAATATAAAAATTAGAATATTGTATACACAATAAATAAATATAAATTCAGAATATTGTATACATTATAGATAAATATTTAAAAATGAGAATATTGAGCCCTCTGCTCACAGCCGTCCTGTTCCTCCCCTCCCAGCCCCTCATCTTCGACCCCAGCAGCCAGGATTTGCCCCGGGAGCCGCGAATGCCCCGGGGTCCCAGGTAGGGACTTCTCATTTGAAAGGGGGATCCGAGGGGTCCCAAGGTGGGGACTTCTCATTTGAAAGGGGAATCCGAGGGGTCCCAAGGTGGGGACTTCTCATTTGAAAGGGGGATCCGAGGACGCTCGTGGATCCTGCGTTTCTTCGTGTTTGCTTGCTTTATCGATTTACCATGGGTAAAATAGTCTGATTTTATATTTATTTATGATGTACACAATATTCTGATATTTCTATTTATTTATTATTCATACAATATTCTAATTTTATATTTATCTATTATGTATACAATGTTCTGATTTTTATATATATTATATATAATATTGTAATTTTTATTATATATAATATTCTAATTTTATATTTATTTATCATGTATGCACTATTCTAATTTTTATATTTATTTATTATGTGCACAATACTCTCATTTATATATATATTTAGCATGTATGCATTATTCTAATTTTTATATTCATTTATTATGTGCACAATACTCTCATTTTTATATTTATTTATCCTGCATGCATTATTCTAATTTTTATATTTATTTATTATGTGCACAATACTCTCATTTTTGTATTAAACTATTATGTATACAATATTCTAATTTTTACATTTATTTATTATTCATACGGTATTCTAATTTTTACCTTTATTTATTTATGCATCATGCACACAATATTCTCATTTTCACATTTATTTCTTTTTATATCTTTACCACAGACCCTCTGAGCCACCGCCCCAGCCCCCGGTCTCTGTGTTCTTTATGTGATACGATATAAATATTTATATGTATAATAAATATATAATAAACATACATAATAAATATGATATGTAAATAAATATATATAAAAATACATAATAAATATAAATATATATATTTGGGTTTTTCCTTTGTCTATCACTCTATACAAATATTATATATAAATATATATATAACAAATATATAATAAATGTATATGATAAATATAAAATAAATAAATATATATAAAAATATATAATAAATATTATAAATATACATTTGGGTTTTTCCTTTGTCTATCACTCTATACAAGTATTATGTATATATATAAATATATAATAAATATACCTAATAAGTATAATATATAGCTAAATAAAAATATATAAACATATATAATAAAAATAAATATATATATATTTGGGTTTTTCCTTTGTCTGTCACGCCATACAAATATTATATATAAATATATATAACAAATATACAATAAATATACATAATAAATATAATATAAATAAATAAAAATATATAAAAATATATAATAAATATAAATATATATATTTGGGTTTTTCGTTTGTCTATCACTCTATATAAATAATAAATACACATAATAAACATAATATATATCAATAAATATATAAAAATATATAATAAATAAAAATATAATATATAAATAAAAATATATTATAAATATATATATTTTTTTTTTTAATTATAAATATAAATATTTTGGATTTTTTTTTCAATTCTTGTCCCTTTGCTGGGCCGGGGACTCGAACCCGGGACCCCGGGCCGAGCCGGCCGCTGCCTCCTCCGCTCTATTCCTCCCTCAGCCCCGCGACCCCCGACCCCGTGAACCCCGACCCCGTGACCCCCGGCCCCGTGACCCCCGGCCCCGTGACCCCCGGCCCCCGACCCCTCACCTTCCCGGCCAATCCCCCGCTGCAGTGCCTCCGCTCCACCTCCCCCGTAGATCCCGTTTTCGCGCCCCCGGGCAGATCCCGAGTTCGAGCCCCCGGTTGGGTCCAGAGTTCGAGCCGCCTCTGGTTGGGTTGAGAGTTCGAGCCTCCCCTGCATGGGTCCCGAGTTCGAGCGTCGGGCAGATCCCGAGTTAGAGCCCCTGGGAGGGTCACGAGTTCGAGCCCCCCGCCCCGCAGACAGCGCCCGGGTTCCAGAACTCGGGCCACCAGTGCGAGGTGTCGCCAGAAGAGGTGCGGCTGGTGCAGCGGGTCGGGGCGCGGCCGACGGCGGAGAAGGGGCGGGCGTTCAGGAACGAGAGGCGGGAGCTGAGGGGAGTGCGGGCGGTCCCAGGTGTGGGTTCCGAATTTATATTTATTCATTGTGTGTACAATATTCTAATACTTACATTTATCATGCGTACTATATTCTAATGTTTATATTTATTTATTACGCGTACAATATTAGAATTTTTATATTTATTATGCGTGCAATATTCTAATTTTATACTTATTACACATACAATATTCTAATTATTATGTTTATTATGCAAACAATATTCTAATTTTTAATATATATTCATGATGTATGCCATATTCTATTTTTTACATTTATTTATTCTGTATACCATATTCTGATTTTTATATTTATTTATTATATAGGCAATATTCTACATTTATATTTATTTATTCATTATGTATACAAATTATTTACTTATTTACTAAGTATACAATATTCTAATTTTATATTTATTTATTTGTTATATATACAATATTCTAATTTTATGTAGATTTACTGTGTATACAGTATTCTACATGTCTTTTATATTTATTTTTATATTTATTGTGCATACGATATTCTTATTTTTATATATATTTATCATGGATAAACTATTCTAATTTTTTTATTTCTTGATCAGTGAGATTTAACAAGCCAGAGAGAACGGAAAGTTCCGGATCCACGGGAACGGAATGTTCTAGAAACCGGGGAACAGGAAGTTGTAGAAAGTTCTAGAACCCCCGAGAACAGGAAGTTGTAGAACGTTCTAGACCCCCCGGGAACAGGAAGTTGTAGAAAGTTCTGAATCCCCGAGGACAGGAAGTTGTAGAAAGTTCTGGACCCCCAAGGAAAGGGAGTTGTAGAATGATCTAGAACCCCAGGAACAGAAAGTTGTAGAAAGTTCTAGAACCCCGAGGACAGGAAGTTGTAGAAAGTTCTAGAACCCTGAGGACAGGAAGTTGTAGAAAGTTATGGATCCCCGGGGACAGGAAGTTGTAGAAAGTTCTAGAACCCTGAGGACAGGAAGTTTTAGAAAGTTCTGGATCCCCGAGGACAGGAAGTAGTAGAAATTTCTATCTATCTATCTATCTTTATTTCTTTATTTATTGGTGTTCTGAGACAGGGTTTCCCTCCCCGCGGCTTTTTAGGTGCCCGTCCCCGGTCCTCGCTCCTGTGGACCTGTCTGGACTCGAACCCAGACCCTACGGCCATTAATGGAACCCTTGAAGATAGACTCAGAGAGAAATTAAAAAACCAATAAAAACAATAAAAATAAGATAAAAGAAAGGTTTCCGCAAAGCCTGGACACCGTCCCAGGGGTGTGTTTGTTTTTCTTAAATATATAAATTAGAATATTGTATCCATTATGAATAAATATAAAAATAGAATATTGTATACATAATAAATAAATTATTAGAATATTGTATCCATAAAAAGAGATAAATATAAAAATTAGAATGTTGTATACATAATATGCGTGAGTGGGCGGGGCCTGCGTGAGGGTGCGGGGCCTGCATGAGTCTGCAGGGCCTGCGCAAGGGAGCGTGGTCTGCGTGTGGGGGCGTGGCCTGCGTGAGGGGGCGTGGACAGTGTGACGGGCGTGGCCTGCGTGAGGGGGTGGGGCCTGCGTGAGGGGGCGTGGTCTCCGTGAGGGTGAGTGGCCTGCGTTAGTGGGAGGGGCCTGCGTGTGGGGGCGTGGCCTGTGTGAGGGGGCGTGGTATGTGTGCGGGGGGGGGGGGGGGGGGGGGGAGGGGGGGGTGGCCTGTGTGAGTGGGCAGGGCCTGCACGAGGGGGCTTGGTCTGCATGAGGGGAGGGTCCTGCGTGAGTAGGCGTGGTATGCTTGAGGGGGGTCCTTCGTGAGGGGGAGTGGTCTGCGTGAGGGGCGGGGCCTGTGTGTGGGTGCGGGGCCTACGTGAGTCTGCAGGGCCTGTGCGAGGGGGCGTGGTCTGCGTGTGGTGTCATGGCCTAGGTGAGGGGGCGTGGTCTCAGTGAGGGGGAGTGGCCTGCGTGAGGGGGCGGGGCCATATATCCCTGAAGATTCGGCCTGCCGGCCGGCCGCTCCACATAATTAGTACATCTCCCATGATTCCCCCAGGGCGGGGCCTGCGCGAGGGTGCGTGGTCTGTGTGTGGGTGCGTGGCCTGCGTGAGGGGGCGTGGTCTGCATGAGTGGCGGGGCCTGCGTGAGGGGGCGTGTTCTGCGTGAGGGGCGGGGCCTGCGATAGCGGGCGGGGCCTGCGTGAGTGGGCAGGGCCCGCGTGAGGGGGCGAGGCCTGCGTGAGGGAAGGGGCCTGCGTGAGGGGGAGTGGCCTGCGCGAGGTGGCGTGGCCATATATCCCTGAAGATTCGGCCTGCCGTCCGGCCGCTCCATACAATTACTACATCTCCCATGATTCCCCCGGGGCGGAGTCTGCACGAGGGGGCGTGGTCTGCGTGTGGGGGCGTGGCCTGCGTAAGGGGGCGTGTTCTGCGTGAGGGGCGGGGCCTGCGATAGTGGGCGGGGCCTGCGTGAGTGGGCAGGGCCCGCGTGAGGGGGCGGGGCCTGCGTGAGGGAAGAGGCCTGCCTGAGGGTGCGGGGCCTTCCTGAGGGGGCAGGGCCCGCGTGAGGGGGCGGCGCCTGCGTGAGTGGCAGGGCATGCGTGTGGGGGCGTGTCCTGCGTGAGGGGGCGTGGCCTGCGTGAGGAAGCGGGGCCTGCGTGAGTGGCGGGGCCTGCGTGAGGAGGCGGGGCCTGCATGAGTGTGCGGGGCCTGCATGAGGGGGCGTAGTCTGCGTGAGGGGCGTGGCCTGTGTGAGGGGGCATGGTCTCCATGAAAGGCAGGGCCTGCGTGAGGGTGCGGGGCCTTCCTGAGGGGGCAGGGCCCGCGTGAGGGGGGCGTGGTCTGCGTGAGGGGCGTGGCCTGCGTGAGGGGGCATGGTCTCCATGAAAGGCAGGGCCTGCGTGAGGGGGCGGGGCCTGCGTGAGTGGCCAGGGCCTGCACGAAGGGGCGTGGTCTGTGTGAGGGGGCGTGGCCTGCACGATAGGGCGTGATCTGTGTGTGGGGGCATGGCTTGAGAGAGGGGGCGGGGCCTTTGTGTGGGGGCGTTTCCTGCGTGAGGGGACATGGTCTGCGTGCGGGGGAGTGGCCTGTGTGAGTGGGCAGGGCCTGCGCGAGGGGGCGTGGTCTGCATGAGGGGAGGGGCCTGCGTGAGGGGGCGTGGTCTGCTTTGGACCCGGCCCTGCGTGAGTGGGCGTGGTCTGCGTGAGGGGCGGGGCCTGCGTGTGGGTGCGGGGCCTAGGAGAGTCTGCAGGGCCTTTCGCGAGGGGGCGTGGTCTGTGTGTGGGGGCATGGCCTGCGTGACTGGGCAGGGCCTGCACGAGGGGGCGTGGCCTGCGTGAGTGGCGGGGCCTGCGTGAGGTGGCGTGGTCTGCCTGAGGGGAGAGGCCTGCGAGAGGGGGCGGGGCCATATATCCTCGAAGTTTTGGCCTGCTGGCCAGCTGCTCCTCACAAATACTACTCCCATGATACGCCCGGGGTGGGGCCTGCGAGAGGGGGCGTGGTCTGTGTGAGGGTGCGTGGTCTGCGCGAGGGTGCGTGGTCTGCGTGAGGGGTCGTGGTCTGCGTGAGGGGGTGTGGTCTGCGTGTGGGGGCATGGCCTGCATGAGGGGGCGTAGTCTGCGTGAGGAGGCGTGGTCTGCGTGAGGGGGCGTGGTCTGCGTGTGGGGGCGTGGCCTGCGCGAGGGGGCATGGTCTCCGTGAGGGGGAGTGTACTGCGTGAGGGGGCGTGGTCTGCGTGAGGGGGCGTGGCCTGCGTGAGTGGGCGGGGCCTGTGTGAGGGGGCAGGGCCTGCTCGAGGGGGCATGATTTGCCTGAGGGGGCGTGGCCTGCGTGAGGGGGCGTGGTCTGCATGAGGGCGCGAGGTCTGTGTGAGGGGAGTGTCCTGCGTGATGGGGCGGGGCCATATATCACCAAAGTTTCGGCCTGCCGGCCGGCTGCTCCACACAATTACTACATCTCCCATGACTCCCCGGGGCGGGGCCTGCGTGAGAAGGCGTTGTCTGCGTGATGGGCGGGGCCTGCATGAGGGGGCGTGGTCTGTGTGAGGGGAGGTTCCTGCGTGAGGGTGCAAGGCCTATGTGAGTCTGCAGGGCTTGCGCGATGGGGCGTAGTCTGCGTGTGGTGGCATGGCCTAGGTGAGGGGGCGTGGTCTCAGTGAGGGGGAGTGGCCTGCGTGAGGGGCCGGGGCCATACATCCCCGAAATTTCGGCCTGCCGGCCGGCCGCTACACACAATTACTACATCTCCCATGATTCCCCCGGGGCGGGGCCTGCGCGAGGGGGCGTGGTCTGCGTGAGGGGCGGGGCATGCATTAGCGGGCGGGGCCTGCCTGAGTGGGCAGGGCCTGCACAAGGGGACATGGTCTGCATGAGGGGAGGGGCCAGTGTGAGGGGGCGGGGCCTGCGTGAGTTGCAGGGCCTGCGTGAGGGGGCGTGGCCTGCGTGAGTGGCGGGGCCTGTGTGAGTCTACAGGGCCTGCACGAGGGGGCGGGGTCTGCGTGAGGGGGCAGAGCCTGCGTGAGTGGGCAGGGCCTGCACGAGGGGGCATGGTCTGCATGAGGTGAGGGGCCTGCGTGACATGGCGACTCCAGCGTGAGTGGTGGGGCCTGCATGAGGGGGCGTGGCCTGCGTGAGGGGGCATGGTCTGCGTGTGGGGGCGTAGCTGGCGTGAGGGGGAGTGGTCTGCATAATGGGAGGTGCCAGGGTGAGAGTGCGGGGCCTGCGTGACTCTGCAGGGCCTGCGGGAGGGGGCGTGGTCTGCGTGAGGGGGCGTGGTCTGCGTGACGGGCGGGGCCTGCGTGAGAGTGCGGGGCCTCCGTGAGGGGGCGGGGCCTGCGTGAGTGGTGGGGCCTGCGTGAGGGGCCGGGGCCTGCATGAGTGTGCTGGGCCTGCTTGAGTCTGCAGGGCCTGCACGAGGGGGCGTGGTCTGCGTGTGGGGGAGTGGTCTGCGTGAGGGGGAGTGTTTAGCGTGAGGGGGCGTGGCCTGCGTGTGGGGGCATGGCCTGCGTGAGGGGGCGTGATTTCCGTGAGGGGCGGGACCTGCATGAGGGGGCGTGGTCTCTGTGAGTGGCGGGTCCTGCATGAGGGGGCGTGGTCTCCGTGAGTGAGGGGCCATTTTCTGTGTGAGGGGAGGGGCCTGCGTGAGCGTGCAGGGCCTGCGTGAGTCTGCAGGGCCTGCGCGAGAGGGCGTGGTCTGCATATGGGGGCGTGGCCTGCGTGGGGGGTGTGGTCTGCGTGAGGGGGCGTGGTCTGCGTGAGGGGCGGGGCCTGCGTGAGGGGGCTTGGGCTACATGAGGGGCGGGGCCTGCTTGTGTGGGCGTGGTCTGCGTGAGGGGAGGAGCCAGCGTGAGTGGGCGGGTCCTGCGCGAGTGGGTGTGGTCTGCGTGTGGGGGCGTGGCCTGCGTCAGGGGGCGTGGTCTCCGTGAGAATGAATGGCCTGCGTGAGGGGGCGGGGCCATATATCCCCAACGTTTCGGCCTGCCAGCTGGCTGTTCCACACAACTACTACATCTCCCATGATTCCCCGGAGCGGGGTCTGCGTGAGTGGGTGTGGTATGGGTGAGGGGCGTGGTCTCCGTGAGGGGGAGTGGCCTGCGTGAGGGGGCGGGGTCATATCTCCCCGAAGTTTCGGCCTGCAGGCCGGCTGCTCCACACAATTACTAAGTCTCACATGATTCATGCGGGCCGGGGCCTGCATGAGGGGCCATGGTCTGCGTGAGGGGGCGTGGTCTGCGTGAGGGGGCTTGGTCTGCATGAGGGGGCATTGTCTACGTGAGTGGGCAGAGCCTGCACATGGGGGCGTGGTCTGCATGTGGGGCCGTGGCCTGCGTCAAGGGCCATGGTCTGCATGAGGGGAGGGGCCTGCGTGAGCGTGCTGGGCCTGTGTGAGTCAGCAGGGCCTGCGCGAGGGGGCGTGGTCTGCGTGTGGGGGCGTGGTCTGCGTGAGGGTCCGGTCCTGCGTGAGGGGGCGTGGTCTGAATGAGGTGAGGGGCCTGCCTGTGGGTGCGTGCGGGGCCTGCCTGAGTCTGCAGGGCCTGCGTTGGCTGGCCTGGTCTGCGTGTGGGGGCGTGGCCTGCGTGAGGGGGCATGGGGTGCGTGAGGGGCTGGGCCGGCGTAGGGGGAGTGGTGTGCGTTAGGGGAGGGGCCTGTGTGAGGTGGCAGGGCCTGCGCGAGGGGGCAGGGCCTGCGCGAGAGGGCGTTGCCTGAGTGAGGGGGCGTGGTCTGCGTGACAGGGCGTGTTCTGCATGAAGGGGCGTGGTCTGCGTGAGGGGGCGTGGTCTGTGTGAGGGGGCGTGGTCTGCATGAGGGGCGGGGCCTGCGTGAGTGGGCGTTTTCTGCATGTGGGGGCGTGGCCTGCTTGAGGGGGCTTTCTGTGCGTGAGTGTGCAGGGCCTGCAGGAGGGGGTGTGGTCTGCATGTGGGGCCGTGGAATGGTGAGGGTCGGGGCCTGCGTGTGTGTGCGTGGCCTGCGTAAGGGGAGGGGCCTGTGTGAGTGGGCAGGACCTGCGCGAGGTGTCGTGGTCTGCGTGAGGGGGCGTGGTCCTCGTGAGGGGCGGATCCTGCGTGTGTGTGCTTGGTCTGCGTGAGGGGAGGGGCCTGCGTCAGTGGGCAGGGCCTGCGCGAGGGGGCGTGGTCTGCGTGAGGGGGCGTGATCTGCGTGAGGGGGCATGGTCTCCTTGAGGGGAGGGGCCTGCGTGAGGGGGCGGGGTCATATATCCCCGAAGTTTCGGCCTGCCAGCCGGCTGTTCCACACAACTACTACATCTCCCATGATTCCCCGTGGCGGGGCCTGCGTGCGGGGGCGTGGTCTGCGTGAGGGGCGAGGCCCTTGTGAGGGGGCGTGGTCTGAATGAGGGTCCGGGGCCTGCATGAGTCTGCAGTACCTGCGTGATGGGGCGTGGTCTGCTTGTGGGGGTGTGGCCTGCGTGAGGGGGCGTGGTCTGTGTGAGTGGGGAGGGCCTGAACGAGGGGGCGGGGCCTGAGCGAGTGGGCGTGGTCTGAGTGTGAGGGCGTGGTCTGCATGTGGGGGAGTGGCCTGTGTGAGGGGGCGTGGTCTGCGTGAGGGGAGGGGCCTGCGTGAGTGGGCAGGGCCTGCGCGAGGGGGCGTGGTCTGCGTGTGGTGGCGTGGCCTGCGTTAGGGGGCGTGGTCTCCGTCAGGGGGAGTGGCATGCGTGAAGGGGCGGGGCGATATATCCCCAAAGTTTCGGCCTGCCGGTTGGCTGCTATACACAACTACTACATCTCCCATGATACCCCGTGGCGGGGCCTGCGTGAGGGGGCGTGGTCAGCGTGATGGTGCGGGGCCTGTGTGAGGGGGCGTGGCCTGCGTGAGGGGGCGTGGTCTGCGTGAGAGGAGGGGCCTGCGTGAGGGGGCAGGGCCTGCGCGAAGGGGCGTGGTCTGCGTGTGGGGGCGTGGCCTGCATGAGGGGGTGGGGCCTGCGTGAGGGGGCGTGGTCTGCGTGAGGGGCCGTGGTCTGCCTGTGGGGGCGTGGTCTGCGTGAGTGAGAGGCCTGCGTGAGGCGGCAGGGCCTGCGTGAGGGGACATGGTCTGCGTGTGGGGGCGTGGCCTGCGTGAGGGGCCATGGTCTGCGTGAGGGGGCGTGGTCTGCGTGAGGGGGCGTTGCCTGCGTGAGGGGGCATGGTCTGCGTGAGTGGGCAGAGCCTGCACGAGGGGGCGTGGTCTGCATGTGGGGCCATGGCCTGCATCAGGGGCCGTGGTCTGCATGAGGGGAGGGGCCTGCGTGAGCATGCTGGGCCTGCGTGAGGGGGCAGGGCCTGCGCGAGGGGGCATGGTCAGCGTGTGGGGGCGAGGCCTGCGTGAGTGGGCGTGGTCTGCGTGAGTGGGCGTGGTCTGCGCGAGGGGGCGTGGTCTGCGTGAGGGGCGGGGCCTGCGTGAGGGTGTGGGGCATGCATGAGTGGAGAGGCCAGACTGAGAGGGCAGGGCCTGCGTGAGGGGGCGTGGTCTGCGTGTGGGGGCGTTTCCTGTGCGAGGGGGCGTGGTCTGCGTGAGGGGGCGTTGTCTGCGTGAGGGGGCTTGGGATGCGTGAGGGGCGGGGCCAGCGTGTGTGGGCGTGGTCTGCGTGAGGGGAGGGGCCAGCGTGTGTGGGTGGGGCCTGCACGAGGGGGTGTAGACTGCATGTGAAGCTGTGGCCTGCGTGAGGGGGCGTGGTCTCCCTGAGGGTGAGTGGCCTGCGCGAGGGGGCGGGGCCATATATCCCCGAAATTTCACTTGCCGGCCGGCCGCTCCAAACAAATACTACATCTCCCAAGATTCCACCGGGGCATGGTCTGCATGTGGGGGAGTGGCCTGCGTGAGAGGGCGGGGCCATATATCCCCGAAGTTTCGGCCTGCTGGCCAGCTGCTCCACACAACTACTACATCATCAATGATTGCCTGGGACGGGGTCTGTGTGAGGGGGCGTGGTCTGCGTGAGGGGCGGGGCTTGCGTGAGTGGGCGTGGTCTGCGTAAGGGGAGGAGCCTGCGTGAGAGTGCAGGGCCTGCACGAGGGTGCTTGGTCTTCTTAAACAATGGCTTCTTTTTTCAGAGAAACTAGTGTACGTTTCTCACAAAAGTATTTCAAGAAATTCATACAATTTCCAAGGAACATGATTATCATTGGACGTAAAGGGTCTACAGAGAACAGGAACACTGTTCACACATTTTACACTACTTTGACATATAGCAAACAACGGCTTCGCTTTTCAGAGAAACACATGTGCGTTTCTCACAAAAGCAGTTCATGAAATTCATACATTTTCCAAGTTCGATTATCGTTGGAAGTAATGGGTCTACAGAGAACAGGAACACTGTTTTCACTGCTAACACTACTTTGACATATAGCAAACAACGGCTTCACTTCTCAGAGAAACACATGTGCGTTTCTCACAAAAGCAGTTCATGAAATTCATACACTTTCAAAAGAACATGATTATCTTTCGAAATAAAGTTTCCCCAGAAAACAGGAACACTGTTCGCTTTTCAGAGAAACACATGTGCATTTCTCACAAAAGCATTTCTTGAAATTCATACACTTTCAAAAGAACATGATTATCTTTCGAACTAAAGGTTCTCAGAGAACAGGAACACTGTTCTCACTTCTGACAATACTTTGACAAATCTCAAACAACGGCTTTCCCTTTCGGAGAAACATGTACATTTCTCACAAAAGCATTTCATGAAATTCATACATTTTCCAAGTCCGATTATCATTGGAAGTAATGGGTCTACAGAGAACAGGAACACTGTTTTCACTGCTAACACTACTTTGACATATAGCAAACAACGGCTTCGCTTTTCAGAGAAACACGTGTGCGTTCCTCACAAAAGCAGTTCATCAAATTCATACACTTTCCAAAGAACATGATTATATTTCGAAGTAAAGGTTCTACAGAGGACAGGAACACTGTTCTAACACTACTTTGACAAATCTCAAACAACGGCTTCACTTTTCAGAGAAACACATGTGCGTTTCTCACAGAAGCATTTCTTGAAATTCATACACTTTCCAAAGAACATCATTATCTTTTGAAGAAAACTTTCTACAGAGAACAGGAACACTGTTATCACTTCTGACACAACTCAAACAACGGCTTCTTCTTTCGTAGACACTCATGTGCATTTCTAGAAATAGCATTTCATGAAATTCATACATTTTCCAAGGAACATGATTATCATTTCCAGTAATGGGTCTACAGAGAACAGGAACACTGTTTTCACTTCTAACACTACTTTGACATATAGCAAACAACGGCTTCGCTTTTCAGTGAAACACATGTGCGTTTCTCACAAAAGCAGTTCATGAAATTCATACACTTTCAAAAGAAAATGATTATCTTTCAAAGTAAAGGTTCTACAGAGAACAGAAACACTGTTCTCACTTCTAACAATACTTTGATATATAGCAAACAACGTCTTCTCTTTTCAGAGAAACACATGGGCGTTTCTCACAGAAGCATTTCTTTAATTTCATACACTTTCCAAAGAACATGACTATCTTTCGAAATAAAGATTCCCCAGAAAACAGGAACACTGTTCGCTTTTCAGAGAAACACATGTGCATTTCTCACAAAAGCATTTCTTGAAATTCATACACTTTCAAAAGAACATGATTATCTTTCGAAGTAAAGTTTCTCAGAGAACAGGAACACTGTTCTCACTTCTCACAATACTTTGACAAATCTCAAACAACGGCTTTCCCTTTCGGAGAAACATGTACATTTCTCACAAAAGCTTTTCATGAAATTCATACATTTTCAAAGTTCGATTATCATTGGAAGTAATGGGTCTACAGAGAACAGGAACACTGTTTTCACGGCTAACACTACTTTGACATATAGCAAACAACGGCTTCGCTTTTCAGAGAAACACATGTGAGTTTCTCACAAAATCAGTTCATGAAATTCATACACCTTCAAAAGAACATGATTATCTTTCGAAGTAAAGGTTCTACAGAGAACAGGAACACTGTTCTCACTTCCAGCAACACTTTGATATATAGCAAACAACGTCTTCTCTTTTCAGAGAAACACATGGGCGTTTCTCACAGAAGCATTTCTTTAATTTCATACACTTTCCAAAGAACATGATTATCTTTCGAAATAAAGATTCCCCAGAGAACAGGAACACTGTTCTCACTTCTGACAATACTTTGACAAATCTCAAACAACGGCTTTCCCTTTCGGAGAAACTAGTGAACGTTTCTCACAAAAGCATTTCATGAAATTCATACATTTTCCACGTTCGATTATCGTAGGAAGTAATGGGTCTACAGAGAACAGGAACACTGTTTTCACTGCTAACAATACTTTGACATATAGCAAACTACGGCTTCGCTTTTCAGAGAAACACATGTGCGTTCCTCACAAAAGCAGTTCATCAAATTCATACACTTTCCAAAGAACATGATTGTATTTCGAAGTAAAGGTTCTACAGAGGACAGGAACACTGTTCTAACACTACTTTGACAAATCTCAAACAACGGCTTCCCTTTTCAGAGAAACACATGTGCATTTCTCACAAAAGCATTTCTTGAAATTCATACACTTTCCAAAGCACATCATTATCTTTCGAAGAAAACTTTCTACAGAGAACAGGAACACTGTTATCAATTCTGACACAACTCAAACATCGGCTTCTTCTTTCGTAGACACTCATGTGCATTTCTAGAAATAGCATTTCATGAAATTAATACATTTTCCAAGGAACATGATTATCGTTTCAAGTAATGGGTCTCCAGAGAACAGGAACACTGTTTTCACTTCTAACAGTACTTTGACATATAGTAAACAATGGCTTCGCTTTTCAGTGAAACACATGTGCGTTTCTCACAAAAGCAGTTCATGAAATTCATACACTTTCAAAAGAACATGATTATCTTTCGAAGTAAAGGTTCTCAGAGAACAAGAACACTGTTCTCACTTCTGACAATACTTTGACAAATCTCAAACAACGGCTTTCCCTTTCGGAGAAACATGTACATTTCTCACAAAAGCATTTCATGAAATTCATACATTTTCCAAGTTCGATTATCATTGGAAGTAATGGGTCTACAGAGAACAGGAACACTGTTTTCACTGCTAACACTACTTTGACATATAGCAAACAACGGCTTCGCTTTTCAGAGAAACACATGTGAGTTTCTCACAAAATCAGTTCATGAAATTCATACACTTTCAAAAGAACATGATTATCTTTCGAAGTAAAGGTTCTACAGAGAACAGGAACACTGTTCTCACTTCCAGCAACACTTTGATATATAGCAAACAACGTCTTCTCTTTTCAGAGAAACACATGGGCGTTTCTCACAGAAGCATTTCTTTAATTTCATACACTTTCCAAAGAACATGATTATCTTTCGAAATAAAGATTCCCCAGAGAACAGGAACACTGTTCTCACTTCTGACAATACTTTGACAAATCTCAAACAACGGCTTTCCCTTTCGGAGAAACTAGTGAACGTTTCTCACAAAAGCATTTCATGAAATTCATACATTTTCCACGTTCGATTATCGTAGGAAGTAATGGGTCTACAGAGAACAGGAACACTGTTTTCACTGCTAACACTACTTTGACATATAGCAAACTACGGCTTCGCTTTTCAGAGAAACACGTGTGCGTTCCTCACAAAAGCAGTTCATCAAATTCATACACTTTCCAAAGAACATGATTATATTTCGAAGTAAAGGTTCTACAGAGAACAGGAACACTGTTCACACTTCTTACACTTCTTTGACATATAGCAAACAACGGCTTCGCTTTTCAGAGAAACACATGTGCGTATCTCACATAAGCAGTTCATCAAATTCATACACTTTCCAAAGAACATGATTATATTTCGAAGTAAAGGTTCTACAGAGAACA
Organism: Microtus oregoni; assembly: GCF_018167655.1. NCBI lineage: Eukaryota > Metazoa > Chordata > Mammalia > Rodentia > Cricetidae > Microtus > Microtus oregoni. The sequence continues at coordinate 995,564 of NW_024544755.1, forward strand.
GGAACACTGTTATCACTTCTGACACAACTCAAACAACGGCTTCTTCTTTCGTAGAAACTCATGGGCATTTCTAAAAATAGCATTTCAGGAAATTCATACACTTTAAATAGAACATAATTATCCTTCCCAGTAAAGCTACCACAGAGAACATGAACACTTGTCAATTCTAACAATACGTTGACATATCACAACGGCTTCTCTTTTCAGAGAAACACATGTGCGTTTCTCACAAAAGCAGTTCATGAAATTCATACACTTTCAAAAGAACATGATTATCTTTCGAAGTACAGGTTCTACAGAGAACAGGAACACTGTTCTCACTTCTGACAATACTTTGACAAATCTTAAACAACGGCTTCTTTTTTCGGAGAAACTACTGTACATTTCTCACAAAAGCATTTCATGAAATTCATACATTTTCCAAGTTCGATTATCGTTGGAAGTAATGGGTCTACAGAGAACAGGAACTCTGTTTTCACTGCTAACACTACTTTGACATATAGCAAACAACGTCTTCTCTTTTCAGAGAAACACATGTGCATTTCTCACAAAAGCAGTTCATGAAATTCATACACTTTCCAAAGAACGTGATTATCTTTCGAAATAAAGATTCTCCAGAGAACAGGAACACTGTTCTCACTTCTGACAATACTTTGACAAATCTCAAACAACGGCTTCTTTTTTCGGAGAAACTCATGTACATTTCTCACAAAAGCATTTCATGAAATTCATACATTTTCCAACGAACATGATTATCGTTTCAAGTAATGGGTCTACAGAGAACAGGAACACTGTTTTCACTTCTTACACTACTTTAACATATAGCAAACAACGGCTTTGCTTTTCAGAGAAACACATGTGCGTTTCTCACAAAAGCATTTCTTGAAATTCATACACTTTCAAAAGAACATGATTATCTTTCGAAGTAAAGGTTCTCAGAGAACAGGAACACTGTTCTCACTTCTGACAATACTTTGACAAATCTCAAACAACGGCTTCCCGTTTAGGAGAAACTCATGTACATTTCTCACAAAAGCATTTCATGAAATTCATACATGTTCCAAGTTCGATTATCGTTGGAAGTAATGGGTCTACAGAGAACAGGAACACTGTTTTCACTGCTAACACTACTTTGACATATAGCAAACAACGGCTTCGCTCTTCAGAGAAACACATGTGCGTTTCTCACAAAAGCAGTTCATCAAATTCATACACTTTCCAAAGAACATGATTATATTTCGAAGTAAAGGTTCTACAGAGGACAAGAACACTGTTCTAACACTACTTTGACAAATCTCAAACAACGGCTTCACTTTTCAGAGAAACACATGCGCGTTTCTCACAAAAGCATTTCTTGAAATTCATACACTTTCCAAAGAACATCATTATGTTTTGAAGAAAACTTTCTACAGAGAACAGGAACACTGTTATCACTTCTGACACAACTCAAACAACGGCTTCTTCTTTCGTAGACACTCATGTGCATTTCTAAAAATAGCATTTCATGAAATTCATACACTTTATATAGAACGTAATTATCCTTCACAGTAAAGCTACCACAGAGAACAGGAACACTTCTCAATTCTAAAAATACGTTGACATATCACAACGGCTTCTCTTTTCGGAGAAACACATGTGCGTTTCTCACAAAAGCAGTTCATGAAATTCATACACTTTCAAAAGAACATGATTATCTTTTGAAGTAAAGGTTCTACAGAGAGCAGGAACACTGTTCTCACTTCTAACAATACTTTGATATATAGCCAACAACGTCTTCTCTTTTCAGAGAAACACATGGGCGTTTCTCACAGAAGCATTTCTTTAATTTCATACACTTTCCAAAGAACATGATTATCTTTCGAAATAAAGATTCCCCAGAGAAGAGGAACACTGTTCTCACTTCTGACAATACTTTGACAAATCTTAAACAACGGCTTCATTTTTCGGAGAAACTAGTGTACGTTTCTCACAAAAGTATTTCAAGAAATTCATACATTTTCCAAGGAACATGATTATCGTTGGACGTAAATGGTCTACAGAGAACAGGAACACTGTTTACACTTCTTACAGTACTTTGACATATAGCAAACAACGGCTTGGCTTTTCAGAGAAACACATGTGCGTTTCTCACAAAAGCATTTCTTGAAATTCATGCACTTTCCAAAGAACATGATTATCTTTCGAAGTAAAGGTTCTCAGAGAACCGGAACACTGTTCTCACTTCTGACAATACTTTGACAAATCTCAAACAACGGCTTTCCCTTTCGGAGACATGTACATTTCTCACAAAAGCATTTCATGAAATTCATACATTTTCCAAGTTCGATTATCATTGGAAGTAATGGGTCTACAGAGAACAGGAACACTGTTTTCACTGCTAACACTACTTTGACATATAGCAAACAACGTCTTCTCTTTTCAGAGAAACACATGTGCATTTCTCACAAAAGCAGTTCATGAAATTCATACACTTTCCAAAGAACGTGATTATCTTTCGAAATAAAGATTCTCCAGAGAACAGGAACACTGTTCTCACTTCTGACAATACTTTGACAAATCTCAAACAACGGCTTCTTTTTTCGGAGAAACTCATGTACATTTCTCACAAAAGCATTTCATGAAATTCATACATTTTCCAACGAACATGATTATCGTTTCAAGTAATGGGTCTACAGAGAACAGGAACACTGTTTTCACTTCTTACACTACTTTAACATATAGCAAACAATGGCTTTGCTTTTCAGAGAAACACATGTGCGTTTCTCACAAAAGCATTTCTTGAAATTCATACACTTTCAAAAGAACATGATTATCTTTCGAAGTAAAGGTTCTCAGAGAACAGGAACACTGTTCTCACTTCTGACAATACTTTGACAAATCTCAAACAACGGCTTCCCGTTTAGGAGAAACTCATGTACATTTCTCACAAAAGCATTTCATGAAATTCATACATGTTCCAAGTTCGATTATCGTTGGAAGTAATGGGTCTACAGAGAACAGGAACACTGTTTTCACTGCTAACACTACTTTGACATATAGCAAACAACGGCTTCGCTCTTCAGAGAAACACATGTGCGTTTCTCACAAAAGCAGTTCATCAAATTCATACACTTTCCAAAGAACATGATTATATTTCGAAGTAAAGGTTCTACAGAGGACAAGAACACTGTTCTAACACTACTTTGACAAATCTCAAACAACGGCTTCACTTTTCAGAGAAACACATGCGCGTTTCTCACAAAAGCATTTCTTGAAATTCATACACTTTCCAAAGAACATCATTATCTTTTGAAGAAAACTTTCTACAGAGAACAGGAACACTGTTATCACTTCTGACACAACTCAAACAACGGCTTCTTCTTTCGTAGACACTCATGTGCATTTCTAAAAATAGCATTTCATGAAATTCATACACTTTATATAGAACGTAATTATCCTTCACAGTAAAGCTACCACAGAGAACAGGAACACTTCTCAATTCTAAAAATACGTTGACATATCACAACGGCTTCTCTTTTCGGAGAAACACATGTGCGTTTCTCACAAAAGCAGTTCATGAAATTCATACACTTTCAAAAGAACATGATTATCTTTTGAAGTAAAGGTTCTACAGAGAGCAGGAACACTGTTCTCACTTCTAACAATACTTTGATATATAGCCAACAACGTCTTCTCTTTTCAGAGAAACACATGGGCGTTTCTCACAGAAGCATTTCTTTAATTTCATACACTTTCCAAAGAACATGATTATCTTTCGAAATAAAGATTCCCCAGAGAAGAGGAACACTGTTCTCACTTCTGACAATACTTTGACAAATCTTAAACAACGGCTTCATTTTTCGGAGAAACTAGTGTACGTTTCTCACAAAAGTATTTCAAGAAATTCATACATTTTCCAAGGAACATGATTATCGTTGGACGTAAATGGTCTACAGAGAACAGGAACACTGTTTACACTTCTTACAGTACTTTGACATATAGCAAACAACGGCTTGGCTTTTCAGAGAAACACATGTGCGTTTCTCACAAAAGCATTTCTTGAAATTCATGCACTTTCCAAAGAACATGATTATCTTTCGAAGTAAAGGTTCTCAGAGAACCGGAACACTGTTCTCACTTCTGACAATACTTTGACAAATCTCAAACAACGGCTTTCCCTTTCGGAGACATGTACATTTCTCACAAAAGCATTTCATGAAATTCATACATTTTCCAAGATCGATTATCATTGGAAGTAATGGGTCTACAGAGAACAGGAACACTGTTTTCACTGCTAACACTACTTTGACATATAGCAAACAACGGCTTCGCTTTTCAGAGAAACACATGTGCGTTTCTCACAAAAGCAGTTCATGAAATTCATACACTTTCAAAAGAACTTGATTATCTTTCGAATAAAGGTTCTACAGAGAACAGGAACACTGTTCTCACTTCTAACAATACTTTGATATATAGCAAACAACGTCTTCTCTTTTCAGAGAAACACATGGGAGTTTCTCACAGATGCATTTCTTTAATTTCATACACTTTCCAAAGAACATGATTATCTTTCGAAATAAAGATTCCCCAGAGAACTGTTCTCACTTCTGACAATACTTTGACAAATCTTAAACAACGGCTTCTTTTTTCGGAGAATCTAATGTACGTTTCTCACAAAAGTATTTCAAGAATTTCATACATTTTCCAAGGAACATGATTATCGTTGGACGTAAAGGGTCTACAGAGAACAGGAACACTGTTTACACTTCTTACACTACTTTGACATATAGCAAACAATGGCTTCGCTTTTCAGAGAAACACATGTGCGTTTCTCACAGAAGCATTACTTGAAATTCATAGAGTTTCTAAAGAACGTGATTATCTTTCGAATAAAGATTCTCCAGAGAACAGGAACACTGTTCTCACTTCTGACAATACTTTGACAAATCTGAAACAACGGTTTTCCGTTTCGGAGAAACTCATGTACATTTCTCACAAAAGCATTTCATGAAAGTCGTACATTTTCCAAGGAACATGATTATCGTTTGAAGTAATGGGTCTACAGAGAACAGGAACACTGTTTTCACTTCTAACACTACTTTGACATATAGCAAACATGGCTTCGCTTTTCAGCGAAACACATGTGCGTTTCTCACAAAACATTTCTTGAAATTCATGCACTTTCCAAAGAACATGATTATCTTTCGAAGTAAAGGTTCTCAGAGAACAGGAACACTGTTCTCACTTCTGACAATACTTTGACAAATCTCAAACAACGGCTTTCCCTTTCGGAGAAACATGTACATTACTCACAATAGCATTTCATGAAATTCATACATTTTCCAAGTTTGATTATCGTTGGAAGTAATGGGTCTACAGAGAACAGGAACACTGTTTTCACTGCTAACACTACTTTGACATATAGCAAACAACGGCTTCGCTTTTCAGAGAAACACATGTGCGTTTCTCACAAAAGCAGTTCATGAAATTCATAGACTTTCAAAAGAACATGATTATCTTTCGAAGTAAAGGTTCTACAGAGAACAGGAACACTGTTTTCACTTCTGACACAACTCAAACAACGGCTTCTTCTTACGTAGAAACTCATGTGCATTTCTAAAAATAGCATTTCATGAAATTCATACACTTTATATAGAACGTATTTATCCTTCACAGTAAAGCTACCACAGAGAACAGGAACACTTCTCAATTCTAACAATACGTTGACATATCACAACGGCTTCTCTTTTCAGAGAAACACATGTGCGTTTCTCACAAAAGCAGTTCATGAAATTCATACACTTTCAAAAGAACATGATTATCTTTCGAAGTAAAGGTTGTACAGAGAACAGGAACACTGTTCTCACTTCTGACAATACTTTGACAAATCTTAAACAACGGCTTCTTTTTTCGGAGAAACAAGTGTACATTTCTCACAAAAGCATTTCATGAAATCCATACATTTTCCAAGGAACATGATTATCGTTTCAAGTAATGGGTCTACAGAGAACAGGAACACTGTTTTCACTTCTTACACTACTTTAACATATAGCAAACAACTTCTTCGCTTTTCAGAGAAACACATGTGCGTTTCTCACAAAAGCAGTTCATGAAATTCATACACTTTCCAAAGAACGTGATTATCTTTCGAAATAAAGATTCTCCAGAGAACAGGAACACTGTTCTCACTTCTGACAATACTTTCACAAATCTCAAATAACGGCTTCTTTTTTCGGAGAAACTCATGTACATTTCTCACAAAAGCATTTCATGAAATCCATACATTTTCCAAGGAACATGATTATCGTTTCAAGTAATGGGTCTACAGAGAACAGGAACACTGTTTTCACTTCTTACACTACTTTAACATATAGCAAACAACGGCTTCGCTTTTCAGAGAAACACATGTGCGTTTCTCACAAAAGCAGTTCATCAAATTCATACACTTTCAAAAGAACATGATTATCTTTCGAAAGAAAGATTCCCCAGAGAACAGGAACACTGTTTTCACTTCTGACAATACTTTGACAAATCTTAAACAACGGCTTCTTTTTTCGGAAAAACTAGTGTACGTTTCTCACAAAAGTATTTCAAGAAAATCATACATTTTGCAAGGAACATGATTATCGTTGGATGTAAAGGGTCTACAGAGAACAGGAACACTGTTCACACTTCTTACAGTACTTAAACATATAGCAAACAACGGCTTCGCTTTTCAGAGAAACACATGTGCGTTTCTCACAAAAGCATTTCTTGAAATTCATACACTTTCAAAAGAACATGATTATCTTTCGAAGTAAAGGTTCTCAGAGAACAGGAACACTGTTCTCACTTCTGACAATTCTTTGACAAATCTCAAACAGCGGCTTTCCCTTTCGGAGAAACATGTACATTTCTCCCAAAAGCATTTCATGAAATTCATACATTACCCGAGTTCGATTATCGTTGGAAGTAATGGGTCTACAGAGAAGAGGAACACTGTTTTCACTGCTAACACTACTTTGACATATAGCAAACAACGGCTTCGCTTTTCAGAGAAACACATGTGCGTTTCTCACAAAAGCAGTTCATGAAATTCATACACTCTCAGAAGAACATGATTATATTTCGAAGTAAAGGTTCTACAGAGGACAGGAACACTGTTCTAACACTACTTTGACAAATCTCAAACAACGGCTTCACTTTTCAGAGAAACACATGTGCGTTTCTCACAAAAGCATTTCTTGAAATTCATACACATTCCAAAGCACATCATTATCTTTCGAAGAAAACTTTCTACAGAGAACAGGAACACTGTTATCACTTCTGACACAACTCAAATAACGGCTTCTTCTTTCGTAGACACTCATGTGCATTTCTAAAACTAGCATTTCATGAAATTCATACACTTTATGTAGAACGTAATTATCCTTCACAGTAAAGCTACCACAGAGAACAGGAACACTTCTCAATTCTATCAATACGTTGACATATCTCAACGGCTCCTCTTTCGGAGAAACATATGTGCGTTTCTCACAAAAGCAGTTCATGAAATTCATACACTTTCAAAAGAACATGATTACCTTTCGAAGTAAAGGTTCTACCGAGAACAGGAACACTGTTCTCACTTCCAGCAATACTTTGATAGATAGCAAACAACGTCTTCTCTTTTCAGAGAAACACATGGGCGTTTCTCACAGAAGCATTTCTTTAATTTCATACACTTTCCAAAGAGCATGATTATCTTTCGAAATAAAGATTCCCCAGAGAACAGGAACACTGTTCTCACTTCTGACAATACTTTGACAAATCTCAAACAACGGCTTTCCCTTTCGGAGAAACATGTACATTTCTCACAAAAGCATTTCATGAAATTCATACATTTTCCACGTTCGATTATCATTGGAAGTAATGGGTCTACAGAGAACAGGAACACTGTTTTCACTGCTAACACTACTTTGACATATAGAAAACAACGGCTTCGCTTTTCAGAGAAACACATGTGCGTTTCTCACAAAAGCAGTTCATGAAATTCATACACTTTCAAAAGAACATGATTATCTTTCGAAGTAAAGGTTCTACAGAGAACAGAAACACTGTTCTCACTTCCAGCAATACTTTGATATATAGCAAACAACATCTTCTCTTTTCAGAGAAACACATGGGCGTTTCTCACAGAAGCATTTCTTTAATTTCATACACTTTCCAAAGAACATGATTATCTTTCAAAATAAAGATTCCCCAGAGAACGGGGAACACTGTTTTCACTTCTGACAATACTTTGACATATCTTAAACAACGGCTTCTCTTTCGGAGAAACTAGTGTACGTTTCTCACAAAAGTATTTCAAGTAATTCATACATTTTCCAAGGAACATGATTATCGTTGGACGTAAAGGGTCTACAGAGAACAGGAACACTGTTCACACTTCTTACACTTCTTTGACATATAGCAAACAACGGCTTCGCTTTTCAGAGAAACACATGTGCGTTTCTCACAAAAGCAGTTCATCAAATTCATACACTTTCCAAAGAACATGATTATATTTCGAAGTAAATGTTCTACAGAGGACAGGAACACTGTTCTAACACTACTTTGACAAATCTCAAACAATGGCTTCACTTTTCAGAGAAACACATGTGCGTTTCTCACAAAAGCATTTCTTGAAATTCATACACTTTCAAAGAACATCATTATCTTTCGAAGAAAACTTTCTACAGAGAACAGGGACACTGTTATCACTTCTGACACAACTCTAACAATGGCTTCTTCTTTCGTACACACTCATGTGCATTTCTAAAAATAGCATTTCATGAAATTCATGCACTTTATATAGAACGTAATTATCCTTCACAGTAAAGCTACCACAGAGAACAGGAACACTTCTCAATTCTAACAATACGTTGACATATCACAACGGCTTCTCTTTTCGGAGAAACACATGTGCGTTTCTCACAAAAGCATTTCATGAAATTCATACACTTTCAAAAGAACATGATTATCTTTCGAAGTAAAGGTTCTACAGAGAACAGGAATACTGTTCTCACTTCCAGCAATTCTTTGATATATAGCAAACAACGTCTTCTCTTTTCAGAGAAACAAATGGGCGTTTCTCACAGAAGCATTTCTTTAATTTCATACACTTTCCAAAGAACATGATTATCTTTCGAAATAAAGATTCCCCAGATAACAGGAACACTGTTCTCATTTCTGACAATACTTTGACAAATCTTAAACAACGGCTTCTTTTTTTCGGAGAAACTAGTGCACGTTTCTCACAAAAGTATTTCAAGAATTTCATACATTTTCCAAGGAACATGATTATCGTTTGACGTAAACGGTCTACAGAGAACAGGAACACTGTTCACACTTCTTACACTACTTTGACATATAGCAAACAACGGCTTCGCTTTTCAGAGAAACACATGTGCTTTTCTCACAAAAGCAGTTCATCAAATTCATACTCTTTCCAAAGAACATGATTATATTTCGAAGTAAAGGTTCTACAGAGGACAGGAACACTGTTCTAACACTACTTTGACAAATCTCAAACAACGGCTTCACTTTTCAGAGAAACACATGTGCGTTTCTCACAGAAGCATTTCTTGAAATTCATACACATTCCAAAGAACGTGATTATCTTTCGAAATAAAGATTCTCCAGAGAACAGGAACCCTGGTCTCACTTCTGACAATACTTTGACAAATCTCAAACAACTGTTTTCCATTTTGGAGAAACTCATGTACATTTCTCACAAAATCTTTTCAAGAAATTCACACATTTTCCAAGGAACATGATTATCGTTTCAAGTAATGGGTCTACAGAGTGCAGGAACACTGTTTTCACTCTACACTACTTTGACATATAGCAAACATGGCTTCGCTTTTCAGAGAAAGACATGTGCGTTTCTCACAAAAGCAGTTCATGAAATTCATACACTTTCAAAAGAACATGATTATCTTTCGAAGTAAAGGTTCTACAGAGAACAGGAACACTGTTATCACTTCTGACACAAATCAAACAACGGCTTCTTCTTTCGTAGACACTCATGTGCATTTCTAAAAATAGCATTTCATGAAATTCATACACTTTATATAGAACGTAATTATCCTTCACAGTAAAGCTACCACAGAGAACAGGAACACTTCTCAATTCTAACAATACGTTGACATATCACAACGGCTTCTCTTTTCGGAGAAACACATGTGCGTTTCTCACAAAAGCAGTTCATCAAATTCATACACTTTCAAAAGAACATGATTATCTTTCGAAATAAAGGTCTACAGAGAACAGGAACACTGTTCTCACTTCCAGCAATACTTTGATATATAGCAAACAACGTCTTCTCTTTTCAGAGAAACACATGGGCGTTTCTCACAGAAGCATTTCTTTAATTTCATACACTTTCCAAAGAACATGATTATCTTTCGAAATAAAGATTCCCCAGATAACAGGAACACTGTTCCCATTTCTGACAATACTTTGACAAATCTTAAACAACGGCTTCTTTTTTTCGGAGAAACTAGTGCACGTTTCTCACAAAAATATTTCAAGAATTTCGTACATTTTCCAAGGAACATGATTATCGTTAGACGTAAAGGGTCTACAGAGAACAGGAACACTGTTCTCACTTCTGAGAATACTTTGACAAATCTCAAACAACGGCTTTCCGTTTCAGAGAAACTCTTGTACATTTCTCACAAAAGCATTTCAAGAAATTCATACATTTTCCAAGGAACATGATTATCGTTACAAGTAATGGGTCTACAGAGAACAGGAACATTGTTTTCACTTCTAACACTACCTTGACATATAGCAAACAACGGCTTCGCTTTTCAGAGAAACACATGTGCGTTTCTCATGAAAGCATTTCTTGAAATTCATACACTTTCAAAAGAACATGATTATCTTTCGAAGTAAAGGTTCTGAGAGAATAGGAAAACTGTTGTCACTTCTGACAATACTTTGACAAATCTCAAAAAACGGCTTTCCCTTTCGGAGAAACGTGTACATTTCTCACAAAAGCATTTCATGAAATTCATACATTTTCCAAGTTCGATTATCGTTTTAAATAATGGGTCTACAGAGAACAGGAACACTGTTTTCACTGCTAACACTACTTTGACATATAGCAAACAACGGCTTCACTTTTCAGAGAAACACATGTGCGTTTCTCACAAAAGCAGTTCATGAAGTTCATACACTTTCAAGAGAACATGATTATCTTTCGAAGTAAAGGTTCTATAGAGGACAGGAACACTGTTCTAACACTACTTTGACAAATCTCAAACAACGGCTTCGCTTTTCAGGGAAACACATGTGCGTTTCTCACAAAAGCAGTTCATGAAATTCATACACTTTCAAAAGAACATGATTATCTTTCGAAGTAAAGGTTCTACAGAGAACAGGAACACTCTTCTCACTTCAAACAATACTTTGATATATAGCAAACAACGTCTTCTCTTTTCAGAGATCCACATGGGCGTTTCTCACAGAAGCAATTCTTTAATTTCATACACTTTCCAAAGAACATGATTATCTTTCGAAATAAAGATTCCCCAGAGAACAGGAACACTGTTTACACTTCTGACAATACTTTGACAAATCATAAACAACGGGTTCTTTTTTCGGAGAAACTAGTGTACGTTTCTCACAAAAGTATTTCAAGAAATTCATACATTTTCCAAGGAACATGATTATCGTTGGACATAAAGGGTCTACAGAGAACAGGAACACTGTTCACACTTCTTACACTACTTTGACATATAGCAAACAACGGCTTCGCATTTCAGAGAAACACATGTGCGATTCTCACAAAAGCAGTTCATGAAACTCATACACTTTCAAAAGAACATGATTATCTTTCGAAGTAAAGGTTCTCAGAGAACAGGAACACTGTTCTCACTTCTGACAATACTTTGACAAATCTCAAACAAAAGCTTTCCCTTTCGGAGAAACATGTCCATTTCTCACAAAAGCATTTCATGAAATTCATACATTTTCCAAGTTCGATTATCGTTGGAAGTAATGGGTCTACAGAGAACAGGAACACTGTTTTCACTGCTAACACTACTTTGACATATAGCAAACAACGGCTTCGCTTTTCAGAGAAACACATGTGCGTTTCTCACAAAAGCAGTTCATGAAATTCATACACTTTCGAAAGAACATGATTATCTTTCGAAGTAAAGGTTCTACAGAGAACAGGAACACTGTTCTCACTTCTAACAATACTTTGATATATAGCAAACAACGTCTTCTCTTTTCAGAGAAACACATGGGCGTTTCTCACAGAAGCATTTCTTTAATTTCATACACTTTCCAAAGAACATGATTATCTTTCAAAATAAAGATTCCCCAGAGAACGGGGAACACTGTTTTCACTTCTGACAATACTTTGACATATCTTAAACAACGGCTACTCTTTCGGAGAAACTAGTGTACGTTTCTCACAAAAGTATTTCAAGTAATTCATACATTTTCCAAGGAACATGATTATCGTTGGACGTAAAGGGTCTACAGAGAACAGGAACACTGTTCACACTTCTTACACTTCTTTGACATATAGCAAACAACGGCTTCGCTTTTCAGAGAAACACATGTGCGTTTCTCACAAAAGCAGTTCATCAAATTCATACACTTTCCAAAGAACATGATTATATTTCGAAGTAAATGTTCTACAGAGGACAGGAACACTGTTCTAACACTACTTTGACAAATCTCAAACAATGGCTTCACTTTTCAGAGAAACACATGTGCGTTTCTCACAAAAGCATTTCTTGAAATTCATACACTTTCAAAGAACATCATTATCTTTCGAAGAAAACTTTCTACAGAGAACAGGGACACTGTTATCACTTCTGACACAACTCTAACAATGGCTTCTTCTTTCGTACACACTCATGTGCATTTCTAAAAATAGCATTTCATGAAATTCATGCACTTTATATAGAACGTAATTATCCTTCACAGTAAAGCTACCACAGAGAACAGGAACACTTCTCAATTCTAACAATACGTTGACATATCACAACGGCTTCTCTTTTCGGAGAAACACATGTGCGTTTCTCACAAAAGCATTTCATGAAATTCATACACTTTCAAAAGAACATGATTATCTTTCGAAGTAAAGGTTCTACAGAGAACAGGAATACTGTTCTCACTTCCAGCAATTCTTTGATATATAGCAAACAACGTCTTCTCTTTTCAGAGAAACAAATGGGCGTTTCTCACAGAAGCATTTCTTTAATTTCATACACTTTCCAAAGAACATGATTATCTTTCGAAATAAAGATTCCCCAGATAACAGGAACACTGTTCTCATTTCTGACAATACTTTGACAAATCTTAAACAACGGCTTCTTTTTTTCGGAGAAACTAGTGCACGTTTCTCACAAAAGTATTTCAAGAATTTCATACATTTTCCAAGGAATATGATTATCGTTTGACGTAAACGGTCTACAGAGAACAGGAACACTGTTCACACTTCTTACACTACTTTGACATATAGCAAACAACGGCTTCGCTTTTCAGAGAAACACATGTGCTTTTCTCACAAAAGCAGTTCATCAAATTCATACTCTTTCCAAAGAACATGATTATATTTCGAAGTAAAGGTTCTACAGAGGACAGGAACACTGTTCTAACACTACTTTGACAAATCTCAAACAACGGCTTCACTTTTCAGAGAAACACATGTGCGTTTCTCACAGAAGCATTTCTTGAAATTCATACACATTCCAAAGAACGTGATTATCTTTCGAAATAAAGATTCTCCAGAGAACAGGAACCCTGGTCTCACTTCTGACAATACTTTGACAAATCTCAAACAACTGTTTTCCATTTTGGAGAAACTCATGTACATTTCTCACAAAATCTTTTCAAGAAATTCACACATTTTCCAAGGAACATGATTATCGTTTCAAGTAATGGGTCTACAGAGTGCAGGAACACTGTTTTCACTCTACACTACTTTGACATATAGCAAACATGGCTTCGCTTTTCAGAGAAAGACATGTGCGTTTCTCACAAAAGCAGTTCATGAAATTCATACACTTTCAAAAGAACATGATTATCTTTCGAAGTAAAGGTTCTACAGAGAACAGGAACACTGTTATCACTTCTGACACAAATCAAACAACGGCTTCTTCTTTCGTAGACACTCATGTGCATTTCTAAAAATAGCATTTCATGAAATTCATACACTTTATATAGAACGTAATTATCCTTCACAGTAAAGCTACCACAGAGAACAGGAACACTTCTCAATTCTAACAATACGTTGACATATCACAACGGCTTCTCTTTTCGGAGAAACACATGTGCGTTTCTCACAAAAGCAGTTCATCAAATTCATACACTTTCAAAAGAACATGATTATCTTTCGAAATAAAGGTCTACAGAGAACAGGAACACTGTTCTCACTTCCAGCAATACTTTGATATATAGCAAACAACGTCTTCTCTTTTCAGAGAAACACATGGGCGTTTCTCACAGAAGCATTTCTTTAATTTCATACACTTTCCAAAGAACATGATTATCTTTCGAAATAAAGATTCCCCAGATAACAGGAACACTGTTCCCATTTCTGACAATACTTTGACAAATCTTAAACAACGGCTTCTTTTTTTCGGAGAAACTAGTGCACGTTTCTCACAAAAATATTTCAAGAATTTCGTACATTTTCCAAGGAACATGATTATCGTTAGACGTAAAGGGTCTACAGAGAACAGGAACACTGTTCTCACTTCTGAGAATACTTTGACAAATCTCAAACAACGGCTTTCCGTTTCAGAGAAACTCTTGTACATTTCTCACAAAAGCATTTCAAGAAATTCATACATTTTCCAAGGAACATGATTATCGTTACAAGTAATGGGTCTACAGAGAACAGGAACATTGTTTTCACTTCTAACACTACCTTGACATATAGCAAACAACGGCTTCGCTTTTCAGAGAAACACATGTGCGTTTCTCATGAAAGCATTTCTTGAAATTCATACACTTTCAAAAGAACATGATTATCTTTCGAAGTAAAGGTTCTGAGAGAATAGGAAAACTGTTGTCACTTCTGACAATACTTTGACAAATCTCAAAAAACGGCTTTCCCTTTCGGAGAAACGTGTACATTTCTCACAAAAGCATTTCATGAAATTCATACATTTTCCAAGTTCGATTATCGTTTTAAATAATGGGTCTACAGAGAACAGGAACACTGTTTTCACTGCTAACACTACTTTGACATATAGCAAACAACGGCTTCACTTTTCAGAGAAACACATGTGCGTTTCTCACAAAAGCAGTTCATGAAGTTCATACACTTTCAAGAGAACATGATTATCTTTCGAAGTAAAGGTTCTATAGAGGACAGGAACACTGTTCTAACACTACTTTGACAAATCTCAAACAACGGCTTCGCTTTTCAGGGAAACACATGTGCGTTTCTCACAAAAGCAGTTCATGAAATTCATACACTTTCAAAAGAACATGATTATCTTTCGAAGTAAAGGTTCTACAGAGAACAGGAACACTCTTCTCACTTCAAACAATACTTTGATATATAGCAAACAACGTCTTCTCTTTTCAGAGATCCACATGGGCGTTTCTCACAGAAGCAATTCTTTAATTTCATACACTTTCCAAAGAACATGATTATCTTTCGAAATAAAGATTCCCCAGAGAACAGGAACACTGTTTACACTTCTGACAATACTTTGACAAATCATAAACAACGGGTTCTTTTTTCGGAGAAACTAGTGTACGTTTCTCACAAAAGTATTTCAAGAAATTCATACATTTTCCAAGGAACATGATTATCGTTGGACATAAAGGGTCTACAGAGAACAGGAACACTGTTCACACTTCTTACACTACTTTGACATATAGCAAACAACGGCTTCGCATTTCAGAGAAACACATGTGCGATTCTCACAAAAGCAGTTCATGAAACTCATACACTTTCAAAAGAACATGATTATCTTTCGAAGTAAAGGTTCTCAGAGAACAGGAACACTGTTCTCACTTCTGACAATACTTTGACAAATCTCAAACAAAAGCTTTCCCTTTCGGAGAAACATGTCCATTTCTCACAAAAGCATTTCATGAAATTCATACATTTTCCAAGTTCGATTATCGTTGGAAGTAATGGGTCTACAGAGAACAGGAACACTGTTTTCACTGCTAACACTACTTTGACATATAGCAAACAACGGCTTCGCTTTTCAGAGAAACACATGTGCGTTTCTCACAAAAGCAGTTCATGAAATTCATACACTTTCGAAAGAACATGATTATCTTTCGAAGTAAAGGTTCTACAGAGAACAGGAACACTGTTCTCACTTCTAACAATACTTTGATATATAGCAAACAACGTCTTCTCTTTTCAGAGAAACACATGGGCGTTTCTCACAGAAGCATTTCTTTAATTTCATACACTTTCCAAAGAACATGATTATCTTTCAAAATAAAGATTCCCCAGAGAACGGGGAACACTGTTTTCACTTCTGACAATACTTTGACATATCTTAAACAACGGCTACTCTTTCGGAGAAACTAGTGTACGTTTCTCACAAAAGTATTTCAAGTAATTCATACATTTTCCAAGGAACATGATTATCGTTGGACGTAAAGGGTCTACAGAGAACAGGAACACTGTTCACACTTCTTACACTTCTTTGACATATAGCAAACAACGGCTTCGCTTTTCAGAGAAACACATGTGCGTTTCTCACAAAAGCAGTTCATCAAATTCATACACTTTCCAAAGAACATGATTATATTTCAAAGTAAATGTTCTACAGAGGACAGGAACACTGTTCTAACACTACTTTGACAAATCTCAAACAATGGCTTCACTTTTCAGAGAAACACATGTGCGTTTCTCACAAAAGCATTTCTTGAAATTCATACACTTTCAAAGAACATCATTATCTTTCGAAGAAAACTTTCTACAGAGAACAGGGACACTGTTATCACTTCTGACACAACTCTAACAATGGCTTCTTCTTTCGTACACACTCATGTGCATTTCTAAAAATAGCATTTCATGAAATTCATACACTTTATATAGAACGTAATTATCCTTCACAGTAAAGCTACCACAGAGAACAGGAACACTTCTCAATTCTCACAATACGTTGACATATCACAACGGCTTCTCTTTTCGGAGAAACACATGTGCGTTTCTCACAAAAGCAGTTCATGAAATTCATACACTTTCAAAAGAACATGATTATCTTTCGAAGTAAAGGTTCTACAGAGAACAGGAATACTGTTCTCACTTCCAGCAATTCTTTGATATATAGCAAACAACGTCTTCTCTTTTCAGAGAAACAAATGGGCGTTTCTCACAGAAGCATTTCTTTAATTTCATACACTTTCCAAAGAACATGATTATCTTTCGAAATAAAGATTCCCCAGATAACAGGAACACTG
The DNA here is from genome assembly GCF_018167655.1 of Microtus oregoni. Lineage (NCBI taxonomy): Eukaryota > Metazoa > Chordata > Mammalia > Rodentia > Cricetidae > Microtus > Microtus oregoni. The sequence goes on from NW_024544755.1 coordinate 1,012,955, forward strand.
TTCTCATTTCTGACAATACTTGGACAAATCTTAAACAACGGCTTCTTTTTTTCGGAGAAACTAGTGCACGTTTCTCACAAAAGTATTTCAAGAATTTCATACATTTTCCATGGAACATGATTATCGTTTGACGTAAAGGGTCTACAGAGAACAGGAACACTGTTCTCACTTCTGAGAATACTTTGACAAATCTCAAACAACGGCTTTCCTTTTCAGAGAAACTCATGTACATTTCTCACAAAAGCATTTCATGAAATTCATACATTTTCCAAGGAACATGATTATCGTTACAAGTAATGGGTTTACAGAGAACAGGAACATTGTTTTCACTTCTAACACTACCTTGACATATAGCAAACAACGGCTTCGCTTTTCAGAGAAACACATGTGCGTTTCTCATGAAAGCATTTCTTGAAATTCAAACACTTTCATAAGAACATGATTATCTTTCGAAGTAAAGGTTCTGAGAGAATAGGAACACTGTTGTCACTTCTGACAATACTTTGACAAATCTCAAAAAACGGCTTTCCCTTTCGGAGAAACATGTCCATTTCTCACAAAAGCATTTCATGAAATTCATACATTTTCCAAGTTCGATTATCGTTGGAATTAATGGGTCTACAGAGAACAGGAACACTGTTTTCACTGCTAACACTACTTTGACATATAGCAAACAACGGCTTCGCTTTTCAGAGAAACACATGTGCGTTTCTCACAAAAGCAGTTCATGAAATTCATACACTTTCAAGAGAACATGATTATCTTTCGAAGTAAAGGTTCTATAGAGGACAGGAACACTGTTCTAACACTACTTTGACAACCTCAAACAACGGCTTCGATTTTCAGGGAAACACATGTGCGTTTCTCACAAAAGCAGTTCATGAAATTCATACACTTTCAAAAGAACATGATTATCTTTCGAAGTAAAGGTTCTACAGAGAACAGGAACACTGTTCTCACTTCAAACACTAGGCAGTTTGGATGCTCACCTTAGGAAACCTGGATATAGGTGGGCAGTCCTTGGGCTTCCCACAGTTCAGGGAACCCTGATTGCTCTTCGAGCAGATGAGGGAGGGGGACTTGATCGGGGGAGGGGGAGGGAAATGGGAAGCGGTTGTGGGGACGAGGCAGAAATCCTTAATAAATTAATAAATTTAAATAAATAAATAAATAAATAAATAAATTAAAAAAAAACAATACTTTGATATATAGCAAACAACGTCTTCTCTTTTCAGAGAACCACATGGGCGTTTCTCACAGAAGCAATTCTTTAATTTCATACACTTTCCAAAGAACATGATTATCTTTCGAAATAAAGATTCTCCAGAGAACAGGAACACTGTTCGCACTTCTGACAATACTTTGACAAATCATAAACAACGGCTTCTTTTTTCGGAGAAACTAGTGTACGTTTCTCACAAAAGTATTTCAAGAAATTCATACATTTTCCAAGGAACATGATTATCCTTGGACATAAAGGGTCTACAGAGAACAGGAACACTGTTCACACTTCTTACACTACTTTGACATATAGCAAACAACGGCTTCGCTTTTCAGAGAAACACATGTGCGTTTCTCACAAAAGCATTTCTTGAAACTCATACACTTTCAAAAGAACATGATTATCTTTCGAAGTAAAGTTTCTCAGAGAACAGGAACACTGTTCAAACTTCTGACAATACTTTGACAAATCTCAAACAACGGCTTTCCCTTTCGGAGAAACATGTCCATTTCTCACAAAAGCATTTCATGAAATTCGTACATTTTCCAAGTTCGATTATCGTTGGAAGTAATAGGTCTACAGAGAACAGGAACACTGTTTTCACTGCTAACACTACTTTGACATATAGCAAACAACGGCTTCGCTTTTCAGAGAAACACATGTGCGTTTCTCACAAAAGCAGTTCATGAAATTCATACACTTTCAAAAGATCATAATTATCTTTCGAAATAAAGGTTCTACCGAGAACAGGAACACTGTTCTCACTTCTACCAATACTTTGATATATAGCAAACAACGTCTTCTCTTTTCAGAGAAACACATGGGCGTTTCTCACAGAAGCAATTCTTTAATTTCATACACTTTCCAAAGAACATGATTATCTTTCGAAATAAAGATTCCCCAGAGAACAGGAACACTGTAAACACTTCTGACAATACTTTGACAAATCATAAACAACGGCTTCTTTTTTCGGAGAAACTAGTGTACGTTTCTCACAAAAGTATTTCAAGAAATTCATACATTTTCCAAGGAACATGATTATCCTTGGACATAAAGGGTCTACAGAGAACAGGAACACTGTTCACACTTCTTACACTACTTTGACATATAGCAAACAACGGCTTCGCTTTTCAGAGAAACACATGTGCGTTTCTCACAAAAGCATTTCTTGAAACTCATACACTTTCAAAAGAACATGATTATCTTTCGAAGTAAAGGTTCTCAGAGAACAGGAACACTGTTCTCACTTCTGACAATACTTTGACAAATCTCAAACCAAAGCTTTCCCTTTCGGAGAAACATGTCCATTTCTCACAAAAGCATTTCATGAAATTCATACATTTTCCAAGTTCGATTATCGTTGGAAGTAATGGGTCTACAGAGAACAGGAACACTGTTGTCACTGCTAACACTACTTTGACATATAGCAAACAACGGCTTCGCTTTTCAGAGAAACACATGTGCGTTTCTCACAAAAGCAGTTCATCAAATTCATACACTTTCCAAAGAACATGATTATATTTCGAAGTAAATGTTCTACAGAGGACAGGAACACTGTTCTAACACTACATTGACAAATCTCAAACAATGGCTTCACTTTTCAGAGAAACACATGTGCGTTTCTCACAAAAGCATTTCTTGAAATTCATACACTTTCAAAGAACATCATTATCTTTCGAAGAAAACTTTCTACAGAGAACAGGGACACTGTTATCACTTTTGACACAACTCAAACTACGGCTTCTTCTTTCGTACACACTCATGTGCATTTCTAAAAATAGCATTTCATGAAATTCATACACTTTATATAGAACGTAATTATCCTTCACAGTAAAGCTACCACAGAGAACAGGAACACTTCTCAATTCTAACAATACATTGACATATCACAACGGCTTCTCTTTTCGGAGAAACACATGTGCGTTTCTCACAAAAGCAGTTCATGAAATTCATACACTTTCAAAAGAACATGATTATCTTTCGAATAAAGGTTCTACAGAGAACAGGAATACTGTTCTCACTTCCAGCAATTCTTTGATATATAGCAAACAACGTCTTCTCTTTTCTGAGAAACAAATGGGCGTTTCTCACAGAAGCATTTCTTTAATTTCATACACTTTCCAAAGAACATGATTATCTTTCGAAATAAAGATTCCCCAGATAACAGGAACACTGTTCTCATTTCTGACAATACTTTGACAAATCTTAAACAACGGCTTCTTTTTTTCGGAGAAACTAGTGCACGTTTCTCACAAAAGTATTTCAAGAATTTCATACATTTACCAAGGAACATGATTATCGTTTGACGTAAAGGGTCTACATAGAACAGGAACACTGTTCTCACTTCTGAGAATACTTTGACAAATCTCAAACAACGGCTTTCCGTTTCAGAGAAACTCATGTACATTTCTCACAAAAGCATTTCATGAAATTCATACATTTTCCAAGGAACATGATTATCGTTACAAGTAATGGGTTTACAGAGAACAGGAACATTGTTTTCACTTCTAACACTACCTTGACATATAGCAAACAACGGCTTCGCTTTTCAGAGAAACACATGTGCGTTTCTCATGAAAGCATTTCTTGAAATTCATACACTTTCATAAGAACATGATTATCTTTCGAAGTAAACGTTCTCAGAGAATAGGAACACTGTTGTCACTTCTGACAATACTTTGACAAATCTCAAAAAACGGCTTTCCCTTTTGGAGAAACATGTACATTTCTCACAAAAGCATTTCATGAAATTCATACATTTTCCAAGTTCGATTATCGTTGGAATTAATGGGTCTAAAGAGAACAGGAACACTGTTTTCACTGCTAACACTACTTTGACATATAGCAAACAACGGCTTCACATTTCAGAGAAACACATGTGCGTTTCTCACAAAAGCAGTTCATGAAATTCATACACTTTCAAGAGAACATGATTATCTTTCGAAGTAAAGGTTCTATAGAGGACAGGAACACTGTTCTAACACTACTTTGACAAATCTCAAACAACGGTTTCTACTTTCGTAGAAACTCATGTGCATTTCTAAAAATAGCATTTCATGAAATTCATACACTTTATATAGAACGTAATTATCCTTCACAGTAAAGCTACCACAGAGAACAGGAACACTTCTCAATTCTAACAACACGTTGACATATCAAAACGGCTTCTCTTTTCGGAGAAACACATGTGGGTTTCTCACAAAAGCAGTTCATGAAATTCATACACTTTCAAAAGAACATGATTATCTTTCGAAGTAAAGGTTCTACAGTGAACAGGAACACTGTTCTCACTTCCAGCAATACTTTGATATATAGCAAAAAACGTCTTCTCTTTTCAGAGAAACACATGGGCGTTTCTCACAGAAGCATTTCTTTAATTTCATACACTTTCCAAAGAACATGATTATCTTTCGAAATAAAGATTCCCCAGAGAACAGGAACACTGTTTTCACTTCTGACAATACTTTGACAAATCTTAAACAACGGCTACTTTTTTCCGAGAAAGTAGTGTACGTTTCTCACAAAAGTATTTCAAGAAATTCATACATTTTCCAAGGAACATGATTATCGTTGGACGTAAAGGGTCTACAGAGAACAGGAACACTGTTCACACTTCTTACACTACTTTGACATATATCAAAATACGGCTTCGCTTTACAGAGAAACACATGTGCATTTCTCACAAAAGCAGTTCATCAAACTCATACACTTTCCAAAGAACATGATTATATTTCGAAGTAAAGGTTCTCAGAGTACAGGAACACTGTTGTAACACTACTTTGACAAATCTCAAACAACGGCTTCACTTTTCAGAGAAACACATGTGCATTTCTCACAGAAGCATTACTTGAAATTCATACACTTTCCAAAGGACGTGATTATCTTTCGAAATAAGGATTCTCCAGAGAACAGGAACGCTGTTCTCACTTCTGACAATACTTTGACAAATATCAAACAACGGCTTTCCCTTTCGGAGAAACTCATGGACATTTCTCACAAAAGCATTTCATGAAATTCATACATTTTCCAAGGAACATGACTATCATTTCAAGTAATGGGTCTACAGAGAACAGAAACACTGTTTTCACTTCTAACACTACTTTGACATATAGCAAACAACGGCTTCGCTTTTCAGAGAAACACATGTGCGTTTCTCACAAAAGCATTTCTTGAAATTCATACACTTTCAAAAGAACATGATTATCTTTCGAAGTAAAGGTTCTCAGAGAACAGGAACACTGTTCCCCCCTGCAACAATATTTTGATATATAGCAAACAACGTCTTCTCTTTTCAGAGAAACACATGGGCGTTTCTCACAGAAGCATTTCTTTTATTTCATACAATTTCAAAAGAACCTGATTATCTTTCGAAATAAAGATTCTCCAGAGAACAGGAACACTGTTCTCACTTCTGACAATTCTTTGACAAATCTTAAACAACGGCTTCTTTTTTCGGAGAAACTAGTGTACGTTTCTCACAAAAGTATTTCAAGAAATTCATACATTTTCCAAGGAACATGATTATCGTTGGACGTAAAGGGTCTACAGAGAACAGGAACACTGTTCACACTTCTAACACTACTTTGACATATAGGAAACAACGGCTTCGCTTTTCAGAGAAACACGTGTGCGTTTCTCACAAAAGCATTTCTTGAAATTCATACACTTTCAAAAGAACATGATTATCTTTCGAAGTAAAGGTTCTCAGAGAACAGGAACACTGTTCTCACTTCTACAATACTTTGACAAATCTCAAACAAGGGCTTTCCCTTTCGCAGAAACATGTACATTTCTCACAAAAGCATTTCATGAAATTCATATATTTTCCAAGTTCGATTATCGTTGGAAGTAATGGGTCTACAGAGAACAGGAACACTGTTTTCACTGCTATCACTACTTTGACATATAGCAAACAACGGCTTCGCTTTTCAGAGAAACACATGTGCGTTTCTCACAAAAAGCAGTTCATCAAATTCATACACTTTCCAAAGAACATGATTATATTTCGAAGTAAAGGTTCTACAGAGGACAGGAACACTGTTCTAACACTACTTTGACAAATCTCAAACATCGGCTTCACTTTTCAGAGAAACACATGTGCGTTTCTCACAGAAGCATTACTTGAAATTCATACACTTTCCAAAGAACGTGATTATCTTTCGAAATAAAGATTCTCCAGAGAACAGGAACACGGTTCTCACTTCTGACAATACTTTGACAAATCTCAAACAACGGCTTTCCCTTTCGGAGAAACATGTACATTTCTCACAAAAGCATTTCATGAAATTCATATATTTTCCAAGGAACATGATTATCGTTTCAAGTAATGGGTCTACAGAGAACAGGAACACTGTTCTCACTTCTAACAATACTTTGATATATAGCAAACACCGTCTTCTCTTTTCAGAGAAACACATGGGCGTTTCTCACAGAAGCATTTCATTAATTTCATACACTTTCCAAAGAACATGATTATCTTTCGAAATAAAGATTCTTCAGAGAACAGGAACACTGTTCTCACTTCTGACAATACTTTGACAAATCTTAAACAATGGCTTCTTTTTTCGGAGAAACTAGTGTACGTTTCTCACAAAAGTATTTCAAGAAATTCATACATTTTCCAAGGAACATGATTATCGTAGGACATAATGGGCATACAGAGAACAGGAACACTGTTCACACTTCTTACACTTCTTTGACATATAGCAAACAACGGCTTCGCTTTTCAGAGAAACACATGTGCGTTTCTCACAAAAGCAGTTCATCAAATTCATACACTTTCCAAAGAACTTGATTATATTTCGAAGTAAAGCTTCTACAGAGGACAGGAAGACTGTTCTAACACTACTTTGACAAATCTCACACAACGGCTTCACTTTTCAGAGAAACACATGTGCGTTTCTCACAAAAGCATTTCTTGAAATTCATACACTTTGCAAAAACATCATTATCTTTCGAAGAAAACTTTCTATAGAGAACACGAACACTTTTATCACTTCTGACACAACTCAAACAACGGCTTCTTCTTTCGTAGTCACTCATGTGCATTTCTAGAAATAGAATTTCATGAAATTCATACATTTTCCTAGGAACAGAGAACAGGAACACTGTTATCACTTCCTACACAACTCAAACAACGGCTTCTTCTTTCGTAGAAACTCATGTGAATTTCTAGTAATAGCACTTCATGAAATTCAAACATTTTATACAGAACGTAATTATCCTTTACAATAAAGCTACCACAGAAACAGGAACACTTCTCAATTCTAACAATACGTTGACATATCACAACGACTTCTCTTTTCGGAGAAACACATGTGCGTTTCTCACAAAAGCAGTTCATGAAATTCATACACTTTCAAAAGAACATGATTATCTTTCGCAGTAAAGGTTCAACAGAGAACAGGAACACTGCTCTCACTTCTAACAATACTTTGATATAGCAAGCAACGTCTTCTCTTTTCAGAGAAACACATGGGCGTTTCTCACAGAAGCATTTCTTTAATTTCATACACTTTCCAAAGAACATGATTATCTCTCGAAATAAAGATTCTCCAGAGAACAGGAACACAGTTCTCACTTCTGACAATAATTTGACAAATCTTAAAAAACGGCTTCTTTTTTCGGAGAAACTAGTGTACGTTTCTCACAAAAGTATTTCAAGAAATTCATACATTTTCCAAGGAACATGATTATATTTCGAAGTAAAGGTTCTACAGAGGGCAGTCACACTGTTCTTACACTACTTTGACAAATCTCAAACAACGGCTTCACTTTTCAGAGAAACACATGTGCGTTTCTCACAGAAGCATTACTTGAAATTCATACACTTTCCAAAGAACGTGATTATCTTTCGAGATAAAGATTCTCCAGAGAACAGGAACACTGTTCTCACTTCTGACAATACTTTGACAAATCTCAAACAACGGCTTTCCCTTTCGGAGAAACTCATGTACATATCTCACAAAAGCATTTCATGAAATTCATACATTTTCCAAGGAACATGATTATCGTTGGAAGTAATGGGTCTACAGAGAACAGGAACACTGTTTTCACTTCTAACACTACTTTGACATATAGCAAACAACGGCTTCGCTTTTCAGAGAAACACATGTGCGTTTCTCACAAAAGTGGTTCATGAAATTCATACTCTTTCAAAAGAGCATGATTATCTTTTGAAGTAAAGGTTCTACAGAGAACAGGAACACTGTTCTCACTTCTGACAATATTTTGTCAAATCTCAAACAACGGCTTTCCCTTTCGGAGAAACATGTACATTTCTCACAAAAGCATTTCATGAAATTCATACATTTTCCAAGTTCGATTATCGTTGGAAGTAATGGGTCTACAGAGAACAGGAACACTGTTTTCACTGCTAACACTACTTTGACATATAGCAAACAACGGCGTGGCTTTTCAGAGAAACACATGTGCGTTTCTCACAAAAGCAGTTTATGAAATTCATACACTTTCAAAAGAACATGATTATCTTTCGAAGTAAAGGTTCTACAGAGAACAGGAACACTGTTCTCACTTCCAGCAATACTTTGATATATAGCAAAAAACGTCTTCTCTTTTCAGAGAAACACATGGGTGTTTCTCACAGAAGCATTTCTTTAATTTCATACACTTTCCAAAGAACATGATTATCTTTCGAAATAAAGATTCTCCAGAGAACAGGAACACTGTTCTCACTTCTGACAATACTTTGACAAATCTCAAACAATGGCTTCTTTTTTTGGAGAAATGGTGTACGTTTCTCACAAAAGTATTTCAAGAAATTCATACATTTTCCAAGGAACATGATTATCGTTTCAAGTAATGGGTCTACAGAGAACAGGAACACTGTTTTCACTTCTAACACTACTTTGACATATAGCAAACAACGGCTTCGCTTTTCAGAGAAACACATGTGCGTTTCTCACAAAAGCATTTCTTGAAATTCATACACTTTCAAAAGAACATGATTATCTTTCGAAGTAAAGTTTCTCAGAGAACAGGAACACTGTTCTCACTTCTGACAATACTTTGACAAATCTCAAACAACGGGTTTCTTTTTCGGAGAAACGTGTTCATTTCTCACAAAAGCATTTCATGAAATTCATACATTTTCCAAGTTCGTTTATCATTGGAAGTAATGGGTCTACAGAGAACAGGAACACTGTTTTCACTGCTAACACTACTTTGACATATAGCAAACAACGGCTTCGCTTTTCAGAGAAACACATGTGCGTTTCTAACAAAAGCAGTTTATGAAATTCATACACTTTCAAAAGAACATGATTACCTTTCAAAGTAAAGGTTCTACAGAGAACAGGAACACTGTTCTCACTTCCAGCAATACTTTGATATATAGCAAAAAACGTCTTCTCTTTTCAGAGAAACACATGGGCGTTTCTCACTGAAGCATTTCTTTAATTTCATACACTTTCCAAAGAATATGATTATCTTTCGAAATAAAGATTATCCAGAGAACAGGAACACTGTTCTCACTTCTGACAATACTTTGACAAATCTAAAACAACGGCTTCTTTTCTTGTAGAAACTTGTGTACGTTTCTCACAAAAGTATTTCAAGAAATTCATACATTTTCCAAGGAACATGATTATATTTCGAAGTAAAGGTTCTACAGAGGGCAGTCACACTGTTCTTACAATACTTTGACAAATCTCAAACAACGGCTTCACTTTTCAGAGAAACACATGTGCGTTTCTCACAGAAGCATTACTTGAAATTCATACACTTTCCAAAGAACGTGATTATCTTTCGAAATAAAGATTCTCCAGAAAACAGGAACACTGTTCTCACTTCTGACAATACTTTGACAAATCTCAAACAACGGCTTTCCCTTTCGGAGAAACTCATGTACATATCTCACAAAAGCATTTCATGAAATTCATACATTTTCCAAGGAACATGATTATCGTTGGAAGTAATGGGTCTACAGAGAACAGGAACACTGTTTTCACTTCTAACACTACTTTGACATATAGCAAACAACGGCTTCGCTTTTCAGAGAAACACATGTGCGTTTCTCACAAAAGTGGTTCATGAAATTCATACACTTTCAAAAGAGCATGATTATCTTTCGAAGTAAAGGTTCTACAGAGAACAGGAACACTGTTCTCACTTCTGACAATATTTTGACAAATCTCAAACAACGGTTTTCCCTTTCGGAGAAACATGTACATTTCTCACAAAAGCATTTCATGAAATTCATACATTTTCCATGTTCGATTATCGTTGGAAGTAATGGGTCTACAGTGAACAGGAACACTGTTTTCACTGCTAACACTACTTTGACATATAGCAAACAACGGCTTCGCTTTTCAGAGAAACACATGTGCGTTTCTCACAAAAGCATTTCTTGAAATTCATACACTTTCAAAAGAACATGATTATCTTTCGAAGTAAAGGTTCTCAGAGAACAGGAACACTGTTCTCACTTCTGACAATACTTTGACAAATCTCAAACAACGGCTTTCCCTTTCGGAGAAACATGTACATTTCTCACAAAAGCATTTCATGAAATTCATACATTTTCCAAGTTCGATTATCGTTGGAAGTAATGGGTCTACAGAGAACAGGAACACTGTTTTCACTGCTAACACTACTTTGACATATAGCAAACAACGGCTTCGCTTTTCATAGAAACACATGTGCGTTTCTCACAAAAGCAGTTCATGAAATTCATACACTTTCAAAAGAACATGATTATCTTTCGAAGTAAAGGTTCTACAGAGAACAGCAACACTGTTCTCACTTCTAACAATACTTTGATATATAGCAAACAACGTCTTCTCTTTTCAGAGAAACACATGGGCGTTTCTCACAGAAGGATTTCTTTAATTTCATACACTTTCCAAAGAACATGATTATCTTTCGAAATAAAGATTCTCCAGAGAACAGGAACACTGTTCTCACTTCTGACAATACTTTGACAAATCTTAAACAACGGCTTCTTTTTTCGGAGAAACTAGTGTACGTTTCTCACAAAAGTATTTCAAGAAATTCATACATTTTCCAAGGAACATGATTATCGTTGGATGTAAAGGGTCTCCAGAGAACAGGAACACTGTTCAAACTTCTAACACTACTTTGACATATAGCAAACAATGTCTTCGCTTTTCAGAGAAAAACGTGTGCGTTCCTCACAAAAGCAGTTCATCAAATTCATACACGTTCCAAAGAACATGATTATATTTCGAAGTGAAGGTTCTACAGAGGACAGGAACACTGTTCTAACACTACTTTGACAAATCTCAAACAACGGCTTCACTTTTCAGAGAAACACATGTGCGTTTCTCACAAAAGCATTTCTTGAAATTCATACACTTTCAAAAGAACATGATTATCTTTCGAAGTAAAGGTTCTCAGAGAACAGGAACACTGTTCTCACTTCTACAATACTTTGACAAATCTCAAACAAGGGCTTTCCCTTTCGCAGAAACATGTACATTTCTCACAAAAGCATTTCATGAAATTCATATATTTTCCAAGTTCGATTATCGTTGGAAGTAATGGGTCTACAGAGAACAGGAACACTGTTTTCACTGCTATCACTACTTTGACATATAGCAAACAACGGCTTCGCTTTTCAGAGAAACACATGTGCGTTTCTCACAAAAAGCAGTTCATCAAATTCATACACTTTCCAAAGAACATGATTATATTTCGAAGTAAATGTTCTACAGAAGACAGGAACACTGTTCTAACACTACTTTGACAAATCTCAAACATCGGCTTCACTTTTCAGAGAAACACATGTGCGTTTCTCACAGAAGCATTACTTGAAATTCATACACTTTCCAAAGAACGTGATTATCTTTCGAAATAAAGATTCTCCAGAGAACAGGAACACGGTTCTCACTTCTGACAATACTTTGACAAATCTCAAACAACGGCTTTCCCTTTCGGAGAAACATGTACATTTCTCACAAAAGCATTTCATGAAATTCATATATTTTCCAAGGAACATGATTATCGTTTCAAGTAATGGGTCTACAGAGAACAGGAACACTGTTCTCACTTCTAACAATACTTTGATATATAGCAAACAACGTCTTCTCTTTTCAGAGAAACACATGGGCGTTTCTCACAGAAGCATTTCATTAATTTCATACACTTTCCAAAGAACATGATTATCTTTCGAAATAAAGATTCTTCAGAGAACAGGAACACTGTTCTCACTTCTGACAATACTTTGACAAATCTTAAACAATGGCTTCTTTTTTCGGAGAAACTAGTGTACGTTTCTCACAAAAGTATTTCAAGAAATTCATACATTTTCCAAGGAACATGATTATCGTAGGACATAATGGGCATACAGAGAACAGGAACACTGTTCACACTTCTTACACTTCTTTGACATATAGCAAACAACGGCTTCGCTTTTCAGAGAAACACATGTGCGTTTCTCACAAAAGCAGTTCATCAAATTCATACACTTTCCAAAGAACTTGATTATATTTCGAAGGAAAGCTTCTACAGAGGACAGGAAGACTGTTCTAACACTACTTTGACAAATCTCAAACAACGGCTTCACTTTTCAGAGAAACACATGTGCGTTTCTCACAAAAGCATTTCTTGAAATTCATACACTTTGCAAAAACATCATTATCTTTCGAAGAAAACTTTCTATAGAGAACACGAACACTTTTATCACTTCTGACACAACTCAAACAACGGCTTCTTCTTTCGTAGTCACTCATGTGCATTTCTAGAAATAGAATTTCATGAAATTCATACATTTTCCTAGGAACAGAGAACAGGAACACTGTTATCACTTCCTACACAACTCAAACAACGGCTTCTTCTTTCGTAGAAACTCATGTGAATTTCTAGTAATAGCACTTCATGAAATTCAAACATTTTATACAGAACGTAATTATCCTTTACAATAAAGCTACCACAGAAACAGGAACACTTCTCAATTCTAACAATACGTTGACATATCACAACGACTTCTCTTTTCGGAGAAACACATGTGCGTTTCTCACAAAAGCAGTTCATGAAATTCATACACTTTCAAAAGAACATGATTATCTTTCGAAGTAAAGGTTCAACAGAGAACAGGAACACTGCTCTCACTTCTAACAATACTTTGATATAGCAAGCAACGTCTTCTCTTTTCAGAGAAACACATGGGCGTTTCTCACAGAAGCATTTCTTTAATTTCATACACTTTCCAAAGAACATGATTATCTCTCGAAATAAAGATTCTCCAGAGAACAGGAACACTGTTCTCACTTCTGACAATAATTTGACAAATCTTAAACAACGGCTTCTTTTTTCGGAGAAACTAGTGTACGTTTCTCACAAAAGTATTTCAAGAAATTCATACATTTTCCAAGGAACATGATTATATTTCGAAGTAAAGGTTCTACAGAGGGCAGTCACACTGTTCTTACACTACTTTGACAAATCTCAAACAACGGCTTCACTTTTCAGAGAAACACATGTGCGTTTCTCACAGAAGCATTACTTGAAATTCATACACTTTCCAAAGAACGTGATTATCTTTCGAGATAAAGATTCTCCAGAGAACAGGAACACTGTTCTCACTTCTGACAATACTTTGACAAATCTCAAACAACGGCTTTCCCTTTCGGAGAAACTCATGTACATATCTCACAAAAGTATTTCATGAAATTCATACATTTTCCAAGGAACATGATTATCGTTGGAAGTAATGGGTCTACAGAGAACAGGAACACTGTTTTCACTTCTAACACTACTTTGACATATAGCAAACAACGGCTTCGCTTTTCAGAGAAACACATGTGCGTTTCTCACAAAAGTGGTTCATGAAATTCATACACTTTCAAAAGAGCATGATTATCTTTCGAAGTAAAGGTTCTACAGAGAACAGGAACACTGTTCTCACTTCTGACAATATTTTGTCAAATCTCAAACAACGGCTTTCCCTTTCGGAGAAACATGTACATTTCTCACAAAAGCATTTCATGAAATTCATACATTTTCCAAGTTCGATTATCGTTGGAAGTAATGGGTCTACAGAGAACAGGAACACTGTTTTCACTGCTAACACTACTTTGACATATAGCAAACAACGGCGTGGCTTTTCAGAGAAACACATGTGCATTTCTCACAAAAGCAGTTTATGAAATTCATACACTTTCAAAAGAACATGATTATCTTTCGAAGTAAAGGTTCTACAGAGAACAGGAACACTGTTCTCACTTCCAGCAATACTTTGATATATAGCAAAAAACGTCTTCTCTTTTCAGAGAAACACATGGGTGTTTCTCACAGAAGCATTTCTTTAATTTCATAAACTTTCCAAAGAACATGATTATCTTTCGAAATAAAGATTCTCCAGAGAACAGGAACACTGTTCTCACTTCTGACAATACTTTGACAAATCTCAAACAATGGCTTCTTTTTTTGGAGAAACTGGTGTACGTTTCTCACAAAAGTATTTCAAGAAATTCATACATTTTCCAAGGAACATGATTATCGTTTCAAGTAATGGGTCTACAGAGAACAGGAACACTGTTTTCACTTCTAACACTACTTTGACATATAGCAAACAACGGCTTCGCTTTTCAGAGAAACACATGTGCGTTTCTCACAAAAGCATTTCTTGAAATTCATACACTTTCAAAAGAACATGATTATCTTTCGAAATAAAGATTCTCCAGAAAACAGGAACACTGTTCTCACTTCTGACAATACTTTGACAAATCTCAAACAACGGCTTTCCCTTTCGGAGAAACTCATGTACATATCTCACAAAAGCATTTCATGAAATTCATACATTTTCCAAGGAACATGATTATCGTTGGAAGTAATGGGTCTACAGAGAACAGGAACACTGTTTTCACTTCTAACACTACTTTGACATATAGCAAACAACGGCTTCGCTTTTCAGAGAAACACATGTGCGTTTATCACAAAAGTGGTTCATGAAATTCATACACTTTCAAAAGAGCATGATTATCTTTCGAAGTAAAGGTTCTACAGAGAACAGGAACACTGTTCTCACTTCTGACAATATTTTGACAAATCTCAAACAACGGTTTTCCCTTTCGGAGAAACATGTACATTTCTCACAAAAGCATTTCATGAAATTCATACATTTTCCAAGTTCGATTATCGTTGGAAGTAATGGGTCTACAGTGAACAGGAACACTGTTTTCACTGCTAACACTACTTTGACATATAGCAAACAACGGCTTCGCTTTTCAGAGAAACACATGTGCGTTTCTCACAAAAGCATTTCTTGAAATTCATACACTTTCAAAAGAACATGATTATCTTTCGAAGTAAAGGTTCTCAGAGAACAGGAACACTGTTCTCACTTCTGACAATACTTTGACAAATCTCAAACAACGGCTTTCCCTTTCGGAGAAACATGTACATTTCTCACAAAAGCCTTTCATGAAATTCATACATTTTCCAAGTTCGATTATCGTTGGAAGTAATGGGTCTACAGAGAACAGGAACACTGTTTTCACTGCTAACACTACTTTGACATATAGCAAACAACGGCTTCGCTTTTCTTAGAAACACATGTGCGTTTCTCACAAAAGCAGTTCATGAAATTCATACACTTTCAAAAGAACATGATTATCTTTCGAAGTAAAGGTTCTACAGAGAACAGCAACACTGTTCTCACTTCTAACAATACTTTGATATATAGCAAACAACGTCTTCTCTTTTCAGAGAAACACATGGGCGTTTCTCACAGAAGTATTTCTTTAATTTCATACACTTTCCAAAGAACATGATTATCTTTCGAAATAAAGATTCTCCAGAGAACAGGAACACTGTTCTCACTTCTGACAATACTTTGACAAATCTTAAACAACGGCTTCTTTTTTCGGAGAAACTAGTGTACGTTTCTCACAAAAGTATTTCAAGAAATTCATACATTTTCCAAGGAACATGATTATCGTTGGATGTAAAGGGTCTCCAGAGAACAGGAACACTGTTCAAACTTCTAACACTACTTTGACATATAGCAAACAACGTCTTCGCTTTTCAGAGAAACACGTGTGCGTTCCTCACAAAAGCAGTTCATCAAATTCATACACTTTCCAAAGAACATGATTATATTTCGAAGTAAAGGTTCTACAGAGGACAGGAACACTGTTTTAACACTACTTTGACAAATCTCAAACAACGGCTTCACTTTTCAGAGAAACACATGTGCGTTTCTCACAAAAGCATTTCTTGAAATTCATACACTTTCCAAAGAACATCATTATCTTTCGAGGAAAACTTTC
This sequence comes from Microtus oregoni, assembly GCF_018167655.1. Taxonomy (NCBI): domain Eukaryota; kingdom Metazoa; phylum Chordata; class Mammalia; order Rodentia; family Cricetidae; genus Microtus; species Microtus oregoni. Next base: position 1,029,428 of record NW_024544755.1, read on the forward strand.
TACAGAGAACAGGAACACTGTTATCACTTCTGACACAACTCAAACAATGGCTTCTTCTTTCGTAGACACTCATGTGCATTTCTAGAATTAGCATTTCATGAAATTCATACATTTTCCAAGGAACATGATTATCGTTTCAAGTAATGGGTCTACAGAGAACAGGAACACTGTTTTCACTTCTAACACTACTTTGACATATAGCAAACAATGGCTTCGCTCTTCAGTGAAACACATGTGCGTTTCTCACAAAAGCAGTTCATGAAATTCATACACTTTCAAAAGAACATGATTATCTTTCGAAGGAAAGGTTCTACAGAGAACAGGAACACTGTTCTCACTTCTGACAATACTTTGACAAATCTCAAACAACGGCTTTCCCTTTCGGAGAAACATGTACATTTCTCACAAAAGCATTGCATGAAATTCATACATTTTCCAAGTTCGATTATAGTTGGAAGTAATGGGTCTACAGAGAACAGGAACACTGTTTTCACTGCTAACACTACTTTGACATATAGCAAAAACGGCTTCGCTTTTCAGAGAAACACATGTGCGTTTCTCACAATAGCAGTTCATCAAATTCATATACTTTCCAAAGAACATGATTATCTTTCGAAGTAAAGGTTCTACAGAGGACAGGAACACTGTTGTAACACTACTTTGACAAATCTCAAATAATGGCTTCTACTTTCGTAGAAACACATGTGCATTTCTAAAAATAGCATTTCATGAAATTCATACACTTTATATAGAACGTAATTATCCTTCACAGTAAAGCTACCACAGAGAACAGGAACACTTCTCAATTTTAACAATACGTTGACATATCACAACGCCATCTCTTTTCGCAGAAACACATGTGCGTTTCTCACAAAGGCAGTTCATGAAATTCATACACTTTCAAAAGAACATGATTATCTTTCGAAGTAAAGGTTCTACAGGGAAAAGGAACACTGTTCTCACTTCTAACAATACTTTGATATATAGCAAACAACGTCTTCTCTTTTCAGAGAAACACATGGGCGTTTCTCACAGAAGCATTTCTTTAATTTCATACACTTTCCAAAGAACATGATTATCTTTCGAAATAAAGATTCCCCAGAGAACAGGAACACTGTTCCCACTTCTGACAATACTTTGACAAATCTTAAACAACGGCTTGTTTTTTCGGAGAAACTAGTGTACGTTTCTCACAAAAGTATTTCAAGAAATTCATACATTTTCCAAGGAACATGATTATCGTTGGACGTAAAGGGTCTACAGAGAACAGGAACACTGTTCACACTTCTTACACTTCTTTGACATATAGCAAACAACGGCTTCGCTTTTCAGAGAAACACATGTGCGTTTCTCACAAAAGCATTTCTTGAAATTCATACACTTTCAAAAGAACATGATTATCTTTCGAAGTAAAGGGTCTCAGAGAACAGGAACACTGTTCTCACTTCTGATAATACTTTGGCAAATCTCAAACAACGGCTTTCCCTTTCGGAGAAACTTGTACATTTCTCACAAAAGCATTTCATGAAATTCATACATTTTCCAAGTTTGATTATCGTTGGAAGTAATGGGTCTACAGAGAACAGGAACACTGTTTTCACTGCTAACACTACTTTGACATATAGCAAACAACGGCTTCGCTTTTCAGAGAAACACATGTGCGTTTCTCACAAAAGCAGTTCATGAAATTCATACAGTTTCAAAAGAACATGATTATCTTTCGATTTAAAGGTTCTACAGAGAACAGGAACACTGTTCTCACTTCTAACAATACTTTGATATAGCAAACAACGTCTTCTTTTTTCAGAGAAACACATGGGCGTTTCTCACAGAAGCATTTCTTTAATTTCATACACTTTCCAAAGAACATGATTATCTTTCGAAATAAAGATTCCCCAGAGAACAGGAACACTGTTCTCACTTCTGACAATACTTTGACAAATCTTAAACAACGGCTTCTTTTTTCGGAGAAACTAGTGTACGTTTCTCACAAAAGTATATCAAGAAATTCATACATTTTCCACGGAACATGATTATCCTTGGACGTAAAGGGTCTACAGAGAACAGGAACACTGTTCACACTTCTAACACTACTTGGACATATAGCAAACAACGGCTTCGCTTTTCAGAGAAACACGTGTGCGTTCCTCACAAAAGCAGTTCATCAAATTCATACACTTTCCAAAGAACATGATTATATTTCGAAGTAAAGGTTCTACAGAGGACAGTCACACTGTTCTTACACTACTTTGTCAAATCTCAAACCACGGCTTCACTTTTCAGAGAAACACATGTGCGTTTCTCACAGAAGCATTACTTGAAATTCATACACTTTCCAAAGAACGTGATTATCTTTCGAAATAAAGATTCTCCAGAGAACAGGAACACTGTTCTCACTTCTGACAATACTTTGACAAATCTCAAACAACGGCTTTCCCTTTCAGAGAAACTCATGTACATATCTCACAAAAGCATTTCATGAAATTCATACATTTTCAAAATAACAGGATTATCGTTTCAAGTAATGGGTTACAGAGAACAGGAACACTGTTTTCACTTCTAACACTACTTTGACATATAGCAAACAACGGCTTCGCTTTTCAGAGAAACACATGTGCGTTTCTCACAAAAGCATTTCTTGAAATTCATACACTTTCAAAAGAACATGATTATCTTTCGAAGTAAAGGTTCTCAGAGAACAGGAACACTGTTCTCACTTCTGACAATACTTTGACAAATCTCAAACAACGGCTTTCACTTTGGGAGAAACATGTACATTTCTCACAAAAGCATTTCATGAAATTCATACATTTTCCAAGTTCGATTATTGTTGGAAGTAATGGGTCTACAGTGAAAAGGAACACTATTTTCACTGCTAACACTACTTTGACGTATAGCAAAGAACGGCTTCGCTCTTCATAGAAACACATCTGCGTTTCTCACAAAAGCAGTTCATGAAATTCATACAGTTTCAAAAGAACATGATTATCTTTCGATTTAAAGGGTCTACAGAGAACAGGAACACTGTTCTCACTTCTAACAATACTTTGATATAGCAAACAACGTCTTCTCTTTTCAGAGAAACACATGGGCGTTTCTCACAGAAGCATTTCTTTAATTTCATACACTTTCCAAAGAACATGATTATCTTTCGAAATAAAGATTCCCCAGAGAACAGGAACACTGTTCTCACTTCTGACAATACTTTGACAAATCTTAAACAACGGCTTCTTTTTTCGGAGAAACTAGTGTACGTTTCTCACAAAAGTACTTCAAGAAATTCATACATTTTCCAAGGAACATGATTATCCTTGGACGTAAAGGGTCTATAGAGAACAGGAACACTGTTCACACTTCTAACACTACTTGGACATATAGCAAACAACGGCTTCGCTTTTCAGAGAAACACGTGTGCGTTCCTCACAAAAGCAGTTCATCAAATTCATACACTTTCCAAAGAACATGATTATATTTCGAAGTAAAGGTTCTACAGAGGACAGGAACACTGTTCTAACACTACTTTGACAAATCTCAAACAACGGCTTCACTTTTCAGAGAAACACATGTGCGTTTCTCACAAAAGCATTTCTTGAAATTCATACACTTTCCAAAGAACATCATTATCTTTCGAGGAAAACTTTCTACAGAGAACAGGAACACTGTTATCACTTCTGACACAACTCAAACAACGGCTTCTTCTTTCGTAGACACTCATGTGCATTTCTAGAATTAGCATTTCATGAAATTCATACATTTTCCAAGGAACATGATTATCGTTTCAAGTAATGGGTCTACAGAGAACAGGAACACTGTTTTCACTTCTAACACTACTTTGACATATAACAAACAACGGCTTCGCTCGTCAGTGAAACACATGTGCGTTTCTCACAAAAGCAGTTCATGAAATTCATACACTTTCAAAAGAACATGATTATCTTTCGAAGTAAAGGTTCTCCAGAGAACAGGAACACTGTTCTCACTTCTGACAATACTTTGACAAATCTCAAACAACGGCTTTCCCTTTCGGAGAAACATGTACATTTCTCACAAAAGCATTTCATGAAATTCATACATTTTCCAAGTTCGATTATAGTTGGAAGTAATGGGTCTACAGAGAGCAGGAACACTGTTTTCACTGCTAACACTACTTTGACATATAGCAAACAACGGCTTCGCTTTTCAGAGAAACACATGTGCGTTTCTCACAAAAGCAGTTCATCAAATTCATATACTTTCCAAAGAACATGATTATCTTTCGAAGTAAAGGTTCTACAGAGGACAGGAACACTGTTGTAACACTACTTTGACAAATCTCAAACAACGGCTTCTACTTTCGTAGAAACACATGTGCATTTCTAAAAATAGCATTTCATGAAATTCATACACTTTATATAGAACGTAATTATCCTTCACAGTAAAGCTACCACAGAGAACAGGAACACTTCTCAATTTTAACAATACGTTGACATATCACAACGGCTTCTCTTTTCGCAGAAACACATGTGCGTTTCTTACAAAAGCAGTTCATGAAATTCATACACTTTCAAAAGAACATGATTATCTTTCGAAGTAAAGGTTCTACAGGGAACAGGAACACTGTTCTCACTTCCAGCAATACTTTGATATATAGCAAACAATGTCTTCTCTTTTCAGAGAAACACATGGGCGTTTCTCACAGAAGCATTTCTTTAATTTCATACACTTTCCAAAGAACATGATTATCTTTCGAAATAAAGATTCTCCAGAGAACAGGAACACTGTTCTCACTTCTCACAATACATTGACAAATGTCAAACAACGGCTTCTTATTTTGGAGAAACTAGTGTACGTTTCTCACAAAAGTATTTCAAGAAATTCATACATTTTCCAAGGAACATGATTATCGTTGGACGTAAAGGGTCTGCAGAGAACAGGAACACTGTTCACACTTCTTACACTTCTTTGACATATCGCAAACAACGGCTTCGCTTTTCAGAGAGACACATGTGCGTTTCTCACAAAAGCATTTCTTGAAATTCATACACTTTCCAAAGAACGTGATTATGTTTCGAAATAAAGATTCTCCAGAGAACAGGAACACTGTTCTCACTTCTGACAATACTTTGACAAATCTCAAACAACAGCTTTCCCTTTCGGAGAAACTCATGTACATAGCTCACAAAAGCATTTCATGAAATTCATACATTTTCCAAGGAACATGATTATCGTTTCAAGTAATGGGTCTACAGAGAACAGGAACACTGTTTTCACTTCTAACACTACTTTGACATATAGCAAACTACGGCTTCGCTTTTCAGAGAAACACATGTGCGTTTCTCACAAAAGCATTTCTTGAAATTCATACACTTTCAAAAGAACATGATCATCTTTCGAAGTAAAGGTTCTCAGAGAACAGGAACACTGTTCTCAGTTCTGACAATACTTTGATATATAGCAAAAAACGTCTTCTCTTTTCAAAGAAACACATGTGCGTTTCTCACAAAAGCATTTCTTGAAATTCATACACTTTCCAAAGAACATCATTATCTTTCGAAGAAAACTTTCTACAGAGAACAGGAACACTGTTATCACTTCTGACACAACTCAAACAACAGCTTCTTCTTTTGTAGACACTCATGTGCATTTCTAGAAATAGCATTTCATGAAATTCATACATTTTCCAAGGAACATGATTATCGTTTCAAGTAATGGGTCTACAGAGAACAGGAACACTGTTTTCACTTCTAACACTACTTTGACACATAGCAAACAACGGCTTCGCTTTTCAGAGAAACATATGTGCGTTTCTCACAAAAGCATTTCTTGAAATTCATACACTTTCAAAAGAACATGATTATCTTTCGAAGTAAAGGTTCTCAGAGAACAGGAACACTGTTCTCACATCTGACAATACTTTGACAAATCTCAAACAACGGGTTTCCCTTTCGGAGAAACGTGTACATTTCTCACAAAAGCATTTCATGAAATTCATACATTTTCCAAGTTCGTTTATCGTTGGAAGTAATGGGTCTACAGAGAACAAGAACACTGTTTTCACTGCTAACACTACTGTGACATATAGCAAACAACGGCTTCGCTTTTCAGAGAAACACATGTGCGTTTCTCACAAAAGTGGTTCATGAAATTCATACACTTTCAAAAGAGCATGATTATCTTTCGAAGTAAAGGTTCTACAGAGAACAGGAACACTGTTCTCACTTCTGACAATATTTTGACAAATCTCAAACAACGGCTTTCCCTTTCGGAGAAACATGTACATTTCTCACAAAAGCATTTCATGAAATTCATACATTTTCCAAGTTCGATTATCGTTGGAAGTAATGGGTCTACAGAGAACAGGAACACTGTTTTCACTGCTAACACTACTTTGACATATAGCAAACAACGGCGTGGCTTTTCAGAGAAACACATGTGCGTTTCTCACAAAAGCAGTTTATGAAATTCATACACTTTCAAAAGAACATGATTATCTTTCGAAGTAAAGGTTCTACAGAGAACAGGAACACTGTTCTCACTTCCAGCAATACTTTGATATATAGCAAAAAACGTCTTCTCTTTTCAGAGAAACACATGGGCGTTTCTCACAGAAGCATTTCTTTAATTTCATACACTTTCCAAAGAACATGATTATCTTTCGAAATAAAGATTCTCCAGAGAACAGGAACACTGTTCTCACTTCTGACAATACTTTGACAAATCTCAAACAATGGCTTCTTTTTTTGGAGGAACTGGTGTACGTTTCTCACAAAAGTATTTCAAGAAATTCATACATTTTCCAAGGAACATGATTATCGTTGGACGTAAAGGGTCTGCAGAGAACAGGAACACTGTTCACACTTCTTACACTTCTTTGATATATCGCAAACAACGGCTTGGCTTTTCAGAGAGACACATGTGCGTTTCTCTGAAAAGCATTTCTTGAAATTCATAGACTTCCAAAAGAACATGATTATCTTTCGAAGTAAAGGTTCTCAGAGAACAGGAACACTGTTCTCACTTCTGACAATACTTTGACAAATCTCAAACAACGGCTTTCCCTTTCGGAGAAACGTGTTCATTTCACACAAAAGCATTTCATGAAATTCATACATTTTCCAAGTTCGTTTATCGTTGGAAGTAATGGGTCTACAGAGAACAGGAACACTGTTTTCACTGCTAACACTACCTTGACATATAGCAAACAACGGCTTGGCTTTTCAGAGAAACACATATGCGTTTCTCACAAAAGCAGTTTATGAAATTCATACACTTTCAAAAGAACATGATTACCTTTCGAAGTAAAGGTTCTACAGAGAACAGGAACACTGTTCTCACTTCCAGCAATACTTTGATATATAGCAAAAAACGTCTTCTCTTTTCAGAGAAACACATGGGCGTTTCTCACTGAAGCATTTCTTTAATTTCATACACTTTCCAAAGAACATGATTATCTTTCGAAATAAAGATTATCCAGAGAACAGGAACACTGTTCTCACTTCTGACAATACTTTGACAAATCTAAAACAACGGCTTCTTTTCTTGTAGAAACTTGTGTACGTTTCTCACAAAAGTATTACAAGAAATTCATACATTTTCCAAGGAACATGATTATATTTCGAAGTAAAGGTTCTACAGAGGGCAGTCACACTGTTCTTACACTACTTTGCCAAATCTCAAACAACGGCTTCACTTTTCAGAGAAACACATGTGCGTTTCTCACAGAAGCATTACTTGAAATTCATACACTTTCCAAAGAACGTGATTATCTTTCGAAATAAAGATTCTCCAGAGAACAGGAACACTGTTCTCACTTCTGACAATACTTTGACAAATCTCAAACAACGGCTTTCCCTTTCGGAGAAACTCATGTACATATCTCACAAAAGCATTTCATGAAATTCATACATTTTCCAAGGAACATGATTATCGTTGGAAGTAATGGGTCTACAGAGAACAGGAACACTGTTTTCACTTCTAACACTACTTTGACATATAGCAAACAACGGCTTCGCTTTTCAGAGAAACACATGTGCGTTTCTCACAAAAGTGGTTCATGAAATTCATACACTTTCAAAAGAGCATGTTTATCTTTCGAAGTAAAGGTTCTACAGAGAACAGGAACACTGTTCTCACTTCTGACGATATTTTGACAAATCTCAAACAACGGCTTTCCCTTTCGGAGAAACATGTACATTTCTCACAAAAGCATTTCATGAAATTCATACATTTTCCAAGTTCGATTATCGTTGGAAGTAATGGGTCTACAGAGAACAGGAACACTGTTTTCACTGCTAACACTACTTTGACATATAGCAAACAACGGCGTGGCTTTTCAGAGAAACACATGTGCGTTTCTCACAAAAGCAGTTTATGAAATTCATACACTTTCAAAAGAACATGATTATCTTTCGAAGTAAAGGTTCTACAGAGAACAGGAACACTGTTCTCACTTCCAGCAATACTTTGATATACAGCAAAAAACGTCTTCTCTTTTCAGAGAAACACATGGGCGTTTCTCACAGAAGCATTTCTTTAATTTCATACACTTTCCAAAGAACATGATTATCTTTCGAAATAAAGATTCTACAGAGAACAGGAACACTGTTCTCACTTCTGACAATACTTTGCCAAATCTCAAACAATGGCTTCTTTTTTTGGAGAAACTGGTGTACGTTTCTCACAAAAGTATTTCAAGAAATTCATACATTTTCCAAGGAACATGATTATCGTTTCAAGTAATGGGTCTACAGAGAACAGGAACACTGTTTTCACTTCTAACACTACTTTGACATATAGCAAACAACGGCTTCGCTTTTCAGAGAAACACATGTGCGTTTCTCACAAAAGCATTTCTTGAAATTCATACACTTTCAAAAGAACATGATTATCTTTCGAAGTAAAGGTTCTCAGAGAACAGGAACACTGTTCTCACTTCTGACAATACTTTGACAAATCTCAAACAACGGGTTTCCCTTTCGGAGAAACTTGTTCATTTCTCACAAAAGCATTTCATGAAATTCATACATTTTCCAAGTTCGTTTATCGTTGGAAGTAATGGGTCTACAGAGAACAGGAACACTGTTTTCACTGCTAACACTACTTTGACATATAGCAAGCAACGGCTTCGCTTTTCAGAGAAACACATGTGCGTTTCTCACAAAAGCAGTTTATGAAATTCATACACTTTCAAAAGAACATGATTACCTTTCGAAGTAAAGGTTCTACAGAGAACAGGAACACTGTTCTCACTTCCAGCAATACTTTGATATATAGCAAAAAACGTCTTCTCTTTTCAGAGAAACACATGGGCGTTTCTCACTGAAGCATTTCTTTAATTTCATACACTTTCCAAAGAACATGATTATCTTTCAAAATAAAGATTATCCAGAGAAGAGGAACACTGTTCTCACTTCTGACAATACTTTGACAAATCTAAAACAACGGCTTCTTTTCTTGTAGAAACTTGTGTACGTTTCTCACAAAAGTATTTCAAGAAATTCATACATTTTCCAAGGAACATGATTATATTTCGAAGTAGAGGTTCTACAGAGGGCAGTCACACTGTTCTTACACTACTTTGACAAATCTCAAACAACGGCTTCACTTTTCAGAGAAACACATGTGCGTTTCTCACAGAAGCATTACTTGAAATTCATACACTTTCCATAGAACTTTATTATCTTTCGAAATAAAGATTCTCCAGAGAACAGGAACACTGTTCTCACTTCTGACAATACTTTGACAAATCTCAAACAACGGCTTTCCCTTTCGGAGAAACATGTACATTTCTCACAAAAGCATTTCATGAAAATCATATATTTTCCAAGTTCGATTATCGTTGGAAGTAATGGGTCTACAGAGAACAGGAACACTGTTTTCACTGCTAACACTACTTTGACATATAGCAAACAACGGCTTGGCTTTTCAGAGAAACACATGTGCGTTTCTCACAAAAGCAGTTTATGAAATTCATACACTTTCAAAAGAACATGATTATCTTTCGAAGTAAAGGTTCTACAGAGAACAGCAACACTGTTCTCACTTCTAACAATACTTTGATATATAGCAAACAACGTCTTCTCTTTTCAGAGAAACACATGGGCGTTTCTCACAGAAGCATTTCTTTAATTTCATACACTTTCAAAAGAACATGATTATCTTTCGAAATAAAGATTCTCCAGAGAACAGGAACACTGTTCGCACTTCTGACAATACTTTGACAAATCTTAAACAACGGCTTCTTTTTTCGGAGAAACTCGTGTACGTTTCTCACAAAAGTATTTCAAGAAATTCATACATTTTCCAAGGAAGATGATTATCGTTGGACGTAAAGGGTCTTCAGAGAACAGGAACACTGTTCACACTTCTAACACTACTTTGACATATAGCAAACAACGGCTTCGCTTTTCAGAGAAACACGTGTGCGTTCCTCACAAAAGCAGTTCATCAAATTCATACACTTTCCAAAGAACATGATTATATTTCGAAGTAAAGGTTCTACAGAGGACAGGAACACTGTTCTAACACTACTTTGACAAATCTCAAACAACGGCTTCACTTTTCAGAGAAACACATGTGCGTTTCTCACAAAAGCATTTCTTGAAATTCATACACTTTCCAAAGAACATAATTATCTTTCGAAGAAAACTTTCTACAGAGAACAGGAACACTGTTATCACTTCTGACACATCTCAAACAATGGCTTCTTCTTTTGTAGACACTCGTGCATTTCTAGAAATAGCATTTCATGAAATTCATACATTTTCAAAGGAACATGATTATCGTTTCAAGTAATGGGTCTACAGAGAACAGGAACACTGTTTTCACTGCTAACACTACTTTGACATATAGCAAACAACGGCTTCGCTTTTCAGTGAAACACATTTGCGTTTCTCACAAATGCAGTTCATGAAATTCATACACTTTCAAAAGAACATGATTATCTTTCGAAGTAAAGGTTCTACAGAGAACAGGAACACTGTTCTCATTTCTGACAATACATTGACAAATCTCAAACAACGGCTTTCCCTTTCGGAGAAACATGTACATTTCTCACAAAAGCATTTCATGAAATTCATACATTTTCCAAGGACCATGATTATCATTGGACGTAATGGGTCTACAGAGAACAGGAACACTGTTCACACTTCTTACACTACTTTGACATATAGCAAACAACGGCTTCGCATTTCAGAGAAACACATGTGCGTTTTTCACAAAAGCAGTTCATCAAATTCATACACTTTCCAAAGAACATGATTATATTTCGAAGTAAAGGTTCTACAGAGGACAGGAACACTGTTCTCACTTCTGACAATACTTTGACAAATCTCAAAAACGGCTTTCCCTTTCGGAGAAACAAATGTACATATCTCACAAAAGCATTTAAATTCATACATTTTCCAAGGAACATGATTATCGTTTCAAGTAATGGGTCTACAGAGAACAGGAACACTGTTTTCACTTCTAACGCTACTTTGACATATAGCAAACAACGGCTTCGCTTTTCAGAGAAACACATGTGCGTTTCTCACAAAAGCATTTCTTGAAATTCATACACTTTCAAAAGAACATGATTATCTTTCGAAGTAAAGGTTCTCAGAGAACAGGAACACTGTTCTCACTTCTGACAATACTTTGACAAATCTCAAACAACGGCTTTCCCTTTCGGAGAAACGTGTTCATTTCTCACAAAAGCATTTCATGAAATTCATACATTTTCCAAGTTCGTTTATCGTTGGAAGTAATGGGTCTACAGAGAACAGGAACACTGTTTTCACTGCTAACACTACTTTGACATATAGCAAACAACGGCTTGGCTTTTCAGAGAAACACATGTGCGTTTCTCACAAAAGCAGTTTATGAAATTCATACACTTTCAAAAGAACATGATTACCTTTCGAAGTAAAGGTTCTACAGAGAACAAGAACACTGTTCTCACTTCCAGCAATACTTTGATATATAGCAAAAACCGTCTTCTCTTTTCAGAGAAACACATGGGCGTTTCTCACTGAAGCATTTCTTTAATTTCATACACTTTCCAAAGAACATGATTATCTTTCGAAATAAAGATTCTCCAGAGAACAGGAACACTGTTCTCACTTCTGACAATACTTTGACAAATCTAAAACTACGGCTTCTTTTCTTGTAGAAACTTGTGTACGTTTCTCACAAAAGTATTTCAAGAAATTCATACATTTTCCAAGGAACATGATTATATTTCGAAGTAAAGGTTCTACAGAGGCAAGTCACACTGTTCTTATACTACTTTGACAAATCTCAAACAACGGCTTCACTTTTCAGAGAAGCACATGTGCGTTTCTCACAGAAGCATTACTTGAAATTCATACACTTTCCAAAGAACGTGATTATCTTTCGAAATAAAGATTCTCCAGAGAACAGGAACACTGTTCTCACTTCTGACTATACTTTGACAAATCTCAAACAACGGCTTTCCCTTTCGGAGAAACTCATGTACATATCTCACAAAAGCATTTCATGAAATTCATACATTTTCCAAGGAACATGATTATCGTTGGAAGTAATGGGTCTACAGAGAACAGGAACACTGTTTACACTTCTAACACTACTTTGACATATAGCAAACAACGGCTTCGCTTTTCAGAGAAACACATGTGCGTTTCTCACAAAAGTGGTTCATGAAATTCATACACTTTCAAAAGAGCATGATTATCTTTCGAAGTAAAGGTTCTACAGAGAACAGGAACACTGTTCTCACTTCTGACAATATTTTGACAAATCTCAAACAACGGCTTTCCCTTTCGGAGAAACATGTACATTTCTCACAAAAGCATTTCATGAAATTAATACATTTTCCAAGTTCGATTATCGTTGGAAGTAATGGGTCTACAGAGAACAGGAACACTGTTTTCACTGCTAACACTACTTTGACATATAGCAAACAACGGCGTGGCTTTTCAGAGAAACACATGTGCGTTTCTCACAAAAGCAGTTTATGAAATTCATACACTTTCAAAAGAACATGATTATCTTTCGAAGTAAAGGTTCTACAGAGAACAGGAACACTGTTCTCCCTTCCAGCAATACTTTGATATATAGCAAAAAACGTCTTCTCTTTTCAGAGAAACACATGGGCGTTTCTCACAGAAGCATTTCTTTAATTTCATACACTTTCCAAAGAACATGATTATCTTTCGAAATAAAGATTCTCCAGAGAACAGGAACACTGTTCTCACTTCTGACAATACTTTGACAAATCTCAAACAATTGCTTCTTTTTTTGGAGAAACTGGTGTACGTTTCTCACAAAAGTATTTCAAGAAATTCATACATTTTCCAAGGAACATGATTATCGTTTCAAGTAATGGGTCTACAGAGAACAGGAACACTGTTTTCACTTCTAACACTACTTTGACATATAGCAAACAACGGCTTCGCTTTTCAGAGAAACACATGTGCGTTTCTCACAAAAGCATTTCTTGAAATTCATACACTTTCAAAAGAACATGATTATCTTTCGAAGTAAAGGTTCTCAGAGAACAGGAACACTGTTCTCACTTCTGACAATACTTTGACAAATCTCAAACAACGGGTTTCCCTTTCGGAGAAACGTGTTCATTTCTCACAAAAGCATTTCATGAAATTCATACATTTTCCAAGTTCGTTTATCGTTGGAAGTAATGGGTCTACAGAGAACAGGAACACTGTTTTCACTGCTAACACTACTTTGACATATAGCAAACAACGGCTTCGCTTTTCAGAGAAACACATGTGCGTTTCTCACAAAAGCAGTTTATGAAATTCATACACTTTCAAAAGAACATGATTACCTTTCGAAGTAAAGGTTCTACAGATAACAGGAACACTGTTCTCACTTCCAGCAATACTTTGATATATAGCAAAAAACGTCTTCTCTTTTCAGAGAAACACATGGGCGTTTCTCACTGAAGCATTTCTTTAATTTCATACACTTTCCAAAGAACATGATTATCTTTCGAAATAAAGATTATCCAGAGAACAGGAACACTGTTCTCACTTCTGACAATACTTTGACAAATCTAAAACAACGGCTTCTTTTCTTGTAGAAACTTGTGTACGTTTCTCACAAAAGTATTTCAAGAAATTCATACATTTTCCAAGGAACATGATTATATTTCGAAGTAAAGGTTCTACAGAGGGCAGTCACACTGTTCTTACACTTCTTTGACAAATCTCAAACAACGGCTTCACTTTTCAGAGAAACACATGTGCGTTTCTCACAGAAGCATTTCTTGAAATTCATACACTTTCCAAAGAACGTGATTATCTTTCGAAATAAAGATTCTCCAGAGAACAGGAACACTGTTCTCACTTCTGACAATACTTTGACAAATCTCAAACAACGGCTTTCCCTTTCGGAGAAACTCATGTACATAGCTCACAAAAGCATTTCATGAAATTCATACATTTTCCAAGGAACATGATTATCGTTGGAAGTAATGGGTCTACAGAGAACAGGAACACTGTTTTCACTTCTAACACTACTTTGACATATAGCAAACAACGGCTTCGCTTTTCAGAGAAACACATGTGCGTTTCTCACAAAAGCATTTCTTGAAATTCATACACTTTCAAAAGAACATGATTATCTTTCGAAGTAAAGGTTCTCAGAGAACAGGAACACTGTTCTCACTTCTGACAATACTTTGACAAATCTCAAACAACGGGTTTCCCTTTCGGAGAAACTTGTTCATTTCTCACAAAAGCATTTCATGAAATTCATACATTTTCCAAGTTCGTTTATCGTTGGAAGTAATGGGTCTACAGAGAACAGGAACACTGTTTTCACTGCTAACACTACTTTGACATATAGCAAACAACGGCTTCGCTTTTCAGAGAAACACATGTGCGTTTCTCACAAAAGCAGTTTATGAAATTCATACACTTTCAAAAGAACATGATTACCTTTCGAAGTAAAGGTTCTACAGAGAACAGGAACACTGTTCTCACTTCCAGCAATACTTTGATATATAGCAAAAAACGTCTTCTCTTTTCAGAGAAACACATGGGCGTTTCTCACTGAAGCATTTCTTTAATTTCATACACTTTCCAAAGAACATGATTATCTTTCAAAATAAAGATTATCCAGAGAAGAGGAACACTGTTCTCACTTCTGACAATACTTTGACAAATCTAAAACAACGGCTTCTTTTCTTGTAGAAACTTGTGTACGTTTCTCACAAAAGTATTTCAAGAAATTCATACATTTTCCAAGGAACATGATTATATTTCGAAGTAGAGGTTCTACAGAGGGCAGTCACACTGTTCTTACACTACTTTGACAAATCTCAAACAACGGCTTCACTTTTCAGAGAAACACATGTGCGTTTCTCACAGAAGCATTACTTGAAATTCATACACTTTCCAAAGAACGTGATTATCTTTCGAAATAAAGATTCTCCAGAGAACAGGGACACTGTTCTCACTTCTGACAATACTTTGACAAATCTCAAACAATGGCTTTCCCTTTCGGAGAAACTCATGTACATATCTCACAAAAGCATTTCATGAAATTCATACATTTTCCAAGGAACATGATTATCGTTGGAAGTAATGGGTCTACAGAGAACAGGAACACTGTTTTCACTTCTAACACTACTTTGACATATAGCAAACAACGGCTTCGCTTTTCAGAGAAACACATGGGCGTTTCTCACAAGAGTGGTTCATGAAATTCATACACTTTCAAAAGAGCATGATTATCTTTCGAAGTAAAGGTTCTACAGAGAACAGGAACACTGTTCTCACTTCTGACAATATTTTGACAAATCTCAAACAACGGCTTTCCCTTTCGGAGAAACATGAACATTTCTCACAAAAGCATTTCATGAAATTCATACATTTTCCAAGTTCGATTATCGTTGGAAGTAATGGGTCTACAAAGAACAGGAACACTGTTTTCACTGCTAACACTACTTTGACATATAGCAAACAATGGCGTGGCTTTTCAGAGAAACACATGTGCGTTTCTCACAAAAGCAGTTTATGAAATTCATACACTTTCAAAAGAACATGATTATCTTTCGAAGTAAAGGTTCTACAGAGAACAGGAACACTGTTCTCACTTCCAGCAATACTTTGATATATAGCAAAAAACGTCTTCTCTTTTCAGAGAAACACATGGGCGTTTCTCACAGAAGCATTTCTTTAATTTCATACACTTTCCAAAGAACATGATTATCTTTCGAAATAAAGATTCTCCAGAGAACAGGAACACTGTTCTCACTTCTGACAATACTTTGCCAAATCTCAAACAATGGCTTCTTTTTTTGGAGAAACTGGTGTACGTTTCTCACAAAAGTATTTCAAGAAATTCATACATTTTCCAAGGAACATGATTATCGTTTCAAGTAATGGGTCTACAGAGAACAGGAACACTGTTTTCACTTCTAACACTACTTTGACATATAGCAAACAACGGCTTCGCTTTTCAGAGAAACACATGTGCGTTTCTCACAAAAGCATTTCTTGAAATTCATACACTTTCAAAAGAACATGATGATCTTTCGAAGTAAAGGTTCTCAGAGAACAGGAACACTGTTCTCACTTCTGACAATACTTTGACAAATCTCAAACAACGGGTTTCCCTTTCGGAGAAACGTGTTCATTTCTCACAAAAGCATTTCATGAAATTCATACATTTTCCAAGTTCGTTTATCGTTGGAAGTAATGGGTCTACAGAGAACAGGAACACTGTTTTCACTGCTAACACTACTTTGACATATAGCAAACAACGGCGTGGCTTTTCAGAGAAACACATGTGCGTTTCTCACAAAAGCAGTTTATGAAATTCATACACTTTCAAAAGAACATGATTACCTTTCGAACTAAATGTTCTACAGAGAACAGGAACACTGTTCTCACTTCCAGCAATACTTTGATATATAGCAAAAAACGTCTTCTCTTTTCAGAGAAACACATGGGCGTTTCTCACTGAAGCATTTCTTTAATTTCATACACTTTCCAAAGAACATGATTATCTTTCGAAATAAAGATTATCCAGAGAACAGGAACACTGTTCTCACTTCTGACAATACTTTGACAAATCTAAAACAACGGCTTCTATTCTTGTAGAAACTTGTGTACGTTTCTCACAAAAGGATTTCAAGAAATTCATACATTTTCCAAGGAACATGATTATATTTCGAAGTAAAGGTTCTACAGAGGGCAGTCACACTGTTCTTACACTACTTTGACAAATCTCAAACAACGGCTTCACTTTTCAGAGAAACACATGTGCGTTTCTCACAGAAGCATTACTTGAAATTCATACACTTTCCAAAGAACGTGATTATCTTTCGAAATAAAGATTCTCCAGAGAACAGGAACACTGTTCTCACTTCTGACAATACTTTGACAAATCTCAAACAACGGCTTTCCCTTTCGGAGAAACTCATGTACATATCTCACAAAAGCATTTCATGAAATTCATACATTTTCCAAGGAAAATGATTATCGTTGGAAGTAATGGGTCTACAGAGAACAGGAACACTGTTTTCACTTCTAACACTACTTTGACATATAGCAAACAACGGCTTCGCTTTTCAGAGAAACACATGTGCGTTTCTCACAAAAGTGGTTCATGAAATTCACACACTTTCAAAAGAGCATGATTATCTTTCGAAGTAAAGGTTCTACAGAGAACAGGAACACTGTTCTCACTTCTGACAATATTTTGACAAATCTCAAACAACGGCTTTCCCTTTCGGAGAAACATGTACATTTCTCACAAAAGCATTTCATGAAATTCATACATTTTCCAAGTTCGATTATCGTTGGAAGTAATGGGTCTACAGAGAACAGGAACACTGTTTTCACTGCTAACACTACTTTGACATATAGCAAACAACGGCGTGGCTTTTCAGAGAAACACATGTGCGTTTCTCACAAAAGCAGTTTATGAAATTCATACACTTTGGGTGCTCTTCCTTCTGTGCAAAGCTTACACATCCTGCCCACAGCTTCACCCCACTGGATCTAAGGCCAACTCTGAGGTTCTGCTAAAGACTGGATCCTGGCTTTCGGCGCCAGGAGACCCAGCATTGGGGTGAGTTTCTGGCCCACGGCGCCAGCCTGGGATGGGGAGCTCGGGGGTTTCTTGGCCCCCTGTCCTGCTTGGGCTCTCTGCAGGGCCTCTACTCCCCGGGTGCTGCCTCTTTCTTCCTGGCCCACCCAGCTTCCGTCCAGAGCCCTCCCCACTTCGCCCCCACTACCCTCTTTTGGCGCGTGGCATCGCCCAGCGCAGCCTATCTGGGCGCTGGGTCCGAGTACCCGGGGCTCCCGGGCGGGCAGCAGTTCCTTTGTTTCTGTGACCTGCCTGCACCAAGCGGGGTAGGCGCTTTGTCTGCGAGCTGCCCAACCAGCATGGAGGCCTGATCTTTCGGCGCCAGGAGACCCAGCATTGGGGTGAGTTTCTGGCCCACGGCGCCAGCCTGGGACGGGGAGCTCGGGGGTTTCTTGGCCCCCTGTCCTGCTTGGGCTCTCTGCAGGGCCTCTACTCCCCGGGTGCTGCCTCATTCTTCCTGGCCCACCCAGCTTCCGTCCAGAGCCCTCCCCAATTCACCCCCACTACCCTCTTTTGGCGCGTGGCATCGCCCAGCGCAGCCTATCTGGGCGCTGGGTCCGAGTACCCGGGGCTCCCGGGCGGGCAGCAGTTCCTTTGTTTCTATGGCCTGCCTGCACCAAGCGGGGTAGGCGCTTTGTCTGCGAGCTGCCCAACCAGCACGGAGGCCTGATCTTTCGGCGCCAGGAGACCCAGCATTGGGGTGAGTTTCTGGCCCACGGCGCCAGCCTGGGACGGGGAGCTCGGGGGTTTCTTGGCCCCCTGTCCTGCTTGGGCTCTCTGCAGGGCCTCTACTCCCCGGGTGCTGCCTCTTTCTTCCTGGCCCACCCAGCTTCCGTCCAGAGCCCTCCCCACTTCGCCCCCACTACCCTCTTTTGGCGCGTGGCATCGCCCAGCGCAGCCTATCTGGGCGCTGGGTCCGAGTACCCGGGGCCCCCGGGCGGGCAGCAGTTCCTTTGTTTCTGTGGCCTGCCTGCACCAAGCGGGGTAGGCGCTTTGTCAGCGAGCTGCCCAACCAGCACGGAGGCCTGATCTTTCGGCGCCAGGAGACCCAGCATTGGGGTGAGTTTCTGGCCCACGGCGCCAGCCTGGGACGGGGAGCTCGGGGGTTTCTTGGCCCCCTGTCCTGCTTGGGCTCTCTGCAGGGCCTCTACTCCCCGGGTGCTGCCTCTTTCTTCCTGGCCCACCCAGCTTCCGTCCAGAGCCCTCCCCACTTCGCCCCCACTACCCTCTTTTGGCGCGTGGCATCGCCCAGCGCAGCCTATCTGGGCGCTGGGTCCGAGTACCCGGGGCTCCCGGGCGGGCAGCAGTTCCTTTGTTTCTGTGACCTGCCTGCACCAAGCGGGGTAGGCGCTTTGTCTGCGAGCTGCCCAACCAGCACGGAGGCCTGATCTTTCGGCGCCAGGAGACCCAGCATTGGGGTGAGTTTCTGGCCCACGGCGCCAGCCTGGGACGGGGAGCTCGGGGGTTTCTTGGCCCCCTGTCCTGCTTGGGCTCTCTGCAGGGCCTCTACTCCCCGGGTGCTGCCTCATTCTTCCTGGCCCACCCAGCTTCCGTCCAGAGCCCTCCCCACTTCACCCCCACTACCCTCTTTTGGCGCGTGGCATCGCCCAGCGCAGCCTATCTGGGCGCTGGGTCCGAGTACCCGGGGCTCCCGGGCGGGCAGCAGTTCCTTTGTTTCTGTGGCCTGCCTGCACCAAGCGGGGTAGGCGCTTTGTCTGCGAGCTGCCCAACCAGCACGGAGGCCTGATCTTTCGGCGCCAGGAGACCCAGCATTGGGAGAGCCAACATTGGGGAGAGACAGCGTTTGGTAGGCAAGGAGACCTAATCCGGTAAAAGAAGATCCATAGGGAGCATTTGGAAGAAGAGATGGGCCGACGTCAAGGCAAGAATTCGCCCAACAAGCTGAAAAGCAACATGAAGCTACCAGAAACAAGCGACCCCACAACGGGAGGACAAGAACCCCTTAATCAAGAGGAAGGAGAAAAGATTGACTTCATGAAAGTGATTGACACCCTTAAACAGCATGTAAAAAACGCCCTTATAGAAATGGATGAAAAATATAACAGAAAGTTTGAAGAATTGAATAAATCAGTGAATGATACCCTAGAAAACCAAGGAAAAACAATCAAACAGATAATGGAAACAGTTCAAGACCTGAAAACTGAAATGGAGGCAAAGAAGAAAACACAAACAGAGGGCCGTCTGGACATGGAAAATCTAGGTAAACGAATAGAGACTACAGAAACAAGCATAACCAGCAGAATACAAGAGATAGAAGAAAGACTCTCGGATTCTGAAGATACCATAGAGAAAATAAACACACTGATCAAAGAAAACAGCAAGTCCAACAAACTCTCATCACAAAACATCCAGGAAATATGGGACACAATAAAGAGACCAAACCTAAGAATAATAGGAGTAGAAGAAGGAGAAGAAGGGCAGCTCAATGGTCCAGAAAATCTATTTAATAAAATTATAGAAGAAAACTTTCCCAACCTAAGGAAAGATTTTCCTATGAAGGTGCAAGAAGCATACAGAACACTGAATAGGCTGGATCAAAAAAAAACATCCCCTCGCCATATAATTATCAAAACACAAAGCATACAGAATAAGGAAAGAATATTAAGAGCTGCAAAGGAAAAAGGCCAAATTACTTATAAAGGTAAACCTATCAGACTTACACCTGACTTCTCCATGGAAACCATGAAAGCCAGAAGGTCCTGGATAGATGTACTGCAGAAACTGAGAGACCATGGGTGCAAGCCCAGATTACTATACCCAGCCAAGCTTTCATTCACTATAAATGGAGAGAATAAAATTTTCCAGGATAAAAACAAATTTAAACAATACGCAGCCACAAATCCAGCCTTACAGAAAGTAATTGAAGGAAAATCACTAACCAAGGAGTCCAACAATGACCACAATAACTCAGACATCTAGAGACCCTTCACCAACACAAAACAAAGAAGGGAAACACACAAACTCTACGACTAAAAAAAATGACCGGAGTTAACAACCACTGGTCATTAATATCACTTAATGTCAATGGACTCAACTCACCTATAAAAAGGCACAGGCTAAGAGATTGGATAAGAAAACAGGATCCAACATTCTGCTGTTTACAAGAAACACACCTCAACCACAAAGACAGGCACCTACTCAGAGTAAAGGGCTGGGAAAAGGCCTATCAAGCAAATGGACCTAAGAAACAGGCAGGTGTGGCCATACTAATCTCTAACAAAGTTGACTTTAAACTTAAATCAATCAGAAGAGATGGAGAGGGGCATTTTATACTCATAACAGGAACAGTTCATCAGGATGAAGTCTCAATCCTGAACATTTATGCCCCTAATATAAAAGCACCCACGTACATAAAAGAAACATTGCTAAAATTCAAGGCAGCCATCAAACCGCACACACTAATAGTAGGAGACTTCAACACTCCTCTCTCACCAATGGACAGGTCAATCAGACAGGAACCTAACAGAGAAATAAGAGAATTAGTGGAGGTAATGAATCAAATGGACTTAACAGACATCTATAGAACATTCCATCCAAATAGGAAAGAATATACCTTCTTCTCTGCAGCTCATGGAACCTTCTCGAAAATCGACCACATAGTCGGTAACAAAGCAAACATCCACAGTTACAAAAAAATATTAGTAACCACCTGTGTCTTATCAGATCACCATGGATTAAAGTTAGAATTCAACAATAATGCTACCCCCAGAAAGCATACAAAGTCATGGAAACTGAACAGTCAACTATTGAACCATAGCTGGATTAAGGAAGAAATAAAGAAAGAAATTAAAGTCTTCCTGGAATTCAATGAAAATAAAGAAACAACATACTCAAACTTATGGGACACTATGAAAGCAGTCCTAAGAGGAAAGTTCATAGCACTAAGTGCCCACTTAAAGAAAACAGAGAAAGCTCACATTGGAGACTTAACAGCCCACCTGAAAGCTCTAGAAAAAAAAGAAGCAGACTCACCTAGGAGGAGTAGAAGACTGGAAATAATCAAAATGAGGGCTGAAATCAACAAAATAGAAACACAGAAAACAATACAAAAAATCAATGAAACAAAAAGCTGGTTCCTGGAGAAAATCAACAAGATTGACAAGCCACTATCCAAGCTAATCAAACGGCAGAGAGAGAATTTGCAAATTAATAAGATCAGAAATGAAAAGGGGGACATAACCACAGACACAGAGGAAATTCAGAGAATCATTAGATCTTACTACAAAAGCCTATATGCCACAAAATTGGAAAATGTAAAGGAAATGGATACTTTTTTAGATAAATATCATATACCAAAGTTAAATCAGGACCTGGTGAACAATCTAAATAGACCTGTTAGTCGCGAAGAATTAGAAGAGGTTATCAAAAACCTCCCTACCAAAAAAAGCCCAGGACCAGATGGTTTCAATGCGGAATTCTACCAGATCTTCCAAGAAGATCTAATACCTATACTCCTTAATGTATTCCACAAGATAGAAACAGAAGGGTCATTACCAAACTCCTTTTATGAAGCCACAATTACTCTGATACCAAAACCACTCAAAGACTCAACCAGGAAAGAGAACTACAGGCCAATCTCACTCATGAATATCGACGCAAAAATCCTCAACAAAATACTGGCAAATCGAATCCAAGAACACATCCGAAAAATTATCCATTATGATCAAGTAGGCTTCATTCCTGAGATGCAGGGCTGGTTCAACATACGAAAATCTATCAATGTAATCCAGCATATAAATAAACTGAAAGAAAAAAACCATATGATCATTTCATTAGATGCTGAAAAAGCATTTGACAAAATTCAACATCCATTTATGTTAAAAGTCTTGGAGAGTTTAGGGATACAAGGGTCATACCTAAATATAATAAAAGCTATATACAGCAAGCCGACAGCTAACATCAAATTAAATGGAGAGAAACTCAAAGCCATCCCACTTAACTCAGGAACACGACAAGGCTGTCCACTCTCCCCATACCTCTTCAATATAGTGCTTGAAGTTCTAGCAATAGCAATAAGACAACATAATGGAATCAAGGGGATTCGAATTGGAAAGGAAGAAGTTAAACTTTCGTTATTTGCAGATGATATGATAGTGTACATAAGCGACCCCAAAAACTCCACCAAAGAACTCCTACAGCTGATAAACAGCTTTAGTAATGTGGCAGGATACAAGATCAACTCCAAAAAATCAGTCGCCCTCTTATACACAAAGGATATGGAAGCAGAGAGGGAAATCAGAGAAGCTTCACCATTCACAATAGCCAAAAACAGCATAAAATATCTTGGGGTACATCTAACCAAGGAAGTGAAAGATCTATTTGACAAGAACTTTAAGGCATTGAAGAAAGAAATTGAAGAGGATACCAAAAAATGGATGGACCTCCCTTGCTCTTGGATTGGTAGGATCAACATAGTAAAAATGGCAATTCTACCAAAGGCTATTTATAGATTCAATGCAATCCCCATCAAGATCCCATCAAAATTCTTCACAGATCTGGAGAGGACAATAATCAACTTTATATGGAAAAACAAAAAACCCAGGATAGCCAAAACAATCCTATACAATAAAGGATCTTCTGGAGGCATTACCATCCCTGACTTCAAACTCTATTACAGAGCTACAGTAATGAAAACAGTGTGGTACTGGCATAAAAACAGAGAAGTCGACCAATGGAATCGTATAGAAGACCCGGATTTTATCCCACAAACCTATGAACACCTGATTTTCGATAAAGGAGCTAAAAGTATAAAATGGAAGAAAGAAAGCATCTTCAACAAATGGTGCTGGCACAACTGGATGTCATCTTGTAGAAGAATGAAAATAGACCCTTATCTATCACCGTGCACAAAACTCAAGTCCAAATGGATTAAAGACCTCAATATCAGCCCGAACACACTGAACCTGATAGAAGAGAAAGTGGGAAGTACCCTACAGGAGCTGGGCACAGGAGATCGCTTCCTATGTATAACCCCAGAAGCACAGACATTAAGGGCAACATTGAATAAATGGGACCTACTTAAACTGAGAAGCTTCTGTAAAGCAAAGGACATAGTCAATAAGACACAAAGGCAACCTACTGATTGGGAGAAGATCTTCACCAACCCCACAACAGACAAAGGTCTGATCTCCAAAATATATAAGGAACTCAAGAAACTAGACTTTAAAATGCTAATTAACCCAATTAAAAAATGGGGCACTGAACTGAACAGAGAATTCTCAGCAGAGGAAGTTCAAATGGCCAAAAGACACTTAAAGTCGTGCTCAACTTCCTTAGCAATCAGGGAAATGCAAATCAAAACAACTTTGAGATATCATCTTACACCTGTCAGAATGGCTAAAGTCAAAAACACCAAGGATAACCTTTGCTGGAGAGGCTGTGGAGGAACGGGTACCCTCATCCATTGCTGGTGGGAATGCCATCTTGTGCAACCACTGTGGAAGTCAGTGTTTCGGTTTCTCAGGAAATTCGGGATCAACTTACCCCTGGACCCAGCAATACCACTCCTGGGAATATACCCAAGAGATGCTCTATCATATGACAAAAGCATTTGTTCAATTATGTTCATAGCTGTATTATTTGTAATAGCCAGAACCTGGAAACAACCTAGATGCCCTTCAATGGAAGAATGGATGAAGAAAGTATGGAATATATACACGCTAGAGTACTACGCTGCGGTAAAAAACAATGACTTCTCGAATTTTGCAGGCAAATGGATGGAAATAGAAAACACTATCCTGAGTGAGGTGTCCCAGACCCAAAAAGATGAACATGGGATGTACTCGCTCATAATTGGTTTCTAGCCATAAATTAGCGCCACGGAGTCTACAATAGGTGAACCTAAAGAAGCTAAGTAAGAAGGTGAACCCAAGGAAAAACATATAGTTATCCTCTTGGCTAAGGGAAGTAGACCCAATTGCCGGGGAGAAAATTAGGATCTTGGGGGTGGGGTGGGATGGGGGTAAGGGGAGATGGGGAGAGAAAAGGTAGAAGGGAAGGAGGGGGGATTTGGGGAATCAGGAGAATTGGGATAAAGGAAAGGTGGATAGGGGAGCACGGAACCACAATTCTTAGTTAAGGGAACCACTTTAGGGTGAGCAAGAGATTTGACCCTAGAGGGGCTCCCAAGTGCCCAACATGAGGTTCCCAGTTAGTTCCTTGGGTAGCTGAGGATTGGGAACCTGAAATGACCCTATCCGAGAGCAATACTGACGAATATCTTGCATATCATCATAGAACCTTCATCTGGTGATGGATGGAGACAGAGACAGACCCACACTGGAGCACTGGACTGAGCTCCCAAGGTCCCAATGAGGAGCAGAAGGAGGGAGAACTTGAGCAAAGAAGACGGGACCACGAGGCGTGCACCCACCCACTGAGACAGTGGAGCTGATCTACTGGGAGCTCACCAAGGCCAGCTGGACTGTGACCGAAAAAGCATGAGATAAAACCGGACTCTCTGAACATGGCGAACAATGAGGGCTGATGAGACGCCAAGGACAATGGCACGGGGTTTTGATCCTACTTAATGTGCTGGCTTTGTGGAAGCCTAGCCAGTTTGGATGTTCACCTTCCTAGATATGGACGGAGGGGGGAGGACCTAGGACTTACCACAGGGCAGGGAACCTGGACTGCTCTGTGGACTGGAGAGGGAGGGGGAGAGGAGTGGGGGGAGGTGTAGAAGGGTGGGAGGAGGGGGAGAAGGGTGGGAGGAGGGGGAGGGAAATGGGAGGCTGGGAGGAGGTGGAAACTTGTTTTTTGTTTATGTTTTTTTTTCTTCTTTTCTTAATAAAAAAAATTATTTAAAAAAAAAAAAAAGAAATTCATACACTTTCAAAAGAACATGATTATCTTTCGAAGTAAAGGTTCTACAGAGAACAGGAACACTGTTCTCACATCCAGCAATACTTTGATATATAGCAAAAAACGTCTTCTCTTTTCAGAGAAACACATGGGCATTTCTCACAGAAGCATTTCTTTAATTTCATACACTTTCCAAAGAACATGATTATCTTTCGAAATAAAGATTCTCCAGAGAACAGGAACACTGTTCTCACTTCTGACAATACTTTGACAAATCTCAAACAATGGCTTCTTTTTTTGGAGAAACTGGTGTACGTTTCTCACAAAAGTATTTCAAGAAATTCATACATTTTCCAAGGAACATGATTATCGTTGGACGTAAAGGGTCTGCAGAGAACAGGAACACTGTTCACACTTCTTACACTTCTTTGATATATCGCAAACAACGGCTTGGCTTTTCAGAGAGACACATGTGCGTTTCTCAGAAAAGCATTTCTTGAAATTCATACACTTTCAAAAGAACATGATTATCTTTCGAAGTAAAGGTTCTCAGAGAACAGGAACACTGTTCTCACTTCTGACAATACTTTGACAAATCTCAAACAATGGCTTTCCCTTTTGGAGAAACTCATGTACATAGCTCACAAAAGCATTTCATGAAATTCATACATTTTCCAAGGAACATGATTATCGTTGGAAGTAATGGCTCTACAGAGAACAGGAACACTGTTTTCACTTCTAACACTACTTTGACATATAGCAAACAACGGCTTCGCTTTTCAGAGAAACACATGTGCGTTTCTCACAAAAGTGGTTCATGAAATTCATACACTTTCAAAAGAGCATGATTATCTTTCGAAGTAAAGGTTCTACAGAGAACAGGAACACTGTTCTCACTTCTGACAATATTTTGACAAATCTCAAACAACGGCTTTCCCTTTCGGAGAAACATGTACATTTCTCACAAAAGCATTTCATGAAATTCATACATTTTTCAAGTTCGATTATCGTTGGAAGTAATGGGTCTACAGAGAACAGGAACACTGTTTTCACTGCTAACACTACTTTGACATATAGCAAACAACGGCGTGGCTTTTCAGAGAAACACATGTGCGTTTCTCACAAAAGCAGTTTATGAAATTCATACACTTTCAAAAGAACATGATTATCTTTCGAATTAAAGGTTCTACAGAGAACAGGAACACTGTTCTCACTTCCAGCAATACTTTGATATATAGCAAAAAACGTCTTCTCTTTTCAGAGAAACACATGGGCGTTTCTCACAGAAGCATTTCTTTAATTTCATACACTTTCCAAAGAACATGATTATCTTTCAAAATAAAGATTCTCCAGAGAACAGGAACACTGTTCTCACTTCTGACAATACTTTGACAAATCTCAAACAATGGCTTCTTTTTTTGGAGAAACTGGTGTACGTTTCTCACAAAAGTATTTCAAGAAATTCATACATTTTCCAAGGAACATGATTATCGTTTCAAGTAATGGGTCTACAGAGAACAGGAACACTGTTTTCACTTCTAACACTACTTTGACATATAGCAAACAACGGCTTCGCTTTTCAGAGAAACACATGTGCGTTTCTCACAAAAGCATTTCTTGAAATTCATACACTTTCAAAAGAACATGATTATCTTTCGAAGTAAAGGTTCTCAGAGAACAGGAACACTGTTCTCACTTCTGACAATACTTTGACAAATCTCAAACAACGGGTTTCCCTTTCGGAGAAACGTGTTCATTTCTCACAAAAGCATTTCATGAAATTCATACATTTTCCAAGTTCGTTTATCGTTGGAAGTAATGGGTCTACAGAGAACAGGAACACTGTTTTCACTGCTAACACTACCTTGACATATAGCAAACAACGGCTTGGCTTTTCAGAGAAACACATATGCGTTTCTCACAAAAGCAGTTTATGAAATTCATACACTTTCAAAAGAACATGATTACCTTTCGAAGTAAAGGTTCTACAGAGAACAGGAACACTGTTCTCACTTCCAGCAATACTTTGATATATAGCAAAAAACGTCTTCTCTTTTCAGAGAAACACATGGGCGTTTCTCACTGAAGCATTTCTTTAATTTCATACACTTTCCAAAGAACATGATTATCTTTCGAAATAAAGATTATCCAGAGAACAGGAACACTGTTCTCACTTCTGACAATACTTTGACAAATCTAAAACAATGGCTTCTTTTCTTGTAGAAACTTGTGTACGTTTCTCACAAAAGTATTACAAGAAATTCATACATTTTCCAAGGAACATGATTATATTTCGAAGTAAAGGTTCTACAGAGGGCAGTCACACTGTTCTTACACTACTTTGCCAAATCTCAAACAACGGCTTCACTTTTCAGAGAAACACATGTGCGTTTCTCACAGAAGCATTACTTGAAATTCATACACTTTCCAAAGAACGTGATTATCTTTCGAAATAAAGATTCTCAAGAGAACAGGAACACTGTTCTCACTTCTGACAATACTTTGACAAATCTCAAACAACGGCTTTCCCTTTCGGAGAAACTCATGTACATAGCTCACAAAAGCATTTCATGAAATTCATACATTTTCCAAGGAACATGATTATCGTTGGAAGTAATGGGTCTACAGAGAACAGGAACACTGTTTTCACTTCTAACACTACTTTGACATATAGCAAACAACGGCTTCGCTTTTCAGAGAAACACATGTGCGTTTCTAACAAAAGCATTTCTTGAAATTCATACACTTTCAAAAGAACATGATTATCTTTCGAAGTAAAGGTTCTCAGAGAACAGGAACACTGTTCTCACTTCTGACAATACTTTGATATATAGCAAAAAACGTCTTCTCTTTTCAGAGAAACACATGGGCGTTTCTCACAGAAGCATTTCTTTAATTTCATACACTTTCCAAAGAACATGATTATCTTTCGAAGTAAAGGTTCTACAGAGAACAGGAACACTGTTCTCACTTCCAGCAATACGTTGATATATAGCAAAAAAGGTCTTCTCTTTTCAGAGAAACACATGGGCGTTTCTCACTGAAGCATTTCTTTAATTTCATACACTTTCCAAAGAACATGATTATCTTTCGAAATAAAGATTATCCAGAGAACAGGAACACTGTTCTCACTTCTGACAATACTTTGACAAATCTCAAACAATGGCTTCTTTTTTTGGAGAAACTGGTGTACGTTTCTCACAAAAGTATTTCAAGAAATTCATACATTTTCCAAGGAACATGATTATCGTTGGACGTAAAGGGTCTGCAGAGAACAGGAACACTGTTCACACTTCTTACACTTCTTTGATATATCGCAAACAACGGCTTGGCTTTTCAGAGAGACACATGTGCGTTTCTCAGAAAAGCATTTCTTGAAATTCATACACTTTCAAAAGAACATGATTATCTTTCGAAGTAAAGGTTCTCAGAGAACAGGAACACTGTTCTCACTTCTGACAATACTTTGACAAATCTCAAACAACGGCTTTCCCTTTCGGAGAAACTCATGTACATAGCTCACAAAAGCATTTCATGAAATTCATACATTTTCCAAGGAACATGATTATCGTTGGAAGTAATGGGTCTACAGAGAACAGGAACACTGTTTTCACTTCTAACACTACTTTGACATATAGCAAACAACGGCTTCGCTTTTCAGAGAAACACATGTGCGTTTCTCACAAAAGTGGTTCATGAAATTCATACACTTTCAAAAAAGCATGATTATCTTTCGAAGTAAAGGTTCTACAGAGAACAGGAACACTGTTCTCACTTCTGACAATATTTTGACAAATCTCAAACAACGGCTTTCCCTTTCGGAGAAACATGTACATTTCTCACAAAAGCATTTCATGAAATTCATACATTTTCCAAGTTCGATTATCGTTGGAAGTAATGGGTCTACAGAGAACAGGAACACTGTTTTCACTGCTAACACTACTTTGACATATAGCAAACAACGGCGTGGCTTTTCAGAGAAACACATGTGCGTTTCTCACAAAAGCAGTTTATGAAATTCATACACTTTCAAAAGAACATGATTATCTTTCGAAGTAAAGGTTCTACAGAGAACAGGAACACTGTTCTCACTTCCAGCAATACTTTGATATATAGCAAAAAACGTCTTCTCTTTTCAGAGAAACACATGGGCGTTTCTCACAGAAGCATTTCTTTAATTTCATACACTTTCCAAAGAACATGATTATCTTTCGAAATAAAGATTCTCCAGAGAACAGGAACACTGTTCTCACTTCTGACAATACTTTGACAAATCTCAAACAATGGCTTCTTTTTTTGGAGAAACTGGTGTACGTTTCTCACAAAAGTATTTCAAGAAATTCATACATTTTCCAAGGAACATGATTATCGTTGGACGTAAAGGGTCTGCAGAGAACAGGAACACTGTTCACACTTCTTACACTTCTTTGATATATCGCAAACAACGGCTTGGCTTTTCAGAGAGACACATGTGCGTTTCTCTGAAAAGCATTTCTTGAAATTCATAGACTTCCAAAAGAACATGATTATCTTTCGAAGTAAAGGTTCTCAGAGAACAGGAACACTGTTCTCACTTCTGACAATACTTTGACAAATCTCAAACAACGGCTTTCCCTTTCGGAGAAACGTGTTCATTTCTCACAAAAGCATTTCATGAAATTCATACATTTTCCAAGTTCGTTTATCGTTGGAAGTAATGGGTCTACAGAGAACAGGAACACTGTTTTCACTGCTAACACTACCTTGACATATAGCAAACAACGGCTTGGCTTTTCAGAGAAACACATATGCGTTTCTCACAAAAGCAGTTTATGAAATTCATACACTTTCAAAAGAACATGATTACCTTTCGAAGTAAAGGTTCTACAGAGAACAGGAACACTGTTCTCACTTCCAGCAATACTTTGATATATAGCAAAAAACGTCTTCTCTTTTCAGAGAAACACATGGGCGTTTCTCACTGAAGCATTTCTTTAATTTCATACACTTTCCAAAGAACATGATTATCTTTCGAAATAAAGATTATCCAGAGAACAGGAACACTGTTCTCACTTCTGACAATACTTTGACAAATCTAAAACAACGGCTTCTTTTCTTGTAGAAACTTGTGTACGTTTCTCACAAAAGTATTACAAGAAATTCATACATTTTCCAAGGAACATGATTATATTTCGAAGTAAAGGTTCTACAGAGGGCAGTCACACTGTTCTTACACTACTTTGCCAAATCTCAAACAACGGCTTCACTTTTCAGAGAAACACATGTGCGTTTCTCACAGAAGCATTACTTGAAATTCATACACTTTCCAAAGAACGTGATTATCTTTCGAAATAAAGATTCTCCAGAGAACAGGAACACTGTTCTCACTTCTGACAATACTTTGACAAATCTCAAACAACGGCTTTCCCTTTCGGAGAAACTCATGTACATATCTCACAAAAGCATTTCATGAAATTCATACATTTTCCAAGGAACATGATTATCGTTGGAAGTAATGGGTCTACAGAGAACAGGAACACTGTTTTCACTTCTAACACTACTTTGACATATAGCAAACAACGGCTTCGCTTTTCAGAGAAACACATGTGCGTTTCTCACAAAAGCATTTCTTGAAATTCATACACTTTCAAAAGAACATGATTATCTTTCGAAGTAAAGGTTCTCAGAGAACAGGAACACTGTTCTCACTTCTGACAATACTTTGATATATAGCAAAAAACGTCTTCTCTTTTCAGAGAAACACATGGGCGTTTCTCACAGAAGCATTTCTTTAATTTCATTCACTTTCCAAAGAACATGATTATCTTTCGAAGTAAAGGTTCTACAGAGAACAGGAACACTGTTCTCACTTCCAGCAATACGTTGATATATAGCAAAAAAGGTCTTCTCTTTTCAGAGAAACACATGGGCGTTTCTCACAGAAGCATTTCTTTAATTTCATACACTTTCCAAAGAACATGATTATCTTTCGAAATAAAGATTCTCCAGAGAAGAGGAACACTGTTCTCACTTCTGACAATACTTTGACAAATCTCAAACAATGGCTTCTTTTTTTGGAGAAACTGGTGTACGTTTCTCACAAAAGTATTTCAAGAAATTCATACATTTTCTAAGGAACATGATTATCGTTGGACGTAAAGGGTCTGCAGAGAACAGGAACACTGTTCACACTTCTTACACTTCTTTGATATATCGCAAACAACGGCTTGGCTTTTCAGAGAGACACATGTCCGTTTCTCAGAAAAGCATTTCTTGAAATTCATACACTTTCAAAAGAACATGATTATCTTTCGAAGTAAAGGTTCTCAGAGAACAGGAACACTGTTCTCACTTCTGACAATACTTTGACAAATCTCAAACAACGGCTTTCCCTTTCGGAGAAACTCATGTACATAGCTCACAAAAGCATTTCATGAAATTCATACATTTTCCAAGGAACATGATTATCGTTGGAAGTAATGGGTCTACAGAGAACAGGAACACTGTTTTCACTTCTAACACTACTTTGACATATAGCAAATAACGGCTTCGCTTTTCAGAGAAACACATGTGCGTTTCTCACAAAAGTGGTTCATGAAATTCATACACTTTCAAAAGAGCATGATTATCTTTCGAAGTAAAGGTTCTACAGAGAACAGGAACACTGTTCTCACTTCTGACAATATTTTGACAAATCTCAAACAACGGCTTTCCCTTTCGGAGAAACATGTACATTTCTCACAAAAGCATTTCATGAAATTCATACATTTTCAAAGTTCGATTATCGTTGGAAGTAATGGGTCTACAGAGAACAGGAACACTGTTCTCACTTCTGACAATACTTTGACAAATCTAAAACAACGGCTTCTTTTCTTGTAGAAACTGGTGTACGTTTCTCACAAAAGTATTTCAAGAAATTCATACATTTTCCAAGGAACATGATTATATTTCGAAGTAAAGGTTCTACAGAGGGCAGTCACACTGTTCTTACACTACTTTGACAAATCTCAAACAACGGCTTCACTTTTCAGAGAAACACATGTGCGTTTCTCACAAAAGTAGTTCATCAAATTCATACACTTTCAAAAGAACATGATTATCTTTCGAAATAAAGATTCTCCAGAGAACAGGAACACTGTTCGCACTTCTGACAATACTTTGACAAATCTTAAACAATGGCTTCTTTTTTCGGAGAAACTCGTGTACGTTTCTCACAAAACTATTTCAAGAAATTCATACATTTTCCAATGAAGATGATTATCGTTGGACGTAAAGGGTCTCCAGAGAACAGGAACACTGTTCACACTTCTAACACTACTTTGACATATAGCAAACAACGGCTTCGCTTTTCAGAGAAACACGTGTGCGTTCCTCACAAAAGCAGTTGATCAAATTCATACACTTTCCAAAGAACATGATTATATTTCGAAGTAAAGGTTCTACAGAGGACAGGAACACTGTTCTAACACTACTTTGACAAATCTCAAACAACGGCTTCACTTTTCAGAGAAACACATGTGCGTTTCTTACAAAAGCATTTCTTGAAATTCATACACTTTCCAAAGAACATCATTATCTTTCGAAGAAAACTTTCTACAGAGAACAGGAACACTGTTATCACTTCTGACACAACTCAAACAATGGCTTCTTCTTTTGTAGACACTCACGTGCATTTCTAGAAATAGCATTTCATGAAATTCATACATTTTCCAAGTAACATGATTATCGTTTCAAGTAATGGGTCTACAGAGAACAGGAACACGGTTTTCACTTCTAACACTACTTTGACATATAGCAAACAACGGCTTCGCTTTTCAGTGAAACACATGTGCGTTTCTCACAAAAGCAGTTCATGAAATTCATACACATTCAAAAGAACATTATTATCTTTCGAAGTAAAGGTTCTACAGAGAACAGGAACACTGTTCTCACTTCCAGCAATACTTTGATATATAGCAAAAAACGTCTTCTCTTTTCAGAGAAACACATGGGCGTTTCTCACAGAAGCATTTCTTTAATTTCATACACTTTCCAAAGAACATGATTATCTTTCGAAGTAAAGGTTCCACAGAGAACAGGAACACTGTTCTCACTTCCAGCAATACTTTGATATATACCAAAAAACGTCTTCTCTTTTCAGAGAAACACATGGGAGTTTCTCACAGAAGCATTTCTTTAATTTCATACACTTTCCAAAGAACATGATTATCTTTCGAAATAAAGATTCTCCAGAGAACAGGAACACTGTTCTCACTTCTGACAATACTTTGACAAATCTCAAACAGTGGCTTCTTTTTTTGGAGAAACTGGTGTACGTTTCTCACAAAAGTATTTCAAGAAATTCATACATTTTTTAAGGAACATGTTTATCGTTGGACGTAAAGGGTCTGCAGAGAACAGGAACACTGTTCACACTTCTTACACTTCTTTGACATATCGCAAACAACGGCTTCGCTTTTCAGAGAGACACATGTGCGTTTCTCACAAAAGCATTTCTTGAAATTCATACACTTTCAAAAGAACATGATTATCTTTCGAAGTAAAGGTTCTCAGAGAACAGGAACACTGTTCTCACTTCTGACAATTCTTTGACAAATCTCAAACAACGGTTTTCCCTTTCGGAGAAACATGTACATTTCTCACAAAAGCATTTCATGAAATTCATACATTTTCCAAGTTCGATTATCGTTGGAAGTAATGGGTCTACAGAGAACAGGAACACTGTTTTCACTGCTAACACTACTTTGACATATAGCAAACAACGGCTTCGCTTTTCAGAGAAACACATGTGCGTTTCTCACAAAAGCAGTTCATGAAATTCATACACTTTCAAAAGAAAATGATTATCTTTCGAAGTAAAGGTTCTCAGAGAACAGGAACACTGTTCTCACTTCTGACAATACTTTGATATATAGCAAAAAACGTCTTCTCTTTTCAGAGAAACACATGGGTGTTTCTCACTGAAGCATTTCTTTAATTTCATACACTTTCCAAAGAACATGATTATCTTTCGAAATAAAGATTCTCCAGAGAACAGGAACACTGTTCTCACTTCTGACAATACTTTGACAAATCTCAAACAACGGCTTTCCCTTTCGGAGAAACTCATGTACATAGCTCACAAAAGCATTTCATGAAATTCATACATTTTCCAAGGAACATGATTATCGTTTCAAGTAATGGGTCTACAGAGAACAGGAACACTGTTTTCACTTCTAACACTACTTTGACATATAGCAAACAACGGCTTCGCTTTTCAGAGAAACACATGTGCGTTTCTCACAAAAGCATTTCTTGAAATTCATACACTTTCAAAAGAAAATGATTATCTTTCGAAGTAAAGGTTCTCAGAGAACAGGAACACTGTTCTCACTTCTGACAATACTTTGATATATAGCAAAAAACGTCTTCTCTTTTCCGAGAAACACATGGGCGTTTCTCACTGAAGCATTTCTTTAATTTCATACACTTTCCAAAGAACATGATTATCTTTCGAAATAAAGATTCTCCAGAGAACAGGAACACTGTTCTCACTTCTGACAATACTTTGACAAATCTAAAACAACGGCTTCTTTTCTTGTAGAAACTGGTGTACGTTTCTCACAAAAGTATTTCAAGAAATTCATACATTTTCCAAGGAACATGATTATATTTCGAAGTAAAGGTTCTACAGAGGGCAGTCACACTGTTTTTACACTACTTTGACAAATCTCAAACAACGGCTTATTTTTCAGAGAAACACATGTGCGTTTCTCACAGAAGCATTACTTAAAATTCATACACTTTCCAAAGAACGTGATTATCTTTCGAA
Organism: Microtus oregoni; assembly: GCF_018167655.1. Lineage (NCBI taxonomy): Eukaryota > Metazoa > Chordata > Mammalia > Rodentia > Cricetidae > Microtus > Microtus oregoni. The sequence continues at coordinate 1,065,105 of NW_024544755.1, forward strand.
ATAAAGATTCTCCAGAGAACAGGAACACTCTTCTCACTTCTGACAATACTTTGACAAATCTCAAACAACGGCTCTCCCTTTCGGAGAAACATGTACATTTCTCACAAAAGCATTTCATGAAATTCATATATTTTCCAAGTTCGATTATCGTTGGAAGTAATGGGTCTACAGAGAAAAGGAACACTGTTTTCACTTCTAACACTACTTTGACATATAGCAAACATCGGCTTGGCTTTTCAGAGAAACACATGTGCGTTTCTCACAAAAGCAGTTCATGAAATTCATACACTTTCAAAAGAACATGATTATCTTTCGAAGTAAAGGTTCTACAGAGAACAGCAACACTGTTCTCACTTCTAACAATACATTGATATATAGCAAACAACGTCATCTCTTTTCAGAGAAACACATCGGCGTTTCTCACAGAAGCATTTCTTTAATTTCATACACTTTCCAAAGAACATGATTATCTTTCGAAGTAAAGGTTCTACAGAGAACAGGAACACTGTTCTCACTTCCAGCAATACTTTGATATATAGCAAAAAACGTCTTCTCTTTTCAGAGAAACACATGGGCGTTTCTCACAGAAGCATTTCTTTAATTTCATACACTTTCCAAAGAACATGATTATCTTTCGAAATAAAGATTCTCCAGAGAACAGGAACACTGTTCTCACTTCTGACAATACTTTGACAAATCTCAAACAATGGCTTCTTTTTTTGGAGAAACTGGTGTACGTTTCTCACAAAAGTATTTCAAGAAATTCATACATTTTCCAAGGAACATGATTATCGTTGGACGTAAAGGGTCTGCAGAGAACAGGAACACTGTTCACACTTCTTACACTTCTTTGATATATCGCAAACAACGGCTTCGCTTTTCAGAGAGACACATGTGCGTTTCTCAGAAAAGCATTTCTTGAAATTCATACACTTTCAAAAGAACATGATTATCTTTCGAAGTAAAGGTTCTCAGAGAACAGGAACACTGTTCTCACTTCTGACAATTCTTTGACAAATCTCAAACAACGGCTTTCCCTTTCGGAGAAACATGTACATTTCTCACAAAAGCATTTCATGAAATTCATACATTTTCCAAGTTCGATTATCATTGGAAGTAATGGGTCTACAGAGAACAGGAACACTGTTTTCACTGCTAACACTACTTTGACATATAGCAAACAACGGCTTCGCTTTTCAGAGAAACACATGTGCGTTTCTCACAAAAGCAGTTCATGAAATTCATACACTTTCAAAAGAAAATGATTATCTTTCGAAGTAAATGTTCTCAGAGAACAGGAACACTGTTCTCACATCTGACAATACTTTGATATATAGCAAAAAACGTCTTCTCTTTTCAGAGAAACACATGGGCGTTTCTCACTGAAGCATTTCTTTAATTTCATACACTTTCCAAAGAACATGATTATCTTTCGAAATAAAGATTCTCCAGAGAACAGGAACACTGTTCTCACTTCTGACAATACTTTGACAAATCTCAAACAACGGCTTTCCCTTTCGGAGAAATTCATGTACATAGCTCACAAAAGCCTTTCATGAAATTCATACATTTTCCAAGGAACATGATTATCGTTTCAAGTAATGGGTCTACAGAGAACAGGAACACTGTTTTCACTTCTAACACTACTTTGACATATAGCAAACAACGGCTTCGCTTTTCAGAGAAACACATGTGCGTTTCTCACAAAAGCATTTCTTGAAATTCATACACTTTCAAAAGAACATGATTATCTTTCGAAGTAAAGGTTCTCAGAGAACAGGAACACTGTTCTCACTTCTGACAATACTTTGATATATAGCAAAAAACGTCTTCTCTTTTCAGAGAAACACATGGGCGTTTCTCACTGAAGCATTTCTTTAATTTCATACACTTTCCAAAGAACATGATTATTTTTCGAAATAAAGATTCTCCAGAGAACAGGAACACTGTTCTCACTTCTGACAATACTTTGACAAATCTAAAACAACGGCTTCTTTTCTTGTAGAAACTGGTGTACGTTTCTCACAAAAGTATTTCAAGAAATTCATACATTTTCCAAGGAACATGATTATATTTCGAAGTAAAGGTTCTACAGAGGGCAGTCACACTGTTCTTACACTACTTTGACAAATCTCAAACAACGGCTTCACTTTTCAGAGAAACACATGTGCGTTTCTCACAGAAGCATTACTTAAAATTCATACACTTTCCAAAGAACGTGATTATCTTTCGAAATAAAGATTCTCCAGAGAACAGGAACACTGTTCTCACTTCTGACAATACTTTGACAAATCTCAAACAACGGCTTTCCCTTTCGGAGAAACATGTACATTTCTCACAAAAGCATTTCATGAAATTCATATATTTTCCAAGTTCGATTATCGTTGGAAGTAATGGGTCTACAGAGAACAGGAACACTGTTTTCACTGCTAACACTACTTTGACATATAGCAAACAACGGCTTGGCTTTTCAGAGAAACACATGTGCGTTTCTCACAAAAGCAGTTCATGAAATTCATACATATTCAAAAGAACATGATTATCTTTCGAAGTAAAGGTTCTACAGAGAACAGCAACACTGTTCTCACTTATAACAATACTTTGATATATAGCAAACAACGTCCTCTCTTTTCAGAGAAACACATGGGCGTTTCTCACAGAAGCATTTCTTTAATTTCATACACTTTCCAAAGAACATGATTATCTTTCGAAATAAAGATTCTCCAGAGAACAGGAACACTGTTCGCACTTCTGACAATACTTTGACAAATCTTAAACAACGGTTTCTTTTTTCGGAGAAACTCTTGTACGTTTCTCACAAAAGTATTTCAAGAAATTCATACATTTTCCAAGGAAGATGATTATCGTTGGACGTAAAGGGTCTCCAGAGAACAGGAACACTGTTCACACTTCTAACACTACTTTGACATATAGCAAACAACGGCTTCGCTTTTCAGAGAAACACGTGTGCGTTCCTCACAAAAGCAGTTCATCAAATTCATACACTTTCCAAAGAACATGATTATATTTCGAAGTAAAGGTTCTACAGAGGACAGGAACACTGTTCTAACACTACTTTGACAAATCTCAAACAACGGCTTCACTTTTCAGAGAAACACATGTGCGTTTCTCACAAAAGCATTTCATGAAATTCATACACTTTCCAAAGAACATCATTATCTTTCGAAGAAAACTTTCTACAGAGAACAGGAACACTGTTATCACTTCTGACACAACGCAAACAATGGCTTCTTCTTTTGTAGACACTCATGTGCATTTCTAGAAATAGCATTTCATGAAATTCATACATTTTCCAAGGAACATGATTATCGTTGGAAGTAATGGGTCTACAGAGAACAGGAACACTGTTTTCACTTCTAACACTACTTTGACATATAGCAAACAACGGCTTCGCTTTTCAGTGAAACACATGTGCGTTTCTCACAAAAGCAGTTCATGAAATTCATACACTTTCAAAAGAACATGATTATCTTTCGAAGTAAAGGTTCGACAGAGAACAGGAACACTGTTCTCACTTCCAGCAATACTTTAATATATAGCAAAAAACATCTTCTCTTTTCAGAGAAACACATGGGCGTTTGACACAGAAGCATTTCTTTAATTTCATACACTTTCCAAAGAACATGATTATCTTTCGAAGTAAAGGTTCTACAGAGAACAGGAACACTGTTCTCACTTCCAGCAATACTTTGATATATAGCAAAAAACGTCTTCTCTTTTCAGAGAAACACATAGGCGTTTCTCACAGAAGCATTTCTTTAATTTCATACACTTTCCAAAGAACATGATTATCTTTCGAAATAAAGATTCTCCAGAGAACAGGAACACTGTTCTCACTTCTGACAATACTTTGACAAATCTCAAACAACGGCTTTCCCTTTCGGAGAAACTCATGTACATAGATCACAAAAGCATTTCATGAAATTCATACATTGTCCAAGGAACATGATTATCGTTTCAAGTAATGGGTCTACAGAGAACAGGAACACTGCTTTCACTTCTAACACTACTTTGACATATAGCAAACAACGGCTTCGCTTTTCAGAGAAACACATGTGCGTTTCTCACAAAAGCATTTCTTGAAATTCATACACTTTCAAGAGAACATGATTATCTTTCGAAGTAAAGGTTCTCAGAGAACAGGAAAACTGTTCTCACTTCTGACAATACTTTGATATATAGCAAAAAACGTCTTCTCTTTTCAGAGAAACACATGGGCATTTCTCACTGAAGCATTTCTTTAATTTCATACACTTTCCAAAGAACATGATTATCTTTCGAAATAAAGATTCTCCAGAGAACAGGAACACTGTTCTCACTTCTGACAATACTTTGACAAATCTAAAACAACGGCTTCTTTTCTTGTAGAAACTGGTGTACGTTTCTCACAAAAGTATTTCAAGAAATTCATACATTTTCCAAGGAAGATGATTATCGTTGGACGTAAAGGGTCTCCAGAAAACAGGAACACTGTTCACACTTCTAACACTACTTTGACATATAGCAAACAACGGCTTCGCTTTTCAGAGAAACACGTGTGCGTTCCTCACAAAAGCAGTTCATCAAATTCATACACTTTCCAAAGAACATGATTATATTTCGAAGTAAAGGTTCTACAGAGGACAAGAACACTGTTCTAACACTACTTTGACAAATCTCAAACAACGGCTTCACTTTTCAGAGAAACACATGTGCGTTTCTCACAAAAGCATTTCTTGAAATTCATACACTTTCCAAAGAACATCATTATCTTTCGAAGAAAACTTTCTACAGAGAACAGGAACACTGTTATCACTTCTGACACATCTCAAACAATGGCTTCTTCTTTTGTAGACACTCATGTGCATTTTTAGAAATAGCATTTCATGAAATTCATACATTTTCCAAGGAACATGATTATCGTTTCAAGTAATGGGTCTACAGAGAACAGGAACACTGTTTTCACTTCTAACACTACTTTGACATATAGCAAACAACGGCTTCGCTTTTCAGTGAAACACATTTGCCTTTCTCACAAAAGCAGTTCATGAAATTCATACACTTTCAAAAGAACATGATTATCTTTCGAAGTAAAGGTTCTACAGAGAACAGGAACACTGATCTCATTTCTGACAATACATTGACAAATCTCAAACAACGGCTTTCCCTTTCGGAGAAACATGTACATTTCTCACAAAAGCATTTCATGAAATTCATACATTTTCCAAGTTCGATTATCGTTGGAAGTAATGGGTCTACAGAGAACAGGAACACTGTTTTCACTGCTAACACTACTTTTACATATAGCAAACAATGGCGTGGCTTTTCAGAGAAACACATGTGCGTTTCTCACAAAAGCAGTTTATGAAATTCATACACTTTCAAAAGAACATGATTATCTTTCGAATTAAAGGTTCTACAGAGAACAGGAACACTGTTCTCACTTCCAGCAATACTTTGATATATAGCAAAAAACGTCTTCTCTTTTCAGAGAAACACATGGGCGTTTCTCACAGAAGCATTTCTTTAATTTCATACACTTTCCAAAGAACATGATTATCTTTCGAAATAAAGATTCTCCAGAGAACAGGAACACTGTTCTCACTTCTGACAATACTTTGCCAAATCTCAAACAATGGCTTCTTTTTTTGGAGAAACTGGTGTACGTTTCTCACAAAAGTATTTCAAGAAATTCATACATTTTCCAAGGAACATGATTATCGTTTCAAGTACTGGGTCTACAGAGAACAGGAACACTGTTTTCACTTCTAACACTACTTTGACATATAGCAAACAACGGCTTCGCTTTTCAGAGAAACACATGTGCGTTTCTCACAAAAGCATTTCTTGAAATTCATACACTTTCAAAAGAACATGATTATCTTTCGAAGTAAAGGTTCTCAGAGAACAGGAACACTGTTCTCACTTCTGACAATACTTTGACAAATCTCAAACAACGGCTTTCCCTTTCGGAGAAACGTGTTCATTTCTCACAAAAGCATTTCATGAAATTCATACATTTTCCAAGTTTGATTATCGTTGGAAGTAATGGGTCTACAGAGAACAGGAACACTGTTTTCACTGCTAACACTACTTTGACATATAGCAAACAACGGCTTGGCTTTTCAGAGAAACACATGTGCGTTTCTCACAAAAGCAGTTCATGAAATTCATACACTTTCAAAAGAACATGATTATCTTTCGAAGTAAAGGTTCTACAGAGAACAGCAACACTGTTCTCACTTCTAACAATACTTTGATATATAGCAAACAACGTCTTCTCTTTTCAGAGAAACTCATGGGCGTTTCTCACAGAAGCATTTCTTTAATTTCATACACTTTCCAAAGAACATCATTATCTTTCGAAGAAAACTTTCTACAGAGAACAGGAACACTGTTATCACTTCTGACACATCTCAAACAATGGCTTCTTCTTTTGTAGACACTCATGTGCATTTTTAGAAATAGCATTTCATGAAATTCATACATTTTCCAAGGAACATGATTATCGTTTCAAGTAATGGGTCTACAGAGAACAGGAACACTGTTCTCACTTCTACCACCTCTATGTCAACGGCTTCTCTTTGCAGAGAAACACATGTGCGTTTCCCACAAAAGTAGTTCATCAAATTCATACACTTTCAAAAGAACATGATTATCTTTCGAAGTAAATGTTCTACAGAGAACAGGAACACTGTTCTCACTTCTGACAATACTTTGACAAATCTCAAATAACGGCTTCTCCTTTCAGAAAAACAATTGTGCTTTTCTCAAAAAAGCTTTTCATGAAATCCATACACTTTCAAAGAAGTTGATTCTCTTTCAAAGTAAAGCAACTGCAGTGAATAGCAAAACTTTTCTTTTGAGAAACACATGTGCATCTCACAAAAGCATTTCATGAAATTCATACACTTTCAAAGAACGTGATTATCTTTCAGAGTAAAACTTCTACAGTGAAAAGGAACACTGTACTCACTTCTAACACTACTTTGACATATACCAAACAACGGCTTCTCTTTTCAGAGAAACACATGTGCGTTTCTCACAAAAGTATTTCATGAAATGCATACACTTTCAAAAGAACATGATTATCTTTCCAAGTAATGGTTCCACAGAGAACAGGAAGACTGTTCTCACTTCTATCAATACTTTGACATATAGGAAACAAAGTCTTCTCTTTTCGGAGAAACACATGTGCGTTTCTCACAGAAGCATTTCTTGAAATTCATACACTTTCCACAGAACATGATTATCTTTCGAAATAAAGATTCTACAGAGAACAGGAACACTGTTCTCACTTCTGACAATACTTTGACAAATCTCAAACAACGGCTTCTTTTTTCGGAGAAACTAGTGTACGTTTCTCACAAAAGTATTTCAAGAAATTCATACATTATCCAAGGAACATGATTATTGTTGGACGTAAAGGGTCTACAGAGAACAGGAACACTGTTCACACTTCTAACACTACTTTGACATATAGCAAACAACGGCTTCTCTTTTCGGAGAAACACATGTGCGTTTGTCACAAAAGCAGTTCATCAAATTCATACACTTTCCAAAGAACATGATTATCTTTCCAAGTAAAGATTCTACAGAGAACAGGAACACTGTTCTCACTTCTAACACCTCTTTGACAACGGCTTCTCTTTGCAGAGAAACACATGTGCGCTTCTCACAAAAGTAGTTCATCAAATTCATACACTTTCAAAAGAACATGATTATCTTTCGAAATAAAGATTCTACAGAGAACAGGAACACTGTTCTCACTTCTGACAATACTTTGACAAATCTCAAACAACGGCTTCTTTTTTCGGAGAAACTAGTGTACGTTTCTCACAAAAGTATTTCAAGAAATTCATACATTATCCAAGGAACATGATTATCGTTGGACGTAAAGGGTCTACAGAGAACAGGAACACTGTTCACACTTCTAACACTACTTTGACATATAGCAAACAACGGCTTCTCTTTTCGGAGAAACACATGTGCGTTTCTCACAAAAGCAGTTCATCAAATTCATACACTTTCCAAAGAACATGATTATCTTTCGAAGTAAAGATTCTACAGAGAACAGGAACACTGTTCTCACTTCTAACACCTCTTTGACAACGGCTTCTCTTTGCAGAGAAACACATGTGTGTTTCCCACAAAAGTAGTTCATCAAATTCATACACTTTCAAAAGAACATGATTATCTTTCGAAGTAAAAGTTCTACAGAGAACAGGAACACTGTTCTCACTTCTGACAATACTTTGACAAATCTCAAACAACGGCTTCTTTTTTCGGAGAAACTAGTGTACGTTTCTCACAAAAGTATTTCAAGAAATTCATACATTATCCAAGGAACATGATTATTGTTGGACGTAAAGGGTCTACAGAGAACAGGAACACTGTTCACACTTCTAACACTACTTTGACATATAGCAAACAACGGCTTCTCTTTTCGGAGAAACACATGTGAGTTTCTCACAAAAGCAGTTCATCAAATTCATACACTTTCCAAAGAACATGATTATCTTTCCAAGTAAAGATTCTACAGAGAACAGGAACACTGTTCTCACTTCTAACACCTCTTTGACAACGGCTTCTCTTTGCAGAGAAACACATGTGCGTTTCTCACAAAAGTAGTTCATCAAATTCATACACTTTCAAAAGAACATGATTATCTTTGAAATAAAGATTCTACAGAGAACAGGAACACTGTTCTCACTTCTGACAATACTTTGACAAATCTCAAACAACGGCTTCTTTTTTCGGAGAAACTAGTGTACGTTTCTCACAAAAGTATTTCAAGAAATTCATACATTATCCAAGGAACATGATTATCGTTGGACGTAAAGGGTCTACAGAGAACAGGAACACTGTTCACACTTCTAACACTACTTTGACATATAGCAAACAACTGCTTCTCTTTTCGGAGAAACACATGTGCGTTTCTCACAAAAGCAGTTCATCAAATTCATACACTTTCCAAAGAACATGATTATCTTTCGAAGTAAATGTTCTACAGAGAACAGGAACACTGTTCTCACTTCTGACAATACTTTGACAAATCTCAAATAACGGCTTCTCCTTTCAGAAAAACAATTGTGCTTTTCTCAAAAAAGCTTTTCATGAAATCCATACACTTTCAAAGAAGTTGATTCTCTTTCAAAGTAAAGCAACTGCAGTGAATAGCAAAACTTTTCTTTTGAGAAACACATGTGCATCTCACAAAAGCATTTCATGAAATTCATACACTTTCAAAAGAACGTGATTATCTTTCAGAGTAAACCTTCTACAGTGAAAAGGAACACTGTACTCACTTCTAACACTACTTTGACATATACCAAACAACGGCTTCTCTTTTCAGAGAAACACATGTGCGTTTCTCACAAAAGTATTTCATGAAATGCATAGACTTTCAAAAGAACATGATTATCTTTCCAAGTAATGGTTCCACAGAGAACAGGAACACTGTTCTCACTTCTATCAATACTTTGACATATAGCAAACAATGTCTTCTCTTTTCAGAGAAACACATGTGCGTTTCTCACAGAAGCATTTCTTGAAATTCATACACTTTCCAAAGAACATGATTATCTTTCGAAATAAAGATTCTACAGAGAACAGGAACACTGTTCTCACTTCTGACAATACTTTGACAAATCTCAAACAACGGCTTCTTTTTTCGGAGAAACTAGTGTACGTTTCTCACAAAAGTATTTCAAGAAATTCATACATTATCCAAGGAACATGATTATTGTTGGACGTAAAGGGTCTACAGAGAACAGGAACACTGTTCACACTTCTAACACTACTTTGACATATAGCAAACAACGGCTTCTCTTTTCGGAGAAACACATGTGCGTTTCTCACAAAAGCAGTTCATCAAATTCATACACTTTCCAAAGAACATAATTATCTTTCCAAGTAAAGATTCTACAGAGAACAGGAACACTGTTCGCACTTCTAACACCTCTTTGACAACGGCTTCTCCTTGCAGAGAAACACATGTGCGTTTCTCTCAAAAGCAGTTCATCAAATTCATACACTTTCCAAAGAACATGATTATCTTTCCAAGTAAAGATTCTACAGAGAACAGGAACACTGTTCTCACTTCTAACACCTCTTTGACAACGGCTTCTCTTTGCAGAGAAACACATGTGCGTTTCTCACAAAAGTAGTTCATCAAATTCATACACTTTCAAAAGAACATGATTATCTTTCGAAATAAAGATTCTACAGAGAACAGGAACACTGTTCTCACTTCTGACAATACTTTGACAAATCTCAAACAACGGCTTCTTTTTTCGGAGAAACTAGTGTACGTTTCTCACAAAAGTATTTCAAGAAATTCATACATTATCCAAGGAACATGATTATCGTTGGACATAAAGGGTCTACAGAGAACAGGAACACTGTTCACACTTCTAACACTACTTTGACATATAGCAAACAACGGCTTCTCTTTTCGGAGAAACACATGTGCGTTTCTCACAAAAGCAGTTCATCAAATTCATACACTTTCCAAAGAACATGATTATCTTTCCAAGTAAAGATTCTACAGAGAACAGGAACACTGTTCTCACTTCTAACACCTCTTTGACAACGGCTTCTCTTTGCAGAGAAACACATGTGCGTTTCCCACAAAAGTAGTTCATCAAATTCATACACTTTCAAAAGAACATGATTATCTTTCGAAGTAAATGTTCTACAGAGAACAGGAACACTGTTCTCACTTCTGACAATACTTTGACAAATCTCAAATAACGGCTTCTCCTTTCAGAAAAACAATTGTGCTTTTCTCAAAAAAGCTTTTCATGAAATCCATACATTTTCAAAGAAGTTGATTCTCTTTCAAAGTAAAGGAACGGCAGTGAATAGCAAAACTTTTCTTTTGAGAAACACATGTGCATCTCACAAAAGCATTTCATGAAATTCATACACTTTCAAAAGAACATGATTATCTTTCAGAGTAAACCTTCTACAGTGAAAAGGAACACTGTACTCACTTCTAACACTACTTTGACATATACCAAACAACGGCTTCTCTTTTCAGAGAAACACATGTGCGTTTCTCACAAAAGTATTTCATGAAATGCATACACTTTCAAAAGAACATGATTATCTTTCCAAGTAATGGTTCCACAGAGAACAGGAACACTGTTCTCACTTCTATCAATACTTTGACATATAGCAAACAACGGCTTGGCTTTTCAGAGAAACACATGTGCGTTTCTCACAGAAGCATTTCTTGAAATTCATACACTTTCCAAAGAACATGATTATCTTTCGAAATAAAGATTCTACAGAGAACAGGAACACTGTTCTCACTTCTGACAATACTTTGACAAATCTCAAACAACGGCTTCTTTTTTCGGAAAAACTAGTGTACGTTTCTCACAAAAGTATTTCAAGAAATTCATACATTATCCAAGGAACATGATTATTGTTGGACGTAAAGGGTCTACAGAGAACAGGAACACTGTTGACACTTCTAACACTACTTTGACATATAGCAAACAACGGCTTCTCTTTTCGGAGAAACACATGTGCGTTTCTCACAAAAGCAGTTCATCAAATTCATACACTTTCCAAAGAACATGATTATCTTTCCAAGTAAAGATTCTACAGAGAACAGGAACACTGTTCTCACTTCTAACACCTCTTTGACAACGGCTTCTCTTTGCAGAGAAACACATGTGCGTTTCTCACAAAAGTAGTTCATCAAATTCATACACTTTCAAAAGAACATGATTATCTTTCGAAATAAAGATTCTACAGAGAACAGGAACACTGTTCTCACTTCTGACAATACTTTGACAAATCTCAAACAACGGCTTCTTTTTTCGGAGAAAGTAGTGTACGTTTCTCACAAAAGTATTTCAAGAAATTCATACATTATCCAAGGAACATGATTATCGTTGGACGTAAAGGGTCTACAGAGAACAGGAACACTGTTCACACTTCTAACACTACTTTGACATATAGCAAACAACGGCTTCTCTTTTCGGAGAAACACATGTGCGTTTCTCACAAAAGCAGTTCATCAAATTCATACACTTTCCAAAGAACATGATTATCTTTCCAAGGAAAGATTCTACAGAGAACAGGAACACTGTTCTCACTTCTAACACCTCTTTGACAACGGCTTCTCTTTGCAGAGAAACACATGTGCGTTTCCCACAAAAGTAGTTCATCAAATTCATACACTTTCAAAAGAACATGATTATCTTTCGAAGTAAATGTTCTACAGAGAACAGGAACACTGTTCTCACTTCTGACAATACTTTGACAAATCTCAAATAACGGCTTCTCCTTTCAGAAAAACAATTGTGCTTTTCTCAAAAAAGCTTTTCATGAAATCCATACACTTTCAAAGAAGTTGATTCTCTTTCAAAGTAAAGCAACTGCAGTGAATAGCAAAACTTTTCTTTTGAGAAACACATGTGCATCTCACAAAAGCATTTCATGAAATTCATACACTTTCAAAAGAACGTGATTATCTTTCAGAGTAAACCTTCTACAGTGAAAAGGAACACTGTACTCACTTCTAACACTACTTTGACATATAGCAAACAACGGCTTCGCTTTTCAGAGAAACACATGTGCGTTTCTCACAAAAGTGGTTCATGAAATTCATACACTTTCAAAAGAGCATGATTATCTTTCGAAGTAAAGGTTCTACAGAGAACAGGAACACTGTTCTCACTTCTGACAATATTTTGACAAATCTCAAACAACGGCTTTCCCTTTCGGAGAAACATGTACATTTCTCACAAAAGCATTTCATGAAATTCATACATTTTCCAAGTTCGATTATCGTTGGAAGTAATGGGTCTACAGAGAACAGGAACACTTTTTTCACTGCTAACACTACTTTGACATATAGAAAACAACGGCATGGCTTTTCAGAGAAACACATGTGCGTTTCTCACAAAAGCAGTTTATGAAATTCATTCACTTTCAAAAGAAAATGATTATCTTTCGAAGTAAAAGTTCTACAGAGAACAGGAACACTGTTCTCACTTCCAGCAATACTTTGATATATAGCAAAAAACGTCTTCTCTTTTCAGAGAAACACATGGGCGTTTCTCACAGAAGCATTTCTTTAATTTCATACACTTTCCAAAGAACATGATTATCTTTCGAAATAAAGATTCTCCAGAGAACAGGAACACTGTTCTCACTTCTGACAATACTTTGACAAATCTCAAACAATGGCTTCTTTTTTTGGAGAAACTGGTGTACGTTTCTCACAAAAGTATTTCAAGAAATTCATACATTTTCCAAGGAACATGATTATCGTTTCAAGTAATGGGTCTACAGAGAACAGGAACACTGTTTTCACTTCTAACACTACTTTGACATATAGCAAACAACGGCTTCGCTTTTCAGAGAAACACATGTGCGTTTCTCACAAAAGCATTTCTTGAAATTCATACACTTTCAAAAGAACATGATTATCTTTCGAAGTAAAGGTTCTCAGAGAACAGGAACACTGTTCTCACTTCTGACAATACTTTGACAAATCTCAAACAACGGGTTTCCCTTTCGGAGAAACGTGTTCATTTCTCACAAAAGCATTTCATGAAATTCATACATTTTCCAAGTTCGTTTATCGTTGGAAGTAATGGGTCTACAGAGAACAGGAACACTGTTTTCACTGCTAACACTACTTTGACAAATAGCAAACAACGGCTTCGCTTTTCAGAGAAACACATGTGCGTTTCTCACAAAAGCAGTTTATGAAATTCATACACTTTCAAAAGAACATGATTACCGTTCGAAGTAAAGGTTCTACAGAGAACAGGAACACTGTTCTCACTTCCAGCAATACTTTGATATATAGCAAAAAACGTCTTCTCTTTTCAGAGAAACACATGGGCGTTTCTCACTGAAGCATTTCTTTAATTTCATACACTTTCCAAAGAACATGATTATCTTTCGAAATAAAGATTATCCAGAGAACAGGAACACTGTTCTCACTTCTGACAATACTTTGACAAATCTAAAACAACGGCTTCTTTTCTTGTAGAAACTTGTGTACGTTTCTCACAAAAGTATTTCAAGAAATTCATACATTTTCCAAGGAACATGATTATATTTCGAAGTAAAGGTTCTACAGAGGGCAGTCACACTGTTCTTACACTACTTTGACAAATCTCAAACAACGGCTTCACTTTTCAGAGAAACACATGTGCGTTTCTCACAGAAGCATTACTTCAAATTCATACACTTTCCAAGAACGTGATTATCTTTCGAAATAAAGATTCTCCAGAGAACAGGAACACTGTTCTCACTTCTGACAATACTTTGACAAATCTCAAAAAATGGCTTTCCCTTTCGGAGAAACATGTACATTTCTCACAAAAGCATTTCATGAAATTCATATATTTTCCAAGTTCGATTATCGTTGGAAGTAATGGGTCTACAGAGAACAGGAACACTGTTTTCACTGCTAACACTACTTTGACATATAGCAAACAACGGCTTGGCTTTTCAGAGAAACACATGTGCGTTTCTCACAAAAGCAGTTCATGAAATTAATACACTTTCAAAAGAACATGATTATCTTTCGAAGTAAAGGTTCTACAGAGAACAGCAACACTGTTCTCACTTCTAACAATACTTTGATATATAGCAAACAACGTCTTCTCTTTTCAGAGAAACACATGGGCGTTTCTCACAGAAGCATTTCTTTAATTTCATACACTTTCCAAAGAACATGATTATCTTTCGAAATAAAGATTATCCAGAGAACAGGAACACTGTTCTCACTTCTGACAATACTTTGACAAATCTTAAACAACGGCTTCTTTTTTCGGAGAAACTCGTGTACGTTTCTCACAAAAGTATTTCAAGAAATTCATACATTTTCCAAGGAAGATGATTATCGTTGGACGTAAAGGGTCTCCAGAGAACAGGAACACTTTCACACTTCTAACACTACTTTGACATATAGCAAACAACGGCTTCGCTTTTCAGAGAAACACGTGTGCGTTCCTCACAAAAGCAGTTCATCAAATTCATACACTTTCCAAAGAACATGATTATATTTCGAAGTAAAGTTTCTACACAGGACAGGAACACTGTTCTAACACTACTTTGACAAATCTCAAACAACGGCTTCACTTTTCAGAGAAACACATGTGCGTTTCTCACAAAAGCATTTCTTGAAATTCATACACTTTCCAAAGAACATAATTATCTTTCGAAGAAAACTTTCTACAGAGAACAGGAACACTGTTATCACTTCTGACACATCTCAAACAATGGCTTCTTCTTTTGTAGACACTCATGTGCATTTCTAGAAATAGCATTTCATGAAATTCATACATTTTCCAAGGAACATGATTATCGTTTCAAGTAATGGGTCTACAGAGAACAGGAACACTGTTTTCACTTCTAACACTACTTTGACATATAGCAAACAACGGCTTCGCTTTTCAGTGAAACACATTTGCGTTTCTCACAAAAGCAGTTCATGAAATTCATACACTTTCAAAAGAACATGATTATCTTTCGAAGTAAAGGTTCTACAGAGAACAGGAACACTGTTCTCATTTCTGACAATACATTGACAAATCTCAAACAACGGCTTTCCCTTTCGGAGAAACATGTACATTTCTCACAAAAGCATTTCATGAAATTCATACATTTTCCAAGGACCATGATTATCATTGGACGTAATGGGTCAACAGAGAACAGGAACACTGTTCACACTTCTTACACTACTTTGACATATAGCAAACAACGGCTTCGATTTTCAGAGAAACACATGTGCGTTTCTCACAAAAGCAGTTCATCAAATTCATACACTTTCCAAAGAACATGATTATATTTCGAAGTAAAGGTTCTACAGAGGACAGGAACACTGTTCTCACTTCTGACAATACTTTGACAAATCTCAAAAACGGCTTTCCCTTTCGGAGAAACTCATGTACATATCTCACAAAAGCATTTCATGAAATTCATACATTTTCCAAGGAACATGATTATCGTTTCAATTAATGGGTCTACAGAGAACAGGAACACTGTTTTCACTTCTAACACTACTTTGACATATAGCAAACAACGGCTTCGCTTTTCAGAGAAACACATGTGCGTTTCTCACAAAAGCATTTCTTGAAATTCATACACTTTCAAAAGAACATGATTATCTTTCGAAGTAAAGGTTCTCAGAGAACAGGAACACTGTTCTCACTTCTGACAATACTTTGACAAATCTCAAACAACGGGTTTCCCTTTCGGAGAAACGTGTTCATTTCTCACAAAAGCATTTCATGAAATTCATACATTTTCCAAGTTCGTTTATCGTTGGAAGTAATGGGTCTACAGAGAACAGGAACACTGTTTTCACTGCTAACACTACTTTGACATATAGCAAACAGCGGCTTCACTTTTCAGAGAAACACATTGCGTTTCTCACAAAAGCAGTTTATGAAATTCATACACTTTCAAAAGAACATGATTACCTTTCGAAGTAAAGGTTCTACAGAGAACAGGAACACTGTTCTCACTTCCAGCAATACTTTGATATATAGCAAAAAACGTCTTCTCTTTTCAGAGAAACACATGGGCGTTTCTCACTGAAGCATTTCTTTAATTTCATACACTTTCCAAAGAACATGATTATCTTTCGAAATAAAGATTATCCAGAGAACAGGAACACTGTTCTCACTTCTGACAATACTTTGACAAATCTAAAACAACGGCTTCTTTTCTTGTAGAAACTTGTGTACGTTTCTCACAAAAGTATTTCAAGAAATTCATACATTTTCCAAGGAACATGATTATATTTCGAAGTAAAGGTTCTACAGAGGGCAGTCACACTGTTCTTACACTACTTTGACAAATCTCAAACAACGGCTTCACTTTTCAGAGAAACACATGTGCGTTTCTCACAGAAGCATTACTTGAAATTCATACACTTTCCAAAGAACGTGATTATCTTTCGAAATAAAGATTCTCCAGAGAACAGGAACACTGTTCTCACTTCTGACAATACTTTGACAAATCTCAAACAACGGCTTTCCCTTTCGGAGAAACTCATGTACATATCTCACAAAAGCATTTCATGAACTTCATAAATTTTCCAAGGAACATGATTATCGTTGGAAGTAATGGGTCTACAGAGAACAAGAACACTGTTTTCACTTCTAACACTACTTTGACATATAGCAAACAACGGCTTCGCTTTTCAGAGAAACACATGTGCGTTTCTCACAAAAGTGGTTCATGAAATTCATACACTTTCAAAAGAGCATGATTATCTTTCGAAGTAAAGGTTCTACAGAGAACAGGAACACTGTTCTCACTTCTGACAATATTTTGACAAATCTCAAACAACGGCTTTCCCTTTCGGAGAAACATGTACATTTCTCACAAAAGCATTTCATGAAATTCATACATTTTCCAAGTTCGATTATCGTTGGAAGTAATGGGTCTACAGAAAACAGGAACACTGTTTTCACTGCTAACACTACTTTGACATATAGCAAACAACGGCGTGGCTTTTCAGAGAAACACATGTGCGTTTCTCACAAAAGCAGTTAATGAAATTCATACACTTTCTAAAGAACATGATTATCTTTCGAAGTAAAGGTTCTACAGAGAACAGGAACACTGTTCTCACTTCTGACAATACTTTGATATATAGCAAAAAACGTCTTCTCTTTTCAGAGAAACACATGGGCGTTTCTCACAGAAGCATTTCTTTAATTTCATACACTTTCCAAAGAACATGGTTATCTCTCGAAATAAAGATTCTCCAGAGAACAGGAACACTGTTCTCACTTCTGACAATACTTTGACAAATCTCAAACAATGGCTTCTTTTTTTGGAGAAACTGGTGTACGTTTCTCACAAAAGTATTTCAAGAAATTCATACATTTTCCAAGGAACATGATTATCGTTTCAAGTAATGGGTCTACAGAGAACAGGAACACTGTTTTCACTTCTAACACTACTTTTACATATAGCAAACAACGGCTTCGCTTTTCAGAGAAACACATGTGCGTTTCTCACAAAAGCATTTCTTGAAATTCATACACTTTCAAAAGAACATGATTATCTTTAGAAGTAAAGGTTCTCAGAGACCAGGAACACTGTTCTCACTTCTGACAATACTTTGACAAATCTCAAACAACGTGTTTCCCTTTCGGAGAAACGTGTTCATTTCTCACAAAAGCATTTCATGAAATTCATACATTTTCCAAGTTCGTTTATCGTTGGAAGTAATGGGTCTACAGAGAACAGGAACACTGTTTTCACTGCTAACACTACTTTGACATATAGCAAACAACGGCTTCGCTTTTCAGAGAAACACATGTGCGTTTCTCACAAAAGCAGTTTATGAAATTCATACACTTTCAAAAGAACATGATTACCTTTCGAAGTAAAGGTTCTACAGAGAACAGGAACACTGTTCTCACTTCCAGCAATACTTTGATATATAGCAAAAAACGTCTTCTCTTTTCAGAGAAACACATGGGCGTTTCTCACAGAAGCATTTCATTAATTTCATACACTTTCCAAAGAACATGATTATCTTTCGAAATAAAGATTCTCCAGAGAACAGGAACACTGTTCTCACTTCTGACAATACTTTGACAAATCTAAAACAACGGCTTCTTTTCTTGTAGAAACTTGTGTACGTTTCTCACAAAAGTATTTCAAGAAATTCATACATTTTCCAAGGAACATGATTATATTTCGAAGTAAAGGTTCTACAGAGGGCAGTCACACTGTTCTTACACTACTTTGACAAATCTCAAACAACGGCTTCACTTTTCAGAGAAACACATGTGCGTTTCTCACAGAAGCATTACTTCAAATTCATACACTTTCCAAGAACGTGATTATCTTTCGAAATAAAGATTCTCCAGAGAACAGGAACACTGTTCTCACTTCTGACAATACTTTGACAAATCTCAAAAAATGGCTTTCCCTTTCGGAGAAACATGTACATTTCTCACAAAAGCATTTCATGAAATTCATATATTTTCCAAGTTCGATTATCGTTGGAAGTAATGGGTCTACAGAGAACAGGAACACTGTTTTCACTGCTAACACTACTTTGACATATAGCAAACAACGGCTTGGCTTTTCAGAGAAACACATGTGCGTTTCTCACAAAAGCAGTTCATGAAATTCATACACTTTCAAAAGAACATGATTATCTTTCGAAGTAAAGGTTCTACAGAGAACAGCAACACTGTTCTCACTTATAACAATACTTTGATATATAGCAAACAACGTCTTCTCTTTTCAGAGAAACACATGGGCGTTTCTCACAGAAGCATTTCTTTAATTTCATACACTTTCCAAAGAACATGATTATCTTTCGAAATAAAGATTCTCCAGAGAACAGGAACACTGTTCTCACTTCTGACAATACTTTGACAAATCTTAAACAACGGCTTCTTTTTTCGGAGAAACTCGTGTACGTTTCTCACAAAAGTATTTCAAGAAATTCATACATTTTCCAAGGAAGATGATTATCGTTGGACGTAAAGGGTCTCCAGAGAACAGGAACACTTTCACACTTCTAACACTACTTTGACATATAGCAAACAACGGCTTCGCTTTTCAGAGAAACACGTGTGCGTTCCTCACAAAAGCAGTTCATCAAATTCATACACTTTCCAAAGAACATGATTATATTTCGAAGTAAAGTTTCTACAGAGGACAGGAACACTGTTCTAACACTACTTTGACAAATCTCAAACAACGGCTTCACTTTTCAGAGAAACACATGTGCGTTTCTCACAAAAGCATTTCTTGAAATTCATACACTTTCCAAAGAACATAATTATCTTTCGAAAAAACTTTCTACAGAGAACAGGAACACTGTTATCACTTCTGACACATCTCAAACAATGGCTTCTTCTTTTGTAGGCACTCATGTGCATTTCTAGAAATAGCATTTCATGAAATTCATACATTTTCCAAGGAACATGATTATCGTTTCAAGTAATGGGTCTACAGAGAACAGGAACACTGTTTTCACTTCTAACACTACTTTGACATATAGCAAACAACGGCTTCGCTTTTCAGTGAAACACATTTGCGTTTCTCACAAAAGCAGTTCATGAAATTCATACACTTTCAAAAGAACATGATTATCTTTCGAAGTAAAGGTTCTACAGAGAACAGGAACACTGTTCTCATTTCTGACAATACATTGACAAATCTCAAACAACGGCTTTCCCTTTCGGAGAAACATGTACATTTCTCACAAAAGCATTTCATGAAATTCATACATTTTCCAAGGACCATGATTATCATTGGACGTAATGGGTCAACAGAGAACAGGAACACTGTTCACACTTCTTACACTACTTTGACATATAGCAAACAACGGCTTCGATTTTCAGAGAAACACATGTGCGTTTCTCACAAAAGCAGTTCATCAAATTCATACACTTTCCAAAGAACATGATTATATTTCGAAGTAAAGGTTCTACAGAGGACAGGAACACTGTTCTCACTTCTGACAATACTTTGACAAATCTCAAAAACGGCTTTCCCTTTCGGAGAAACTCATGTACATATCTCACAAAAGCATTTCATGAAATTCATACATTTTCCAAGGAACATGATTATCGTTTCAATTAATGGGTCTACAGAGAACAGGAACACTGTTTTCACTTCTAACACTACTTTGACATATAGCAAACAACGGCTTCGCTTTTCAGAGAAACACATGTGCGTTTCTCACAAAAGCATTTCTTGAAATTCATACACTTTCAAAAGAACATGATTATCTTTCGAAATAAAGGTTCTACAGAGAACAGGAACACTGTTCTCACTTCTGACAATACTTTGACAAATCTCAAACAACGGGTTTCCCTTTCGGAGAAACGTGTTCATTTCTCACAAAAGCATTTCATGAAATTCATACATTTTCCAAGTTCGTTTATCGTTGGAAGTAATGGGTCTACAGAGAACAGGAACACTGTTTTCACTGCTAACACTACTTTGACATATAGCAAACAGCGGCTTCACTTTTCAGAGAAACACATGTGCGTTTCTCACAAAAGCAGTTTATGAAATTCATACACTTTCAAAAGAACATGATTACCTTTCGAAGTAAAGGTTCTACAGAGAACAGGAACACTGTTCTCACTTCCAGCAATACTTTGATATATAGCAAAAAACGTCTTCTCTTCTCAGAGAAACACATGGGCGTTTCTCACTGAAGCATTTCTTTAATTTCATACACTTTCCAAAGAACATGATTATCTTTCGAAATAAAGATTCTCCAGAGAACAGGAACACTGTTCTCACTTCTGACAATACTTTGACAAATCTAAAACAACGGCTTCTTTTCTTGTAGAAACTTGTGTACGTTTCTCACAAAAGTATTTCAAGAAATTCATACATTTTCCAAGGAACATGATTATATTTCGAAGTAAAGGTTCTACACAGGGCAGTCACACTGTTCTTACACTACTTTGACAAATCTCAAACAACGGCTTCACTTTTCAGAGAAACACATGTGCGTTTCTCACAGAAGCATTACTTGAAATTCATACACTTTCCAAAGAACGTGATTATCTTTCGAAATAAAGATTCTCCAGAGAACAGGAACACTGTTCTCACTTCTGACAATACTTTGACAAATCTCAAACAACGGCTTTCCCTTTCGGAGAAACTCATGTACATATCTCACAAAAGCATTTCATGAACTTCATAAATTTTCCAAGGAACATGATTATCGTTGGAAGTAATGGGTCTACAGAGAACAGGAACACTGTTTTCACTTCTAACACTACTTTGACATATAGCAAACAATGGCTTCGCTTTTCAGAGAAACACATGTGCGTTTCTCACAAAAGTGGTTCATGAAATTCATACACTTTCAAAAGAGCATGATTATCTTTCGAAGTAAAGGTTCTACAGAGAACAGGAACACTGTTCTCACTTCTGACAATATTTTGACAAATCTCAAACAACCGCTTTCCCTTTCGGAGAAACATGTACATTTCTCACAAAAGCATTTCATGAAATTCATACATTTTCCAAGTTCGTTTATCGTTGGAAGTAATGGGTCTACAGAAAACAGGAACACTGTTTTCACTGCTAACACTACTTTGACATATAGCAAACAACGGCGTGGCTTTTCAGAGAAACACATGTGCGTTTCTCACAAAAGCAGTTTATGAAATTCATACACTTTCTAAAGAACATGATTATCTTTCGAAGTAAAGGTTCTACAGAGAACAGGAACACTGTTCTCACTTCTGACAATACTTTGATATATAGCAAAAAACGTCTTCTCTTTTCAGAGAAACACATGGGCGTTTCTCACAGAAGCATTTCTTTAATTTCATACACTTTCCAAAGAACATGGTTATCTTTCGAAATAAAGATTCTCCAGAGAACAGGAACACTGTTCTCACTTCTGACAATACTTTGACAAATCTCAAACAATGGCTTCTTTTTTTGGAGAAACTGGTGTACGTTTCTCACAAAAGTATTTCAAGAAATTCATACATTTTCCAAGGAACATGATTATCGTTTCAAGTAATGGGTCTACAGAGAACAGGAACACTGTTTTCACTTCTAACACTACTTTTACATATAGCAAACAACGGCTTCGCTTTTCAGAGAAACACATGTGCGTTTCTCACAAAAGCATTTCTTGAAATTCATACACTTTCAAAAGAACATGATTATCTTTAGAAGTAAAGGTTCTCAGAGACCAGGAACACTGTTCTCACTTCTGACAATACTTTGACAAATCTCAAACAACGTGTTTCCCTTTCGGAGAAACGTGTTCATTTCTCACAAAAGCATTTCATGAAATTCATACATTTTCCAAGTTCGTTTATCGTTGGAAGTAATGGGTCTACAGAGAACAGGAACACTGTTTTCACTGCTAACACTACTTTGACATATAGCAAACAACGGCTTCGCTTTTCAGAGAAACACATGTGCGTTTCTCACAAAAGCAGTTTATGAAATTCATACACTTTCAAAAGAACATGATTACCTTTCGAAGTAAAGGTTCTACAGAGAACAGGAACACTGTTCTCACTTCCAGCAATACTTTGATATATAGCAAAAAACGTCTTCTCTTTTCAGAGAAACACATGGGCGTTTCTCACAGAAGCATTTCATTAATTTCATACACTTTCCAAAGAACATGATTATCTTTCGAAATAAAGATTCTCCAGAGAACAGGAACACTGTTCTCACTTCTGACAATACTTTGACAAATCTAAAACAACGGCTTCTTTTCTTGTAGAAACTTGTGTACGTTTCTCACAAAAGTATTTCAAGAAATTCATACATTTTCCAAGGAACATGATTATATTTCGAAGTAAAGGTTCTACAGAGGGCAGTCACACTGTTCTTACACTACTTCTGACAAATCTCAAACAACGGCTTCACTTTTCAGAGAAACACATGTGCGTTTCTCACAGAAGCATTACTTGAAATTCATACACTTTCCAAAGAACGTGATTATCTTTCGAAATAAAAATTCTCCAGAGAACAGGAACACTGTTCTCACTTCTGACAATACTTTGACAAATCTCAAACAATGGCTTTCCCTTTCGGAGAAACATGTACATTTCTCACAAAAGCATTTCATGAAATTCATATATTTTCCAAGTTCGATTATCGTTGGAAGTAATGGGTCTACAGAGAACAGGAACACTGTTTTCACTGCTAACACTACTTTGACATATAGCAAACAACGGCTTGGCTTTTCAGAGAAACACATGTGCGTTTCTCACAAAAGCAGTTCATGAAATTCATACACTTTCAAAAGAACATGATTATCTTTCGAAGTAAAGGTTCTACAGAGAACAGCAACACTGTTCTCACTTCTAACAATACTTTGACAAATCTTAAACAACGGCTTCTTTTTTCGGAGAAACTCGTGTACGTTTCTCACAAAAGTATTTCAAGAAATTCATACATTTTACAAGGAACATGATTATATTTCGAAGTAAAGGTTCTACAGAGGGCAGTCACACTGTTCTTACACTACTTTGAAAAATCTCAAACAACGGCATCACTTTTCAGAGAAACACATGTGCGTTTCTCACAGAAGCATTACTTGAAATTCATACACTTTCCAAAGAACGTGATTATCTTTCGAAATAAAGATTCTCCAGAGAACAGGAACACTGTTCTCACTTCTGACAATACTTTGACAAATCTCAAACAATGGCTTCTTTTTTTGGAGAAACTGGTGTACGTTTCTCACAAAAGTATTTCAAGAAATTCATACATTTTCCAAGGAACATGATTATCGTTGGACGTAAAGGGTCTGCAGAGAACAGGAACACTGTTCACACTTCTTACACTTCTTTGATATATCGCAAACAACGGCTTGGCTTTTCAGAGAGACACATGTGCGTTTCTCACAAAAGCATTTCTTGAAATTCATACACTTTCAAAAGAACATGATTATCTTTCGAAGTAAAGGTTCTCAGAGAACAGGAACACTGTTCTCACTTCTGACAATACTTTGACAAATCTCAAACAACGGGTTTCCCTTTCAGAGAAACTCATGTACATAGCTCACAAAAGCATTTCATGAAATTCATACATTTTCCAAGGAACATGATTATCGTTGGAAGTAATGGGTCTACAGAGAACAGGAACACTGTTTTCACTTCTAACACTAATTTGACATATAGCAAACAACGGCTTCGCTTTTCAGAGAAACACATGTGCGTTTCTCACAAAAGTGGTTCATGAAATTCATCCACTTTCAAAAGAGCATGATTATCTTTCGAAGTAAAGGTTCTACAGAGAACAGGAACACTGTTCTCACTTCTGACAATATTTTGACAAATCTCAAACAACGGCTTTCCCTTTCGGAGAAACATGTACATTTCTCACAAAAGCATTTCATGAAATTCATACATTTTCCAAGTTCGATTATCGTTGGAAGTAATGGGTCTACAGAGAACAGGAACACTGTTTTCACTGCTAACACTACTTTGACATATAGCAAACAACGGCGTGGCTTTTCAGAGAAACACATGTGCGTTTCTCACAAAAGCAGTTTATGAAATTCATACACTTTCAAAAGAACATGATTATCTTTCGAAGTAAAGGTTCTACAGAGAACAGGAACACTGTTCCACTTCCAGCAATACTTTGATATATAGCAAAAAACGTCTTCTCTTTTCAGAGAAACACATGGGCGTTTCTCACAGAAGCATTTCTTTAATTTCATACACTTTCCAAAGAACATGATTATCTTTCGAAATAAAGATTCTCCAGAGAACAGGAACACTGTTCTCACTTCTGACAATACTTTGACAAATCTCAAACAATGGCTTCTTTTTTTGGAGAAACTGGTGTACGTTTCTCACAAAAGTATTTCAAGAAATTCATACATTTTCCATGGAACATGATTATCGTTGGACGTAAAGGGTCTGCAGAGAACAGGAACACTGTTCACACTTCTTACACTTCTTTGATATATCGCAAACAACGGCTTGGCTTTTCAGAGAGACCCATGTGCGTTTCTCTGAAAAGCATTTCTTGAAATTCATACACTTTCAAAAGAACATGATTATCTTTCGAAGTAAAGGTTCTCAGAGAACAAGAACACTGTTCTCACTTCTGACAATTCTTTGACAAATCTCAAACAACGGCTTTCCCTTTCGGAGAAACATGTACATTTCTCACAAAAGCATTTCATGAAATTCATACATTTTCCAAGTTCGATTATCGTTGGAAGTAATGGGTCTACAGAGAACAGGAACACTGTTTTCACTTCTAACACTACTTTGACATATAGCAAACAACGGCTTGGCTTTTCAGAGAAACACATGTGCGTTTCTCACAAAAGCAGTTCATGAAATTCATACACTTTCAAAAGAACCTGATTATCTTTCGAAGTAAAGGTTCTACAGAGAACAGCAACACTGTTCTCACTTCTAACAATACTTTGATATATAGCAAACAACGTCTTCTCTTTTCAGAGAAACACATGGGCGTTTCTCACAGAAGCATTTCTTTAATTTCATACACTTTCCAAAGAACATGATTATCTTTCGAAATAAAGATTCTCCAGAGAACAGGAACACTGTTCTCACTTCTGACAATACTTTGACAAATCTTAAACAACGGCTTCTTTTTTTGGAGAAACTCGTGTACGTTTCTCACAAAAGTATTTCAAGAAATTCATACATTTTCCAAGGAAGATGATTATCGTTGGACGTAAAGGGTCTCCAGAGAACAGGAACACTGTTCACACTTCTAACACTACTTTGACATATAACAAACAACGGCTTCGCTCTTCAGAGAAACACGTGTGCGTTCCTCACAAAAGCAGTTCATCAAATTCATACACTTTCCAAAGAACATGATTATATTTCGAAGTAAAGGTTCTACAGAGGACAGGAACACTGTTCTAACACTACTTTGACAAATCTCAAACAACGGCTTCACTTTTCAGAGAAACACATGTGCGTTTCTCACAAAAGCATTTCTTGAAATTCATACACTTTCCAAAGAACATAATTATCTTTCGAAGAAAACTTTCTACAGAGAACAGGAACACTGTTATCACTTCTGACACATCTCAAACAATGGCTTCTTCTTTTGTAGACACTCATGTGCATTTCTAGAAATTGCATTTCATGAAATTCATACATTTTCCAAGGAACATGATTATCGTTTCAAGTAATGGGTCTACAGAGAACAGGAACACTGTTTTCACTTCTAACACTACTTTGACATATAGCAAACAACGGCTTCGCTTTTCAGAGAAACACATGTGCGTTTCTCACAAAAGTGGTTCATGAAATTCATACACTTTCAAAAGAGCATGATTATCTTTCGAAGTAAAGGTTCTACAGAGAAGAGGAACACTGTTCTCTCTTCTGACAATATTTTGACAAATCTCAAACAACGGCTTTCCCTTTCGGAGAAACATGTACATTTCTCACAAAAGCATTTCATGAAATTCATACATTTTCCAAGTTCGATTATCGTTGGAAGTAATGGGTCTACAGAGAACAGGAACACTGTTTTCACTGCTAACACTACTTTGACATATAGCAAACAACGGCGTGGCTTTTCAGAGAAACACATGTGCGTTTCTCACAAAAGCAGTTTATGAAATTCATACACTTTCAAAAGAACATGATTATCTTTCGAAGTAAAGGTTCTACAGAGAACAGGAACACTGTTCCACTTCCAGCAATACTTTGATATATAGCAAAAAACGTCTTCTCTTTTCAGAGAAACACATGGGCGTTTCTCACAGAAGCATTTCTTTAATTTCATACACTTTCCAAAGAACATGATTATCTTTCGAAATAAAGATTCTCCAGAGAACAGGAACACTGTTCTCACTTCTGACAATACTTTGACAAATCTCAAACAATGGCTTCTTTTTTTGGAGAAACTGGTGTACGTTTCTCACAAAAGTATTTCAAGAAATTCATACATTTTCCATGGAACATGATTATCGTTGGACGTAAAGGGTCTGCAGAGAACAGGAACACTGTTCACACTTCTTACACTTCTTTGATATATCGCAAACAACGGCTTGGCTTTTCAGAGAGACCCATGTGCGTTTCTCTGAAAAGCATTTCTTGAAATTCATACACTTTCAAAAGAACATGATTATCTTTCGAAGTAAAGGTTCTCAGAGAACAAGAACACTGTTCTCACTTCTGACAATTCTTTGACAAATCTCAAACAACGGCTTTCCCTTTCGGAGAAACATGTACATTTCTCACAAAAGCATTTCATGAAATTCATACATTTTCCAAGTTCGATTATCGTTGGAAGTAATGGGTCTACAGAGAACAGGAACACTGTTTTCACTTCTAACACTACTTTGACATATAGCAAACAACGGCTTGGCTTTTCAGAGAAACACATGTGCGTTTCTCACAAAAGCAGTTCATGAAATTCATACACTTTCAAAAGAACCTGATTATCTTTCGAAGTAAAGGTTCTACAGAGAACAGCAACACTGTTCTCACTTCTAACAATACTTTGATATATAGCAAACAACGTCTTCTCTTTTCAGAGAAACACATGGGCGTTTCTCACAGAAGCATTTCTTTAATTTCATACACTTTCCAAAGAACATGATTATCTTTCGAAATAAAGATTCTCCAGAGAACAGGAACACTGTTTTCACTTCTGACAATACTTTGACAAATCTTAAACAACGGCTTCTTTTTTTGGAGAAACTCGTGTACGTTTCTCACAAAAGTATTTCAAGAAATTCATACATTTTCCAAGGAAGATGATTATCGTTGGACGTAAAGGGTCTCCAGAGAACAGGAACACTGTTCACACTTCTAACACTACTTTGACATATAACAAACAACGGCTTCGCTCTTCAGAGAAACACGTGTGCGTTCCTCACAAAAGCAGTTCATCAAATTCATACACTTTCCAAAGAACATGATTATATTTCGAAGTAAAGGTTCTACAGAGGACAGGAACACTGTTCTAACACTACTTTGACAAATCTCAAACAACGGCTTCACTTTTCAGAGAAACACATGTGCGTTTCTCACAAAAGCATTTCTTGAAATTCATACACTTTCCAAAGAACATAATTATCTTTCGAAGAAAACTTTCTACAGAGAACAGGAACACTGTTATCACTTCTGACACATCTCAAACAATGGCTTCTTCTTTTGTAGACACTCATGTGCATTTCTAGAAATTGCATTTCATGAAATTCATACATTTTCCAAGGAACATGATTATCGTTTCAAGTAATGGGTCTACAAAGAACAGGAACACTGTTTTCACTTCTAACACTACTTTGACATATAGCAAACAACGGCTTCGCTTTTCAGAGAAACACATGTGCGTTTCTCACAAAAGTGGTTCATGAAATTCATACACTTTCAAAAGAGCATGATTATCTTTCGAAGTAAAGGTTCTACAGAGAAGAGGAACACTGTTCTCTCTTCTGACAATATTTTGACAAATCTCAAACAACGGCTTTCCCTTTCGGAGAAACATGTACATTTCTCACAAAAGCATTTCATGAAATTCATACACTTTCCTAGTTCGATTATCGTTGGAAGTAATGGGTCTACAGAGAACAGGAACACTGTTTTCACTGCTAACACTACTTTGACATATAGCAAACAACGGCGTGGCTTTTCAGAGAAACACATGTGCGTTTCTCACAAAAGCAGTTAATGAAATTCATACACTTTCAAAAGAACATGATTATCTTTCGAAGTAAAGGTTCTACAGAGAACAGGAACACTGTTCTCACTTCCAGCAATACTTTGATATATAGCAAAAAACGTCTTCTCTTTTCAGAGAAACACATGGGCGTTTCTCACAGAAGCATTTCTTTAATTTCATACACTTTCCAAAGAACATGATTATCTTTCGAAATAAAGATTCTCCAGAGAACAGGAACACTGTTCTCACTTCTGACAATACTTTGACAAATCTCAAACAATGGCTTCTTTTTTTGGAGAAACTGGTGTACGTTTCTCACAAAAGTATTTCAAGAAATTCATACATTTTCCAAGGAACATGATTATCGTTGGACGTAAAGGGTCTGCAGAGAACAGGAACACTGTTCACACTTCTTACACTTCTTTGATATATCGCAAACAACGGCTTGGCTTTTCAGAGAGACACATGTGCGTTTCTCACAAAAGCATTTCTTGAAATTCATACACTTTCAAAAGAACATGATTATCTTTCGAAGTAAAGGTTCTCAGAGAACAGGAACACTGTTCTCACTTCTGACAATACTTTGACAAATCTCAAACAACGGCTTTCCCTTTCGGAGAAACTCATGTACATAGCTCACAAAAGCATTTCATGAAATTCATACATTTTCCAAGGAACATGATTATCGTTGGAAGTAATGGGTCTACAGAGAACAGGAACACTGTTTTCACTTCTAACACTACTTTGACATATAGCAAACAACAGCTTCGCTTTTCAGAGAAACACATGTGCGTTTCTCACAAAAGTGGTTCATGAAATTCATACACTTTCAAAAGAGCATGATTATCTTTCGAAATAAAGGTTCTACAGAGAACAGGAACACTGTTCTCACTTCTGACAATATTTTGACAAATCTCAAACAACGGCTTTCCCTTTCGGAGAAACATGTACATTTCTCACAAAAGCATTTCATGAAATTCATACATTTTCCAAGTTCGATTATCGTTGCAAGTAATGGGTCTACAGAGAACAGGAACACTGTTTTCACTGCTGACACTACTTTGACATATAGCAAACAACTGCGTGGCTTTTCAGAGAAACACATGTGCGTTTCTCACAAAAGCAGTTTATGAAATTCATACACTTTCAAAAGAACATGATTATCTTTCGAAG
The DNA here is from genome assembly GCF_018167655.1 of Microtus oregoni. Taxonomy (NCBI): domain Eukaryota; kingdom Metazoa; phylum Chordata; class Mammalia; order Rodentia; family Cricetidae; genus Microtus; species Microtus oregoni. The sequence continues at coordinate 1,095,417 of NW_024544755.1, forward strand.
TAAAGGTTCTACAGAGAACAGGAACACTGTTCTCACTTCCAGCAATACTTTGATATATAGCAAAAAACGTCTTCTCTTTTCAGAGAAACACATGGGCGTTTCTCACAGAAGCATTTCTTTAATTTCATACACTTTCCAAAGAACATGATTATCTTTCGAAATAAAGATTCTCCAGAGAACAGGAACACTGTTCTCACTTCTGACAATACTTTGACAAATCTCAAACAATGGCTTCTTTTTTTGGAGAAACTGGTGTACGTTTCTCACAAAAGTATTTCAAGAAATTCATACATTTTCCAAGGAACATGATTATCGTTTCAAATAATGGGTCTACAGAGAACAGGAACACTGTTTTCACTTCTAACACTACTTTGACATATAGCAAACAACGGCTTCGCTTTTCAGAGAAACACATGTGCGTTTCTCAGAAAAGCATTTCTTGAAATTCATACACTTTCAAAAGAACATGATTATCTTTCGAAGTAAAGGTTCTCAGAGAACAGGAACACTGTTCTCACTTCTGACAATACTTTGACAAATCTCAAACAACGGGTTTCCCTTTCGGAGAAACGTGTTCATTTCTCACAAAAGCATTTCATGAAATTCATACATTTTCCAAGTTCGTTTATCGTTGGAAGTAATGGGTCTACAGAGAACAGGAACACTGTTTTCACTGCTAACACTACTTTGACATATAGCAAACAACGGCTTCGCTTTTCAGAGAAACACATGTGCGTTTCTCACAAAAGCAGTTTATGAAATTCATACACTTTCAAAAGAACATGATTACCTTTCGAAGTAAAGGTTCTACAGAGAACAGGAACACTGTTCTCACTTCCAGCAATACTTTGATATATAGCAAAAAACGTCTTCTCTTTTCAGAGAAACACATGGGCGTTTCTCACTGAAGCATTTCTTTAATTTCATACACTTTCCAAAGAACATGATTATCTTTCGAAATAAAGATTCTCCAGAGAACAGGAACACTGTTCTCACTTCTGACAATACTTTGACAAATCTAAAACAACGGCTTCTTTTCTTGTAGAAACTTGTGTACGTTTCTCACAAAAGTATTTCAAGAAATTCATACATTTTCCAAGGAACATGATTATATTTCGAAGTAAAGGTTCTACAGAGGGCAGTCACACTGTTCTTACACTACTTTGACAAATCTCAAACAACGGCTTCACTTTTCAGAGAAACACATGTGCGTTTCTCACAGAAGCATTAATTGAAATTCATACACTTTCCAAAGAACGTGATTATCTTTCGAAATAAAGATTCTCCAGAGAACAGGAACACTGTTCTCACTTCTGACAATACTTTGACAAATCTCAAACAACGGCTTTCCCTTTCGGAGAAACTCATGTACATATCTCACAAAAGCATTTCATGAAATTCATACATTTTCCAAGGAACATGATTATCATTGGAAGTAATGGGTCTACAGAGAACAGGAACACTGTTTTCACTTCTAACACTACTTTGACATATAGCAAACAACGGCTTCGCTTTTCAGAGAAACACATGTGCGTTTCTCACAAAAGTGGTTCATGAAATTCATACACTTTCAAAAGAGCATGATTATCTTTCGAAGTAAAGGTTCTACAGAGAACAGGAACACTGTTCTCACTTCTGACAATATTTTGACAAATCTCAAACAACGGCTTTCCCTTTCGGAGAAACATGTACATTTCTCACAAAAGCATTTCATGAAATTCATACATTTTCCAAGTTTGATTATCGTTGGAAGTAATGGGTCTACAGAGAACAGGAACACTGTATTCACTGCTAACACTACTTTGACATATAGCAAACAACGGCGTGGCTTTTCAGAGAAACACATGTGCGTTTCTCACAAAAGCAGTTTATGAAATTCATACACTTTCAAAAGAACATGATTATCTTTCGAAGTAAAGGTTCTACAGAGAACAGGAACACTGTTCTCACTTCCAGCAATACTTTGATATATAGCAAAAAACGTCTTCTCTTTTCAGAGAAACACATGGGCGTTTCTCACAGAAGCATTTCTTTAATTTCATACACTTTCCAAAGAACATGATTATCTTTCGAAATAAAGATTCTCCAGAGAACAGGAACACTGTTCTCACTTCTGACAATACTTTGACAAATCTCAAACAATGGCTTCTTTTTTTGGAGAAACTGGTGTACGTTTCTCACAAAAGTATTTCAAGAAATTCATACATTTTCCAAGGAACATGATTATCGTTTCAAGTAATGGGTCTACAGAGAACAGGAACACTGTTTTCACTTCTAACACTACTTTGACATATAGCAAACAACGGCTTCGCTTTTCAGAGAAACACATGTGCGTTTCTCACAAAAGCATTTCTTGAAATTCATACACTTTCAAAAGAACATGATTATCTTTCGAAGTAAAGGTTCTCAGAGAACAGGAACACTGTTCTCACTTCTGACAATACTTTGACAAATCTCAAACAACGGGTTTCCCTTTCGGAGAAACGTGTTAATTTCTCACAAAAGCATTTCATGAAATTCATACATTTTCCAAGTTCGTTTATCGTTGGAAGTAATGGGTCTACCGAGAACAGGAACACTGTTTTCACTGCTAACACTACTTTTACATATAGCAAACAACGGCGTGGCTTTTCAGAGAAACACATGTGCGTTTCTCACAAAAGCAGTTTATGAAATTCATACACTTTCAAAAGAACATGATTACCTTTCGAAGTAAAGGTTCTACAGAGAACAGGAACACTGTTCTCACTTCCAGCAATACTTTGATATATAGCAAAAAACGTCTTCTCTTTTCAGAGAAACACATGGGCGTTTCTCACTGAAGCATTTCTTTAATTTCATACACTTTCCAAAGAACATGATTATCTTTCGAAATAAAGATTATCCAGAGAACAGGAACACTGTTCTCACTTCTGACAATACTTTGACAAATCTAAAACAACGGCTTCTTTTCTTGTAGAAACTTGTGTACGTTTCTCACAAAAGTATTTCAAGAAATTCATACATTTTCCAAGGAACATGATTATATTTCGAAGTAAAGGTTCTACAGAGGGCAGTCACACTGTTCTTACACTACTTTGACAAATCTCAAACAACGGCTTCACTTTTCAGAGAAACACATGTGCGTTTCTCACAGAAGCATTACTTGAAATTCATACACTTTCCAAAGAACGTGATTATCTTTCGAAATAAAGATTCTCCAGAGAACAGGAACACTGTTCTCACTTCTGACAATACTTTGACAAATCTCAAACAACGGCTTTCCCTTTCGGAGAAACTCATGTACATATCTCACAAAAGCATTTCATGAAATTCATACATTTTCCAAGGAACATGATTATCGTGGGAAGTAATGGGTCTACAGAGAACAGGAACACTGTTTTCACTTCTAACACTACTTTGACATATAGCAAACAACGGCTTCGCTTTTCAGAGAAACACATGTGCGTTTCTCACAAAAGCATTTCTTGAAATTCATACACTTTCAAAAGAACATGATTATCTTTCGAAGTAAAGGTTCTACAGAGAACAGGAACACTGTTCTCACTTCTGACAATATTTTGACAAATCTCAAACAACGGCTTTCCCTTTCGGAGAAACATGTACATTTCTCACAAAAGCATTTCATGAAATTCATACATTTTCCAAGTTCGATTATCGTTGGAAGTAATGGGTCTACAGAGAACAGGAACACTGTTTTCACTGCTAACACTACTTTGACATATAGCAAACAACGGTGTGGCTTTTCAGAGAAACATATGTGCGTTTCTCACAAAAGCAGTTTATGAAATTCATACACTTTCAAAAGAACATGATTATCTTTCGAAGTAAAGGTTCTACAGAGAACAGGAACACTGTTCTCACTTCCAGCAATACTTTGATATATAGCAAAAAACGTCTTCTCTTTTCAGAGAAACACATGGGCGTTTCTCACTGAAGCATTTCTTTAATTTCATACACTTTCCAAAGAACATGATTATCTTTCGAAATAAAGATTATCCAGAGAACAGGAACACTGTTCTCACTTCTGACAATACTTTGACAAATCTAAAACAACGGCTTCTTTTCTTGTAGAAACTGTTGTACGTTTCTCACAAAAGTATTTCAAGAAATTCATACATTTTCCAAGGAACATGATTATCGTTGGACGTAAAGGGTCTGCAGAGAACAGGAACACTGTTCACACTACTTACACTTCTTTGATATATCGCAAACAACGGCTTGGCTTTTCAGAGAGACACATGTGCGTTTCTCAGAAAAGCATTTCTTGAAATTCATACACTTTCAAAAGAACATGATTATCTTTCGAAGTAAAGGTTCTCAGAGAACAGGAACACTGTTCTCACTTCTGACAATACTTTGACAAATCTCAAACAACGGCTTTCCCTTTCGGAGAAACTCATGTACATAGCTCACAAAAGCATTTCATGAAATTCATACATTTTCCAAGGAACATGATTATCGTTGGAAGTAATGGGTCTACAGAGAACAGGAACACTGTTTTCACTTCTAACACTACTTTGACATATAGCAAACAACGGCTTCGCTTTTCAGAGAAACACATGTGCGTTTCTCAGAAAAGCATTTCTTGAAATTCATACACTTTCAAAAGAACATGATTATCTTTCGAAGTAAAGGTTCTCAGAGAACAGGAACACTGTTCTCACTTCTGACAATACTTTGACAAATCTCAAACAACGGGTTTCCCTTTCGGAGAAACGTGTTCATTTCTCACAAAAGCATTTCATGAAATTCATACATTTTCCAAGTTCGTTTATCGTTGGAAGTAATGGGTCTACAGAGAACAGGAACACTGTTTTCACTGCTAACACTACTTTGACATATAGCAAACAACGGCTTCGCTTTTCAGAGAAACACATGTGCGTTTCTCACAAAAGCAGTTTATGAAATTCATACACTTTCAAAAGAACATGATTACCTTTCGAAGTAAAGGTTCTACAGAGAACAGGAACACTGTTCTCACTTCCAGCAATACTTTGATATATAGCAAAAAACGTCTTCTCTTTTCAGAGAAACACATGGGCGTTTCTCACTGAAGCATTTCTTTAATTTCATACACTTTCCAAAGAACATGATTATCTTTCGAAATAAAGATTATCCAGAGAACAGGAACACTGTTCTCACTTCTGACAATACTTTGACAAATCTAAAACAACGGCTTCTTTTCTTGTAGAAACTTGTGTACGTTTCTCACAAAAGTATTTCAAGAAATTCATACATTTTCCAAGGAACATGATTATATTTCGAAGTAAAGGTTCTACAGAGGGCAGTCACACTGTTCTTACACTACTTTGACAAATCTCAAACAACGGCTTCACTTTTCAGAGAAACACATGTGCGTTTCTCACAGAAGCATTACTTGAAATTCATACACTTTCCAAAGAACGTGATTATCTTTCGAAATAAAGATTCTCCAGAGAACAGGAACACTGCTCTCACTTCTGACAATACTTTGACAAATCTCAAACAACGGCTTTCCCTTTCGGTGAAACTCATGTACATATCTCACAAAAGCATTTCATGAAATTCATACATTTTCCAAGGAACATGATTATCGTTGGAAGTAATGGGTCTACAGAGAACAGGAACACTGTTTTCACTTCTAACACTACTTTGACATATAGCAAACAACGGCTTCGCTTTTCAGAGAAACACATGTGCGTTTCTCACAAAAGCATTTCTTGAAATTCATACACTTTCAAAAGAACATGATTATCTTTCGAAGTAAAGGTTCTACAGAGAACAGGAACACTGTTCTCACTTCTGACAATATTTTGACAAATCTCAAACAACGGCTTTCCCTTTCGGAGAAACATGTACATTTCTCACAAAAGCATTTCATGAAATTCATACATTTTCCAAGTTCGATTATCGTTGGAAGTAATGGGTCTACAGAGAACAGGAACACTGTTTTCACTGCTAACACTACTTTGACATATAGCAATCAACGGTGTGGCTCTTCAGAGAAACATATGTGCGTTTCTCACAAAAGCAGTTTATGAAATTCATACACTTTCCAAAGAACATGATTATCTTTCGAAATAAAGGTTCTACAGAGAACAGGAACACTGTTCTCACTTCCAGCAATACTTTGATATATAGCAAAAAACGTCTTCTCTTTTCAGAGAAACACATGGGCGTTTCTCACTGAAGCATTTCTTTAATTTCATACACTTTCCAAAGAACATGATTATCTTTCGAAATAAAGATTATCCAGAGAACAGGAACACTGTTCTCACTTCTGACAATACTTTGACAAATCTAAAACAACGGCTTCTTTTCTTGTAGAAACTGTTGTACGTTTCTCACAAAAGTATTTCAAGAAATTCATACATTTTCCAAGGAACATGATTATCGTTGGACGTAAAGGGTCTGCAGAGAACAGGAACACTGTTCACACTTCTTACACTTCTTTGATATATCGCAAACAACGGCTTGGCTTTTCAGAGAGACACATGTGCGTTTCTCAGAAAAGCATTTCTTGAAATTCATACACTTTCAAAAGAACATGATTATCTTTCGAAGTAAAGGTTCTCAGAGAACAGGAACACTGTTCTCACTTCTGACAATACTTTGACAAATCTCAAACAACGGCTTTCCCTTTCGGAGAAACTCATGTACATAGCTCACAAAAGCATTTCATGAAATTCATACATTTTCCAAGGAACATGATTATCGTTGGAAGTAATGGGTCTACAGAGAACAGGAACACTGTTTTCACTTCTAACACTACTTTGACATATAGCAAACAACGGCTTCGCTTTTCAGAGAAACACATGTGCGTTTCTCACAAAAGCATTTCTTGAAATTCATACACTTTCAAAAGAACATGATTATCTTTCGAAGTAAAGGTTCTCAGAGAACAGGAACACTGTTCTCACTTCTGACAATACTTTGACAAATCTCAAACAACGGGTTTCCCTTTCGGAGAAATGTGTTCATTTCTCACAAAAGCATTTCATGAAATTCATACATTTTCCAAGTTCGTTTATCGTTGGAAGTAATGGGTCTACAGAGAACAGGAACACTGTTTTCACTGCTAACACTACTTTGACATATAGCAAACAACGGCTTCGCTTTTCAGAGAAACACATGTGCGTTTCTCACAAAAGCAGTTTATGAAATTCATACACTTTCAAAAGAACATGATTACCTTTCGAAGTAAAGGTTCTACAGAGAACAGGAACACTGTTCTCACTTCCAGCAATTCTTTGATATATAGCAAAAAACGTCTTCTCTTTTCAGAGAAACACATGGGCGTTTCTCACTGAAGCATTTCTTTAATTTCATACACTTTCCAAAGAACATGATTATCTTTCGAAATAAAGATTATCCAGAGAACAGGAACACTGTTCTCACTTCTGACAATACTTTGACAAATCTAAAACAACGGCTTCTTTTCTTGTAGAAACTTGTGTACGTTTCTCACAAAAGTATTTCAAGAAATTCATACATTTTCCAAGGAACATGATTATATTTCGAAGTAAAGGTTCTACAGAGGGCAGTCACACTGTTCTTACACTACTTTGACAAATCTCAAACAACGGCTTCACTTTTCAGAGAAACACATGTGCGTTTCTCACAGAAGCATTACTTGAAATTCATACACTTTCCAAAGAACGTGATTATCTTTCGAAATAAAGATTCTCCAGAGAACAGGAACACTGTTCTCACTTCTGACAATACTTTGACAAATCTCAAACAACGGCTTTCCCTTTCGGAGAAACTCATGTACATATCTCACAAAAGCATTTCATGAAATTCATACATTTTCCAAGGAACATGATTATCGTTGGAAGTAATGGGTCTACAGAGAACAGGAACACTGTTTTCACTTCTAACACTACTTTGACATATAGCAAACAACGGCTTCGCTTTTCAGAGAAACACATGTGCGTTTCTCACAAAAGCATTTCTTGAAATTCATACACTTTCAAAAGAACATGATTATCTTTCGAAGTAAAGGTTCTACAGAGAACAGGAACACTGTTCTCACTTCTGACAATATTTTGACAAATCTCAAACAACGGCTTTCCCTTTCGGAGAAACATGTACATTTCTCACAAAAGCATTTCATGAAATTCATACATTTTCCAAGTTCGATTATCGTTGGAAGTAATGGGTCTACAGAGAACAGGAACACTGTTTTCACTGCTAACACTACTTTGACATATAGCAAACAACGGTGTGGCTTTTCAGAGAAACATATGTGCGTTTCTCACAAAAGCAGTTTATGAAATTCATACACTTTCAAAAGAACATGATTATCTTTCGAAGTAAAGGTTCTACAGAGAACAGGAACACTGTTCTCACTTCCAGCAATACTTTGATATATAGCAAAAAACGTCTTCTCTTTTCAGAGAAACACATGGGCGTTTCTCACTGAAGCATTTCTTTAATTTCATACACTTTCCAAAGAACATGATTATCTTTCGAAATAAAGATTATCCAGAGAACAGGAACACTGTTCTCACTTCTGACAATACTTTGACAAATCTAAAACAACGGCTTCTTTTCTTGTAGAAACTGTTGTACGTTTCTCACAAAAGTATTTCAAGAAATTCATACATTTTCCAAGGAACATGATTATCGTTGGACGTAAAGGGTCTGCAGAGAACAGGAACACTGTTCACACTTCTTACACTTCTTTGATATATCGCAAACAACGGCTTGGCTTTTCAGAGAGACACATGTGCGTTTCTCAGAAAAGCATTTCTTGAAATTCATACACTTTCAAAAGAACATGATTATCTTTCGAAGTAAAGGTTCTCAGAGAACAGGAACACTGTTCTCACTTCTGACAATACTTTGACAAATCTCAAACAACGGCTTTCCCTTTCGGAGAAACTCATGTACATAGCTCACAAAAGCATTTCATGAAATTCATACATTTTCCAAGGAACATGATTATCGTTGGAAGTAATGGGTCTACAGAGAACAGGAACACTGTTTTCACTTCTAACACTACTTTGACATATAGCAAACAACGGCTTCGCTTTTCAGAGAAACAAATGTGCGTTTCTCACAAAAGTGGTTCATGAAATTCATACACTTTCAAAAGAGCATGATTATCTTTCGAAGTAAAGGTTCTACAGAGAACAGGAACACTGTTCTCACTTCTGACAATATTTTGACAAATCTCAAACAACGGCTTTCCCTTTCGGAGAAACATGTACATTTCTCACAAAAGCATTTCATGAAATTCATACATTTTCCAAGTTCGATTATCGTTGGAAGTAATGGGTCTACAGAGAACAAGAACACTGTTTTCACTGCTAACACTACTTTGACATATAGCAAACAACGGCTTCGCTTTTCAGAGAAACACATGTGCGTTTCTCACAAAAGCAGTTTATGAAATTCATACACTTTCAAAAGAACATGATTACCTTTCGAAGTAAAGGTTCTACAGAGAACAGGAACACTGTTCTCACTTCCAGCAATTCTTTGATATATAGCAAAAAACGTCTTCTCTTTTCAGAGAAACACATGGGCGTTTCTCACTGAAGCATTTCTTTAATTTCATACACTTTCCAAAGAACATGATTATCTTTCGAAATAAAGATTATCCAGAGAACAGGAACACTGTTCTCACTTCTGACAATACTTTGACAAATCTAAAACAACGGCTTCTTTTCTTGTAGAAACTTGTGTACGTTTCTCACAAAAGTATTTCAAGAAATTCATACATTTTCCAAGGAACATGATTATATTTCGAAGTAAAGGTTCTACAGAGGGCAGTCACACTGTTCTTACACTACTTTGACAAATCTCAAACAACGGCTTCACTTTTCAGAGAAACACATGTGCGTTTCTCACAGAAGCATTACTTGAAATTCATACACTTTCCAAAGAACGTGATTTTCTTTCGAAATAAAGATTCTCCAGAGAACAGGAACACTGTTCTCACTTCTGACAATACTTTGACAAATCTCAAACAACGGCTTTCCCTTTCGGAGAAACTCATGTACATATCTCACAAAAGCATTTCATGAAATTCATACATTTTCCAAGGAACATGATTATCGTTGGAAGTAATGGGTCTACAGAGAACAGGAACACTGTTTTCACTTCTAACACTACTTTGACATATAGCAAACAACGGCTTCGCTTTTCAGAGAAACACATGTGCGTTTCTCACAAAAGCATTTCTTGAAATTCATACACTTTCAAAAGAACATGATTATCTTTCGAAGTAAAGGTTCTACAGAGAACAGGAACACTGTTCTCACTTCTGACAATATTTTGACAAATCTCAAACAACGGCTTTCCCTTTCGGAGAAACATGTACATTTCTCACAAAAGCATTTCATGAAATTCATACATTTTCCAAGTTCGATTATCGTTGGAAGTAATGGGTCTACAGAGAACAGGAACACTGTTTTCACTGCTAACACTACTTTGACATATAGCAAACAACGGTGTGGCTTTTCAGAGAAACATATGTGCGTTTCTCACAAAAGCAGTTTATGAAATTCATACACTTTCAAAAGAACATGATTATCTTTCGAAGTAAAGGTTCTACAGAGAACAGGAACACTGTTCTCACTTCCAGCAATACTTTGATATATAGCAAAAAACGTCTTCTCTTTTCAGAGAAACACATGGGCGTTTCTCACTGAAGCATTTCTTTAATTTCATACACTTTCCAAAGAACATGATTATCTTTCGAAATAAAGATTATCCAGAGAACAGGAACACTGTTCTCACTTCTGACAATACTTTGACAAATCTAAAACAACGGCTTCTTTTCTTGTAGAAACTGTTGTACGTTTCTCACAAAAGTATTTCAAGAAATTCATACATTTTCCAAGGAACATGATTATCGTTGGACGTAAAGGGTCTGCAGAGAACAGGAACACTGTTCACACTTCTTACACTTCTTTGATATATCGCAAACAACGGCTTGGCTTTTCAGAGAGACACATGTGCGTTTCTCAGAAAAGCATTTCTTGAAATTCATACACTTTCAAAAGAACATGATTATCTTTCGAAGTAAAGGTTCTCAGAGAACAGGAACACTGTTCTCACTTCTGACAATACTTTGACAAATCTCAAACAACGGCTTTCCCTTTCGGAGAAACTCATGTACATAGCTCACAAAAGCATTTCATGAAATTCATACATTTTCCAAGGAACATGATTATCGTTGGAAGTAATGGGTCTACAGAGAACAGGAACACTGTTTTCACTTCAAACACTACTTTGACATATAGCAAACAACGGCTTCGCTTTTCAGAGAAACAAATGTGCGTTTCTCACAAAAGTAGTTCATGAAATTCATACACTTTCAAAAGAGCATGATTATCTTTCGAAGTAAAGGTTCTACAGAGAACAGGAACACTGTTCTCACTTCTGACAATATTTTGACAAATCTCAAACAACGGCTTTCCCTTTCGGAGAAACATGTACATTTCTCACAAAAGCATTTCATGAAATTCATACATTTTCCAAGTTCGATTATCGTTGGAAGTAATGGGTCTACAGAGAACAAGAACACTGTTTTCACTGCTAACACTACTTTGACATATAGCAAACAACGGCGTGGCTTTGCAGAGAAACACATGTGCGTTTCTCACAAAAGCAGTTTATGAAATTCATACACTTTCAAAAGAACATGATTATCTTTCGAAGTAAAGGTTCTACAGAGAACAGGAACACTGTTCTCACTTCCAGCAATACTTTGATATATAGCAAAAAACGTCTTCTCTTTTCTGAGAAACACATGGGCGTTTCTCACAGAAGCATTTATTTAATTTCATACACTTTCCAAAGAACATGATTATCTTTCAAAATAAAGATTCTCCAGAGAACAGGAACACTGTTCTCACTTCTGACAATACTTTGACAAATCTCAAACAATGGCTTCTTTTTTTGGAGAAACTGGTGTACGTTTCTCACAAAAGTATTTCAAGAAATTCATACATTTTCCAAGGAACATGATTATCGTTTCAAGTAATGGGTCTACAGAGAACAGGAACACTGTTTTCACTTCTAACACTACTTTGACATATAGCAAACAACGGCTTCGCTTTTCAGAGAAACACATGTGCGTTTCTCACAAAAGCATTTCTTGAAATTCATACACTTTCAAAAGAACATGATTATCTTTCGAAGTAAAGGTTCTCAGAGAACAGGAACACTGTTCTCACTTCTGACAATACTTTGACAAATCTCAAACAACGGGTTTCCCTTTCGGAGAAACGTGTTCATTTCTCACAAAAACATTTCATGAATTTCATACATTTTCCAAGTTCGTTTATCGTTGGAAGTAATGGGTCTACCGAGAACAGGAACACTGTTTTCACTGCTAACACTACTTTGACATATAGCAAACAACGGCTTGGCTTTTCAGAGAAACACATGTGCGTTTCTCACAAAAGCAGTTTATGAAATTCATACACTTTCAAAAGAACATGATTACCTTTCGAAGTAAAGGTTCTACAGAGAACAGGAACACTGTTCTCACTTCCAGCAATACTTTGATATATAGCAAAAAACGTCTTCTCTTTTCAGAGAAACACATGGGCGTTTCTCACTGAAGCATTTCTTTAATTTCATACACTTTCCAAAGAACATGATTATCTTTCAAAATAAAGATTATCCAGAGAACAGGAACACTGTTCTCACTTCTGACAATACTTTGACAAATCTAAAACAACGGCTTCTTTTCTTGTAGAAACTTGTGTACGTTTCTCACAAAAGTATTTCAAGAAATTCATACATTTTCCAAGGAACATGATTATATTTCGAAGTAAAGGTTCTACAGAGGGCAGTCACACTGTTCTTACACTACTTTGACAAATCTCAAACAACGGCTTCACTTTTCAGAGAAACACATGTGCGTTTCTCACAGAAGCATTACTTGAAATTCATACACTTTCCAAAGAACGTGATTATCTTTCGAAATAAAGATTCTCCAGAGAACAGGAACACTGTTCTCACTTCTGACAATACTTTGACAAATCTCAAATAACGGCTTTCCCTTTCGGAGAAAATCATGTACATAGCTCACAAAAGCATTTCATGAAATTCATACATTTTCCAAGGAACATGATTATCGTTGGAAGTAATGGGTCTACAGAGAACAGGAACACTGTTTTCACTTCTAACACTACTTTGACATATAGCAAACAACGGCTTCGCTTTTCAGAGAAACACATGTGCGTTTCTCACAAAAGTGGTTCATGAAATTCATACACTTTCAAAAGAGCATGATTATCTTTCGAAGTAAAGGTTCTACAGAGAACAGGAACACTGTTCTCACTTCTGACAATATTTTGACAAATCTCAAACAACGGCTTTCCCTTTCGGAGAAACATGTACATTTCTCACAAAAGCATTTCATGAAATTCATACATTTTCCAAGTTCGATTATCGTTGGAAGTAATGGGTCTACAGAGAACAGGAACACTGTTTTCACTGCTAACACTACTTTGACATATAGCAAACAACGGCGTGGCTTTTCAGAGAAACACATGTGCGTTTCTCACAAAAGCAGTTTATGAAATTCATACACTTTCAAAAGAACATGATTATCTTTCGAAGTAAAGGTTCTACAGAGAACAGGAACACTGTTCTCACTTCCAGCAATACTTTGATATATAGCAAAAAACGTCTTCTCTTTTCAGAGAAACACATGGGCGTTTCTCACAGAAGCATTTCTTTAATTTCATACACTTTCCAAAGAACATGATTATCTTTCGAAATAAAGATTCTCCAGAGAACAAGAACACTGTTCTCACTTCTGACAATTCCTTGACAAATCTCAAACAATGGCTTCTTTTTTTGGAGAAACTGGTGTACGTTTCTCACAAAAGTATTTCAAGAAATTCATACATTTTCCAAGGAACATGATTATCGTTTCAAGTAATGGGTCTACAGAGAACAGGAACACTGTTTTCACTTCTAACACTACTTTGACATATAGCAAACAACGGCTTCGCTTTTCAGAGAAACACATGTGCGTTTCTCACAAAAGTGGTTCATGAAATTCATACACTTTCAAAAGAGCATGATTATCTTTCGAAGTAAAGGTTCTACAGAGAACAGGAACACTGTTCTCACTTCTGACAATACTTTGACAAATCTCAAACAATGGCTTCTTTTTTTGGAGAAACTGGTGTACGTTTCTCACAAAAGTATTTCAAGAAATTCATACATTTTCCAAGGAACATGATTATCGTTTCAAATAATGGGTCTACAGAGAACAGGAACACTGTTTTCACTTCTAACACTACTTTGACATATAGCAAACAACGGCTTCGCTTTTCAGAGAAACACATGTGCGTTTCTCACAAAAGCAGTTTATGAAATTCATACACTTTCAAAAGAACATGATTACCTTTCGAAGTAAAGGTTCTACAGAGAACAGGAACACTGTTCTCACTTCCAGCAATACTTTGATATATAGCAAAAAACGTCTTCTCTTTTCAGAGAAACACATGGGCGTTTCTCACTGAAGCATTTCTTTAATTTCATACACTTTCCAAAGAACACGATTATCTTTCGAAATAAAGATTCTCCAGAGAACAGGAACACTGTTCTCACTTCTGACAATACTTTGACAAATCTCAAACAATGGCTTCTTTTTTTGGAGAAACTGGTGTACGTTTCTCACAAAAGTATTTCAAGAAATTCATACATTTTCCAAGGAACATGATTATCGTTTCAAGTAATGGGTCTACAGAGAACAGGAACACTGTTTTCACTTCTAACACTACTTTGACATATAGCAAACAACGGCTTCGCTTTTCAGAGAAACACATGTGCGTTTCTCACAAAAGCATTTCTTGAAATTCATACACTTTCAAAAGAACATGATTATCTTTCGAAGTAAAGGTTCTCAGAGAACAGGAACACTGTTCTCACTTCTGACAATACTTTGACAAATCTCAAACAACGGGTTTCCCTTTCGGAGAAACGTGTTCATTTCTCACAAAAGCATTTCATGAAATTCATACATTTTCCAAGTTCGTTTATCGTTGGAAGTAATGGGTCTACAGAGAACAGGAACACTGTTTTCACTGCTAACACTACTTTGACATATAGCAAACAACGGCTTCGCTTTTCAGAGAAACACATGTGCGTTTCTCACAAAAGTGGTTCATGAAATTCATACACTTTCAAAAGAGCATGATTATCTTTCGAAGTAAAGGTTCTACAGAGAACAGGAACACTGTTCTCACTTCTGACAATATTTTGACAAATCTCAAACAACGGCTTTCCCTTTCGGAGAAACATGTACATTTCTCACAAAAGCATTTCATGAAATTCATACATTTTCCAAGTTTGATTATCGTTGGAAATAATGGGTCTACAGAGAACAGGAACACTGTTTTCACTGCTAACACTACTTTGACATATAGCAAACAACGGCGTGGCTTTTCAGAGAAACACATGTGCGTTTCTCACAAAAGCAGTTTATGAAATTCATACACTTTCAAAAGAACATGATTATCTTTCGAAGTAAAGGTTCTACAGAGAACAGGAACACTGTTCTCACTTCCAGCAATACTTTGATATATAGCAAAAAACGTCTTCTCTTTTCAGAGAAACACATGGGCGTTTCTCACAGAAGCATTTCTTTAATTTCATACACTTTCCAAAGAACATGATTATCTTTCGAAATAAAGATTCTCCAGAGAACAAGAACACTGTTCTCACTTCTGACAATACTTTGACAAATCTCAAACAATGGCTTCTTTTTTTGGAGAAACTGGTGTACGTTTCTCACAAAAGTATTTCAAGAAATTCATACATTTTCAAAGGAACATGATTATCGTTTCAAGTAATGGGTCTACAGAGAAAAGGAACACTGTTTTCACTTCTAACACTACTTTGACATATTGCAAACAACGGCTTCGCTTTTCAGAGAAACACATGTGCGTTTCTCACAAAAGCATTTCTTGAAATTCATACACTTTCAAAAGAACATGATTATCTTTCGAAGTAAAGGTTCTCAGAGAACAGGAACACTGTTCTCACTTCTGACAATACTTTGACAAATCTCAAACAACGGGTTTCCCTTTCGGAGAAACGTGTTCATTTCTCACAAAAACATTTCATGAAATTCATACATTTTCCAAGTTCGTTTATCGTTGGTAGTAATGGGTCTACCGAGAACAGGAACACTGTTTTCACTGCTAACACTACTTTGACATATAGCAAACAACGGCTTGGCTTTTCAGAGAAACACATGTGCGTTTCTCACAAAAGCAGTTTATGAAATTCATACACTTTCAAAAGAACATGATTACCTTTCGAAGTAAAGGTTCTACAGAGAACAGGAACACTGTTCTCACTTCCAGCAATACTTTGATATATAGCAAAAAACGTCTTCTCTTTTCAGAGAAACACATGGGCGTTTCTCACAGAAGCATTTCTTTAATTTCATACACTTTCCAAAGAACATGATTATCTTTCGAAATAAAGATTCTCCAGAGAACAGGAACACTGTTCTCACTTCTGACAATACTTTGACAAATCTCAAACAATGGCTTCTTTTTTTGGAGAAACTGGTGTACGTTTCTCACAAAAGTATTTCAAGAAATTCATACATTTTCCAAGGAACATGATTATCGTTTCAAGTAATGGGTCTACAGAGAACAGGAACACTGTTTTCACTTCTAACACTACTTTGACATATAGCAAACAACGGCTTCGCTTTTCAGAGAAACACATGTGCGTTTCTCACAAAAGCATTTCTTGAAATTCATACACTTTCAAAAGAACATGATTATCTTTCGAAGTAAAGGTTCTCAGAGAACAGGAACACTGTTCTCACTTCTGACAATACTTTGACAAATCTCAAACAACGGGTTTCCCTTTCGGAGAAACGTGTTCATTTCTCACAAAAGCATTTCATGAAATTCATACATTTTCCAAGTTCGTTTATCGTTGGAAGTAATGGGTCTACAGAGAACAGGAACACTGTTTTCACTGCTAACACTACTTTGACATATAGCAAACAACGGCTTGGTTTTTCAGAGAAACACATGTGCGTTTCTCACAAAAGCAGTTTATGAAATTCATACACTTTCAAAAGAACATGATTACCTTTCGAAGTAAAGGTTCTACAGAGAACAGGAACACTGTTCTCACTTCCAGCAATACTTTGATATATAGCAAAAAACGTCTTCTCTTTTCAGAGAAACACATGGGCGTTTCTCACTGAAGCATTTCTTTAATTTCATACACTTTCCAAAGAACATGATTATCTTTCGAAATAAAGATTATCCAGAGAACAGGAACACTGTTCTCACTTCTGACAATACTTTGACAAATCTAAAACAACGGCTTCTTTTCTTGTAGAAACTTGTGTACGTTTCTCACAAAAGTATTTCAAGAAATTCATACATTTTCCAAGGAACATGATTATATTTCGAAGTAAAGGTTCTACAGAGGGCAGTCACACTGTTCTTACACTACTTTGACAAATCTCAAACAACGGCTTCACTTTTCAGAGAAACACATGTGCGTTTCTCACAGAAGCATTACTTGAAATTCATACACTTTCCAAAGAACGTGATTATCTTTCGAAATAAAGATTCTCCAGAGAACAGGAACACTGTTCTCACTTCTGACAATACTTTGACAAATCTCAAACAACGGCTTTCCCTTTCGGAGAAACTCATGTACATAGCTCACAAAAGCATTTCATGAAATTCATACATTTTCCAAGGAACATGATTATCGTTGGAAGTAATGGGTCTACAGAGAACAGGAACACTGTTTTCACTTCTAACACTACTTTGACATATAGCAAACAACGGCTTCGCTTTTCAGAGAAACACATGTGCGTTTCTCACAAAAGCATTTCTTGAAATTCATACACTTTCAAAAGAACATGATTATCTTTCGAAGTAAAGGTTCTCAGAGAACAGGAACACTGTTCTCACTTCTGACAATACTTTGACAAATCTCAAACAACGGGTTTCCCTTTCGGAGAAACGTGTTCATTTCTCACAAAAACATTTCATGAAATTCATACATTTTCCAAGTTCGTTTATCGTTGGAAGTAATGGGTCTACAGAGAACAGGAACACTGTTTTCACTGCTAACACTACTTTGACATATAGCAAACAACGGCTTGGCTTTTCAGAGAAACACATGTGCGTTTCTCACAAAAGCAGTTTATGAAATTCATACACTTTCAAAAGAACATGATTACCTTTCGAAGTAAAGGTTCTACAGAGAACAGGAACACTGTTCTCACTTCCAGCAATACTTTGATATATAGCAAAAAACGTCTTCTCTTTTCAGAGAAACACATGGGCGTTTCTCACAGAAGCATTTCTTTAATTTCATACACTTTCCAAAGAACATGATTATCTTTCGAAATAAAGATTCTCCAGAGAACAGGAACACTGTTCTCACTTCTGACAATACTTTGACAAATCTCAAACAATGGCTTCTTTTTTTGGAGAAACTGGTGTACGTTTCTCACAAAAGTATTTCAAGAAATTCATACATTTTCCAAGGAACATGATTATCGTTTCAAGTAATGGGTCTACAGAGAACAGGAACACTGTTTTCACTTCTAACACTACTTTGACATATAGCAAACAACGGCTTCGCTTTTCAGAGAAACACATGTGCGTTTCTCACAAAAGCATTTCTTGAAATTCATACACTTTCAAAAGAACATGATTATCTTTCGAAGTAAAGGTTCTCAGAGAACAGGAACACTGTTCTCACTTCTGACAATACTTTGACAAATCTCAAACAACGGGTTTCCCTTTCGGAGAAACGTGTTCATTTCTCACAAAAGCATTTCATGAAATTCATACATTTTCCAAGGAACATGATTATCGTTGGAAGTAATGGGTCTACAGAGAACAGGAACACTGTTTTCACTTCTAACACTACTTTGACATATAGCAAACAACGGCTTCGCTTTTCAGAGAAACACATGTGCGTTTCTCACAAAAGCATTTCTTGAAATTCATACACTTTCAAAAGAACATGATTATCTTTCGAAGTAAAGGTTCTCAGAGAACAGGAACACTGTTCTCACTTCTGACAATACTTTGACAAATCTCAAACAATGGGTTTCCCTTTCGGAGAAACGTGTTCATTTCTCACAAAAACATTTCATGAAATTCATACATTTTCCAAGTTCGTTTATCGTTGGAAGTAATGGGTCTACCGAGAACAGGAACACTGTTTTCACTGCTAACACTACTTTGACATATAGCAAACAACGGCTTGGCTTTTCAGAGAAACACATGTGCGTTTCTCACAAAAGCAGTTTATGAAATTCATACACTTTCAAAAGAACATGATTACCTTTCGAAGTAAAGGTTCTACAGAGAACAGGAACACTGTTCTCACTTCCAGCAATACTTTGATATATAGCAAAAAACGTCTTCTCTTTTCAGAGAAACACATGGGCGTTTCTCACAGAAGCATTTCTTTAATTTCATACACTTTCCAAAGAACATGATTATCTTTCGAAATAAAGATTCTCCAGAGAACAGGAACACTGTTCTCACTTCTGACAATACTTTGACAAATCTCAAACAATGGCTTCTTTTTTTGGAGAAACTGGTGTACGTTTCTCACAAAAGTATTTCAAGAAATTCATACATTTTCCAAGGAACATGATTATCGTTTCAAGTAATGGGTCTACAGAGAACAGGAACACTGTTTTCACTTCTAACACTACTTTGACATATAGCAAACAACGGCTTCGCTTTTCAGAGAAACACATGTGCGTTTCTCACAAAAGCATTTCTTGAAATTCATACACTTTCAAAAGAACATGATTATCTTTCGAAGTAAAGGTTCTCAGAGAACAGGAACACTGTTCTCACTTCTGACAATACTTTGACAAATCTCAAACAACGGGTTTCCCTTTCGGAGAAACGTGTTCATTTCTCACAAAAGCATTTCATGAAATTCATACATTTTCCAAGTTCGTTTATCGTTGGAAGTAATGGGTCTACAGAGAACAGGAACACTGTTTTCACTGCTAACACTACTTTGACATATAGCAAACAACGGCTTCGCTTTTCAGAGAAACACATGTGCGTTTCTCACAAAAGCAGTTTATGAAATTCATACACTTTCAAAAGAACATGATTACCTTTCGAAGTAAAGGTTCTACAGAGAACAGGAACACTGTTCTCACTTCCAGCAATACTTTGATATATAGCAAAAAACGTCTTCTCTTTTCAGAGAAACACATGGGCTTTTATCACTGAAGCATTTCTTTAATTTCATACACTTTCCAAAGAACATGATTATCTTTCGAAATAAAGATTATCCAGAGAACAGGAACACTGTTCTCACTTCTGACAATACTTTGACAAATCTAAAACAACGGCTTCTTTTCTTGTAGAAACTTGTGTACGTTTCTCACAAAAGTATTTCAAGAAATTCATACATTTTCCAAGGAACATGATTATATTTCGAAGTAAAGGTTCTACAGAGGGCAGTCACACTGTTCTTACACTACTTTGACAAATCTCAAACAACGGCTTCACTTTTCAGAGAAACACATGTGCGTTTCTCACAGAAGCATTACTTGAAATTCATACACTTTCCAAAGAACGTGATTATCTTTCGAAATAAAGATTCTCCAGAGAACAGGAACACTGTTCTCACTTCTGACAATACTTTGACAAATCTCAAACAACGGCTTTCCCTTTCGGAGAAACTCATGTACATATCTCACAAAATCATTTCATGAAATTCATGCATTTTCCAAGGAACATGATTATCGTTGGAAGTAATGGGTCTACAGAGATCAGGAACACTGTTTTCACTTCTAACACTACTTTGACATATAGCAAACAACGGCTTCGCTTTTCAGAGAAACACATGTGCGTTTCTCACAAAAGCATTTCTTGAAATTCATACACTTTCAAAAGAACATGATTATCTTTCGAAGTAAAGGTTCTACACAGAACAGGAACACTGTTCTCACTTCTGACAATATTTTGACAAATCTCAAACAACGGCTTTCCCTTTCGGAGAAACATGTACATTTCTCACAAAAGCATTTCATGAAATTCATACATTTTCCAAGTTCGATTATCGTTGGAAGTAATGGGTCTACAGAGAACAGGAACACTGTTTTCACTGCTAACACTACTTTGACATATAGCAAACAACGGTGTGGCTTTTCAGAGAAACATATGTGCGTTTCTCACAAAAGCAGTTTATGAAATTCATACACTTTCAAAAGAACATGATTATCTTTCGAAGTAAAGGTTCTACAGAGAACAGGAACACTGTTCTCACTTCCAGCAATACTTTGATATATAGCAAAAAACGTCTTCTCTTTTCAGAGAAACACATGGGCGTTTCTCACTGAAGCATTTCTTTAATTTCATACACTTTCCAAAGAACATGATTATCTTTCGAAATAAAGATTATCCAGAGAACAGGAACACTGTTCTCACTTCTGACAATACTTTGACAAATCTAAAACAACGGCTTCTTTTCTTGTAGAAACTGTTGTACGTTTCTCACAAAAGTATTTCAAGAAATTCATACATTTTCCAAGGAACATGATTATCGTTGGACGTAAAGGGTCTGCAGAGAACAGGAACACTGTTCACACTTCTTACACTTCTTTGATATATCGCAAACAACGGCTTGGCTTTTCAGAGAGACACATGTGCGTTTCTCAGAAAAGCATTTCTTGAAATTCATACACTTTCAAAAGAACATGATTATCTTTCGAAGTAAAGGTTCTCAGAGAACAGGAACACTGTTCTCACTTCTGACAATACTTTGACAAATCTCAAACAACGGCTTTCCCTTTCGGAGAAACTCATGTACATAGCTCACAAAAGCATTTCATGAAATTCATACATTTTCCAAGGAACATGATTATCGTTGGAAGTAATGGGTCTACAGAGAACAGGAACACTGTTTTCACTTCTAACACTACTTTGACATATAGCAAACAACGGCTTCGCTTTTCAGAGAAACACATGTGCGTTTCTCACAAAAGTGGTTCATGAAATTCATACACTTTCAAAAGAGCATGATTATCTTTCGAAGTAAAGGTTCTACAGAGAACAGGAACACTGTTCTCACTTCTGACAATATTTTGACAAATCTCAAACAACGGCTTTCCCTTTCGGAGAAACATGTACATTTCTCACAAAAGCATTTCATGAAATTCATACATTTTCCAAGTTCGATTATCGTTGGAAGTAATGGGTCTACAGAGAACAGGAACACTGTTTTCACTGCTAACACTACTTTGACATATAGCAAACAACGGCGTGGCTTTTCAGAGAAACACATGTGCGTTTCTCACAAAAGCAGTTTATGAAATTCATACACTTTCAAAAGAACATGATTATCTTTCGAAGTAAAGGTTCTACAGAGAACAGGAACACTGTTCTCACTTCCAGCAATACTTTGATATATAGCAAAAAACGTCTTCTCTTTTCAGAGAAACACATGGGCGTTTCTCACAGAAGCATTTCTTTAATTTCATACACTTTCCAAAGAACATGATTATCTTTCGAAATAAAGATTCTCCAGAGAACAAGAACACTGTTCTCACTTCTGACAATACTTTGACAAATCTCAAACAATGGCTTCTTTTTTTGGAGAAACTGGTGTACGTTTCTCACAAAAGTATTTCAAGAAATTCATACATTTTCCAAGGAACATGATTATCGTTTCAAGTAATGGGTCTACAGAGAACAGGAACACTGTTTTCACTTCTAACACTACTTTGACATATAGCAAACAACGGCTTGGCTTTTCAGAGAAACACATGTGCGTTTCTCACAAAAGCATTTCTTGAAATTCATACACTTTCAAAAGAACATGATTATCTTTCGAAGTAAAGGTTCTCAGAGAACAGGAACACTGTTCTCACTTCTGACAATACTTTGACAAATCTCAAACAACGGGTTTCCCTTTCGGAGAAACGTTTTCATTTCTCACAAAAACATTTCATGAAATTCATACATTTTCCAAGTTCGTTTATCGTTGGAAGTAATGGGTCTACCGAGAACAGGAACACTGTTTTCACTGCTAACATTACTTTGACATATAGCAAACAACGGCTTGGCTTCTCAGAGAAACACATGTGCGTTTCTCACAAAAGCAGTTTATGAAATTCATACACTTTCAAAAGAACATGATTACCTTTCGAAGTAAAGGTTCTACAGAGAACAGGAACACTGTTCTCACTTCCAGCAATACTTTGATATATAGCAAAAAACGTCTTCTCTTTTCAGAGAAACACATGGGCGTTTCTCACTGAAGCATTTCTTTAATTTCATACACTTTCCAAAGAACATGATTATCTTTCGAAATAAAGATTATCCAGAGAACAGGAACACTGTTCTCACTTCTGACAATACTTTGACAAATCTAAAACAACGGCTTCTTTTCTTGTAGAAACTTGTGTACGTTTCTCACAAAAGTATTTCAAGAAATTCATACATTTTCCAAGGAACATGATTATATTTCGAAGTAAAGGTTCTACAGAGGGCAGTCACACTGTTCTTACACTACTTTGACAAATCTCAAACAACGGCTTCACTTTTCAGAGAAACACATGTGCGTTTCTCACAGAAGCATTACTTGAAATTCATACACTTTCCAAAGAACGTGATTATCTTTCGAAATAAAGATTCTCCAGAGAACAGGAACACTGTTCTCACTTCTGACAATACTTTGACAAATCTCAAACAACGGCTTTCCCTTTCGGAGAAACTCATGTACATAGCTCACAAAAGCATTTCATGAAATTCATACATTTTCCAAGGAACATGATTATCGTTGGAAGTAATGGGTCTACAGAGAACAGGAACACTGTTTTCACTTCTAACACTACTTTGACATATAGCAAACAACGGCTTCGCTTTTCAGAGAAACACATGTGCGTTTCTCACAAAAGTGGTTCATGAAATTCATACACTTTCAAAAGAGCATGATTATCTTTCGAAGTAAAGGTTCTACAGAGAACAGGAACACTGTTCTCACTTCTGACAATATTTTGACAAATCTCAAACAACGGCTTTCCCTTTTGGAGAAACATGTACATTTCTCACAAAAGCATTTCATGAAATTCATACATTTTCCAAGTTCGATTATCGTTGGAAGTAATGGGTCTACAGAGAACAGGAACACTGTTTTCACTGCTAACACTACTTTGACATATAGCAAACAACGGCGTGGCTTTTCAGAGAAACACATGTGCGTTTCTCACAAAAGCAGTTTATGAAATTCATACACTTTCAAAAGAACATGATTATCTTTCGAAGTAAAGGTTCTACAGAGAACAGGAACACTGTTCTCACTTCCAGCAATACTTTGATATATAGCAAAAAACGTCTTCTCTTTTCAGAGAAACACATGGGCGTTTCTCACAGAAGCATTTCTTTAATTTCATACACTTTCCAAAGAACATGATTATCTTTCGAAATAAAGATTCTCCAGAGAACAGGAACACTGTTCTCACTTCTGACAATACTTTGACAAATCTCAAACAATGGCTTCTTTTTTTGGAGAAACTGGTGTACGTTTCTCACAAAAGTATTTCAAGAAATTCATACATTTTCCAAGGAACATGATTATCGTTTCAAGTAATGGGTCTACAGAGAACAGGAACACTGTTTTCACTTCTAACACTACTTTGACATATAGCAAACAACGGCTTCGCTTTTCAGAGAAACACATGTGCGTTTCTCACAAAAGCATTTCTTGAAATTCATACACTTTCAAAAGAACATGATTATCTTTCGAAGTAAAGGTTCTCAGAGAACAGGAACACTGTTCTCACTTCTGACAATACTTTGACAAATCTCAAACAACGGGTTTCCCTTTCGGAGAAACGTGTTCATTTCTCACAAAAGCATTTCATGAAATTCATACATTTTCCAAGTTCGTTTATCGTTGGAAGTAATGGGTCTACCGAGAACAGGAACACTGTTTTCACTGCTAACACTACTTTGACATATAGCAAACAACGGCTTGGCTTTTCAGAGAAACACATGTGCGTTTCTCACAAAAGCAGTTTATGAAATTCATACACTTTCAAAAGAACATGATTACCTTTCGAAGTAAAGGTTCTACAGAGAACAGGAACACTGTTCTCACTTCCAGCAATACTTTGATATATAGCAAAAAACGTCTTCTCTTTTCAGAGAAACACATGGGCGTTTCTCACAGAAGCATTTCTTTAATTTCATACACTTTCCAAAGAACATGATTATCTTTCGAAATAAAGATTCTCCAGAGAACAGGAACACTGTTCTCACTTCTGACAATACTTTGACAAATCTCAAACAATGGCTTCTTTTTTTGGAGAGACTGGTGTACGTTTCTCACAAAAGTATTTCAAGAAATTCATACATTTTCCAAGGAACATGATTATCGTTTCAAGTAATGGGTCTACAGAGAACAGGAACACTGTTTTCACTTCTAACAGTACTTGACATATAGCAAACAACGGCTTCGCTTTTCAGAGAAACACATGTGCGTTTCTCACAAAAGCATTTCTTGAAATTCATACACTTTCAAAAGAACATGATTATCTTTCGAAGTAAAGGTTCTCAGAGAACAGGAACACTGTTCTCACTTCTGACAATACTTTGACAAATCTCAAACAACGGGTTTCCCTTTCGGAGAAACGTGTTCATTTCTCACAAAAGCATTTCATGAAATTCATACATTTTCCAAGTTCGTTTATCGTTGGAAGTAATGGGTCTACAGAGAACAGGAACACTGTTTTCACTGCTAACACTACTTGGACATATAGCAAACAACGGCTTGGCTTTTCAGAGAAACACATGTGCGTTTCTCACAAAAGCAGTTTATGAAATTCATACACTTTCAAAAGAACATGATTACCTTTCGAAGTAAAGGTTCTACAGAGAACAGGAACACTGTTCTCACTTCCAGCAATACTTTGATATATAGCAAAAAACGTCTTCTCTTTTCAGAGAAACACATGGGCGTTTCTCACAGAAGCATTTCTTTAATTTCATACACTTTCCAAAGAACATGATTATCTTTCGAAATAAAGATTCTCCAGAGAACAGGAACACTGTTCTCACTTCTGACAATACTTTGACAAATCTCAAACAATGGCTTCTTTTTTTGGAGAGACTGGTGTACGTTTCTACAAAAGTATTTCAAGAAATTCATACATTTTCCAAGGAACATGATTATCGTTTCAAGTAATGGGTCTACAGAGAACAGGAACACTGTTTTCACTTCTAACACTACTTGACATATAGCAAACAACGGCTTCGCTTTTCAGAGAAACACATGTGCGTTTCTCAGAAAAGCATTTCTTGAAATTCATACACTTTCAAAAGAACATGATTATCTTTCGAAGTAAAGGTTCTCAGAGAACAGGAACACTGTTCTCACTTCTGACAATACTTTGACAAATCTCAAACAACGGCTTTCCCTTTCGGAGAAACTCATGTACATAGCTCACAAAAGCATTTCATGAAATTCATACATTTTCCAAGGAACATGATTATCGTTGGAAGTAATGGGTCTACAGAGAACAGGAACACTGTTTTCACTTCTAACACTACTTTGACATATAGCAAACAACGGCTTCGCTTTTCAGAGAAACACATGTGCGTTTCTCACAAAAGTGGTTCATGAAATTCATACACTTTCAAAAGAGCATGATTATCTTTCGAAGTAAAGGTTCTACAGAGAACAGGAACACTGTTCTCACTTCTGACAATATTTTGACAAATCTCATACAACGGCTTTCCCTTTCGGAGAAACATGTACATTTCTCACAAAAGCATTTCATGAAATTCATACATTTTCCAAGTTCGATTATCGTTGGAAGTAATGGGTCTACAGAGAACAGGAACACTGTTTTCACTGCTAACACTACTTTGACATATAGCAAACAACGGCGTGGCTTTTCAGAGAAACACATGTGCGTTTCTCACAAAAGCAGTTTATGAAATTCATACACTTTCAAAAGAACATGATTATCTTTCGAAGTAAAGGTTCTACAGAGAACAGGAACACTGTTCTCACTTCCAGCAATACTTTGATATATAGCAAAAAACGTCTTCTCTTTTCAGAGAAACACATGGGCGTTTCTCACAGAAGCATTTCTTTAATTTCATACACTTTCCAAAGAACATGATTATCTTTCGAAATAAAGATTCTCCAGAGAACAGGAACACTGTTCTCACTTCTGACAATACTTTGACAAATCTCAAACAATGGCTTCTTTTTTTGGAGAAACTGGTGTACGTTTCTCACAAAAGTATTTCAAGAAATTCATACATTTTCCAAGGAACATGATTATCGTTTCAAGTAATGGGTCTACAGAGAACAGGAACACTGTTTTCACTTCTAACACTACTTTGACATATAGCAAACAACGGCTTCGCTTTTCAGAGAAACACATGTGCGTTTCTCAGAAAAGCATTTCTTGAAATTCATACACTTTCAAAAGAACATGATTATCTTTCGAAGTAAAGGTTCTCAGAGAACAGGAACACTGTTCTCACTTCTGACAATACTTTGACAAATCTCAAACAACGGCTTTCCCTTTCGGAGAAACTCATGTACATAGCTCACAAAAGCATTTCATGAAATTCATACATTTTCCAAGGAACATGATTATCGTTGGAAGTAATGGGTCTACAGAGAACAGGAACACTGTTTTCACTTCTAACACTACTTTGACATATAGCAAACAACGGCTTCGCTTTTCAGAGAAACACATGTGCGTTTCTCACAAAAGTGGTTCATGAAATTCATACACTTTCAAAAGAGCATGATTATCTTTCGAAGTAAAGGTTCTACAGAGAACAGGAACACTGTTCTCACTTCTGACAATATTTTGACAAATCTCATACAACGGCTTTCCCTTTCGGAGAAACATGTACATTTCTCACAAAAGCATTTCATGAAATTCATACATTTTCCAAGTTCGATTATCGTTGGAAGTAATGGGTCTACACAGAACAGGAACACTGTTTTCACTTCTAACACTACTTTGACATATAGCAAACAACGGCGTGGCTTTTCAGAGAAACACATGTGCGTTTCTCACAAAAGCAGTTTATGAAATTCATACACTTTCAAAAGAACATGATTATCTTTCGAAGTAAAGGTTCTACAGAGAACAGGAACACTGTTCTCACTTCCAGCAATACTTTGATATATAGCAAAAAACGTCTTCTCTTTTCAGAGAAACACATGGGCGTTTCTCACAGAAGCATTTCTTTAATTTCATACACTTTCCAAAGAACATGATTATCTTTCGAAATAAAGATTCTCCAGAGAACAGGAACACTGTTCTCACTTCTGACAATACTTTGACAAATCTCAAACAATGGCTTCTTTTTTTGGAGGAACTGGTGTACGTTTCTCACAAAAGTATTTCAAGAAATTCATACATTTTCCAAGGAACATGATTATCGTTTCAAGTAATGGGTCTACAGAGAACAGGAACACTGTTTTCACTTCTAACACTACTTTGACATATAGCAAACAACGGCTTCGCTTTTCAGAGAAACACATGTGCGTTTCTCACAAAAGTGGTTCATGAAATTCATACACTTTCAAAAGAGCATGATTATCTTTCGAAGTAAAGGTTCTACAGAGAACAGGAACACTGTTCTCACTTCTGACAATATTTTGACAAATCTCAAACAACGGCTTTCCCTTTCGGAGAAACATGTACATTTCTCACAAAAGCATTTCATGAAATTCATACATTTTCCAAGTTCGATTATCGTTGGAAGTAATGGGTCTACAGAGAACAGGAACACTGTTTTCACTGCTAACACTACTTTGACATATAGCAAACAACGGCGTGGCTTTTCAGAGAAACACATGTGCGTTTCTCACAAAAGCAGTTTATGAAATTCATACACTTTCAAAAGAACATGATTATCTTTCGAAGTAAAGGTTCTACAGAGAACAGGAACACTGTTCTCACTTCCAGCAATACTTTGATATATAGCAAAAAACGTCTTCTCTTTTCAGAGAAACACATGGGCGTTTCTCACAGAAGCATTTCTTTAATTTCATACACTTTCCAAAGAACATGATTATCTTTCGAAATAAAGATTCTCCAGAGAACAGGAACACTGTTCTCACTTCTGACAATACTTTGACAAATCTCAAACAATGGCTTCATTTTTTGGAGGAACTGGTGTACGTTTCTCACAAAAGTATTTCAAGAAATTCATACATTTTCCAAGGAACATGATTATCGTTTCAAGTAATGGGTCTACAGAGAACAGGAACACTGTTTTCACTTCTAACACTACTTTGACATATAGCAAACAACGGCTTCGCTTTTCAGAGAAACACATGTGCGTTTCTCACAAAAGTGGTTCATGAAATTCATACACTTTCAAAAGAGCATGATTATCTTTCGAAGTAAAGGTTCTACAGAGAACAGGAACACTGTTCTCACTTCTGACAATATTTTGACAAATCTCAAACAACGGCTTTCCCTTTCGGAGAAACATGTACATTTCTCACAAAAGCATTTCATGAAATTCATACATTTTCCAAGTTCGATTATCGTTGGAAGTAATGGGTCTACAGAGAACAGGAACACTGTTTTCACTGCTAACACTACTTTGACATATAGCAAACAACGGCGTGGCTTTTCAGAGAAACACATGTGCGTTTCTCACAAAAGCAGTTTATGAAATTCATACACTTTCAAAAGAACATGATTAACTTTCGAAGTAAAGGTTCTACAGAGAACAGGAACACTGTTCTCACTTCCAGCAATACTTTGATATATAGCAAAAAACGTCTTCTCTTTTCAGAGAAACACATGGGCGTTTCTCACAGAAGCATTTCTTTAATTTCATACACTTTCCAAAGAACATGCTTATCTTTCGAAATAAAGATTCTCCAGAGAACAGGAACACTGTTCTCACTTCTGACAATACTTTGACAAATCTCAAACAATGGCTTCTTTTTTTGGAGAAACTGGTGTACGTTTCTCACAAAAGTATTTCAAGAAATTCATACATTTTCCAAGGAACATGATTATCGTTTCAAGTAATGGGTCTACAGAGAACAGGAACACTGTTTTCACTTCTAACACTACTTTGACATATAGCAAACAACGGCTTCGCTTTTCAGAGAAACACATGTGCGTTTCTCAGAAAAGCATTTCTTGAAATTCATACACTTTCAAAAGAACATGATTATCTTTCGAAGTAAAGGTTCTCAGAGAACACGAACACTGTTCTCACTTCTGACAATACTTTGACAAATCTCAAACAACGGGTTTCCCTTTCGGAG
Source organism: Microtus oregoni (assembly GCF_018167655.1). Classification (NCBI taxonomy): domain Eukaryota; kingdom Metazoa; phylum Chordata; class Mammalia; order Rodentia; family Cricetidae; genus Microtus; species Microtus oregoni. The sequence goes on from NW_024544755.1 coordinate 1,125,690, forward strand.
AAACGTGTTCATTTCTCACAAAAGCATTTCATGAAATTCAAACATTTTCCAAGTTCGTTTATCGTTGGAATTAATGGGTCTACAGAGAACAGGAACACTGTTTTCACTGCTAACACTACTTTGACATATAGCAAACAACGGCTTCGCTTTTCAGAGAAACACATGTGCGTTTCTCACAAAAGCAGTTTATGAAATTCATACACTTTCAAAAGAACATGATTACCTTTCGAAGTAAAGGTTCTACAGAGAACAGGAACACTGTTCTCACTTCCAGCAATACTTTGATATATAGCAAAAAACGTCTTCTCTTTTGAGAGAAACACATGGGCGTTTCTCACAGAAGCATTTCTTTAATTTCATACACTTTCCAAAGAACATGATTATCTTTCGAAATAAAGATTCTCCAGAGAACAGGAACACTGTTCTCACTTCTGACAATACTTTGACAAATCTCAAACAATGGCTTCTTTTTTTGGAGGAACTGGTGTACGTTTCTCACAAAAGTATTTCAAGAAATTCATACATTTTCCAAGGAACATGATTATCGTTTCAAGTAATGGGTCTACAGAGAACAGGAACACTGTTTTCACTTCTAACACTACTTTGACATATAGCAAACAACGGCTTCGCTTTTCAGAGAAACACATGTGCGTTTCTCACAAAAGTGGTTCATGAAATTCATACACTTTCAAAAGAGCATGATTATCTTTCGAAGTAAAGGTTCTACAGAGAACAGGAACACTGTTCTCACTTCTGACAATATTTTGACAAATCTCAAACAACGGCTTTCCCTTTCGGAGAAACATGTACATTTCTCACAAAAGCATTTCATGAAATTCATACATTTTCCAAGTTCGATTATCGTTGGAAGTAATGGGTCTACAGAGAACAGGAACACTGTTTTCACTGCTAACACTACTTTGACATATAGCAAACAACGGCGTGGCTTTTCAGAGAAACACATGTGCGTTTCTCACAAAAGCAGTTTATGAAATTCATACACTTTCCAAAGAACATGATTATCTTTCGAAATAAAGATTCTCCAGAGAACAGGAACACTGTTCTCACTTCTGACAATACTTTGACAAATCTCAAACAATGGCTTCTTTTTTTGGAGAAACTGGTGTACGTTTCTCACAAAAGTATTTCAAGAAATTCATACATTTTCCAAGGAACATGATTATCGTTTCAAGTAATGGGTCTACAGAGAACAGGAACACTGTTTTCACTTCTAACACTACTTTGACATATAGCAAACAACGGCTTCGCTTTTCAGAGAAACACATGTGCGTTTCTCAGAAAAGCATTTCTTGAAATTCATACACTTTCAAAAGAACATGATTATCTTTCGAAGTAAAGGTTCTCAGAGAACACGAACACTGTTCTCACTTCTGACAATACTTTGACAAATCTCAAACAACGGGTTTCCCTTTCGGAGAAACGTGTTCATTTCTCACAAAAGCATTTCATGAAATTCATACATTTTCCAAGTTCGTTTATCGTTGGAATTAATGGGTCTACAGAGAACAGGAACACTGTTTTCACTGCTAACACTACTTTGACATATAGCAAACAACGGCTTCGCATTTCAGAGAAACACATGTGCGTTTCTCACAAAAGCAGTTTATGAAATTCATACACTTTCAAAAGAACATGATTACCTTTCGAAGTAAAGGTTCTACAGAGAACAGGAACACTGTTCTCACTTCCAGCAATACTTTGATATATAGCAAAAAACGTCTTCTCTTTTGAGAGAAACACATGGGCGTTTCTCACAGAAGCATTTCTTTAATTTCATACACTTTCCAAAGAACATGATTATCTTTCGAAATAAAGATTCTCCAGAGAACAGGAACACTGTTCTCACTTCTGACAATACTTTGACAAATCTCAAACAATGGCTTCTTTTTTTGGAGAAACTGGTGTACGTTTCTCACAAAAGTATTTCAAGAAATTCATACATTTTCCAAGGAACATGATTATCGTTTCAAGTAATGGGTCTACAGAGAACAGGAACACTGTTTTCACTTCTAACACTACTTTGACATATAGCAAACAACGGCTTCGCTTTTCAGAGAAACACATGTGCGTTTCTCACAAAAGCATTTCTTGAAATTCATACACTTTCAAAAGAACATGATTATCTTTCGAAGTAAAGGTTCTCAGAGAACAGGAACACTGTTCTCACTTCTGACAATACTTTGACAAATCTCAAACAACGGGTTTCCCTTTCGGAGAAACGTGTTCATTTCTCACAAAAGCATTTCATGAAATTCATACATTTTCCAAGTTCGTTTATCGTTGGAAGTAATGGGTCTACAGAGAACAGGAACACTGTTTTCACTGCTAACACTACTTGGACATATAGCAAACAACGGCTTGGCTTTTCAGAGAAACACATGTGCGTTTCTCACAAAAGCAGTTTATGAAATTCATACACTTTCAAAAGAACATGATTACCTTTCAAAGTAAAGGTTCTACAGAGAACAGGAACACTGTTCTCACTTCCAGCAATACTTTGATATATAGCAAAAAACGTCTTCTCTTTTCAGAGAAACACATGGGCGTTTCTCACTGAAGCATTTCTTTAATTTCATACACTTTCCAAAGAACATGATTATCTTTCGAAATAAAGATTCTCCAGAGAACAGGAACACTGTTCTCACTTCTGACAATACTTTGACAAATCTCAAACAATGGCTTCTTTTTTTGGAGAAACTGGTGTACGTTTCTCACAAAAGTATTTCAAGAAATTCATACATTTTCCAAGGAACATGATTATCGTTTCAAGTAATGGGTCTACAGAGAACAGGAACACTGTTTTCACTTCTAACACTACTTTGACATATAGCAAACAACGGCTTCGCTTTTCAGAGAAACACATGTGCGTTTCTCAGAAAAGCATTTCTTGAAATTCATACACTTTCAAAAGAACATGATTATCTTTCGAAGTAAAGGTTCTCAGAGAACAGGAACACTGTTCTCACTTCTGACAATACTTTGACAAATCTCAAACAACGGCTTTCCCTTTCGGAGAAACTCATGTACATAGCTCACAAAAGCATTTCATGAAATTCATACATTTTCCAAGGAACATGATTATCGTTGGAAGTAATGGGTCTACAGAGAACAGGAACACTGTTTTCACTTCTAACACTACTTTGACATATAGCAAACAACGGCTTCGCTTTTCAGAGAAACACATGTGCGTTTCTCACAAAAGTGGTTCATGAAATTCATACACTTTCAAAAGAGCATGATTATCTTTCGAAGTAAAGGTTCTACAGAGAACAGGAACACTGTTCTCACTTCTGACAATATTTTGACAAATCTCATACAACGGCTTTCCCTTTCGGAGAAACATGTACATTTCTCACAAAAGCATTTCATGAAATTCATACATTTTCCAAGTTCGATTATCGTTGGAAGTAATGGGTCTACAGAGAACAGGAACACTGTTTTCACTGCTAACACTACTTTGACATATAGCAAACAACGGCGTGGCTTTTCAGAGAAACACATGTGCGTTTCTCACAAAAGCAGTTTATGAAATTCATACACTTTCAAAAGAACATGATTATCTTTCGAAGTAAAGGTTCTACAGAGAACAGGAACACTGTTCTCACTTCCAGCAATACTTTGATATATAGCAAAAAACGTCTTCTCTTTTCAGAGAAACACATGGGCGTTTCTCACAGAAGCATTTCTTTAATTTCATACACTTTCCAAAGAACATGATTATCTTTCGAAATAAAGATTATCCAGAGAACAGGAACACTGTTCTCACTTCTGACAATACTTTGACAAATCTCAAACAATGGCTTCTTTTTTTGGAGAAACTGGTGTACGTTTCTCACAAAAGTATTTCAAGAAATTCATACATTTTCCAAGGAACATGATTATCGTTTCAAGTAATGGGTCTACAGAGAACAGGAACACTGTTTTCACTTCTAACACTACTTTGACATATAGCAAACAACGGCTTCGCTTTTCAGAGAAACACATGTGCGTTTCTCAGAAAAGCATTTCTTGAAATTCATACACTTTCAAAAGAACATGATTATCTTTCGAAGTAAAGGTTCTCAGAGAACAGGAACACTGTTCTCACTTCTGACAATACTTTTACAAATCTCAAACAACGGCTTTCCCTTTCGGAGAAACTCATGTACATAGCTCACAAAAGCATTTCATGAAATTCATACATTTTCCAAGGAACATGATTATCGTTGGAAGTAATGGGTCTACAGAGAACAGGAACACTGTTTTCACTTCTAACACTACTTTGACATATAGCAAACAACGGCTTCGCTTTTCAGAGAAACACATGTGCGTTTCTCACAAAAGTGGTTCATGAAATTCATACACTTTCAAAAGAGCATGATTATCTTTCGAAGTAAAGGTTCTACAGAGAACAGGAACACTGTTCTCACTTCTGACAATATTTTGACAAATCTCAAACAACGGCTTTCCCTTTCGGAGAAACATGTACATTTCTCACAAAAGCATTTCATGAAATTCATACATTTTCCAAGTTCGATTATCGTTGGAAGTAATGGGTCTACAGAGAACAGGAACACTGTTTTCATTGCTAACACTACTTGGACATATAGCAAACAACGGCGTGGCTTTTCATAGAAACACATGTGCGTTTCTCACAAAAGCAGTTTATGAAATTCATACACTTTCAAAAGAACATGATTATCTTTCGAAGTAAAGGTTCTACAGAGAACAGGAACACTGTTCTCACTTCCAGCAATACTTTGATATATAGCAAAAAACGTCTTCTCTTTTCAGAGAAACACATGGGCGTTTCTCACAGAAGCATTTCTTTAATTTCATACACTTTCCAAAGAACATGATTATCTTTCGAAATAAAGATTCTCCAGAGAACAGGAACACTGTTCTCACTTCTGACAATACTTTGACAAATCTCAAACAATGGCTTCTTTTTTTGGAGAAACTGGTGTACGTTTCTCACAAAAGTATTTCAAGAAATTCATACATTTTCCAAGGAACATGATTATCATTTCAAGTAATGGGTCTACAGAGAACAGGAACACTGTTTTCACTTCTAACACTACTTTGACATATAGCAAACAACGGCTTCGCTTTTCAGAGAAACACATGTGCGTTTCTCACAAAAGCATTTCTTGAAATTCATACACTTTCAAAAGAACATGATTATCTTTCGAAGTAAAGGTTCTCAGAGAACAGGAACACTGTTCTCACTTCTGACAATACTTTGACAAATCTCAAACAACGGGTTTCCCTTTCGGAGAAACGTGTTCATTTCTCACAAAAGCATTTCATGAAATTCATACATTTTCCAAGTTCGTTTATCGTTGGAAGTAATGGGTCTACAGAGAACAGGAACACTGTTTTCACTGCTAACACTACTTTGACATATAGCAAACAACGGCTTGGCTTTTCAGAGAAACACATGTGCGTTTCTCACAAAAGCAGTTTATGAAATTCATACACTTTCAAAAGAACATGATTACCTTTCGAAGTAAAGGTTCTACAGAGAACAGGAACACTGTTCTCACTTCCAGCAATACTTTGATATATAGCAAAAAACGTCTTCTCTTTTCAGAGAAACACATGGGCGTTTCTCACTGAAGCATTTCTTTAATTTCATACACTTTCAAAGAACATGATTATCTTTCGAAATAAAGATTATCCAGAGAACAGGAACACTGTTCTCACTTCTGACAATACTTTGACAAATCTAAAACAACGGCTTCTTTTCTTGTAGAAACTTGTGTACGTTTCTCACAAAAGTATTTCAAGAAATTCATACATTTTCCAAGGAACATGATTATATTTCGAAGTAAAGGTTCTACAGAGGGCAGTCACACTGTTCTTACACTACTTTGACAAATCTCAAACAACGGCTTCACTTTTCAGAGAAACACATGTGCGTTTCTCACAGAAGCATTACTTGAAATTCATACACTTTCAAAAGAACGTGATTATCTTTCGAAATAAAGATTCTCCAGAGAACAGGAACACTGTTCTCACTTCTGACAATACTTTGACAAATCTCAAACAACGGCTTTCCCTTTCGGAGAAACATGTACATTTCTCACAAAAGCATTTCATGAAATTCATACATTTTCCAAGTTCGATTATCGTTGGAAGTAATGGGTCTACAGAGAACAGGAACACTGTTTTCACTGCTAACACTACTTTGACATATAGCAAACAACGGCGTGGCTTTTCAGAGAAACACATGTGTGTTTCTCACAAAAGCAGTTTATGAAATTCATACACTTTCAAAAGAACATGATTATCTTTCGAAGTAAAGGTTCTACAGAGAACAGGAACACTGTTCTCACTTCCAGCAATACTTTGATATATAGCAAAAAACGTCTTCTCTTTTCAGAGAAACACATGGGCGTTTCTCACAGAAGCATTACTTTAATTTCATACACTTTCCAAAGAACACGATTATCTTTCGAAATAAAGATTCTCCAGAGAACAGGAACACTGTTCTCACTTCTGACAATACTTTGACAAATCTCAAACAATGGCTTCTTTTTTTGGAGAAACTGGTGTACGTTTCTCACAAAAGTATTTCAAGAAATTCATACATTTTCCAAGGAACATGATTATCGTTTCAAATAATGGGTCTACAGAGAACAGGAACACTGTTTTCACTTCTAACACTACTTTGACATATAGCAAACAACGGCTTCGCTTTTCAGAGAAACACATGTGCGTTTCTCACAAATGCATTTCTTGAAATTCATACACTTTCAAAAGAACATGATTATCTTTCGAAGTAAAGGTTCTCAGAGAACAGGAACACTGTTCTCACTTCTGACAATACTTTGACAAATCTCAAACAACGGGTTTCCCTTTCGGAGAAACGTGTTCATTTCTCACAAAAGCATTTCATGAAATTCATACATTTTCCAAGTTCGTTTATCGTTGGAAGTAATGGGTCTACAGAGAACAGGAACACTGTTTTCACTGCTAACACTACTTTGACATATAGCAAACAACGGCTTGGCTTTTCAGAGAAACACATGTGCGTTTCTCACAAAAGCAGTTTATGAAATTCATACACTTTCAAAAGAACATGATTACCTTTCGAAGTAAAGGTTCTACAGAGAACAGGAACACTGTTCTCACTTCCAGCAATACTTTGATATATAGCAAAAAACGTCTTCTCTTTTCAGAGAAACACATGGGCGTTTCTCACTGAAGCATTTCTTTAATTTCATACACTTTCCAAAGAACACGATTATCTTTCGAAATAAAGATTCTCCAGAGAACAGGAACACTGTTCTCACTTCTGACAATACTTTGACAAATCTCAAACAATGGCTTCTTTTTTTGGAGAAACTGGTGTACGTTTCTCACAAAAGTATTTCAAGAAATTCATACATTTTCCAAGGAACATGATTATCGTTTCAAGTAATGGGTCTACAGAGAACAGGAACACTGTTTTCACTTCTAACACTACTTTGACATATAGCAAACAACGGCTTCGCTTTTCAGAGAAACACATGTGCGTTTCTCAGAAAAGCATTTCTTGAAATTCATACACTTTCAAAAGAACATGATTATCTTTCGAAGTAAAGGTTCTCAGAGAACAGGAACACTGTTCTCACTTCTGACAATACTTTGACAAATCTCAAACAACGGCTTTCCCTTTCGGAGAAACTCATGTACATAGCTCACAAAAGCATTTCATGAAATTCATACATTTTCCAAGGAACATGATTATCGTTGGAAGTAATGGGTCTACAGAGAACAGGAACACTGTTTTCACTTCTAACACTACTTTGACATATAGCAAACAACGGCTTCGCTTTTCAGAGAAACACATGTGCGTTTCTCACAAAAGTGGTTCATGAAATTCATACACTTTCAAAAGAGCATGATTATCTTTCGAAGTAAAGGTTCTACAGAGAACAGGAACACTGTTCTCACTTCTGACAATATTTTGACAAATCTCAAACAACGGCTTTCCCTTTCGGAGAAACATGTACATTTCTCACAAAAGCATTTCATGAAATTCATACATTTTCCAAGTTCGATTATCGTTGGAAGTAATGGGTCTACAGAGAACAGGAACACTGTTTTCATTGCTAACACTACTTGGACATATAGCAAACAACGGCGTGGCTTTTCATAGAAACACATGTGCGTTTCTCACAAAAGCAGTTTATGAAATTCATACACTTTCAAAAGAACATGATTATCTTTCGAAGTAAAGGTTCTACAGAGAACAGGAACACTGTTCTCACTTCCAGCAATACTTTGATATATAGCAAAAAACGTCTTCTCTTTTCAGAGAAACACATGGGCGTTTCTCACAGAAGCATTTCTTTAATTTCATACACTTTCCAAAGAACATGATTATCTTTCGAAATAAAGATTCTCCAGAGAACAGGAACACTGTTCTCACTTCTGACAATACTTTGACAAATCTCAAACAATGGCTTCTTTTTTTGGAGAAACTGGTGTACGTTTCTCACAAAAGTATTTCAAGAAATTCATACATTTTCCAAGGAACATGATTATCGTTTCAAGTAATGGGTCTACAGAGAACAGGAACACTGTTTTCACTTCTAACACTACTTTGACATATAGCAAACAACGGCTTCGCTTTTCAGAGAAACACATGTGCGTTTCTCAGAAAAGCATTTCTTGAAATTCATACACTTTCAAAAGAACATGATTATCTTTCGAAGTAAAGGTTCTCAGAGAACACGAACACTGTTCTCACTTCTGACAATACTTTGACAAATCTCAAACAACGGCTTTCCCTTTCGGAGAAACGTGTTCATTTCTCACAAAAGCATTTCATGAAATTCATACATTTTCCAAGTTCGTTTATCGTTGGAAGTAATGGGTCTACAGAGAACAGGAACACTGTTTTCACTGCTAACACTACTTTGACATATAGCAAACAACGGCTTCGCTTTTCAGAGAAACACATGTGCGTTTCTCACAAAAGCAGTTTATGAAATTCATACACTTTCAAAAGAACATGATTACCTTTCGAAGTAAAGGTTCTACAGAGAACAGGAACACTGTTCTCACTTCCAGCAATACTTTGATATATAGCAAAAAACGTCTTCTCTTTTCAGAGAAACACATGGGCGTTTCTCACTGAAGCATTTCTTTAATTTCATACACTTTCCAAAGAACATGATTATCTTTCGAAATAAAGATTATCCAGAGAACAGGAACACTGTTCTCACTTCTGACAATACTTTGACAAATCTAAAACAACGGCTTCTTTTCTTGTAGAAACTTGTGTACGTTTCTCACAAAAGTATTTCAAGAAATTCATACATTTTCCAAGGAACATGATTATATTTCGAAGTAAAGGTTCTACAGAGGGCAGTCACACTGTTCTTACACTACTTTGACAAATCTCAAACAACGGCTTCACTTTTCAGAGAAACACATGTGCGTTTCTCACAGAAGCATTACTTGAAATTCATACACTTTCAAAAGAACGTGATTATCTTTCGAAATAAAGATTCTCCAGAAAACAGGAACACTGTTCTCACTTCTGACAATACTTTGACAAATCTCAAACAACGGCTTTCCCTTTCGGAGAAACATGTACATTTCTCACAAAAGCATTTCATGAAATTCATACATTTTCCAAGTTCGATTATCGTTGGAAGTAATGGGTCTACAGAGAACAGGAACACTGTTTTCACTGCTAACACTACTTTGACATATAGCAAACAACGGCGTGGCTTTTCAGAGAAACACATGTGCGTTTCTCACAAAAGCAGTTTATGAAATTCATACACTTTCAAAAGAACATGATTATCTTTCGAAGTAAAGGTTCTACAGAGAACAGGAACACTGTTCTCACTTCCAGCAATACTTTGATATATAGCAAAAAACGTCTTCTCTTTTCAGAGAAACACATGGGCGTTTCTCACTGAAGCATTTCTTTAATTTCATACACTTTCCAAAGAACATGATTATCTTTCGAAATAAAGATTCTCCAGAGAACAGGAACACTGTTCTCACTTCTGACAATACTTTGACAAATCTCAAACAATGGCTTCTTTTTTTGGAGAAACTGGTGTACGTTTCTCACAAAAGTATTTCAAGAAATTCATACATTTTCCAAGGAACATGATTATCGTTTCAAATAATGGGTCTACAGAGAACAGGAACACTGTTTTCACTTCTAACACTACTTTGACATATAGCAAACAACGGCTTCGCTTTTCAGAGAAACACATGTGCGTTTCTCACAAATGCATTTCTTGAAATTCATACACTTTCAAAAGAACATGATTATCTTTCGAAGTAAAGGTTCTCAGAGAACAGGAACACTGTTCTCACTTCTGACAATACTTTGACAAATCTCAAACAACGGGTTTCCCTTTCGGAGAAACGTGTTCATTTCTCACAAAAGCATTTCATGAAATTCATACATTTTCCAAGTTCGTTTATCGTTGGAAGTAATGGGTCTACAGAGAACAGGAACACTGTTTTCACTGCTAACACTACTTTGACATATAGCAAACAACGGCTTGGCTTTTCAGAGAAACACATGTGCGTTTCTCACAAAAGCAGTTTATGAAATTCATACACTTTCAAAAGAACATGATTACCTTTCGAAGTAAAGGTTCTACAGAGAACAGGAACACTGTTCTCACTTCCAGCAATACTTTGATATATAGCAAAAAACGTCTTCTCTTTTCAGAGAAACACATGGGCGTTTCTCACTGAAGCATTTCTTTAATTTCATACACTTTCCAAAGAACACGATTATCTTTCGAAATAAAGATTCTCCAGAGAACAGGAACACTGTTCTCACTTCTGACAATACTTTGACAAATCTCAAACAATGGCTTCTTTTTTTGGAGAAACTGGTGTACGTTTCTCACAAAAGTATTTCAAGAAATTCATACATTTTCCAAGGAACATGATTATCGTTTCAAGTAATGGGTCTACAGAGAACAGGAACACTGTTTTCACTTCTAACACTACTTTGACATATAGCAAACAACGGCTTCGCTTTTCAGAGAAACACATGTGCGTTTCTCAGAAAAGCATTTCTTGAAATTCATACACTTTCAAAAGAACATGATTATCTTTCGAAGTAAAGGTTCTCAGAGAACAGGAACACTGTTCTCCCTTCTGACAATACTTTGACAAATCTCAAACAACGGCTTTCCCTTTCGGAGAAACTCATGTACATAGCTCACAAAAGCATTTCATGAAATTCATACATTTTCCAAGGAACATGATTATCGTTGGAAGTAATGGGTCTACAGAGAACAGGAACACTGTTTTCACTTCTAACACTACTTTGACATATAGCAAACAACGGCTTCGCTTTTCAGAGAAACACATGTGCGTTTCTCACAAAAGTGGTTCATGAAATTCATACACTTTCAAAAGAGCATGATTATCTTTCGAAGTAAAGGTTCTACAGAGAACAGGAACACTGTTCTCACTTCTGACAATATTTTGACAAATCTCAAACAACGGCTTTCCCTTTCGGAGAAACATGTACATTTCTCACAAAAGCATTTCATGAAATTCATACATTTTCCAAGTTCGATTATCGTTGGAAGTAATGGGTCTACAGAGAACAGGAACACTGTTTTCATTGCTAACACTACTTGGACATATAGCAAACAACGGCGTGGCTTTTCAGAGAAACACATGTGCGTTTCTCACAAAAGCAGTTTATGAAATTCATACACTTTCAAAAGAACATGATTATCTTTCGAAGTAAAGGTTCTACAGAGAACAGGAACACTGTTCTCACTTCCAGCAATACTTTGATATATAGCAAAAAACGTCTTCTCTTTTCAGAGAAACACATGGGCGTTTCTCACTGAAGCATTTCTTTAATTTCATACACTTTCCAAAGAACATGATTATCTTTCGAAATAAAGATTCTCCAGAGAACAGGAACACTGTTCTCACTTCTGACAATACTTTGACAAATCTCAAACAATGGCTTCTTTTTTTGGAGAAACTGGTGTACGTTTCTCACAAAAGTATTTCAAGAAATTCATACATTTTCGAAGGAACATGATTATCGTTTCAAGTAATGGGTCTACAGAGAACAGGAACACTGTTTTCACTTCTAACACTACTTTGACATATAGCAAACAACGGCTTCGCTTTTCAGAGAAACACATGTGCGTTTCTCACAAATGCATTTCTTGAAATTCATACACTTTCAAAAGAACATGATTATCTTTCGAAGTAAAGGTTCTCAGAGAACACGAACACTGTTCTCACTTCTGACAATACTTTGACAAATCTCAAACAACGGGTTTCCCTTTCGGAGAAACGTGTTCATTTCTCACAAAAGCATTTCATGAAATTCATACATTTTCCAAGTTCGTTTATCGTTGGAATTAATGGGTCTACAGAGAACAGGAACACTGTTTTCACTGCTAACACTACTTTGACATATAGCGAACAACGGCTTCGCTTTTCAGAGAAACACATGTGCGTTTCTCACAAAAGCAGTTTATGAAATTCATACACTTTCAAAAGAACATGATTACCTTTCGAAGTAAAGGTTCTACAGAGAACAGGAACACTGTTCTCACTTCCAGCAATACTTTGATATATAGCAAAAAACGTCTTCTCTTTTCAGAGAAACACATGGGCGTTTCTCACAGAAGCATTTCTTTAATTTCATACACTTTCCAAAGAACATGATTATCTTTCGAAATAAAGATTCTCCAGAGAACAGGAACACTGTTCTCACTTCTGACAATACTTTGACAAATCTCAAACAATGGCTTCTTTTTTTGGGGAAACTGGTGTACGTTTCTCACAAAAGTATTTCAAGAAATTCATACATTTTCCAAGGAACATGATTATCGTTTCAAGTAATGGGTCTACAGAGAACAGGAACACTGTTTTCACTTCTAACACTACTTTGACATATAGCAAACAACGGCTTCGCTTTTCAGAGAAACACATGTGCGTTTCTCAGAAAAGCATTTCTTGAAATTCATACACTTTCAAAAGAACATGATTATCTTTCGAAGTAAAGGTTCTCAGAGAACAGGAACACTGTTCTCACTTCTGACAATACTTTGACAAATCTCAAACAATGGGTTTCCCTTTCGGAGAAACGTGTTCATTTCTCACAAAAGCATTTCATGAAATTCATACATTTTCCAAGTTCGTTTATCGTTGGAATTAATGGGTCTACAGAGAACAGGAACACTGTTTTCACTGCTAACACTACTTTGACATATAGCGAACAACGGCTTCGCTTTTCAGAGAAACACATGTGCGTTTCTCACAAAAGCAGTTTATGAAATTCATACACTTTCAAAAGAACATGATTACCTTTCGAAGTAAAGGTTCTACAGAGAACAGGAACACTGTTCTCACTTCCAGCAATACTTTGATATATAGCAAAAAACGTCTTCTCTTTTCAGAGAAACACATGGGCGTTTCTCACAGAAGCATTTCTTTAATTTCATACACTTTCCAAAGAACATGATTATCTTTCGAAATAAAGATTCTCCAGAGAACAGGAACACTGTTCTCACTTCTGACAATACTTTGACAAATCTCAAACAATGGCTTCTTTTTTTGGAGAAACTGGTGTACGTTTCTCACAAAAGTATTTCAAGAAATTCATACATTTTCCAAGGAACATGATTATCGTTTCAAGTAATGGGTCTACAGAGAACAGGAACACTGTTTTCACTTCTAACACTACTTTGACATATAGCAAACAACGGCTTCGCTTTTCAGAGAAACACATGTGCGTTTCTCAGAAAAGCATTTCTTGAAATTCATACACTTTCAAAAGAACATGATTATCTTTCGAAGTAAAGGTTCTCAGAGAACAGGAACACTGTTCTCACTTCTGACAATACTTTGACAAATCTCAAACAATGGGTTTCCCTTTCGGAGAAACGTGTTCATTTCTCACAAAAGCATTTCATGAAATTCATACATTTTCCAAGTTCGTTTATCGTTGGAAGTAATGGGTCTACAGAGAACAGGAACACTGTTTTCACTGCTAACACTACTTTGACATATAGCAAACAACGGCTTGGCTTTTCAGAGAAACACATGTGCGTTTCTCACAAAAGCAGTTTATGAAATTCATACACTTTCAAAAGAACATGATTACCTTTCGAAGTAAAGGTTCTACAGAGAACAGGAACACTGTTCTCACTTCCAGCAATACTTTGATATATAGCAAAAAACGTCTTCTCTTTTCAGAGAAACACATGGGCGTTTCTCACAGAAGCATTTCTTTAATTTCATACACTTTCCAAAGAACATGATTATCTTTCGAAATAAAGATTCTCCAGAGAACAGGAACACTGTTCTCACTTCTGACAATACTTTGACAAATCTCAAACAATGGCTTCTTTTTTTGGAGAAACTGGTGTACGTTTCTCACAAAAGTATTTCAAGAAATTCATACATTTTCCAAGGAACATGATTATCGTTTCAAGTAATGGGTCTACAGAGAACAGGAACACTGTTTTCACTTCTAACACTACTTTGACATATAGCAAACAACGGCTTCGCTTTTCAGAGAAACACATGTGCGTTTCTCACAAATGCATTTCTTGAAATTCATACACTTTCAAAAGAACATGATTATCTTTCGAAGTAAAGGTTCTCAGAGAACACGAACACTGTTCTCACTTCTGACAATACTTTGACAAATCTCAAACAACGGGTTTCCCTTTCGGAGAAACGTGTTCATTTCTCACAAAAGCATTTCATGAAATTCATACATTTTCCAAGTTCGTTTATCGTTGGAATTAATGGGTCTACAGAGAACAGGAACACTGTTTTCACTGCTAACACTACTTTGACATATAGCAAACAACGGCTTCGCTTTTCAGAGAAACACATGTGCGTTTCTCACAAAAGCAGTTTATGAAATTCATACACTTTCAAAAGAACATGATTACCTTTCGAAGTAAAGTTTCTACAGAGAACAGGAACACTGTTCTCACTTCCAGCAATACTTTGATATATAGCAAAAAACGTCTTCTCTTTTCAGAGAAACACATGGGCGTTTCTCACAGAAGCATTTCTTTAATTTTATACACTTTCCAAAGAACATGATTATCTTTCGAAATAAAGATTCTCCAGAGAACAGGAACACTGTTCTCACTTCTGACAATACTTTGACAAATCTCAAACAATGGCTTCTTTTTTTGGAGAAACTGGTGTACGTTTCTCACAAAAGTATTTCAAGAAATTCATACATTTTCCAAGGAACATGATTATCGTTTCAAGTAATGGGTCTACAGAGAACAGGAACACTGTTTTCACTTCTAACACTACTTTGACATATAGCAAACAACGGCTTCGCTTTTCAGAGAAACACATTTGCGTTTCTCAGAAAAGCATTTCTTGAAATTCATACACTTTCAAAAGAACATGATTATCTTTCGAAGTAAAGGTTCTCAGAGAACAGGAACACTGTTCTCACTTCTGACAATACTTTGACAAATCTCAAACAATGGGTTTCCCTTTCGGAGAAACGTGTTCATTTCTCACAAAAGCATTTCATGAAATTCATACATTTTCCAAGTTCGTTTATCGTTGGAAGTAATGGGTCTACAGAGAACAGGAACACTGTTTTCACTGCTAACACTACTTTGACATATAGCAAACAACGGCTTGGCTTTTCAGAGAAACACATGTGCGTTTCTCACAAAAGCAGTTTATGAAATTCATACACTTTCAAAAGAACATGATTACCTTTCGAAGTAAAGGTTCTACAGAGAACAGGAACACTGTTCTCACTTCCAGCAATACTTTGATATATAGCAAAAAACGTCTTCTCTTTTCAGAGAAACACATGGGCGTTTCTCACTGAAGCATTTCTTTAATTTCATACACTTTCCAAAGAACACGATTATCTTTCGAAATAAAGATTCTCCAGAGAACAGGAACACTGTTCTCACTTCTGACAATACTTTGACAAATCTCAAACAATGGCTTCTTTTTTTGGAGAAACTGGTGTACGTTTCTCACAAAAGTATTTCAAGAAATTCATACATTTTCCAAGGAACATGATTATCGTTTCAAGTAATGGGTCTACAGAGAACAGGAACACTGTTTTCACTTCTAACACTACTTTGACATATAGCAAACAACGGCTTCGCTTTTCAGAGAAACACATGTGCGTTTCTCAGAAAAGCATTTCTTGAAATTCATACACTTTCAAAAGAACATGATTATCTTTCGAAGTAAAGGTTCTCAGAGAACAGGAACACTGTTCTCCCTTCTGACAATACTTTGACAAATCTCAAACAACGGCTTTCCCTTTCGGAGAAACTCATGTACATAGCTCACAAAAGCATTTCATGAAATTCATACATTTTCCAAGGAACATGATTATCGTTGGAAGTAATGGGTCTACAGAGAACAGGAACACTGTTTTCACTTCTAACACTACTTTGACATATAGCAAACAACGGCTTCGCTTTTCAGAGAAACACATGTGCGTTTCTCACAAAAGTGGTTCATGAAATTCATACACTTTCAAAAGAGCATGATTATCTTTCGAAGTAAAGGTTCTACAGAGAACAGGAACACTGTTCTCACTTCTGACAATATTTTGACAAATGTCAAACAACGGCTTTCCCTTTCGGAGAAACATGTACATTTCTCACAAAAGCATTTCATGAAATTCATACATTTTCCAAGTTCGATTATCGTTGGAAGTAATGGGTCTACAGAGAACAGGAACACTGTTTTCATTGCTAACACTACTTGGACATATAGCAAACAACGGCGTGGCTTTTCAGAGAGACACATGTGCGTTTCTCACAAAAGCAGTTTATGAAATTCATACACTTTCAAAAGAACATGATTATCTTTCGAAGTAAAGGTTCTACAGAGAACAGGAACACTGTTCTCACTTCCAGCAATACTTTGATATATAGCAAAAAACGTCTTCTCTTTTCAGAGAAACACATGGGCGTTTCTCACAGAAGCATTTCTTTAATTTCATACACTTTCCAAAGAACATGATTATCTTTCGAAATAAAGATTCTCCAGAGAACAGGAACACTGTTCTCACTTCTGACAATACTTTGACAAATCTCAAACAATGGCTTCTTTTTTTGGAGAAACTGGTGTACGTTTCTCACAAAAGTATTTCAAGAAATTCATACATTTTCCAAGGAACATGATTATCGTTTCAAGTAATGGGTCTACAGAGAACAGGAACACTGTTTTCACTTCTAACACTACTTTGACATATAGCAAACAACGGCTTCGCTTTTCAGAGAAACACATTTGCGTTTCTCAGAAAAGCATTTCTTGAAATTCATACACTTTCAAAAGAACATGATTATCTTTCGAAGTAAAGGTTCTCAGAGAACAGGAACACTGTTCTCACTTCTGACAATACTTTGACAAATCTCAAACAATGGGTTTCCCTTTCGGAGAAACGTGTTCATTTCTCACAAAAGCATTTCATGAAATTCATACATTTTCCAAGTTCGTTTATCGTTGGAAGTAATGGGTCTACAGAGAACAGGAACACTGTTTTCCCTGCTAACACTACTTTGACATATAGCAAACAACGGCTTGGCTTTTCAGAGAAACACATGTGCGTTTCTCACAAAAGCAGTTTATGAAATTCATACACTTTCAAAAGAACATGATTACCTTTCGAAGTAAAGGTTCTACAGAGAACAGGAACACTGTTCTCACTTCCAGCAATACTTTGATATATAGCAAAAAACGTCTTCTCTTTTCAGAGAAACACATGGGCGTTTCTCACTGAAGCATTTCTTTAATTTCATACACTTTCCAAAGAACATGATTATCTTTCGAAATAAAGATTATCCAGAGAACAGGAACACTGTTCTCACTTCTGACAATACTTTGACAAATCTCAAACAATGGCTTCTTTTTTTGGAGAAACTGGTGTACGTTTCTCACAAAAGTATTTCAAGAAATTCATACATTTTCCAAGGAACATGATTATCGTTTCAAGTAATGGGTCTACAGAGAACAGGAACACTGTTTTCACTTCTAACACTACTTTGACATATAGCAAACAACGGCTTCGCTTTTCAGAGAAACACATGTGCGTTTCTCAGAAAAGCATTTCTTGAAATTCATACACTTTCAAAAGAACATGATTATCTTTCGAAGTAAAGGTTCTCAGAGAACAGGAACACTGTTCTCCCTTCTGACAATACTTTGACAAATCTCAAACAACGGCTTTCCCTTTCGGAGAAACTCATGTACATAGCTCACAAAAGCATTTCATGAAATTCATACATTTTCCAAGGAACATGATTATCGTTGGAAGTAATGGGTCTACAGAGAACAGGAACACTGTTTTCACTCCTAACACTACTTTGACATATAGCAAACAACGGCTTCGCTTTTCAGAGAAACACATGTGCGTTTCTCACAAAAGTGGTTCATGAAATTCATACACTTTCAAAAGAGCATGATTATCTTTCGAAGTAAAGGTTCTACAGAGAACAGGAACACTGTTCTCACTTCTGACAATATTTTGACAAATCTCAAACAACGGCTTCTTTTTTTGGAGAAACTGGTGTACGTTTCTCACAAAAGTATTTCAAGAAATTCATACATTTTCCAAGGAACATGATTATCGTTTCAAGTAATGGGTCTACAGAGAACAGGAACACTGTTTTCACTTCTAACACTACTTTGACATATAGCAAACAACGGCTTCGCTTTTCAGAGAAACACATGTGCGTTTCTCAGAAAAGCATTTCTTGAAATTCATACACTTTCAAAAGAACATGATTATCTTTCGAAGTAAAGGTTCTCAGAGAACAGGAACACTGTTCTCACTTCTGACAATACTTTGACAAATCTCAAACAATGGGTTTCCCTTTCGGAGAAACGTGTTCATTTCTCACAAAAGCATTTCATGAAATTCATACATTTTCCAAGTTCGTTTATCGTTGGAATTAATGGGTCTACAGAGAACAGGAACACTGTTTTCACTGCTAACACTACTTTGACATATAGCGAACAACGGCTTCGCTTTTCAGAGAAACACATGTGCGTTTCTCACAAAAGCAGTTTATGAAATTCATACACTTTCAAAAGAACATGATTACCTTTCGAAGTAAAGGTTCTACAGAGAACAGGAACACTGTTCTCACTTCCAGCAATACTTTGATATATAGCAAAAAACGTCTTCTCTTTTCAGAGAAACACATGGGCGTTTCTCACAGAAGCATTTCTTTAATTTCATACACTTTCCAAAGAACATGATTATCTTTCGAAATAAAGATTCTCCAGAGAACAGGAACACTGTTCTCACTTCTGACAATACTTTGACAAATCTCAAACAATGGCTTCTTTTTTTGGAGAAACTGGTGTACGTTTCTCACAAAAGTATTTCAAGAAATTCATACATTTTCCAAGGAACATGATTATCGTTTCAAGTAATGGGTCTACAGAGAACAGGAACACTGTTTTCACTTCTAACACTACTTTGACATATAGCAAACAACGGCTTCGCTTTTCAGAGAAACACATGTGCGTTTCTCAGAAAAGCATTTCTTGAAATTCATACACTTTCAAAAGAACATGATTATCTTTCGAAGTAAAGGTTCTCAGAGAACAGGAACACTGTTCTCACTTCTGACAATACTTTGACAAATCTCAAACAATGGGTTTCCCTTTCGGAGAAACGTGTTCATTTCTCACAAAAGCATTTCATGAAATTCATACATTTTCCAAGTTCGTGTATCGTTGGAAGTAATGGGTCTACAGAGAACAGGAACACTGTTTTCACTGCTAACACTACTTTGACATATAGCAAACAACGGCTTGGCTTTTCAGAGAAACACATGTGCGTTTCTCACAAAAGCAGTTTATGAAATTCATACACTTTCAAAAGAACATGATTACCTTTCGAAGTAAAGGTTCTACAGAGAACAGGAACACTGTTCTCACTTCCAGCAATACTTTGATATATAGCAAAAAACGTCTTCTCTTTTCAGAGAAACACATGGGCGTTTCTTACAGAAGCATTTCTTTAATTTCATACACTTTCCAAAGAACATGATTATCTTTCGAAATAAAGATTCTCCAGAGAACAGGAACACTGTTCTCACTTCTGACAATACTTTGACAAATCTCAAACAATGGCTTCTTTTTTTGGAGAAACTGGTGTACGTTTCTCACAAAAGTATTTCAAGAAATTCATACATTTTCCAAGGAACATGATTATCGTTTCAAGTAATGGGTCTACAGAGAACAGCAACACTGTTTTCACTTCTAACACTACTTTGACATATAGCAAACAACGGCTTCGCTTTTCAGAGAAACACATGTGCGTTTCTCACAAATGCATTTCTTGAAATTCATACACTTTCAAAAGAACATGATTATCTTTCGAAGTAAAGGTTCTCAGAGAACACGAACACTGTTCTCACTTCTGACAATACTTTGACAAATCTCAAACAATGGGTTTCCCTTTCGGAGAAACGTGTTCATTTCTCACAAAAGCATTTCATGAAATTCATACATTTTCCAAGTTCGTTTATCGTTGGAAGTAATGGGTCTACAGAGAACAGGAACACTGTTTTCACTGCTAACACTACTTTGACATATAGCAAACAACGGCTTGGCTTTTCAGAGAAACACATGTGCGTTTCTCACAAAAGCAGTTTATGAAATTCATACACTTTCAAAAGAACATGATTACCTTTCGAAGTAAAGGTTCTACAGAGAACAGGAACACTGTTCTCACTTCCAGCAATACTTTGATATATAGCAAAAAACGTCTTCTCTTTTCAGAGAAACACATGGGCGTTTCTCACTGAAGCATTTCTTTAATTTCATACACTTTCCAAAGAACATGATTATCTTTCGAAATAAAGATTATCCAGAGAACAGGAACACTGTTCTCACTTCTGACAATACTTTGACAAATCTAAAACAACGGCTTCTTTTCTTGTAGAAACTTGTGTACGTTTCTCACAAAAGTATTTCAAGAAATTCATACATTTTCCAAGGAACATGATTATATTTCGAAGTAAAGGTTCTACAGAGGGCAGTCACACTGTTCTTACACTACTTTGACAAATCTCAAACAACGGCTTCACTTTTCAGAGAAACACATGTGCGTTTCTCACAGAAGCATTACTTGAAATTCATACACTTTCCAAAGAACGTGATTATCTTTCGAAATAAAGATTCTCCAGAGAACAGGAACACTGTTCTCACTTCTGACAATACTTTGACAAATCTCAAACAACGGCTTTCCCTTTCGGAGAAACTCATGTACATAGCTCACAAAAGCATTTCATGAAATTCATACATTTTCCAAGGAACATGATTATCGTTGGAAGTAATGGGTCTACAGAGAACAGGAACACTGTTTTCACTTCTAACACTACTTTGACATATAGCAAACAACGGCTTCGCTTTTCAGAGAAACACATGTGCGTTTCTCACAAAAGTGGTTCATGAAATTCATACACTTTCAAAAGAGCATGATTATCTTTCGAAGTAAAGGTTCTACAGAGAACAGGAACACTGTTCTCACTTCTGACAATATTTTGACAAATCTCAAACAACGGGTTTCCCTTTCGGAGAAACATGTACATTTCTCACAAAAGCATTTCATGAAATTCATACATTTTCCAAGTTCGATTATCGTTGGAAGTAATGGGTCTACAGAGAACAGGAACACTGTTTTCACTGCTAACACTACTTTGACATATAGCAAACAACGGCGTGGCTTTTCAGAGAAACACATGTGCGTTTCTCACAAAAGCAGTTTATGAAATTCATACACTTTCAAAAGAACATGATTATCTTTCGAAGTAAAGGTTCTACAGAGAACAGGAACACTGTTCTCACTTCCAGCAATACTTTGATATATAGCAAAAAACGTCTTCTCTTTTCAGAGAAACACATGGGCGTTTCTCACAGAAGCATTTCTTTAATTTTATACACTTTCCAAAGAACATGATTATCTTTCGAAATAAAGATTCTCCAGAGAACAGGAACACTGTTCTCACTTCTGACAATACTTTGACAAATCTCAAACAATGGCTTCTTTTTTTGGAGAAACTGGTGTACGTTTCTCACAAAAGTATTTCAAGAAATTCATACATTTTCCAAGGAACATGATTATCGTTTCAAGTAATGGGTCTACAGAGAACAGGAACACTGTTTTCACTACTAACACTACTTTGACATATAGCAAACAACGGCTTCGCTTTTCAGAGAAACACATGTGCGTTTCTCACAAAAGCATTTCTTGAAATTCATACACTTTCAAAAGAACATGATTATCTTTCGAAGTAAAGGTTCTCAGAGAACAGGAACACTGTTCTCACTTCTGACAATACTTTGACAAATCTCAAACAACGGGTTTCCCTTTCGGAGAAACGTGTTCATTTCTCACAAAAGCATTTCATGAAATTCATACATTTTCCAAGTTAGTTTATCATTGGAAGTAATGGGTCTACAGAGAACAGGAACACTGTTTTCACTGCTAACACTACTTTGACATATAGCAAACAACGGCTTCGCTTTTCAGAGAAACACATGTGCGTTTCTCACAAAAGCAGTTTATGAAATTCATACACTTTCAAAAGAACATGATTATCTTTCGAAGTAAATGTTCTACAGAGAACAGGAACACTGTTCTCACTTCCAGCAATACTTTGATATATAGCAAAAAACGTCTTCTCTTTTCAGAGAAACACATGGGCGTTTCTCACAGAAGCATTTCTTTAATTTTATACACTTTCCAAAGAACATGATTATCTTTCGAAATAAAGATTCTCCAGAGAACAGGAACACTGTTCTCACTTCTGACAATACTTTGACAAATCTCAAACAATGGCTTCTTTTTTTGGAGAAACTGGTGTACGTTTCTCACAAAAGTATTTCAAGAAATTCATACATTTTCCAAGGAACATGATTATCGTTGGAAGTAATGGGTCTACAGAGAACAGGAACACTGTTTTCACTTCTAACACTACTTTGACATATAGCAAACAACGGCTTCGCTTTTCAGAGAAACACATGTGCGTTTCTCAGAAAAGCATTTCTTGAAATTCATACACTTTCAAAAGAACATGATTATCTTTCGAAGTAAAGGTTCTCAGAGAACAGGAACACTGTTCTCACTTCTGACAATACTTTGACAAATCTCAAACAACGGCTTTCCCTTTCGGAGAAACTCATGTACATAGCTCACAAAAGCATTTCATGAAATTCATACATTTTCCAAGGAACATGATTATCGTTGGAAGTAATGGGTCTACAGAGAACAGGAACACTGTTTTCACTTCTAACACTACTTTGACATATAGCAAACAACGGCTTCGCTTTTCAGAGAAACACATGTGCGTTTCTCACAAAAGTGGTTCATGAAATTCATACACTTTCAAAAGAGTATGATTATCTTTCTAAGTAAAGGTTCTACAGAGAACAGGAACACTGTTCTCACTTCTGACAATATTTTGACAAATCTCAAACAACGGGTTTCCCTTTCGGAGAAACATGTACGTTTCTCACAAAAGCATTTCATGAAATTCATACATTTTCCAAGTTCGATTATCGTTGGAAGTAATGGGTCTACAGAGAACAGGAACACTGTTTTCATTGCTAACACTACTTGGACATATAGCAAACAACGGCGTGGCTTTTCAGAGAAACACATGTGCGTTTCTCACAAAAGCAGTTTATGAAATTCATACACTTTCAAAAGAACATGATTACCTTTCGAAGTAAAGGTTCTACAGAGAACAGGAACACTGTTCTCACTTCCAGCAATACTTTGATATATAGCAAAAAACGTCTTCTCTTTTCAGAGAAACACATGGGCGTTTCTCACAGAAGCATTTCTTTAATTTCATACACTTTCCAAAGAACATGATTATCTTTCGAAATAAAGATTCTCCAGAGAACAGGAACACTGTTCTCACTTCTGACAATACTTTGACAAATCTCAAACAATGGCTTCTTTTTTTGGAGAAACTGGTGTACGTTTCTCACAAAAGTATTTCAAGAAATTCATACATTTTCCAAGGAACATGATTATCGTTTCAAGTAATGGGTCTACAGAGAACAGGAACACTGTTTTCACTTCTAACACTACTTTGACATATAGCAAACAACGGCTTCGCTTTTCAGAGAAACACATGTGCGTTTCTCACAAAAGCATTTCTTGAAATTCATACACTTTCAAAAGAACATGATTATCTTTCGAAGTAAAGGTTCTCAGAGAACACGAACACTGTTCTCACTTCTGACAATACTTTGACAAATCTCAAACAACGGGTTTCCCTTTCGGAGAAATGTGTTCATTTCTCACAAAAGCATATCATGAAATTCATACATTTTCCAAGTTCGTTTATCGTTGGAAGTAATGGGTCTACAGAGAACAGGAACACTGTTTTCACTGCTAACACTACTTTGACATATAGCAAACAACGGCTTCGCTTTTCAGAGAAACACATGTGCGTTTCTCACAAAAACAGTTTATGAAATTCATACACTTTCAAAAGAACATGATTACCTTTCGAAGTAAAGGTTCTACAGAGAACAGGAACACTGTTCTCACTTCCAGCAATACTTTGATATATAGCAAAAAACGTCTTCTCTTTTGAGAGAAACACATGGGCGTTTCTCACAGAAGCATTTCTTTAATTTCATACACTTTCCAAAGAACATGATTATCTTCCGAAATAAAGATTCTCCAGAGAACAGGAACACTGTTCTCACTTCTGACAATACTTTGACAAATCTCAAACAATGGCTTCTTTTTTTGGAGAAACTGGTGTACGTTTCTCACAAAAGTATTTCAAGAAATTCATACATTTTCCAAGGAACATGATTATCGTTTCAAGTAATGGGTCTACAGAGAACAGGAACACTGTTTTCACTTCTAACACTACTTTGACATATAGCAAACAACGGCTTCGCTTTTCAGAGAAACACATGTGCGTTTCTCAGAAAAGCATTTCTTGAAATTCATAAACTTTCAAAAGAACATGATTATCTTTCGAAGTAAAGGTTCTCAGAGAACAGGAACACTGTTCTCACTTCTGACAATACTTTGACAAATCTCAAACAACGGCTTTCCCTTTCGGAGAAACTCATGTACATAGCTCACAAAAGCATTTCATGAAATTCATACATTTTCCAAGGAACATGATTATCGTTGGAAGTAATGGGTCTACAGAGAACAGGAACACTGTTTTCACTTCTAACACTACTTTGACATATAGCAAACAACGGCTTCGCTTTTCAGAGAAACACATGTGCGTTTCTCACAAAAGTGGTTCATGAAATTCATACACTTTCAAAAGAGCATGATTATCTTTCGAAGTAAAGGTTCTACAGAGAACAGGAACACTGTTCTCACTTCTGACAATATTTTGACAAATCTCAAACAACGGCTTTCCCTTTCGGAGAAACATGTACATTTCTCACAAAAGCATTTCATGAAATTCATACATTTTCCAAGTTCGATTATCGTTGGAAGTAATGGGTCTACAGAGAACAGGAACACTGTTTTCATTGCTAACACTACTTGGACATATAGCAAACAACGGCGTGGCTTTTCAGAGAAACACATGTGCGTTTCTCACAAAAGCAGTTTATGAAATTCATACACTTTCAAAAGAACATGATTATCTTTCGAAGTAAAGGTTCTACAGAGAACAGGAACACTGTTCTCACTTCCAGCAATACTTTGATATATAGCAAAAAACGTCTTCTCTTTTCAGAGAAACACATGGGCGTTTCTCACAGAAGCATTTCTTTAATTTCATACACTTTCCAAAGAACATGATTATCTTTCGAAATAAAGATTCTCCAGAGAACAGGAACACTGTTCTCACTTCTGACAATACTTTGACAAATCTCAAACAATGGCTTCTTTTTTTGGAGAAACTGGTGTACGTTTCTCACAAAAGTATTTCAAGAAATTCATACATTTTCCAAGGAACATGATTATCGTTTCAAGTAATGGGTCTATAGAGAACAGGAACACTGTTTTCACTTCTAACACTACTTTGACATATAGCAAACAACGGCTTCGCTTTTCAGAGAAACACATGTGCGTTTCTCACAAAAGCATTTCTTGAAATTCATACACTTTCAAAAGAACATGATTATCTTTCGAAGTAAAGGTTCTCAGAGAACACGAACACTGTTCTCACTTCTGACAATACTTTGACAAATCTCAAACAACGGGTTTCCCTTTCGGAGAAACGTGTTCATTTCTCACAAAAGCATATCATGAAATTCATACATTTTCCAAGTTCGTTTATCGTTGGAAGTAATGGGTCTACAGAGAACAGGAACACTGTTTTCACTGCTAACACTACTTTGACATATAGCAAACAACGGCTTCGCTTTTCAGAGAAACACATGTGCGTTTCTCACAAAAGCAGTTTATGAAATTCATACACTTTCAAAAGAACATGATTACCTTTCGAAGTAAAGGTTCTACAGAGAACAGGAACACTGTTCTCACTTCCAGCAATACTTTGATATATAGCAAAAAACGTCTTCTCTTTTGAGAGAAACACATGGGCGTTTCTCACAGAAGCATTTCTTTAATTTCATACACTTTCCAAAGAACATGATTATCTTTCGAAATAAAGATTCTCCAGAGAACAGGAACACTGTTCTCACTTCTGACAATACTTTGACAAATCTAAAACAACGGCTTCTTTTCTTGTAGAAACTTGTGTACGTTTCTCACAAAAGTATTTCAAGAAATTCATACATTTTCCAAGGAACATGATTATATTTCGAAGTTAAGGTTCTACAGAGGGCAGTCACACTGTTCTTACACTACTTTGACAAATCTCAAACAACGGCTTCACTTTTCAGAGAAACACATGTGCGTTTCTCACAGAAGCATTACTTGAAATTCATACACTTTCCAAAGAACGTGATTATCTTTCGAAATAAAGATTCTCCAGAGAACAGGAACACTGTTCTCACTTCTGACAATACTTTGACAAATCTCAAACAACGGCTTTCCCTTTCGGAGAAACTCATGTACATATCTCACAAAAGCATTTCATGAAATTCATCCATTTTCCAAGGAACATGATTATCGTTGGAAGTAATGGGTCTACAGAGAACAGGAACACTGTTTTCACTTCTAACACTACTTTGACATATAGCAAACAACGGCTTCGCTTTTCAGAGAAACACATGTGCGTTTCTCACAAAAGTGGTTCATGAAATTCATACACTTTCAAAAGAGCATGATTATCTTTCGAAGTAAAGGTTCTACAGAGAACAGGAACACTGTTCTCACTTCTGACAATATTTTGACAAATCTCAAACAACGGCTTTCCCTTTCGGAGAAACATGTACATTTCTCACAAAAGCATTTCATGAAATTCATACATTTTCCAAGTTCGATTATCGTTGGAAGTAATGGGTCTACAGAGAACAGGAACACTGTTTTCACTGCTAACACTACTTTGACATATAGCAAACAACGGCGTGGCTTTTCAGAGAAACACATGTGCGTTTCTCACAAAAGCAGTTTATGAAATTCATACACTTTCAAAAGAACATGATTATCTTTCGAAGTAAAGGTTCTACAGAGAACAGGAACACTGTTCTCACTTCCAGCAATACTTTGATATATAGCAAAAAACGTCTTCTCTTTTCAGAGAAACACATGGGCGTTTCTCACAGAAGCATTTCTTTAATTTTATACACTTTCCAAAGAACATGATTATCTTTCGAAATAAAGATTCTCCAGAGAACAGGAACACTGTTCTCACTTCTGACAATACTTTGACAAATCTCAAACAATGGCTTCTTTTTTTGGAGAAACTGGTGTACGTTTCTCACAAAAGTATTTCAAGAAATTCATACATTTTCCAAGGAACATGATTATCGTTTCAAGTAATGGGTCTACAGAGAACAGGAACACTGTTTTCACTTCTAACACTACTTTGACATATAGCAAACAACGGCTTCGCTTTTCAGAGAAACACATGTGCGTTTCTCACAAAAGCATTTCTTGAAATTCATACACTTTCAAAAGAACATGATTATCTTTCGAAGTAAAGGTTCTCAGAGAACAGGAACACTGTTCTCACTTCTGACAATACTTTGACAAATCTCAAACAACGGGTTTCCCTTTCGGAGAAACGTGTTCATTTCTCACAAAAGCATTTCATGAAATTCATACATTTTCCAAGTTCGTTTATCGTTGGAAGTAATGGGTCTACAGAGAACAGGAACACTGTTTTCACTGCTAACACTACTTTGACATATAGCAAACAACGGCTTCGCTTTTCAGAGAAACACATGTGCGTTTCTCACAAAAGCAGTTTATGAAATTCATACACTTTCAAAAGAACATGATTACCTTTCGAAGTAAAGGTTCTACAGAGAACAGGAACACTGTTCTCACTTCCAGCAATACTTTGATATATAGCAAAAAACGTCTTCTCTTTTCAGAGAAACACATGGGCGTTTCTCACAGAAGCATTTCTTTAATTTCATACACTTTCCAAAGAACATGATTATCTTTCGAAATAAAGATTCTCCAGAGAACAGGAACACTGTTCTCACTTCTGACAATACTTTGACAAATCTCAAACAATGGCTTCTTTTTTTGGAGAAACTGGTGTACGTTTCTCACAAAAGTATTTCAAGAAATTCATACATTTTCCAAGGAACATGATTATCGTTTCAAGTAATGGGTCTACAGAGAACAGGAACACTGTTTTCACTTCTAACACTACTTTGACATATAGCAAACAACGGCTTCGCTTTTCAGAGAAACACATGTGCGTTTCTCACAAAAGCATTTCTTGAAATTCATACACTTTCAAAAGAACATGATTATCTTTCGAAGTAAAGGTTCTCAGAGAACAGGAACACTGTTCTCACTTCTGACAATACTTTGACAAATCTCAAACAACGGGTTTCCCTTTCGGAGAAACGTGTTCATTTCTCACAAAAGCATTTCATGAAATTCATACATTTTCCAAGTTCGTTTATCGTTGGAAGTAATGGGTCTACAGAGAACAGGAACACTGTTTTCACTGCTAACACTACTTTGACATATAGCAAACAACGGCGTGGCTTTTCAGAGAAACACATGTGCGTTTCTCACAAAAGCAGTTTATGAAATTCATACACTTTCAAAAGAACATGATTATCTTTCGAAGTAAAGGTTCTACAGAGAACAGGAACACTGTTCTCACTTCCAGCAATACTTTGATATATAGCAAAAAACGTCTTCTCTTTTCAGAGAAACACATGGGCGTTTCTCACTGAAGCATTTCTTTAATTTCATACACTTTCCAAAGAACATGATTATCTTTCGAAATAAAGATTATCCAGAGAACAGGAACACTGTTCTCACTTCTGACAATACTTTGACAAATCTAAAACAACGGCTTCTTTTCTTGTAGAAACTTGTGTACGTTTCTCACAAAAGTATTTCAAGAAATTCATCCATTTTCCAAGGAACATGATTATATTTCGAAGTAAAGGTTCTACAGAGGGCAGTCACACTGTTCTTACACTACTTTGACAAATCTCAAACAACGGCTTCACTTTTCAGAGAAACAAATGTGCGTTTCTCACAGAAGCATTACTTGAAATTCATACACTTTCCAAAGAACGTGATTATCTTTCGAAATAAAGATTCTCCAGAGAACAGGAACACTGTTCTCACTTCTGACAATACTTTGACAAATCTCA
The DNA here is from genome assembly GCF_018167655.1 of Microtus oregoni. NCBI lineage: Eukaryota > Metazoa > Chordata > Mammalia > Rodentia > Cricetidae > Microtus > Microtus oregoni. Next base: position 1,155,384 of record NW_024544755.1, read on the forward strand.
AACAACGGCTTTCCCTTTCGGAGAAACTCATGTACATAGCTCACAAAAGCATTTCATGAAATTCATACATTTTCCAAGGAACATGATTATCGTTGGAAGTAATGGGTCTACAGAGAACAGGAACACTGTTTTCACTTCTAACACTACTTTGACATATAGCAAACAACGGCTTCGCTTTTCAGAGAAACACATGTGCGTTTCTCACAAAAGTGGTTCATGAAATTCATACACTTTCAAAAGAGCATGATTATCTTTCGAAGTAAAGGTTCTACAGAGAACAGGAACACTGTTCTCACTTCTGACAATATTTTGACAAATCTCAAACAACGGCTTTCCCTTTCGGAGAAACATGTACATTTCTCACAAAAGCATTTCATGAAATTCATACATTTTCCAAGTTCGATTATCGTTGGAAGTAATGGGTCTACAGAGAACAGGAACACTGTTTTCACTGCTAACACTACTTTGACATATAGCAAACAACGGCATGGCTTTTCAGAGAAACACATGTGCGTTTCTCACAAAAGCAGTTTATGAAATTCATACACTTTCAAAAGAACATGATTATCTTTCGAAGTAAAGGTTCTACAGAGAACAGGAACACTGTTCTCACTTCCAGCAATACTTTGATATATAGCAAAAAACGTCTTCTCTTTTCAGAGAAACACATGGGCGTTTCTCACAGAAGCATTTCTTTAATTTTATACACTTTCCAAAGAACATGATTATCTTTCGAAATAAAGATTCTCCAGAGAACAGGAACACTGTTCTCACTTCTGACAATACTTTGACAAATCTCAAACAATGGCTTCTTTTTTTGGAGAAACTGGTGTACGTTTCTCACAAAAGTATTTCAAGAAATTCATACATTTTCCAAGGAACATGATTATCGTTTCAAGTAATGGGTCTACAGAGAACAGGAACACTGTTTTCACTTCTAACACTACTTTGACATATAGCAAACAACGGCTTCGCTTTTCAGAGAAACACATGTGCGTTTCTCACAAAAGCATTTCTTGAAATTCATACACTTTCAAAAGAACATGATTATCTTTCGAAGTAAAGGTTCTCAGAGAACAGGAACACTGTTCTCACTTCTGACAATACTTTGACAAATCTCAAACAACGGGTTTCCCTTTCGGAGAAACGTGTTCATTTCTCACAAAAGCATTTCATGAAATTCATACATTTTCCAAGTTCGTTTATCGTTGGAAGTAATGGGTCTACAGAGAACAGGAACACTGTTTTCACTGCTAACACTACTTTGACATATAGCAAACAACGGCTTCGCTTTTCAGAGAAACACATGTGCGTTTCTCACAAAAGCAGTTTATGAAATTCATACACTTTCAAAAGAACATGATTACCTTTCGAAGTAAAGGTTCTACAGAGAACAGGAACACTGTTCTCACTTCCAGCAATACTTTCATATATAGCAAAAAATGTCTTCTCTTTTCTGAGAAACACATGGGCGTTTCTCACAGAAGCATTTCTTTAATTTCATACACTTTCCAAAGAACATGATTATCTTTCGAAATAAAGATTCTCCAGAGAACAGGAACACTGTTCTCACTTCTGACAATACTTTGACAAATCTCAAACAATGGCTTCTTTTTTTGGAGAAACTGGTGTACGTTTCTCACAAAAGTATTTCAAGAAATTCATACATTTTCCAAGGAACATGATTATCGTTTCAAGTAATGGGTCTACAGAGAACAGGAACACTGTTTTCACTTCTAACACTACTTTGACATATAGCAAACAACGGCTTCGCTTTTCAGAGAAACACATGTGCGTTTCTCACAAAAGCATTTCTTGAAATTCATACACTTTCAAAAGAACATGATTATCTTTCGAAGTAAAGGTTCTCAGAGAACAGGAACACTGTTCTCACTTCTGACAATACTTTGACAAATCTCAAACAACGGGTTTCCCTTTCGGAGAAACGTGTTCATTTCTCACAAAAGCATTTCATGAAATTCATACATTTTCCAAGTTCGTTTATCGTTGGAAGTAATGGGTCTACAGAGAACAGGAACACTGTTTTCACTGCTAACACTACTTTGACATATAGCAAACAACGGCGTGGCTTTTCAGAGAAACACATGTGCGTTTCTCACAAAAGCAGTTTATGAAATTCATACACTTTCAAAAGAACATGATTACCTTTCGAAGTAAAGGTTCTACAGAGAACAGGAACACTGTTCTCACTTCCAGCAATACTTTGATATATAGCAAAAAACGTCTTCTCTTTTCAGAGAAACACATGGGCGTTTCTCACTGAAGCATTTCTTTAATTTCATACACTTTCCAAAGAACATGATTATCTTTCGAAATAAAGATTATCCAGAGAACAGGAACACTGTTCTCACTTCTGACAATACTTTGACAAATCTAAAACAACGGCTTCTTTTCTTGTAGAAACTTGTGTACGTTTCTCACAAAAGTATTTCAAGAAATTCATCCATTTTCCAAGGAACATGATTATATTTCGAAGTAAAGGTTCTACAGAGGGCAGTCACACTGTTCTTACACTACTTTGACAAATCTCAAACAAAGGCTTCACTTTTCAGAGAAACACATGTGCGTTTCTCACAGAAGCATTACTTGAAATTCATACACTTTCCAAAGAACGTGATTATCTTTCGAAATAAAGATTCTCCAGAGAACAGGAACACTGTTCTCACTTCTGACAATACTTTGACAAATCTCAAACAACGGCTTTCCCTTTCGGAGAAACTCATGTACATAGCTCACAAAAGCATTTCATGAAATTCATACATTTTCCAAGGAACATGATTATCGTTGGAAGTAATGGGTCTACAGAGAACAGGAACACTGTTTTCACTTCTAACACTACTTTGACATATAGCAAACAACGGCTTCGCTTTTCAGAGAAACACATGTGCGTTTCTCACAAAAGTGGTTCATGAAATTCATACACTTTCAAAAGAGCATGATTATCTTTCGAAGTAAAGGTTCTACAGAGAACAGGAACACTGTTCTCACTTCTGACAATATTTTGACAAATCTCAAACAACGGCTTTCCCTTTCGGAGAAACATGTACATTTCTCACAAAAGCATTTCATGAAATTCATACATTTTCCAAGTTCGATTATCGTTGGAAGTAATGGGTCTACAGAGAACAGGAACACTGTTTTCACTGCTAACACTACTTTGACATATAGCAAACAACGGCGTGGCTTTTCAGAGAAACACATGTGCGTTTCTCACAAAAGCAGTTTATGAAATTCATACACTTTCAAAAGAACATGATTATCTTTCGAAGTAAAGGTTCTACAGAGAACAGGAACACTGTTCTCACTTCCAGCAATACTTTGATATATAGCAAAAAACGTCTTCTCTTTTCAGAGAAACACATGGGCGTTTCTCACAGAAGCATTTCTTTAATTTCATACACTTTCCAAAGAACATGATTATCTTTCGAAATAAAGATTCTCCAGAGAACAGGAACACTGTTCTCACTTCTGACAATACTTTGACAAATCTCAAACAATGGCTTCTTTTTTTGGAGAAACTGGTGTACGTTTCTCACAAAAGTATTTCAAGAAATTCATACATTTTCCAAGGAACATGATTATCGTTTCAAGTAATGGGTCTACAGAGAACAGGAACACTGTTTTCACTTCTAACACTACTTTGACATATAGCAAACAACGGCTTCGCTTTTCAGAGAAACACATGTGCGTTTCTCACAAAAGCATTTCTTGAAATTCATACACTTTCAAAAGAACATGATTATCTTTCGAAGTAAAGGTTCTCAGAGAACAGGAACACTGTTCTCACTTCTGACAATACTTTGACAAATCTCAAACAACGGGTTTCCCTTTCGGAGAAACGTGTTCATTTCTCACAAAAGCATTTCATGAAATTCATACATTTTCCAAGTTCGTTTATCGTTGGAAGTAATGGGTCTACAGAGAACAGGAACACTGTTTTCACTGCTAACACTACTTTGACATATAGCAAACAACGGCTTGGCTTTTCAGAGAAACACATGTGCGTTTCTCACAAAAGCAGTTTATGAAATTCATACACTTTCAAAAGAACATGATTACCTTTCGAAGTAAAGGTTCTACAGAGAACAGGAACACTGTTCTCACTTCCAGCAATACTTTGATATATAGCAAAAAACGTCTTCTCTTTTCAGAGAAACACATGGGCGTTTCTCACAGAAGCATTTCTTTAATTTTATACACTTTCCAAAGAACATGATTATCTTTCGAAATAAAGATTCTCCAGAGAACAGGAACACTGTTCTCACTTCTGACAATACTTTGACAAATCTCAAACAATGGCTTCTTTTTTTGGAGAAACTGGTGTACGTTTCTCAGAAAAGTATTTCAAGAAATTCATACATTTTCCAAGGAACATGATTATCGTTTCAAGTAATGGGTCTACAGAGAACAGGAACACTGTTTTCACTTCTAACACTACTTTGACATATAGCAAACAACGGCTTCGCTTTTCAGAGAAACACATGTGCGTTTCTCACAAAAGCATTTCTTGAAATTCATACACTTTCAAAAGAACATGATTATCTTTCGAAGTAAAGGTTCTCAGAGAACACGAACACTGTTCTCACTTCTGACAATACTTTGACAAATCTCAAACAACGGGTTTCCCTTTCGGAGAAACGTGTTCATTTCTCACAAAAGCATTTCATGAAATTCATACATTTTCCAAGTTCGTTTATCGTTGGAAGTAATGGGTCTACAGAGAACAGGAACACTGTTTTCACTGCTAACACTACTTTGACATATAGCAAACAACGGCTTCGCTTTTCAGAGAAACACATGTGCGTTTCTCACAAAAGCAGTTTATGAAATTCATACACTTTCAAAAGAACATGATTACCTTTCGAAGTAAACGTTCTACAGAGAACAGGAACACTGTTCTCACTTCCAGCAATACTTTGATATATAGCAAAAAACGTCTTCTCTTTTGAGAGAAACACATGGGCGTTTCTCACAGAAGCATTTCTTTAATTTCATACACTTTCCAAAGAACATGATTATCTTTCGAAATAAAGATTCTCCAGAGAACAGGAACACTGTTCTCACTTCTGACAATACTTTGACAAATCTCAAACAATGGCTTCTTTTTTTGGAGAAACTGGTGTACGTTTCTCACAAAAGTATTTCAAGAAATTCATACATTTTCCAAGGAACATGATTATCGTTTCAAGTAATGGGTCTACAGAGAACAGGAACACTGTTTTCACTTCTAACACTACTTTGACATATAGCAAACAACGGCTTCGCTTTTCAGAGAAACACATGTGCGTTTCTCACAAAAGCATTTCTTGAAATTCATACACTTTCAAAAGAACATGATTATCTTTCGAAGTAAAGGTTCTCAGAGAACAGGAACACTGTTCTCACTTCTGACAATACTTTGACAAATCTCAAACAACGGGTTTCCCTTTCGGAGAAACGTGTTCATTTCTCACAAAAGCATTTCATGAAATTCATACATTTTCCAAGTTCGTTTATCGTTGGAAGTAATGGGTCTACAGAGAACAGGAACACTGTTTTCACTGCTAACACTACTTTGACATATAGCAAACAACGGCTTGGCTTTTCAGAGAAACACATGTGCGTTTCTCACAAAAGCAGTTTATCAAATTCATACACTTTCAAAAGAACATGATTACCTTTCGAAGTAAAGGTTCTACAGAGAACAGGAACACTGTTCTCACTTCCAGCAATACTTTGATATATAGCAAAAAACGTCTTCTCTTTTCAGAGAAACACATGGGCGTTTCTCACTGAAGCATTTCTTTAATTTCATACACTTTCCAAAGAACATGATTATCTTTCGAAATAAAGATTCTCCAGAGAACAGGAACACTGTTCTCACTTCTGACAATACTTTGACAAATCTAAAACAACGGCTTCTTTTCTTGTAGAAACTTGTGTACGTTTCTCACAAAAGTATTTCAAGAAATTCATACATTTTCCAAGGTACATGATTATATTTCGAAGTAAAGGTTCTACAGAGGGCAGTCACACTGTTCTTACACTACTTTGACAAATCTCAAACAACGGCTTCACTTTTCAGAGAAACAAATGTGCGTTTCTCACAGAAGCATTACTTGAAATTCATACACTTTCCAAAGAACGTGATTATCTTTCGAAATAAAGATTCTCCAAAGAACAGGAACACTGTTCTCACTTCTGACAATACTTTGACAAATCTCAAACAACGGCTTTCCCTTTCGGAGAAACTCATGTACATAGCTCACAAAAGCATTTCATGAAATTCATACATTTTCCAAGGAACATGATTATCGTTGGAAGTAATGGGTCTACAGAGAACAGGAACACTGTTTTCACTTCTAACACTACTTTGACATATAGCAAACAACGGCTTCGCTTTTCAGAGAAACACATGTGCGTTTCTCACAAAAGTGGTTCATGAAATTCATACACTTTCAAAAGAGCATGATTATCTTTCGAAGTAAAGGTTCTACAGAGAACAGGAACACTGTTCTCACTTCTGACAATATTTTGACAAATCTCAAACAACGGCTTTCCCTTTCGGAGAAACATGTACATTTCTCACAAAAGCATTTCATGAAATTCATACATTTTCCAAGTTCGATTATCGTTGGAAGTAATGGGTCTACAGAGAACAGGAACACTGTTTTCACTGCTAACACTACTTTGACATATAGCAAACAACGGCGTGGCTTTTCAGAGAAACACATGTGCGTTTCTCACAAAAGCAGTTTATGAAATTCATACACTTTCAAAAGAACATGATTATCTTTCGAAGTAAAGGTTCTACAGAGAACAGGAACACTGTTCTCACTTCCAGCAATACTTTGATATATAGCAAAAAACGTCTTCTCTTTTCAGAGAAACACATGGGCGTTTCTCACAGAAGCATTTCTTTAATTTTATACACTTTCCAAAGAACATGATTATCTTTCGAAATAAAGATTCTCCAGAGAACAGGAACACTGTTCTCACTTCTGACAATACTTTGACAAATCTCAAACAATGGCTTCTTTTTTTGGAGAAACTGGTGTACGTTTCTCACAAAAGTATTTCAAGAAATTCATACATTTTCCAAGGAACATGATTATCGTTTCAAGTAATGGGTCTACAGAGAACAGGAACACTGTTTTCACTTCTAACACTACTTTGACATATAGCAAACAACGGCTTCGCTTTTCAGAGAAACACATGTGCGTTTCTCACAAAAGCATTTCTTGAAATTCATACACTTTCAAAAGAACATGATTATCTTTCGAAGTAAAGGTTCTCAGAGAACAGGAACACTGTTCTCACTTCTGACAATACTTTGACAAATCTCAAACAACGGGTTTCCCTTTCGGAGAAACGTGTTCATTTCTCACAAAAGCATTTCATGAAATTCATACATTTTCCAAGTTCGTTTATCGTTGGAAGTAATGGGTCTACAGAGAACAGGAACACTGTTTTCACTGCTAACACTACTTTGACATATAGCAAACAACGGCTTCGCTTTTCAGAGAAACACATGTGCGTTTCTCACAAAAGCAGTTTATGAAATTCATACACTTTCAAAAGAACATGATTACCTTTCGAAGTAAAGGTTCTACAGAGAACAGGAACACTGTTCTCACTTCCAGCAATACTTTGATATATAGCAAAAAACGTCTTCTCTTTTCAGAGAAACACATGGGCGTTTCTCACAGAAGCATTTCTTTAATTTCATACACTTTCCAAAGAACATGATTATCTTTCGAAATAAAGATTCTCCAGAGAACAGGAACACTGTTCTCACTTCTGACAATACTTTGACAAATCTCAAACAATGGCTTCTTTTTTTGGAGAAACTGGTGTACGTTTCTCACAAAAGTATTTCAAGAAATTCATACATTTTCCAAGGAACATGATTATCGTTTCAAGTAATGGGTCTACAGAGAACAGGAACACTGTTTTCACTTCTAACACTACTTTGACATATAGCAAACAACGGCTTCGCTTTTCAGAGAAACACATGTGCGTTTCTCACAAAAGCATTTCTTGAAATTCATACACTTTCAAAAGAACATGATTATCTTTCGAAGTAAAGGTTCTCAGAGAACAGGAACACTGTTCTCACTTCTGACAATACTTTGACAAATCTCAAACAACGGGTTTCCCTTTCGGAGAAACGTGTTCATTTCTCACAAAAGCATTTCATGAAATTCATACATTTTCCAAGTTCGTTTATCGTTGGAAGTAATGGGTCTACAGAGAACAGGAACACTGTTTTCACTGCTAACACTACTTTGACATACAGCAAACAACGGCGTGGCTTTTCAGAGAAACACATGTGCGTTTCTCACAAAAGCAGTTTATGAAATTCATACACTTTCAAAAGAACATGATTATCTTTCGAAGTAAAGGTTCTACAGAGAACAGGAACACTGTTCTCACTTCCAGCAATACTTTGATATATAGCAAAAAACGTCTTCTCTTTTCAGAAAAACACATGGGCGTTTCTCACAGAAGCATTTCTTTAATTTCATACACTTTCCAAAGAACATGATTATCTTTCGAAATAAAGATTCTCCAGAGAACAGGAACACTGTTCTCACTTCTGACAATACTTTGACAAATCTAAAACAACGGCTTCTTTTCTTGTAGAAACTTGTGTACGTTTCTCACAAAAGTATTTCAAGAAATTCATACATTTTCCAAGGAACATGATTATATTTCGAAGTAAAGGTTCTACAGAGGGCAGTCACACTGTTCTTACACTACTTTGACAAATCTCAAACAACGGCTTCACTTTTCAGAGAAACAAATGTGCGTTTCTCACAGAAGCATTACTTGAAATTCATACACTTTCCAAAGAACGTGATTATCTTTCGAAATAAAGATTCTCCAGAGAACAGGAACACTGTTCTCACTTCTGACAATACTTTGACAAATCTCAAACAACGGCATTCCCTTTCGGAGAAACTCATGTACATAGCTCACAAAAGCATTTCATGAAATTCATACATTTTCCAAGGAACATGATTATCGTTGGAAGTAATGGGTCTACAGAGAACAGGAACACTGTTTTCACTTCTAACACTACTTTGACATATAGCAAACAACGGCTTCGCTTTTCAGAGAAACACATGTGCGTTTCTCACAAAAGTGGTTCATGAAATTCATACACTTTCAAAAGAGCATGATTATCTTTCGAAGTAAAGGTTCTACAGAGAACAGGAACACTGTTCTCACTTCTGACAATATTTTGACAAATCTCAAACAACGGCTTTCCCTTTCGGAGAAACATGTACATTTCTCACAAAAGCATTTCATGAAATTCATACATTTTCCAAGTTCGATTATCGTTGGAAGTAATGGGTCTACAGAGAACAGGAACACTGTTTTCACTGCTAACACTACTTTGACATATAGCAAACAACGGCGTGGCTTTTCAGAGAAACACATGTGCGTTTCTCACAAAAGCAGTTTATGAAATTCATACACTTTCAAAAGAACATGATTATCTTTCGAAGTAAAGGTTCTACAGAGAACAGGAACACTGTTCTCACTTCCAGCAATACTTTGATATATAGCAAAAAACGTCTTCTCTTTTCAGAGAAACACATGGGCGTTTCTCACAGAAGCATTTCTTTAATTTTATACACTTTCCAAAGAACATGATTATCTTTCGAAATAAAGATTCTCCAGAGAACAGGAACACTGTTCTCACTTCTGACAATACTTTGACAAATCTCAAACAATGGCTTCTTTTTTTGGAGAAACTGGTGTACGTTTCTCACAAAAGTATTTCAAGAAATTCATACATTTTCCAAGGAACATGATTATCGTTTCAAGTAATGGGTCTACAGAGAACAGGAACACTGTTTTCACTTCTAACACTACTTTGACATATAGCAAACAACGGCTTCGCTTTTCAGAGAAACACATGTGCGTTTCTCACAAAAGCATTTCTTGAAATTCATACACTTTCAAAAGAACATGATTATCTTTCGAAGTAAAGGTTCTCAGAGAACAGGAACACTGTTCTCACTTCTGACAATACTTTGACAAATCTCAAACAACGGGTTTCCCTTTCGGAGAAACGTGTTCATTTCTCACAAAAGCATTTCATGAAATTCATACATTTTCCAAGTTCGTTTATCGTTGGAAGTAATGGGTCTACAGAGAACAGGAACACTGTTTTCACTGCTAACACTACTTTGACATATAGCAAACAACGGCTTCGCTTTTCAGAGAAACACATGTGCGTTTCTCACAAAAGCAGTTTATGAAATTCATACACTTTCAAAAGAACATGATTACCTTTCGAAGTAAAGGTTCTACAGAGAACAGGAACACTGTTCTCACTTCCAGCAATACTTTGATATATAGCAAAAAACGTCTTCTCTTTTGAGAGAAACACATGGGCGTTTCTCACAGAAGCATTTCTTTAATTTCATACACTTTCCAAAGAACATGATTATCTTTTGAAATAAAGATTCTCCAGAGAACAGGAACACTGTTCTCACTTCTGACAATACTTTGACAAATCTCAAACAATGGCTTCTTTTTTTGGAGAAACTGGTGTACGTTTCTCACAAAAGTATTTCAAGAAATTCATACATTTTCCAAGGAACATGATTATCGTTTCAAGTAATGGGTCTACAGAGAACAGGAACACTGTTTTCACTTCTAACACTACTTTGACATATAGCAAACAACGGCTTCGCTTTTCAGAGAAACACATGTGCGTTTCTCACAAAAGCATTTCTTGAAATTCATACACTTTCAAAAGAACATGATTATCTTTCGAAGTAAAGGTTCTCAGAGAACAGGAACACTGTTCTCACTTCTGACAATACTTTGACAAATCTCAAACAACGGGTTTCCCTTTCGGAGAAACGTGTTCATTTCTCACAAAAGCATTTCATGAAATTCATACATTTTCCAAGTTCGTTTATCGTTGGAAGTAATGGGTCTACAGAGAACAGGAACACTGTTTTCACTGCTAACACTACTTTGACATATAGCAAACAACGGCGTGGCTTTTCAGAGAAACACATGTGCGTTTCTCACAAAAGCAGTTTATGAAATTCATACACTTTCAAAAGAACATGATTACCTTTCGAAGTAAAGGTTCTACAGAGAACAGGAACACTGTTCTCACTTCCAGCAATACTTTGATATATAGCAAAAAACGTCTTCTCTTTTCAGAGAAACACATGGGCGTTTCTCACTGAAGCATTTCTTTAATTTCATACACTTTCCAAAGAACATGATTATCTTTCGAAATAAAGATTATCCAGAGAACAGGAACACTGTTCTCACTTCTGACAATACTTTGACAAATCTAAAACAACGGCTTCTTTTCTTGTAGAAACTTGTGTACGTTTCTCACAAAAGTATTTCAAGAAATTCATCCATTTTCCAAGGAACATGATTATATTTCGAAGTAAAGGTTCTACAGAGGGCAGTCACACTGTTCTTACACTACTTTGACAAATCTCAAACAAAGGCTTCACTTTTCAGAGAAACACATGTGCGTTTCTCACAGAAGCATTACTTGAAATTCATACACTTTCCAAAGAACGTGATTATCTTTCGAAATAAAGATTCTCCAGAGAACAGGAACACTGTTCTCACTTCTGACAATACTTTGACAAATCTCAAACAACGGCTTTCCCTTTCGGAGAAACTCATGTACATAGCTCACAAAAGCATTTCATGAAATTCATACATTTTCCAAGGAACATGATTATCGTTGGAAGTAATGGGTCTACAGAGAACAGGAACACTGTTTTCACTTCTAACACTACTTTGACATATAGCAAACAACGGCTTCGCTTTTCAGAGAAACACATGTGCGTTTCTCACAAAAGTGGTTCATGAAATTCATACACTTTCAAAAGAGCATGATTATCTTTCGAAGTAAAGGTTCTACAGAGAACAGGAACAATGTTCTCACTTCTGACAATATTTTGACAAATCTCAAACAACGGCTTTCCCTTTCGGAGAAACATGTACATTTCTCACAAAAGCATTTCATGAAATTCATACATTTTCCAAGTTCGATTATCGTTGGAAGTAATGGGTCTACAGAGAACAGGAACACTGTTTTCACTGCTAACACTACTTTGACATATAGCAAACAACGGCGTGGCTTTTCAGAGAAACACATGTGCGTTTCTCACAAAAGCAGTTTATGAAATTCATACACTTTCAAAAGAACATGATTATCTTTCGAAGTAAACGTTCTACAGAGAACAGGAACACTGTTCTCACTTCCAGCAATACTTTGATATATAGCAAAAAACGTCTTCTCTTTTCAGAGAAACACATGGGCGTTTCTCACAGAAGCATTTCTTTAATTTTATACACTTTCCAAAGAACATGATTATCTTTCGAAATAAAGATTCTCCAGAGAACAGGAACACTGTTCGCACTTCTGACAATACTTTGACAAATCTCAAACAATGGCTTCTTTTTTTGGAGAAACTGGTGTACGTTTCTCACAAAAGTATTTCAAGAAATTCATACATTTTCCAAGGAACATGATTATCGTTTCAAGTAATGGGTCTACAGAGAACAGGAACACTGTTTTCACTTCTAACACTACTTTGACATATAGCAAACAACGGCTTCGCTTTTCAGAGAAACACATGTGCGTTTCTCACAAAAGCATTTCTTGAAATTCATACACTTTCAAAAGAACATGATTATCTTTCGAAGTAAAGGTTCTCAGAGAACAGGAACACTGTTCTCACTTCTGACAATACTTTGACAAATCTCAAACAACGGGTTTCCCTTTCGGAGAAACGTGTTCATTTCTCACAAAAGCATTTCATGAAATTCATACATTTTCCAAGTTCGTTTATCGTTGGAAGTAATGGGTCTACAGAGAACAGGAACACTGTTTTCACTGCTAACACTACTTTGACATATAGCAAACAACGGCTTCACTTTTCAGAGAAACACATGTGCGTTTCTCACAAAAGCAGTTTATGAAATTCATACACTTTCAAAAGAACATGATTACCTTTCGAAGTAAAGGTTCTACAGAGAACAGGAACACTGTTCTCACTTCCAGCAATACTTTGATATATAGCAAAAAACGTCTTCTCTTTTCAGAGAAACACATGGGCGTTTCTCACAGAACCATTTCTTTAATTTCATACACTTTCCAAAGAACATGATTATCTTTCGAAATAAAGATTCTCCAGAGAACAGGAACACTGTTCTCACTTCTGACAATACTTTGACAAATCTCAAACAATGGCTTCTTTTTTTGGAGAAACTGGTGTACGTTTCTCACAAAAGTATTTCAAGAAATTCATACATTTTCCAAGGAACATGATTATCGTTTCAAGTAATGGGTCTACAGAGAACAGGAACACTGTTTTCACTTCTAACACTACTTTGACATATAGCAAACAACGGCTTCGCTTTTCAGAGAAACACATGTGCGTTTCTCACAAAAGCATTTCTTGAAATTCATACACTTTCAAAAGAACATGATTATCTTTCGAAGTAAAGGTTCTCAGAGAACAGGAACACTGTTCTCACTTCTGACAATACTTTGACAAATCTCAAACAACGGGTTTCCCTTTCGGAGAAACGTGTTCATTTCTCACAAAAGCATTTCATGAAATTCATACATTTTCCAAGTTCGTTTATCGTTGGAAGTAATGGGTCTACAGAGAACAGGAACACTGTTTTCACTGCTAACACTACTTTGACATATAGCAAACAACGGCGTGGCTTTTCAGAGAAACACATGTGCGTTTCTCACAAAAGCAGTTTATGAAATTCATACACTTTCAAAAGAACATGATTACCTTTCGAAGTAAAGGTTCTACAGAGAACAGGAACACTGTTCTCACTTCCAGCAATACTTTGATATATAGCAAAAAACGTCTTCTCTTTTCAGAGAAACACATGGGCGTTTCTCACTGAAGCATTTCTTTAATTTCATACACTTTCCAAAGAACATGATTATCTTTCGAAATAAAGATTATCCAGAGAACAGGAACACTGTTCTCACTTCTGACAATACTTTGACAAATCTAAAACAACGGCTTCTTTTCTTGTAGAAACTTGTGTACGTTTCTCACAAAAGTATTTCAAGAAATTCATCCATTTTCCAAGGAACATGATTATATTTCGAAGTAAAGGTTCTACAGAGGGCAGTCACACTGTTCTTACACTACTTTGACAAATCTCAAACAAAGGCTTCACTTTTCAGAGAAACACATGTGCGTTTCTCACAGAAGCATTACTTGAAATTCATACACTTTCCAAAGAACGTGATTATCTTTCGAAATAAAGATTCTCCAGAGAACAGGAACACTGTTCTCACTTCTGACAATACTTTGACAAATCTCAAACAACGGCTTTCCCTTTCGGAGAAACTCATGTACATAGCTCACAAAAGCATTTCATGAAATTCATACATTTTCCAAGGAACATGATTATCGTTGGAAGTAATGGGTCTACAGAGAACAGGAACACTGTTTTCACTTCTAACACTACTTTGACATATAGCAAACAACGGCTTCGCTTTTCAGAGAAACACATGTGCGTTTCTCACAAAAGTGGTTCATGAAATTCATACACTTTCAAAAGAGCATGATTATCTTTCGAAGTAAAGGTTCTACAGAGAACAGGAACACTGTTCTCACTTCTGACAATATTTTGACAAATCTCAAACAACGGCTTTCCCTTTCGGAGAAACATGTACATTTCTCACAAAAGCATTTCATGAAATTCATACATTTTCCAAGTTCGATTATCGTTGGAAGTAATGGGTCTACAGAGACAGGAACACTGTTTTCACTGCTAACACTACTTTGACATATAGCAAACAACGGCGTGGCTTTTCAGAGAAACACATGTGCGTTTCTCACAAAAGCAGTTTATGAAATTCATACACTTTCAAAAGAACATGATTATCTTTCGAAGTAAAGGTTCTACAGAGAACAGGAACACTGTTCTCACTTCTGACAATACTTTGACAAATCTAAAACAACGGCTTCTTTTCTTGTAGAAACTTGTGTACGTTTCTCACAAAATATTTCAAGAAATTCATACATTTTCCAAGGAACATGATTATATTTCGAAGTAAAGGTTCTACAGAGGGCAGTCACACTGTTCTTACACTACTTTGACAAATCTCAAACAACGGCTTCACTTTTCAGAGAAACACATGTGCGTTTCTCACAGAAGCATTACTTGAAATTCATACACTTTCCAAAGAACGTGATTATCTTTCGAAATAAAGATTCTCCAGAGAACAGGAACACTGTTCTCACTTCTGACAATACTTTGACAAATCTCAAACAACGGCTTTCCCTTTCGGAGAAACTCATGTACATAGCTCACAAAAGCATTTCATGAAATTCATACATTTTCCAAGGAACATGATTATCGTTGGAAGTAATGGGTCTACAGAGAACAGGAACACTGTTTTCACTTCTAACACTACTTTGACATATAGCAAACAACGGCTTCGCTTTTCAGAGAAACACATGTGCGTTTCTCACAAAAGTGGTTCATGAAATTCATACACTTTCAAAAGAGCATGATTATCTTTCGAAGTAAAGGTTCTACAGAGAACAGGAACACTGTTCTCACTTCTGACAATATTTTGACAAATCTCAAACAACGGCTTTCCCTTTCGGAGAAACATGTACATTTCTCACAAAAGCATTTCATGAAATTCATACATTTTCCAAGTTCGATTATCGTTGGAAGTAATGGGTCTACAGAGAACAGGAACACTGTTTTCACTGCTAACACTACTTTGACATATAGCAAACAACGGCGTGGCTTTTCAGAGAAACACATGTGCGTTTCTCACAAAAGCAGTTTATGAAATTCATACACTTTCAAAAGAACATGATTATCTTTCGAAGTAAACGTTCTACAGAGAACAGGAACACTGTTCTCACTTCCAGCAATACTTTGATATATAGCAAAAAACGTCTTCTCTTTTCAGAGAAACACATGGGCGTTTCTCACAGAAGCATTTCTTTAATTTTATACACTTTCCAAAGAACATGATTATCTTTCGAAATAAAGATTCTCCAGAGAACAGGAACACTGTTCTCACTTCTGACAATACTTTGACAAATCTCAAACAATGGCTTCTTTTTTTGGAGAAACTGGTGTACGTTTCTCACAAAAGTATTTCAAGAAATTCATCCATTTTCCAAGGAACATGATTATCGTTTCAAGTAATGGGTCTACAGAGAACAGGAACACTGTTTTCACTTCTAACACTACTTTGACATATAGCAAACAACGGCTTCGCTTTTCAGAGAAACACATGTGCGTTTCTCACAAAAGCATTTCTTGAAATTCATACACTTTCAAAAGAACATGATTATCTTTCGAAGTAAAGGTTCTCAGAGAACAGGAACACTGTTCTCACTTCTGACAATACTTTGACAAATCTCAAACAACGGGTTTCCCTTTCGGAGAAACGTGTTCATTTCTCACAAAAGCATTTCATGAAATTCATACATTTTCCAAGTTCGTTTATCGTTGGAAGTAATGGGTCTACAGAGAACAGGAACACTGTTTTCACTGCTAACACTACTTTGACATATAGCAAACAACGGCTTGGCTTTTCAGAGAAACACATGTGCGTTTCTCACAAAAGCAGTTTATGAAATTCATACACTTTCAAAAGAACATGATTACCTTTCGAAGTAAAGGTTCTACAGAGAACAGGAACACTGTTCTCACTTCCAGCAATACTTTGATATATAGCAAAAAACGTCTTCTCTTTTCAGAGAAACACATGGGCGTTTCTCACAGAAGCATTTCTTTAATTTCATACACTTTCCAAAGAACATGATTATCTTTCGAAATAAAGAATCTCCAGAGAACAGGAACACTGTTCTCACTTCTGACAATACTTTGACAAATCTCAAACAATGGCTTCTTTTTTTGGAGAAACTGGTGTACGTTTCTCACAAAAGTATTTCAAGAAATTCATACATTTTCCAAGGAACATGATTATCGTTTCAAGTAATGGGTCTACAGAGAACAGGAACACTGTTTTCACTTCTAACACTACTTTGACATATAGCAAAAAACGGCTTCGCTTTTCAGAGAAACACATGTGCGTTTCTCACAAAAGCATTTCTTGAAATTCATACACTTTCAAAAGAACATGATTATCTTTCGAAGTAAAGGTTCTCAGAGAACACGAACACTGTTCTCACTTCTGACAATACTTTGACAAATCTCAAACAACGGGTTTCCCTTTCGGAGAAACGTGTTCATTTCTCACAAAAGCATTTCATGAAATTCATACATTTTCCAAGTTCGTTTATCGTTGGAAGTAATGGGTCTACAGAGAACAGGAACACTGTTTTCACTGCTAACACTACTTTGACATATAGCAAACAACGGCGTGGCTTTTCAGAGAAACACATGTGCGTTTCTCACAAAAGCAGTTTATGAAATTCATACACTTTCAAAAGAACATGATTACCTTTCGAAGTAAAGGTTCTACAGAGAACAGGAACACTGTTCTCACTTCCAGCAATACTTTGATATATAGCAAAAAACGTCTTCTCTTTTCAGAGAAACACATGGGCGTTTCTCACTGAAGCATTTCTTTAATTTCATACACTTTCCAAAGAACATGATTATCTTTCGAAATAAAGATTATCCAGAGAACAGGAACACTGTTCTCACTTCTGACAATACTTTGACAAATCTAAAACAACGGCTTCTTTTCTTGTAGAAACTTGTGTACGTTTCTCACAAAAGTATTTCAAGAAATTCATACATTTTCCAAGGAACATGATTATATTTCGAAGTAAAGGTTCTACAGAGGGCAGTCACACTGTTCTTACACTACTTTGACAAATCTCAAACAAAGGCTTCACTTTTCAGAGAAACACATGTGCGTTTCTCACAGAAGCATTACTTGAAATTCATACACTTTCCAAAGAACGTGATTATCTTTCGAAATAAAGATTCTCCAGAGAACAGGAACACTGTTCTCACTTCTGACAATACTTTGACAAATCTCAAACAATGGCTTCTTTTTTTGGAGAAACTGGTGTACGTTTCTCACAAAAGTATTTCAAGAAATTCATCCATTTTCCAAGGAACATGATTATCGTTTCAAGTAATGGGTCTACAGAGAACAGGAACACTGTTTTCACTTCTAACACTACTTTGACATATAGCAAACAACGGCTTCGCTTTTCAGAGAAACACATGTGCGTTTCTCACAAAAGCATTTCTTGAAATTCATACACTTTCAAAAGAACATGATTATCTTTCGAAGTAAAGGTTCTCAGAGAACAGGAACACTGTTCTCACTTCTGACAATACTTTGACAAATCTCAAACAACGGGTTTCCCTTTCGGAGAAACGTGTTCATTTCTCACAAAAGCATTTCATGAAATTCATACATTTTCCAAGTTCGTTTATCGTTGGAAGTAATGGGTCTACAGAGAACAGGAACACTGTTTTCACTGCTAACACTACTTTGACATATAGCAAACAACGGCTTGGCTTTTCAGAGAAACACATGTGCGTTTCTCACAAAAGCAGTTTATGAAATTCATACACTTTCAAAAGAACATGATTACCTTTCGAAGTAAAGGTTCTACAGAGAACAGGAACACTGTTCTCACTTCCAGCAATACTTTGATATATAGCAAAAAACGTCTTCTCTTTTCAGAGAAACACATGGGCGTTTCTCACAGAAGCATTTCTTTAATTTCATACACTTTCCAAAGAACATGATTATCTTTCGAAATAAAGATTCTCCAGAGAACAGGAACACTGTTCTCACTTCTGACAATACTTTGACAAATCTCAAACAATGGCTTCTTTTTTTGGAGAAACTGGTGTACGTTTCTCACAAAAGTATTTCAAGAAATTCATACATTTTCCAAGGAACATGATTATCGTTTCAAGTAATGGGTCTACAGAGAACAGGAACACTGTTTTCACTTCTAACACTACTTTGACATATAGCAAACAACGGCTTCGCTTTTCAGAGAAACACATGTGCGTTTCTCACAAAAGCATTTCTTGAAATTCATACACTTTCAAAAGAACATGATTATCTTTCGAAGTAAAGGTTCTCAGAGAACAGGAACACTGTTCTCACTTCTGACAATACTTTGACAAATCTCAAACAACGGGTTTCCCTTTCAGAGAAACGTGTTCATTTCTCACAAAAGCATTTCATGAAATTCATACATTTTCCAAGTTCGTTTATCGTTGGAAGTAATGGGTCTACAGAGAACAGGAACACTGTTTTCACTGCTAACACTACTTTGACATATAGCAAACAACGGCGTGGCTTTTCAGAGAAACACATGTGCGTTTCTCACAAAACCAGTTTATGAAATTCATACCCTTTCAAGAGAACATGATTACCTTTCGAAGTAAAGGTTCTACAGAGAACAGGAACACTGTTCTCACTTCCAGCAATACTTTGATATATAGCAAAAAACGTCTTCTCTTTTCAGAGAAACACATGGGCGTTTCTCACTGAAGCATTTCTTTAATTTCATACACTTTCCAAAGAACATGATTATCTTTCGAAATAAAGATTATCCAGAGAACAGGAACACTGTTCTCACTTCTGACAATACTTTGACAAATCTAAAACAACGGCTTCTTTTCTTGTAGAAACTTGTGTATGTTTCTCACAAAAGTATTTCAAGAAATTCATACATTTTCCAAGGAACATGATTATATTTCGAAGTAAAGGTTCTACAGAGGGCAGTCACACTGTTCTTACACTACTTTGACAAATCTCAAACAACGGCTTCACTTTTCAGAGAAACACATGTGCGTTTCTCACAGAAGCATTACTTGAAATTCATACACTTTCCAAAGAACGTGATTATCTTTCGAAATAAAGATTCTCCAGAGAACAGGAACACTGTTCTCACTTCTGACAATACTTTGACAAATCTCAAACAACGGCTTTCCCTTTCGGAGAAACTCATGTACATAGCTCACAAAAGCATTTCATGAAATTCATACATTTTCCAAGGAACATGATTATCGTTGGAAGTAATGGGTCTACAGAGAACAGGAACACTGTTTTCACTTCTAACACTACTTTGACATATAGCAAACAACGGCTTCGCTTTTCAGAGAAACACATGTGCGTTTCTCACAAAAGTGGTTCATGAAATTCATACACTTTCAAAAGAGCATGATTATCTTTCGAAGTAAAGGTTCTACAGAGAACAGGAACACTGTTCTCACTTCTGACAATATTTTGACAAATCTCAAACAACGGCTTTCCCTTTCGGAGAAACATGTACATTTCTCACAAAAGCATTTCATGAAATTCATACATTTTCCAAGTTCGATTATCGTTGGAAGTAATGGGTCTACAGAGAACAGGAACACTGTTTTCACTGCTAACACTACTTTGACATATAGCAAACAACGGCGTGGCTTTTCAGAGAAACACATGTGCGTTTCTCACAAAAGCAGTTTATGAAATTCATACACTTTCAAAAGAACATGATTATCTTTCGAAGTAAAGGTTCTACAGAGAACAGGAACACTGTTCTCACTTCCAGCAATACTTTGATATATAGCAAAAAACGTCTTCTCTTTTGAGAGAAACACATGGGCGTTTCTCACAGAAGCATTTCTTTAATTTCATACACTTTCCAAAGAACATGATTATCTTTCGAAGTAAAGGTTCTACAGAGAACAGGAACACTGTTCGCACTTCCAGCAATACGTTGATATATAGCAAAAAACGTCTTCTCTTTTCAGAGAAACACATGGGCATTTCTCACAGAAGCATTTCTTTAATTTCATACACTTTCCAAAGAACATGATTATCTTTCGAAATAAAGATTCTCCAGAGAACAGGAACACTGTTCTCACTTCTGACAATACTTTGACAAATCTCAAACAATGGCTTCTTTTTTTGGAGAAACTGGTGTACGTTTCTCACAAAAGTATTTCAAGAAATTCATACATTTTCCAAGGAACATGATTATCGTTTCAAGTAATGGGTCTACAGAGAACAGCAACACTGTTTTCACTTCTAACACTACTTTGACATATAGCAAACAACGGCTTCGCTTTTCAGAGAAACACATGTGCGTTTCTCACAAAAGCATTTCTTGAAATTCATACACTTTCAAAAGAACATGATTATCTTTCGAAGTAAAGGTTCTCAGAGAACAGGAACACTGTTCTCACTTCTGACAATACATTGACAAATCTCAAACAACGGGTTTCCCTTTCGGAGAAACGTGTTCATTTCTCACAAAAGCATTTCATGAAATTCATACATTTTCCAAGTTCGTTTATCGTTGGAAGTAATGGGTCTACAGAGAACAGGAACACTGTTTACACTGCTAACACTACTTTGACATATAGCAAACAACGGCGTGGCTTTTCAGAGAAACACATGTGCGTTTCTCACAAAAGCAGTTTATGAAATTCATACACTTTCAAAAGAACATGATTATCTTTCGAAGTAAAGGTTCTACAGAGAACAGGAACACTGTTCTCACTTCCAGCAATACTTTGATATATAGCAAAAAACGTCTTCTCTTTTGAGAGAAACACATGGGCGTTTCTCACAGAAGCATTTCTTTAATTTCATACACTTTCCAAAGAACATGATTATCTTTCGAAGTAAAGGTTCTACAGAGAACAGGAACACTGTTCTCACTTCCAGCAATACGTTGATATATAGCAAAAAACGTCTTCTCTTTTCAGAGAAACACATGGGCATTTCTCACAGAAGCATTTCTTTAATTTCATACACTTTCCAAAGAACATGATTATCTTTCGAAATAAAGATTCTCCAGAGAACAGGAACACTGTTCTCACTTCTGACAATACTTTGACAAATCTAAAACAACGGCTTCTTTTCTTGTAGAAACTTGTGTACGTTTCTCACAAAAGTATTTCAAGAAATTCATACATTTTCCAAGGAACATGATTATATTTCGAAGTAAAGGTTCTACAGAGGGCAGTCACACTGTTCTTACACTACTTTGACAAATCTCAAACAACGGCTTCACTTTTCAGAGAAACACATGTGCGTTTCTCACAGAAGCATTACTTGAAATTCATACACTTTCCAAAGAACGTGATTATCTTTCGAAATAAAGATTCTCCAGAGAACAGGAACACTGTTCTCACTTCTGACAATACTTTGACAAATCTCAAACAACGGCTTTCCCTTTCGGAGAAACTCATGTACATAGCTCACAAAAGCATTTCATGAAATTCATACATTTTCCAAGGAACATGATTATCGTTGGAAGTAATGGGTCTACAGAGAACAGGAACACTGTTTTCACTTCTAACACTACTTTGACATATAGCAAACAACGGCTTCGCTTTTCAGAGAAACACATGTGCGTTTCTCACAAAAGTGGTTCATGAAATTCATACACTTTCAAAAGAGCATGATTATCTTTCGAAGTAAAGGTTCTACAGAGAACAGGAACACTGTTCTCACTTCTGACAATATTTTGACAAATCTCAAACAACGGCTTTCCCTTTCGGAGAAACATGTACATTTCTCACAAAAGCATTTCATGAAATTCATACATTTTCCAAGTTCGATTATCGTTGGAAGTAATGGGTCTACAGAGAACAGGAACACTGTTTTCACTGCTAACACTACTTTGACATATAGCAAACAACGGCGTGGCTTTTCAGAGAAACACATGTGCGTTTCTCACAAAAGCAGTTTATGAAATTCATACACTTTCAAAAGAACATGATTATCTTTCGAAGTAAAGGTTCTACAGAGAACAGGAACACTGTTCTCACTTCCAGCAATACTTTGATATATAGCAAAAAACGTCTTCTCTTTTGAGAGAAACACATGGGCGTTTCTCACAGAAGCATTTCTTTAATTTCATACACTTTCCAAAGAACATGATTATCTTTCGAAGTAAAGGTTCTACAGAGAACAGGAACACTGTTCTCACTTCCAGCAATACGTTGATATATAGCAAAAAACGTCTTCTCTTTTCAGAGAAACACATGGGCATTTCTCACAGAAGCATTTCTTTAATTTCATACACTTTCCAAAGAACATGATTATCTTTCGAAATAAAGATTCTCCAGAGAACAGGAACACTGTTCTCACTTCTGACAATACTTTGACAAATCTCAAACAATGGCTTCTTTTTTTGGAGAAACTGGTGTACGTTTCTCACAAAAGTATTTCAAGAAATTCATACATTTTCCAAGGAACATGATTATCGTTTCAAGTAATGGGTCTACAGAGAACAGCAACACTGTTTTCACTTCTAACACTACTTTGACATATAGCAAACAACGGCTTCGCTTTTCAGAGAAACACATGTGCGTTTCTCACAAAAGCATTTCTTGAAATTCATACACTTTCAAAAGAACATGATTATCTTTCGAAGTAAAGGTTCTCAGAGAACAGGAACACTGTTCTCACTTCTGACAATACATTGACAAATCTCAAACAACGGGTTTCCCTTTCGGAGAAACGTGTTCATTTCTCACAAAAGCATTTCATGAAATTCATACATTTTCCAAGTTCGTTTATCGTTGGAAGTAATGGGTCTACAGAGAACAGGAACACTGTTTACACTGCTAACACTACTTTGACATATAGCAAACAACGGCGTGGCTTTTCAGAGAAACACATGTGCGTTTCTCACAAAAGCAGTTTATGAAATTCATACACTTTCAAAAGAACATGATTATCTTTCGAAGTAAAGGTTCTACAGAGAACAGGAACACTGTTCTCACTTCCAGCAATACTTTGATATATAGCAAAAAACGTCTTCTCTTTTGAGAGAAACACATGGGCGTTTCTCACAGAAGCATTTCTTTAATTTCATACACTTTCCAAAGAACATGATTATCTTTCGAAGTAAAGGTTCTACAGAGAACAGGAACACTGTTCTCACTTCCAGCAATACGTTGATATATAGCAAAAAACGTCTTCTCTTTTCAGAGAAACACATGGGCATTTCTCACAGAAGCATTTCTTTAATTTCATACACTTTCCAAAGAACATGATTATCTTTCGAAATAAAGATTCTCCAGAGAACAGGAACACTGTTCTCACTTCTGACAATACTTTGACAAATCTAAAACAACGGCTTCTTTTCTTGTAGAAACTTGTGTACGTTTCTCACAAAAGTATTTCAAGAAATTCATACATTTTCCAAGGAACATGATTATATTTCGAAGTAAAGGTTCTACAGAGGGCAGTCACACTGTTCTTACACTACTTTGACAAATCTCAAACAACGGCTTCACTTTTCAGAGAAACACATGTGCGTTTCTCACAGAAGCATTACTTGAAATTCATACACTTTCCAAAGAACGTGATTATCTTTCGAAATAAAGATTCTCCAGAGAACAGGAACACTGTTCTCACTTCTGACAATACTTTGACAAATCTCAAACAACGGCTTTCCCTTTCGGAGAAACTCATGTACATAGCTCACAAAAGCATTTCATGAAATTCATACATTTTCCAAGGAACATGATTATCGTTGGAAGTAATGGGTCTACAGAGAACAGGAACACTGTTTTCACTTCTAACACTACTTTGACATATAGCAAACAACGGCTTCGCTTTTCAGAGAAACACATGTGCGTTTCTCACAAAAGTGGTTCATGAAATTCATACACTTTCAAAAGAGCATGATTATCTTTCGAAGTAAAGGTTCTACAGAGAACAGGAACACTGTTCTCACTTCTGACAATATTTTGACAAATCTCAAACAACGGCTTTCCCTTTCGGAGAAACATGTACATTTCTCACAAAAGCATTTCATGAAATTCATACATTTTCCAAGTTCGATTATCGTTGGAAGTAATGGGTCTACAGAGAACAGGAACACTGTTTTCACTGCTAACACTACTTTGACATATAGCAAACAACGGCGTGGCTTTTCAGAGAAACACATGTGCGTTTCTCACAAAAGCAGTTTATGAAATTCATACACTTTCAAAAGAACATGATTATCTTTCGAAGTAAAGGTTCTACAGAGAACAGGAACACTGTTCTCACTTCCAGCAATACTTTGATATATAGCAAAAAACGTCTTCTCTTTTGAGAGAAACACATGGGCGTTTCTCACAGAAGCATTTCTTTAATTTCATACACTTTCCAAAGAACATGATTATCTTTCGAAGTAAAGGTTCTACAGAGAACAGGAACACTGTTCTCACTTCCAGCAATACGTTGATATATAGCAAAAAACGTCTTCTCTTTTCAGAGAAACACATGGGCATTTCTCACAGAAGCATTTCTTTAATTTCATACACTTTCCAAAGAACATGATTATCTTTCGAAATAAAGATTCTCCAGAGAACAGGAACACTGTTCTCACTTCTGACAATACTTTGACAAATCTCAAACAATGGCTTCTTTTTTTGGAGAAACTGGTGTACGTTTCTCACAAAAGTATTTCAAGAAATTCATACATTTTCCAAGGAACATGATTATCGTTTCAAGTAATGGGTCTACAGAGAACAGCAACACTGTTTTCACTTCTAACACTACTTTGACATATAGCAAACAACGGCTTCGCTTTTCAGAGAAACACATGTGCGTTTCTCACAAAAGCATTTCTTGAAATTCATACACTTTCAAAAGAACATGATTATCTTTCGAAGTAAAGGTTCTCAGAGAACAGGAACACTGTTCTCACTTCTGACAATACATTGACAAATCTCAAACAACGGGTTTCCCTTTCGGAGAAACGTGTTCATTTCTCACAAAAGCATTTCATGAAATTCATACATTTTCCAAGTTCGTTTATCGTTGGAAGTAATGGGTCTACAGAGAACAGGAACACTGTTTACACTGCTAACACTACTTTGACATATAGCAAACAACGGCGTGGCTTTTCAGAGAAACACATGTGCGTTTCTCACAAAAGCAGTTTATGAAATTCATACACTTTCAAAAGAACATGATTATCTTTCGAAGTAAAGGTTCTACAGAGAACAGGAACACTGTTCTCACTTCCAGCAATACTTTGATATATAGCAAAAAACGTCTTCTCTTTTGAGAGAAACACATGGGCGTTTCTCACAGAAGCATTTCTTTAATTTCATACACTTTCCAAAGAACATGATTATCTTTCGAAGTAAAGGTTCTACAGAGAACAGGAACACTGTTCTCACTTCCAGCAATACGTTGATATATAGCAAAAAACGTCTTCTCTTTTCAGAGAAACACATGGGCATTTCTCACAGAAGCATTTCTTTAATTTCATACACTTTCCAAAGAACATGATTATCTTTCGAAATAAAGATTCTCCAGAGAACAGGAACACTGTTCTCACTTCTGACAATACTTTGACAAATCTAAAACAACGGCTTCTTTTCTTGTAGAAACTTGTGTACGTTTCTCACAAAAGTATTTCAAGAAATTCATACATTTTCCAAGGAACATGATTATATTTCGAAGTAAAGGTTCTACAGAGGGCAGTCACACTGTTCTTACACTACTTTGACAAATCTCAAACAACGGCTTCACTTTTCAGAGAAACACATGTGCGTTTCTCACAGAAGCATTACTTGAAATTCATACACTTTCCAAAGAACGTGATTATCTTTCGAAATAAAGATTCTCCAGAGAACAGGAACACTGTTCTCACTTCTGACAATACTTTGACAAATCTCAAATAACGGCTTTCCCTTTCGGAGAAACTCATGTACATAGCTCACAAAAGCATTTCATGAAATTCATACATTTTCCAAGGAACATGATTATCGTTGGAAGTAATGGGTCTACAGAGAACAGGAACACTGTTTTCACTTCTAACACTACTTTGACATATAGCAAACAACGGCTTCGCTTTTCAGAGAAACACATGTGCGTTTCTCACAAAAGTGGTTCATGAAATTCATACACTTTCAAAAGAGCATGATTATCTTTCGAAGTAAAGGTTCTACAGAGAACAGGAACACTGTTCTCACTTCTGACAATATTTTGACAAATCTCAAACAACGGCTTTCCCTTTCGGAGAAACATGTACATTTCTCACAAAAGCATTTCATGAAATTCATACATTTTCCAAGTTCGATTATCGTTGGAAGTAATGGGTCTACAGAGAACAGGAACACTGTTTTCACTGCTAACACTACTTTGACATATAGCAAACAACGGCGTGGCTTTTCAGAGAAACACATGTGCGTTTCTCACAAAAGCAGTTTATGAAATTCATACACTTTCAAAAGAACATGATTATCTTTCGAAGTAAAGGTTCTACAGAGAACAGGAACACTGTTCTCACTTCCAGCAATACTTTGATATATAGCAAAAAACGTCTTCTCTTTTGAGAGAAACACATGGGCGTTACTCACAGAAGCATTTCTTTAATTTCATACACTTTCCAAAGAACATGATTATCTTTCGAAGTAAAGGTTCTACAGAGAACAGGAACACTGTTCTCACTTCCAGCAATACGTTGATATATAGCAAAAAACGTCTTCTCTTTTCAGAGAAACACATGGGCATTTCTCACAGAAGCATTTCTTTAATTTCATACACTTTCCAAAGAACATGATTATCTTTCGAAATAAAGATTCTCCAGAGAACAGGAACACTGTTCTCACTTCTGACAATACTTTGACAAATCTCAAACAATGGCTTCTTTTTTTGGAGAAACTGGTGTACGTTTCTCACAAAAGTATTTCAAGAAATTCATACATTTTCCAAGGAACATGATTATCGTTTCAAGTAATGGGTCTACAGAGAACAGGAACACTGTTTTCACTTCTAACACTACTTTGACATATAGCAAACAACGGCTTCGCTTTTCAGAGAAACACATGTGCGTTTCTCACAAAAGCATTTCTTGAAATTCATACACTTTCAAAAGAACATGATTATCTTTCGAAGTAAAGGTTCTCAGAGAACAGGAACACTGTTCTCACTTCTGACAATACATTGACAAATCTCAAACAACGGGTTTCCCTTTCGGAGAAACGTGTTCATTTCTCACAAAAGCATTTCATGAAATTCATACATTTTCCAAGTTCGTTTATCGTTGGAAGTAATGGGTCTACAGAGAACAGGAACACTGTTTTCACTGCTAACACTACTTTGACATATAGCAAACAACGGCTTCGCTTTTCAGAGAAACACATGTGCGTTTCTCACAAAAGCAGTTTATGAAATTCATACACTTTCAAAAGAACATGATTATCTTTCGAAGTAAAGGTTCTACAGAGAACAGGAACACTGTTCTCACTTCCAGCAATACTTTGATATATAGCAAAAAACGTCTTCTCTTTTGAGAGAAACACATGGGCGTTACTCACAGAAGCATTTCTTTAATTTCATACACTTTCCAAAGAACATGATTATCTTTCGAAGTAAAGGTTCTACAGAGAACAGGAACACTGTTCTCACTTCCAGCAATACGTTGATATATAGCAAAAAACGTCTTCTCTTTTCAGAGAAACACATGGGCATTTCTCACAGAAGCATTTCTTTAATTTCATACACTTTCCAAAGAACATGATTATCTTTCGAAATAAAGATTCTCCAGAGAACAGGAACACTGTTCTCACTTCTGACAATACTTTGACAAATCTCAAACAATGGCTTCTTTTTTTGGAGAAACTGGTGTACGTTTCTCACAAAAGTATTTCAAGAAATTCATACATTTTCCAAGGAACATGATTATCGTTTCAAGTAATGGGTCTACAGAGAACAGGAACACTGTTTTCACTTCTAACACTACTTTGACATATAGCAAACAACGGCTTCGCTTTTCAGAGAAACACATGTGCGTTTCTCACAAAAGCATTTCTTGAAATTCATACACTTTCAAAAGAACATGATTATCTTTCGAAGTAAAGGTTCTCAGAGAACAGGAACACTGTTCTCACTTCTGACAATACATTGACAAATCTCAAACAACGGGTTTCCCTTTCGGAGAAACGTGTTCATTTCTCACAAAAGCATTTCATGAAATTCATACATTTTCCAAGTTCGTTTATCGTTGGAAGTAATGGGTCTACAGAGAACAGGAACACTGTTTTCACTGCTAACACTACTTTGACATATAGCAAACAACGGCTTCGCTTTTCAGAGAAACACATGTGCGTTTCTCACAAAAGCAGTTTATGAAATTCATACACTTTCAAAAGAACATGATTACCTTTCGAAGTAAAGGTTCTACAGAGAACAGGAACACTGTTCTCACTTCCAGCAATACTTTGATATATAGCAAAAAACGTCTTCTCTTTTCAGAGAAACACATGGGCGTTTCTCACTGAAGCATTTCTTTAATTTCATACACTTTCCAAAGAACATGATTATCTTTCGAAATAAAGATTATCCAGAGAACAGGAACACTGTTCTCACTTCTGACAATACTTTGACAAATCTAAAACAACGGCTTCTTTTCTTGTAGAAACTTGTGTATGTTTCTCACAAAAGTATTTCAAGAAATTCATACATTTTCCAAGGAACATGATTATATTTCGAAGTAAAGGTTCTACAGAGGGCAGTCACACTGTTCTTACACTACTTTGACAAATCTCAAACAACGGCTTCACTTTTCAGAGAAACACATGTGCGTTTCTCACAGAAGCATTACTTGAAATTCATACACTTTCCAAAGAACGTGATTATCTTTCGAAATAAAGATTCTCCAGAGAACAGGAACACTGTTCTCACTTCTGACAATACTTTGACAAATCTCAAACAACGGCTTTCCCTTTCGGAGAAACTCATGTACATAGCTCACAAAAGCATTTCATGAAATTCATACATTTTCCAAGGAACATGATTATCGTTGGAAGTAATGGGTCTACAGAGAACAGGAACACTGTTTTCACTTCTAACACTACTTTGACATATAGCAAACAACGGCTTCGCTTTTCAGAGAAACACATGTGCGTTTCTCACAAAAGTGGTTCATGAAATTCATACACTTTCAAAAGAGCATGATTATCTTTCGAAGTAAAGGTTCTACAGAGAACAGGAACACTGTTCTCACTTCTGACAATATTTTGACAAATCTCAAACAACGGCTTTCCCTTTCGGAGAAACATGTACATTTCTCACAAAAGCATTTCATGAAATTCATACATTTTCCAAGTTCGATTATCGTTGGAAGTAATGGGTCTACAGAGAACAGGAACACTGTTTTCACTGCTAACACTACTTTGACATATAGCAAACAACGGCGTGGCTTTTCAGAGAAACACATGTGCGTTTCTCACAAAAGCAGTTTATGAAATTCATACACTTTCAAAAGAACATGATTATCTTTCGAAGTAAAGGTTCTACAGAGAACAGGAACACTGTTCTCACTTCCAGCAATACTTTGATATATAGCAAAAAACGTCTTCTCTTTTGAGAGAAACACATGGGCGTTTCTCACAGAAGCATTTCTTTAATTTCATACACTTTCCAAAGAACATGATTATCTTTCGAAGTAAAGGTTCTACAGAGAACAGGAACACTGTTCTCACTTCCAGCAATACGTTGATATATAGCAAAAAACGTCTTCTCTTTTCAGAGAAACACATGGGCATTTCTCACAGAAGCATTTCTTTAATTTCATACACTTTCCAAAGAACATGATTATCTTTCGAAATAAAGATTCTCCAGAGAACAGGAACACTGTTCTCACTTCTGACAATACTTTGACAAATCTCAAACAATGGCTTCTTTTTTTGGAGAAACTGGTGTACGTTTCTCACAAAAGTATTTCAAGAAATTCATACATTTTCCAAGGAACATGATTATCGTTTCAAGTAATGGGTCTACAGAGAACAGCAACACTGTTTTCACTTCTAACACTACTTTGACATATAGCAAACAACGGCTTCGCTTTTCAGAGAAACACATGTGCGTTTCTCACAAAAGCATTTCTTGAAATTCATACACTTTCAAAAGAACATGATTATCTTTCGAAGTAAAGGTTCTCAGAGAACAGGAACACTGTTCTCACTTCTGACAATACATTGACAAATCTCAAACAACGGGTTTCCCTTTCGGAGAAACGTGTTCATTTCTCACAAAAGCATTTCATGAAATTCATACATTTTCCAAGTTCGTTTATCGTTGGAAGTAATGGGTCTGTGTACAGAGAACAGGAACACTGTTTACACTGCTAACACTACTTTGACATATAGCAAACAACGGCGTGGCTTTTCAGAGAAACACATGTGCGTTTCTCACAAAAGCAGTTTATGAAATTCATACACTTTCAAAAGAACATGATTATCTTTCGAAGTAAAGGTTCTACAGAGAACAGGAACACTGTTCTCACTTCCAGCAATACTTTGATATATAGCAAAAAACGTCTTCTCTTTTGAGAGAAACACATGGGCGTTTCTCACAGAAGCATTTCTTTAATTTCATACACTTTCCAAAGAACATGATTATCTTTCGAAGTAAAGGTTCTACAGAGAACAGGAACACTGTTCTCACTTCCAGCAATACGTTGATATATAGCAAAAAACGTCTTCTCTTTTCAGAGAAACACATGGGCATTTCTCACAGAAGCATTTCTTTAATTTCATACACTTTCCAAAGAACATGATTATCTTTCGAAATAAAGATTCTCCAGAGAACAGGAACACTGTTCTCACTTCTGACAATACTTTGACAAATCTAAAACAACGGCTTCTTTTCTTGTAGAAACTTGTGTACGTTTCTCACAAAAGTATTTCAAGAAATTCATACATTTTCCAAGGAACATGATTATATTTCGAAGTAAAGGTTCTACAGAGGGCAGTCACACTGTTCTTACACTACTTTGACAAATCTCAAACAACGGCTTCACTTTTCAGAGAAACACATGTGCGTTTCTCACAGAAGCATTACTTGAAATTCATACACTTTCCAAAGAACGTGATTATCTTTCGAAATAAAGATTCTCCAGAGAACAGGAACACTGTTCTCACTTCTGACAATACTTTGACAAATCTCAAACAACGGCTTTCCCTTTCGGAGAAACTCATGTACATAGCTCACAAAAGCATTTCATGAAATTCATACATTTTCCAAGGAACATGATTATCGTTGGAAGTAATGGGTCTACAGAGAACAGGAACACTGTTTTCACTTCTAACACTACTTTGACATATAGCAAACAACGGCTTCGCTTTTCAGAGAAACACATGTGCGTTTCTCACAAAAGTGGTTCATGAAATTCATACACTTTCAAAAGAGCATGATTATCTTTCGAAGTAAAGGTTCTACAGAGAACAGGAACACTGTTCTCACTTCTGACAATATTTTGACAAATCTCAAACAACGGCTTTCCCTTTCGGAGAAACATGTACATTTCTCACAAAAGCATTTCATGAAATTCATACATTTTCCAAGTTCGATTATCGTTGGAAGTAATGGGTCTACAGAGAACAGGAACACTGTTTTCACTGCTAACACTACTTTGACATATAGCAAACAACGGCGTGGCTTTTCAGAGAAACACATGTGCGTTTCTCACAAAAGCAGTTTATGAAATTCATACACTTTCAAAAGAACATGATTATCTTTCGAAGTAAAGGTTCTACAGAGAACAGGAACACTGTTCTCACTTCCAGCAATACTTTGATATATAGCAAAAAACGTCTTCTCTTTTGAGAGAAACACATGGGCGTTTCTCACAGAAGCATTTCTTTAATTTCATACACTTTCCAAAGAACATGATTATCTTTCGAAGTAAAGGTTCTACAGAGAACAGGAACACTGTTCTCACTTCCAGCAATACGTTGATATATAGCAAAAAACGTCTTCTCTTTTCAGAGAAACACATGGGCATTTCTCACAGAAGCATTTCTTTAATTTCATACACTTTCCAAAGAACATGATTATCTTTCGAAATAAAGATTCTCCAGAGAACAGGAACACTGTTCTCACTTCTGACAATACTTTGACAAATCTCAAACAATGGCTTCTTTTTTTGGAGAAACTGGTGTACGTTTCTCACAAAAGTATTTCAAGAAATTCATACATTTTCCAAGGAACATGATTATCGTTTCAAGTAATGGGTCTACAGAGAACAGCAACACTGTTTTCACTTCTAACACTACTTTGACATATAGCAAACAACGGCTTCGCTTTTCAGAGAAACACATGTGCGTTTCTCACAAAAGCATTTCTTGAAATTCATACACTTTCAAAAGAACATGATTATCTTTCGAAGTAAAGGTTCTCAGAGAACAGGAACACTGTTCTCACTTCTGACAATACATTGACAAATCTCAAACAACGGGTTTCCCTTTCGGAGAAACGTGTTCATTTCTCACAAAAGCATTTCATGAAATTCATACATTTTCCAAGTTCGTTTATCGTTGGAAGTAATGGGTCTACAGAGAACAGGAACACTGTTTACACTGCTAACACTACTTTGACATATAGCAAACAACGGCGTGGCTTTTCAGAGAAACACATGTGCGTTTCTCACAAAAGCAGTTTATGAAATTCATACACTTTCAAAAGAACATGATTATCTTTCGAAGTAAAGGTTCTACAGAGAACAGGAACACTGTTCTCACTTCCAGCAATACTTTGATATATAGCAAAAAACGTCTTCTCTTTTGAGAGAAACACATGGGCGTTTCTCACAGAAGCATTTCTTTAATTTCATACACTTTCCAAAGAACATGATTATCTTTCGAAGTAAAGGTTCTACAGAGAACAGGAACACTGTTCTCACTTCCAGCAATACGTTGATATATAGCAAAAAACGTCTTCTCTTTTCAGAGAAACACATGGGCATTTCTCACAGAAGCATTTCTTTAATTTCATACACTTTCCAAAGAACATGATTATCTTTCGAAATAAAGATTCTCCAGAGAACAGGAACACTGTTCTCACTTCTGACAATACTTTGACAAATCTAAAACAACGGCTTCTTTTCTTGTAGAAACTTGTGTACGTTTCTCACAAAAGTATTTCAAGAAATTCATACATTTTCCAAGGAACATGATTATATTTCGAAGTAAAGGTTCTACAGAGGGCAGTCACACTGTTCTTACACTACTTTGACAAATCTCAAACAACGGCTTCACTTTTCAGAGAAACACATGTGCGTTTCTCACAGAAGCATTACTTGAAATTCATACACTTTCCAAAGAACGTGATTATCTTTCGAAATAAAGATTCTCCAGAGAACAGGAACACTGTTCTCACTTCTGACAATACTTTGACAAATCTCAAATAACGGCTTTCCCTTTCGGAGAAACTCATGTACATAGCTCACAAAAGCATTTCATGAAATTCATACATTTTCCAAGGAACATGATTATCGTTGGAAGTAATGGGTCTACAGAGAACAGGAACACTGTTTTCACTTCTAACACTACTTTGACATATAGCAAACAACGGCTTCGCTTTTCAGAGAAACACATGTGCGTTTCTCACAAAAGTGGTTCATGAAATTCATACACTTTCAAAAGAGCATGATTATCTTTCGAAGTAAAGGTTCTACAGAGAACAGGAACACTGTTCTCACTTCTGACAATATTTTGACAAATCTCAAACAACGGCTTTCCCTTTCGGAGAAACATGTACATTTCTCACAAAAGCATTTCATGAAATTCATACATTTTCCAAGTTCGATTATCGTTGGAAGTAATGGGTCTACAGAGAACAGGAACACTGTTTTCACTGCTAACACTACTTTGACATATAGCAAACAACGGCGTGGCTTTTCAGAGAAACACATGTGCGTTTCTCACAAAAGCAGTTTATGAAATTCATACACTTTCAAAAGAACATGATTATCTTTCGAAGTAAAGGTTCTACAGAGAACAGGAACACTGTTCTCACTTCCAGCAATACGTTGATATATAGCAAAAAACGTCTTCTCTTTTCAGAGAAACACATGGGCATTTCTCACAGAAGCATTTCTTTAATTTCATACACTTTCCAAAGAACATGATTATCTTTCGAAATAAAGATTCTCCAGAGAACAGGAACACTGTTCTCACTTCTGACAATACTTTGACAAATCTCAAACAATGGCTTCTTTTTTTGGAGAAACTGGTGTACGTTTCTCACAAAAGTATTTCAAGAAATTCATACATTTTCCAAGGAACATGATTATCGTTTCAAGTAATGGGTCTACAGAGAACAGGAACACTGTTTTCACTTCTAACACTACTTTGACATATAGCAAACAACGGCTTCGCTTTTCAGAGAAACACATGTGCGTTTCTCACAAAAGCATTTCTTGAAATTCATACACTTTCAAAAGAACATGATTATCTTTCGAAGTAAAGGTTCTCAGAGAACAGGAACACTGTTCTCACTTCTGACAATACATTGACAAATCTCAAACAACGGGTTTCCCTTTCGGAGAAACGTGTTCATTTCTCACAAAAGCATTTCATGAAATTCATACATTTTCCAAGTTCGTTTATCGTTGGAAGTAATGGGTCTACAGAGAACAGGAACACTGTTTTCACTGCTAACACTACTTTGACATATAGCAAACAACGGCTTCGCTTTTCAGAGAAACACATGTGCGTTTCTCACAAAAGCAGTTTATGAAATTCATACACTTTCAAAAGAACATGATTACCTTTCGAAGTAAAGGTTCTACAGAGAACAGGAACACTGTTCTCACTTCCAGCAATACTTTGATATATAGCAAAAAACGTCTTCTCTTTTCAGAGAAACACATGGGCGTTTCTCACTGAAGCATTTCTTTAATTTCATACACTTTCCAAAGAACATGATTATCTTTCGAAATAAAGATTCTCCAGAGAACAGGAACACTGTTCTCACTTCTGACAATACTTTGACAAATCTAAAACAACGGCTTCTTTTCTTGTAGAAACTTGTGTACGTTTCTCACAAAAGTATTTCAAGAAATTCATACATTTTCCAAGGAACATGATTATATTTCGAAGTAAAGGTTCTACAGAGGGCAGTCACACTGTTCTTACACTACTTTGACAAATCTCAAACAACGGCTTCACTTTTCAGAGAAACACATGTGCGTTTCTCACAGAAGCATTACTTGAAATTCATACACTTTCCAAAGAACGTGATTATCTTTCGAAATAAAGATTCTCCAGAGAACAGGAACACTGTTCTCACTTCTGACAATACTTTGACAAATCTCAAATAACGGCTTTCCCTTTCGGAGTAACTCATGTACATAGCTCACAAAAGCATTTCATGAAATTCATACATTTTCCAAGGAACATGATTATCGTTGGAAGTAATGGGTCTACAGAGAACAGGAACACTGTTTTCACTTCTAACACTACTTTGACATATAGCAAACAACGGCTTCGCTTTTCAGAGAAACACATGTGCGTTTCTCACAAAAGTGGTTCATGAAATTCATACACTTTCAAAAGAGCATGATTATCTTTCGAAGTAAAGGTTCTACAGAGAACAGGAACACTGTTCTCACTTCTGACAATATTTTGACAAATCTCAAACAACGGCTTTCCCTTTCGGAGAAACATGTACATTTCTCACAAAAGCATTTCATGAAATTCATACATTTTCCAAGTTCGATTATAGTTGGAAGTAATGGGTCTACAGAGAACAGGAACACTGTTTTCACTGCTAACACTACTTTGACATATAGCAAACAACGGCGTGGCTTTTCAGAGAAACACATGTGCGTTTCTCACAAAAGCAGTTTATGAAATTCATACACTTTCAAAAGAACATGATTATCTTTCGAAGTAAAGGTTCTACAGAGAACAGGAACACTGTTCTCACTTCCAGCAATACTTTGATATATAGCAAAAAACGTCTTCTCTTTTGAGAGAAACACATGGGCGTTTCTCACAGAAGCATTTCTTTAATTTCATACACTTTCCAAAGAACATGATTATCTTTCGAAGTAAAGGTTCTACAGAGAACAGGAACACTGTTCTCACTTCCAGCAATACGTTGATATATAGCAAAAAACGTCTTCTCTTTTCAGAGAAACACATGGGCATTTCTCACAGAAGCATTTCTTTAATTTCATACACTTTCCAAAGAACATGATTATCTTTCGAAATAAAGATTCTCCAGAGAACAGGAACACTGTTCTCACTTCTGACAATACTTTGACAAATCTCAAACAATGGCTTCTTTTTTTGGAGAAACTGGTGTACGTTTCTCACAAAAGTATTTCAAGAAATTCATACATTTTCCAAGGAACATGATTATCGTTTCAAGTAATGGGTCTACAGAGAACAGGAACACTGTTTTCACTTCTAACACTACTTTGACATATAGCAAACAACGGCTTCGCTTTTCAGAGAAACACATGTGCGTTTCTCACAAAAGCATTTCTTGAAATTCATACACTTTCAAAAGAACATGATTATCTTTCGAAGTAAAGGTTCTCAGAGAACAGGAACACTGTTCTCACTTCTGACAATACATTGACAAATCTCAAACAACGGGTTTCCCTTTCGGAGAAACGTGTTCATTTCTCACAAAAGCATTTCATGAAATTCATACATTTTCCAAGTTCGTTTATCGTTGGAAGTAATGGGTCTACAGAGAACAGGAACACTGTTTTCACTGCTAACACTACTTTGACATATAGCAAACAACGGCTTCGCTTTTCAGAGAAACACATGTGCGTTTCTCACAAAAGCAGTTTATGAAATTCATACACTTTCAAAAGAACATGATTACCTTTCGAAGTAAAGGTTCTACAGAGAACAGGAACACTGTTCTCACTTCCAGCAATACTTTGATATATAGCAAAAAACGTCTTCTCTTTTCAGAGAAACACATGGGCGTTTCTCACTGAAGCATTTCTTTAATTTCATACACTTTCCAAAGAACATGATTATCTTTCGAAATAAAGATTATCCAGAGAACAGGAACACTGTTCTCACTTCTGACAATACTTTGACAAATCTAAAACAACGGCTTCTTTTCTTGTAGAAACTTGTGTATGTTTCTCACAAAAGTATTTCAAGAAATTCATACATTTTCCAAGGAACATGATTATATTTCGAAGTAAAGGTTCTACAGAGGGCAGTCACACTGTTCTTACACTACTTTGACAAATCTCAAACAACGGCTTCACTTTTCAGAGAAACACATGTGCGTTTCTCACAGAAGCATTACTTGAAATTCATACACTTTCCAAAGAACGTGATTATCTTTCGAAATAAAGATTCTCCAGAGAACAGGAACACTGTTCTCACTTCTGACAATACTTTGACAAATCTCAAACAACGGCTTTCCCTTTCGGAGAAACTCATGTACATAGCTCACAAAAGCATTTCATGAAATTCATACATTTTCCAAGGAACATGATTATCGTTGGAAGTAATGGGTCTACAGAGAACAGGAACACTGTTTTCACTTCTAACACTACTTTGACATATAGCAAACAACGGCTTCGCTTTTCAGAGAAACACATGTGCGTTTCTCACAAAAGTGGTTCATGAAATTCATACACTTTCAAAAGAGCATGATTATCTTTCGAAGTAAAGGTTCTACAGAGAACAGGAACACTGTTCTCACTTCTGACAATATTTTGACAAATCTCAAACAACGGCTTTCCCTTTCGGAGAAACATGTACATTTCTCACAAAAGCATTTCATGAAATTCATACATTTTCCAAGTTCGATTATCGTTGGAAGTAATGGGTCTACAGAGAACAGGAACACTGTTTTCACTGCTAACACTACTTTGACATATAGCAAACAACGGCGTGGCTTTTCAGAGAAACACATGTGCGTTTCTCACAAAAGCAGTTTATGAAATTCATACACTTTCAAAAGAACATGATTATCTTTCGAAGTAAAGGTTCTACAGAGAACAGGAACACTGTTCTCACTTCCAGCAATACTTTGATATATAGCAAAAAACGTCTTCTCTTTTGAGAGAAACACATGGGCGTTTCTCACAGAAGCATTTCTTTAATTTCATACACTTTCCAAAGAACATGATTATCTTTCGAAGTAAAGGTTCTACAGAGAACAGGAACACTGTTCTCACTTCCAGCAATACGTTGATATATAGCAAAAAACGTCTTCTCTTTTCAGAGAAACACATGGGCATTTCTCACAGAAGCATTTCTTTAATTTCATACACTTTCCAAAGAACATGATTATCTTTCGAAATAAAGATTCTCCAGAGAACAGGAACACTGTTCTCACTTCTGACAATACTTTGACAAATCTCAAACAATGGCTTCTTTTTTTGGAGAAACTGGTGTACGTTTCTCACAAAAGTATTTCAAGAAATTCATACATTTTCCAAGGAACATGATTATCGTTTCAAGTAATGGGTCTACAGAGAACAGCAACACTGTTTTCACTTCTAACACTACTTTGACATATAGCAAACAACGGCTTCGCTTTTCAGAGAAACACATGTGCGTTTCTCACAAAAGCATTTCTTGAAATTCATACACTTTCAAAAGAACATGATTATCTTTCGAAGTAAAGGTTCTCAGAGAACAGGAACACTGTTCTCACTTCTGACAATACATTGACAAATCTCAAACAACGGGTTTCCCTTTCGGAGAAACGTGTTCATTTCTCACAAAAGCATTTCATGAAATTCATACATTTTCCAAGTTCGTTTATCGTTGGAAGTAATGGGTCTGTGTACAGAGAACAGGAACACTGTTTACACTGCTAACACTACTTTGACATATAGCAAACAACGGCGTGGCTTTTCAGAGAAACACATGTGCGTTTCTCACAAAAGCAGTTTATGAAATTCATACACTTTCAAAAGAACATGATTATCTTTCGAAGTAAAGGTTCTACAGAGAACAGGAACACTGTTCTCACTTCCAGCAATACTTTGATATATAGCAAAAAACGTCTTCTCTTTTGAGAGAAACACATGGGCGTTTCTCACAGAAGCATTTCTTTAATTTCATACACTTTCCAAAGAACATGATTATCTTTCGAAGTAAAGGTTCTACAGAGAACAGGAACACTGTTCTCACTTCCAGCAATACGTTGATATATAGCAAAAAACGTCTTCTCTTTTCAGAGAAACACATGGGCATTTCTCACAGAAGCATTTCTTTAATTTCATACACTTTCCAAAGAACATGATTATCTTTCGAAATAAAGATTCTCCAGAGAACAGGAACACTGTTCTCACTTCTGACAATACTTTGACAAATCTAAAACAACGGCTTCTTTTCTTGTAGAAACTTGTGTACGTTTCTCACAAAAGTATTTCAAGAAATTCATACATTTTCCAAGGAACATGATTATATTTCGAAGTAAAGGTTCTACAGAGGGCAGTCACACTGTTCTTACACTACTTTGACAAATCTCAAACAACGGCTTCACTTTTCAGAGAAACACATGTGCGTTTCTCACAGAAGCATTACTTGAAATTCATACACTTTCCAAAGAACGTGATTATCTTTCGAAATAAAGATTCTCCAGAGAACAGGAACACTGTTCTCACTTCTGACAATACTTTGACAAATCTCAAACAACGGCTTTCCCTTTCGGAGAAACTCATGTACATAGCTCACAAAAGCATTTCATGAAATTCATACATTTTCCAAGGAACATGATTATCGTTGGAAGTAATGGGTCTACAGAGAACAGGAACACTGTTTTCACTTCTAACACTACTTTGACATATAGCAAACAACGGCTTCGCTTTTCAGAGAAACACATGTGCGTTTCTCACAAAAGTGGTTCATGAAATTCATACACTTTCAAAAGAGCATGATTATCTTTCGAAGTAAAGGTTCTACAGAGAACAGGAACACTGTTCTCACTTCTGACAATATTTTGACAAATCTCAAACAACGGCTTTCCCTTTCGGAGAAACATGTACATTTCTCACAAAAGCATTTCATGAAATTCATACATTTTCCAAGTTCGATTATCGTTGGAAGTAATGGGTCTACAGAGAACAGGAACACTGTTTTCACTGCTAACACTACTTTGACATATAGCAAACAACGGCGTGGCTTTTCAGAGAAACACATGTGCGTTTCTCACAAAAGCAGTTTATGAAATTCATACACTTTCAAAAGAACATGATTATCTTTCGAAGTAAAGGTTCTACAGAGAACAGGAACACTGTTCTCACTTCCAGCAATACTTTGATATATAGCAAAAAACGTCTTCTCTTTTGAGAGAAACACATGGGCGTTTCTCACAGAAGCATTTCTTTAATTTCATACACTTTCCAAAGAACATGATTATCTTTCGAAGTAAAGGTTCTACAGAGAACAGGAACACTGTTCTCACTTCCAGCAATACGTTGATATATAGCAAAAAACGTCTTCTCTTTTCAGAGAAACACATGGGCATTTCTCACAGAAGCATTTCTTTAATTTCATACACTTTCCAAAGAACATGATTATCTTTCGAAATAAAGATTCTCCAGAGAACAGGAACACTGTTCTCACTTCTGACAATACTTTGACAAATCTCAAACAATGGCTTCTTTTTTTGGAGAAACTGGTGTACGTTTCTCACAAAAGTATTGCAAGAAATTCATACATTTTCCAAGGAACATGATTATCGTTTCAAGTAATGGGTCTACAGAGAACAGCAACACTGTTTTCACTTCTAACACTACTTTGACATATAGCAAACAACGGCTTCGCTTTTCAGAGAAACACATGTGCGTTTCTCACAAAAGCATTTCTTGAAATTCATACACTTTCAAAAGAACATGATTATCTTTCGAAGTAAAGGTTCTCAGAGAACAGGAACACTGTTCTCACTTCTGAC
Source organism: Microtus oregoni (assembly GCF_018167655.1). Lineage (NCBI taxonomy): Eukaryota > Metazoa > Chordata > Mammalia > Rodentia > Cricetidae > Microtus > Microtus oregoni. Next base: position 1,197,037 of record NW_024544755.1, read on the forward strand.
AATACATTGACAAATCTCAAACAACGGGTTTCCCTTTCGGAGAAACGTGTTCATTTCTCACAAAAGCATTTCATGAAATTCATACATTTTCCAAGTTCGTTTATCGTTGGAAGTAATGGGTCTACAGAGAACAGGAACACTGTTTACACTGCTAACACTACTTTGACATATAGCAAACAACGGCGTGGCTTTTCAGAGAAACACATGTGCGTTTCTCACAAAAGCAGTTTATGAAATTCATACACTTTCAAAAGAACATGATTATCTTTCGAAGTAAAGGTTCTACAGAGAACAGGAACACTGTTCTCACTTCCAGCAATACTTTGATATATAGCAAAAAACGTCTTCTCTTTTGAGAGAAACACATGGGCGTTTCTCACAGAAGCATTTCTTTAATTTCATACACTTTCCAAAGAACATGATTATCTTTCGAAGTAAAGGTTCTACAGAGAACAGGAACACTGTTCTCACTTCCAGCAATACGTTGATATATAGCAAAAAACGTCTTCTCTTTTCAGAGAAACACATGGGCATTTCTCACAGAAGCATTTCTTTAATTTCATACACTTTCCAAAGAACATGATTATCTTTCGAAATAAAGATTCTCCAGAGAACAGGAACACTGTTCTCACTTCTGACAATACTTTGACAAATCTAAAACAACGGCTTCTTTTCTTGTAGAAACTTGTGTACGTTTCTCACAAAAGTATTTCAAGAAATTCATACATTTTCCAAGGAACATGATTATATTTCGAAGTAAAGGTTCTACAGAGGGCAGTCACACTGTTCTTACACTACTTTGACAAATCTCAAACAACGGCTTCACTTTTCAGAGAAACACATGTGCGTTTCTCACAGAAGCATTACTTGAAATTCATACACTTTCCAAAGAACGTGATTATCTTTCGAAATAAAGATTCTCCAGAGAACAGGAACACTGTTCTCACTTCTGACAATACTTTGACAAATCTCAAATAACGGCTTTCCCTTTCGGAGAAACTCATGTACATAGCTCACAAAAGCATTTCATGAAATTCATACATTTTCCAAGGAACATGATTATCGTTGGAAGTAATGGGTCTACAGAGAACAGGAACACTGTTTTCACTTCTAACACTACTTTGACATATAGCAAACAACGGCTTCGCTTTTCAGAGAAACACATGTGCGTTTCTCACAAAAGTGGTTCATGAAATTCATACACTTTCAAAAGAGCATGATTATCTTTCGAAGTAAAGGTTCTACAGAGAACAGGAACACTGTTCTCACTTCTGACAATATTTTGACAAATCTCAAACAACGGCTTTCCCTTTCGGAGAAACATGTACATTTCTCACAAAAGCATTTCATGAAATTCATACATTTTCCAAGTTCGATTATCGTTGGAAGTAATGGGTCTACAGAGAACAGGAACACTGTTTTCACTGCTAACACTACTTTGACATATAGCAAACAACGGCGTGGCTTTTCAGAGAAACACATGTGCGTTTCTCACAAAAGCAGTTTATGAAATTCATACACTTTCAAAAGAACATGATTATCTTTCGAAGTAAAGGTTCTACAGAGAACAGGAACACTGTTCTCACTTCCAGCAATACTTTGATATATAGCAAAAAACGTCTTCTCTTTTGAGAGAAACACATGGGCGTTACTCACAGAAGCATTTCTTTAATTTCATACACTTTCCAAAGAACATGATTATCTTTCGAAGTAAAGGTTCTACAGAGAACAGGAACACTGTTCTCACTTCCAGCAATACGTTGATATATAGCAAAAAACGTCTTCTCTTTTCAGAGAAACACATGGGCATTTCTCACAGAAGCATTTCTTTAATTTCATACACTTTCCAAAGAACATGATTATCTTTCGAAATAAAGATTCTCCAGAGAACAGGAACACTGTTCTCACTTCTGACAATACTTTGACAAATCTCAAACAATGGCTTCTTTTTTTGGAGAAACTGGTGTACGTTTCTCACAAAAGTATTTCAAGAAATTCATACATTTTCCAAGGAACATGATTATCGTTTCAAGTAATGGGTCTACAGAGAACAGGAACACTGTTTTCACTTCTAACACTACTTTGACATATAGCAAACAACGGCTTCGCTTTTCAGAGAAACACATGTGCGTTTCTCACAAAAGCATTTCTTGAAATTCATACACTTTCAAAAGAACATGATTATCTTTCGAAGTAAAGGTTCTCAGAGAACAGGAACACTGTTCTCACTTCTGACAATACATTGACAAATCTCAAACAACGGGTTTCCCTTTCGGAGAAACGTGTTCATTTCTCACAAAAGCATTTCATGAAATTCATACATTTTCCAAGTTCGTTTATCGTTGGAAGTAATGGGTCTACAGAGAACAGGAACACTGTTTTCACTGCTAACACTACTTTGACATATAGCAAACAACGGCTTCGCTTTTCAGAGAAACACATGTGCGTTTCTCACAAAAGCAGTTTATGAAATTCATACACTTTCAAAAGAACATGATTACCTTTCGAAGTAAAGGTTCTACAGAGAACAGGAACACTGTTCTCACTTCCAGCAATACTTTGATATATAGCAAAAAACGTCTTCTCTTTTCAGAGAAACACATGGGCGTTTCTCACTGAAGCATTTCTTTAATTTCATACACTTTCCAAAGAACATGATTATCTTTCGAAATAAAGATTATCCAGAGAACAGGAACACTGTTCTCACTTCTGACAATACTTTGACAAATCTAAAACAACGGCTTCTTTTCTTGTAGAAACTTGTGTATGTTTCTCACAAAAGTATTTCAAGAAATTCATACATTTTCCAAGGAACATGATTATATTTCGAAGTAAAGGTTCTACAGAGGGCAGTCACACTGTTCTTACACTACTTTGACAAATCTCAAACAACGGCTTCACTTTTCAGAGAAACACATGTGCGTTTCTCACAGAAGCATTACTTGAAATTCATACACTTTCCAAAGAACGTGATTATCTTTCGAAATAAAGATTCTCCAGAGAACAGGAACACTGTTCTCACTTCTGACAATACTTTGACAAATCTCAAACAACGGCTTTCCCTTTCGGAGAAACTCATGTACATAGCTCACAAAAGCATTTCATGAAATTCATACATTTTCCAAGGAACATGATTATCGTTGGAAGTAATGGGTCTACAGAGAACAGGAACACTGTTTTCACTTCTAACACTACTTTGACATATAGCAAACAACGGCTTCGCTTTTCAGAGAAACACATGTGCGTTTCTCACAAAAGTGGTTCATGAAATTCATACACTTTCAAAAGAGCATGATTATCTTTCGAAGTAAAGGTTCTACAGAGAACAGGAACACTGTTCTCACTTCTGACAATATTTTGACAAATCTCAAACAACGGCTTTCCCTTTCGGAGAAACATGTACATTTCTCACAAAAGCATTTCATGAAATTCATACATTTTCCAAGTTCGATTATCGTTGGAAGTAATGGGTCTACAGAGAACAGGAACACTGTTTTCACTGCTAACACTACTTTGACATATAGCAAACAACGGCGTGGCTTTTCAGAGAAACACATGTGCGTTTCTCACAAAAGCAGTTTATGAAATTCATACACTTTCAAAAGAACATGATTATCTTTCGAAGTAAAGGTTCTACAGAGAACAGGAACACTGTTCTCACTTCCAGCAATACTTTGATATATAGCAAAAAACGTCTTCTCTTTTGAGAGAAACACATGGGCGTTTCTCACAGAAGCATTTCTTTAATTTCATACACTTTCCAAAGAACATGATTATCTTTCGAAGTAAAGGTTCTACAGAGAACAGGAACACTGTTCTCACTTCCAGCAATACGTTGATATATAGCAAAAAACGTCTTCTCTTTTCAGAGAAACACATGGGCATTTCTCACAGAAGCATTTCTTTAATTTCATACACTTTCCAAAGAACATGATTATCTTTCGAAATAAAGATTCTCCAGAGAACAGGAACACTGTTCTCACTTCTGACAATACTTTGACAAATCTCAAACAATGGCTTCTTTTTTTGGAGAAACTGGTGTACGTTTCTCACAAAAGTATTTCAAGAAATTCATACATTTTCCAAGGAACATGATTATCGTTTCAAGTAATGGGTCTACAGAGAACAGCAACACTGTTTTCACTTCTAACACTACTTTGACATATAGCAAACAACGGCTTCGCTTTTCAGAGAAACACATGTGCGTTTCTCACAAAAGCATTTCTTGAAATTCATACACTTTCAAAAGAACATGATTATCTTTCGAAGTAAAGGTTCTCAGAGAACAGGAACACTGTTCTCACTTCTGACAATACATTGACAAATCTCAAACAACGGGTTTCCCTTTCGGAGAAACGTGTTCATTTCTCACAAAAGCATTTCATGAAATTCATACATTTTCCAAGTTCGTTTATCGTTGGAAGTAATGGGTCTACAGAGAACAGGAACACTGTTTACACTGCTAACACTACTTTGACATATAGCAAACAACGGCGTGGCTTTTCAGAGAAACACATGTGCGTTTCTCACAAAAGCAGTTTATGAAATTCATACACTTTCAAAAGAACATGATTATCTTTCGAAGTAAAGGTTCTACAGAGAACAGGAACACTGTTCTCACTTCCAGCAATACTTTGACATATAGCAAAAAACGTCTTCTATTTTGAGAGAAACACATGGGCGTTTCTCACAGAAGCATTTCTTTAATTTCATACACTTTCCAAAGAACATGATTATCTTTCGAAGTAAAGGTTCTACAGAGAACAGGAACACTGTTCTCACTTCCAGCAATACGTTGATATATAGCAAAAAACGTCTTCTCTTTTCAGAGAAACACATGGGCATTTCTCACAGAAGCATTTCTTTAATTTCATACACTTTCCAAAGAACATGATTATCTTTCGAAATAAAGATTCTCCAGAGAACAGGAACACTGTTCTCACTTCTGACAATACTTTGACAAATCTAAAACAACGGCTTCTTTTCTTGTAGAAACTTGTGTACGTTTCTCACAAAAGTATTTCAAGAAATTCATACATTTTCCAAGGAACATGATTATATTTCGAAGTAAAGGTTCTACAGAGGGCAGTCACACTGTTCTTACACTACTTTGACAAATCTCAAACAACGGCTTCACTTTTCAGAGAAACACATGTGCGTTTCTCACAGAAGCATTACTTGAAATTCATACACTTTCCAAAGAACGTGATTATCTTTCGAAATAAAGATTCTCCAGAGAACAGGAACACTGTTCTCACTTCTGACAATACTTTGACAAATCTCAAATAACGGCTTTCCCTTTCGGAGAAACTCATGTACATAGCTCACAAAAGCATTTCATGAAATTCATACATTTTCCAAGGAACATGATTATCGTTGGAAGTAATGGGTCTACAGAGAACAGGAACACTGTTTTCACTTCTAACACTACTTTGACATATAGCAAACAACGGCTTCGCTTTTCAGAGAAACACATGTGCGTTTCTCACAAAAGTGGTTCATGAAATTCATACACTTTCAAAAGAGCATGATTATCTTTCGAAGTAAAGGTTCTACAGAGAACAGGAACACTGTTCTCACTTCTGACAATATTTTGACAAATCTCAAACAACGGCTTTCCCTTTCGGAGAAACATGTACATTTCTCACAAAAGCATTTCATGAAATTCATACATTTTCCAAGTTCGATTATCGTTGGAAGTAATGGGTCTACAGAGAACAGGAACACTGTTTTCACTGCTAACACTACTTTGACATATAGCAAACAACGGCGTGGCTTTTCAGAGAAACACATGTGCGTTTCTCACAAAAGCAGTTTATGAAATTCATACACTTTCAAAAGAACATGATTATCTTTCGAAGTAAAGGTTCTACAGAGAACAGGAACACTGTTCTCACTTCCAGCAATACTTTGATATATAGCAAAAAACGTCTTCTCTTTTGAGAGAAACACATGGGCGTTACTCACAGAAGCATTTCTTTAATTTCATACACTTTCCAAAGAACATGATTATCTTTCGAAGTAAAGGTTCTACAGAGAACAGGAACACTGTTCTCACTTCCAGCAATACGTTGATATATAGCAAAAAACGTCTTCTCTTTTCAGAGAAACACATGGGCATTTCTCACAGAAGCATTTCTTTAATTTCATACACTTTCCAAAGAACATGATTATCTTTCGAAATAAAGATTCTCCAGAGAACAGGAACACTGTTCTCACTTCTGACAATACTTTGACAAATCTCAAACAATGGCTTCTTTTTTTGGAGAAACTGGTGTACGTTTCTCACAAAAGTATTTCAAGAAATTCATACATTTTCCAAGGAACATGATTATCGTTTCAAGTAATGGGTCTACAGAGAACAGGAACACTGTTTTCACTTCTAACACTACTTTGACATATAGCAAACAACGGCTTCGCTTTTCAGAGAAACACATGTGCGTTTCTCACAAAAGCATTTCTTGAAATTCATACACTTTCAAAAGAACATGATTATCTTTCGAAGTAAAGGTTCTCAGAGAACAGGAACACTGTTCTCACTTCTGACAATACATTGACAAATCTCAAACAACGGGTTTCCCTTTCGGAGAAACGTGTTCATTTCTCACAAAAGCATTTCATGAAATTCATACATTTTCCAAGTTCGTTTATCGTAGGAAGTAATGGGTCTACAGAGAACAGGAACACTGTTTTCACTGCTAACACTACTTTGACATATAGCAAACAACGGCTTCGCTTTTCAGAGAAACACATGTGCGTTTCTCACAAAAGCAGTTTATGAAATTCATACACTTTCAAAAGAACATGATTATCTTTCGAAGTAAAGGTTCTACAGAGAACAGGAACACTGTTCTCACTTCCAGCAATACTTTGATATATAGCAAAAAACGTCTTCTCTTTTGAGAGAAACACATGGGCGTTACTCACAGAAGCATTTCTTTAATTTCATACACTTTCCAAAGAACATGATTATCTTTCGAAGTAAAGGTTCTACAGAGAACAGGAACACTGTTCTCACTTCCAGCAATACGTTGATATATAGCAAAAAACGTCTTCTCTTTTCAGAGAAACACATGGGCATTTCTCACAGAAGCATTTCTTTAATTTCATACACTTTCCAAAGAACATGATTATCTTTCGAAATAAAGATTCTCCAGAGAACAGGAACACTGTTCTCACTTCTGACAATACTTTGACAAATCTCAAACAATGGCTTCTTTTTTTGGAGAAACTGGTGTACGTTTCTCACAAAAGTATTTCAAGAAATTCATACATTTTCCAAGGAACATGATTATCGTTTCAAGTAATGGGTCTACAGAGAACAGCAACACTGTTTTCACTTCTAACACTACTTTGACATATAGCAAACAACGGCTTCGCTTTTCAGAGAAACACATGTGCGTTTCTCACAAAAGCATTTCTTGAAATTCATACACTTTCAAAAGAACATGATTATCTTTCGAAGTAAAGGTTCTCAGAGAACAGGAACACTGTTCTCACTTCTGACAATACATTGACAAATCTCAAACAACGGGTTTCCCTTTCGGAGAAACGTGTTCATTTCTCACAAAAGCATTTCATGAAATTCATACATTTTCCAAGTTCGTTTATCGTTGGAAGTAATGGGTCTACAGAGAACAGGAACACTGTTTTCACTGCTAACACTACTTTGACATATAGCAAACAACGGCTTCGCTTTTCAGAGAAACACATGTGCGTTTCTCACAAAAGCAGTTTATGAAATTCATACACTTTCAAAAGAACATGATTACCTTTCGAAGTAAAGGTTCTACAGAGAACAGGAACACTGTTCTCACTTCCAGCAATACTTTGATATATAGCAAAAAACGTCTTCTCTTTTCAGAGAAACACATGGGCGTTTCTCACTGAAGCATTTCTTTAATTTCATACACTTTCCAAAGAACATGATTATCTTTCGAAATAAAGATTATCCAGAGAACAGGAACACTGTTCTCACTTCTGACAATACTTTGACAAATCTAAAACAACGGCTTCTTTTCTTGTAGAAACTTGTGTATGTTTCTCACAAAAGTATTTCAAGAAATTCATACATTTTCCAAGGAACATGATTATATTTCGAAGTAAAGGTTCTACAGAGGGCAGTCACACTGTTCTTACACTACTTTGACAAATCTCAAACAACGGCTTCACTTTTCAGAGAAACACATGTGCGTTTCTCACAGAAGCATTACTTGAAATTCATACACTTTCCAAAGAACGTGATTATCTTTCGAAATAAAGATTCTCCAGAGAACAGGAACACTGTTCTCACTTCTGACAATACTTTGACAAATCTCAAACAACGGCTTTCCCTTTCGGAGAAACTCATGTACATAGCTCACAAAAGCATTTCATGAAATTCATACATTTTCCAAGGAACATGATTATCGTTGGAAGTAATGGGTCTACAGAGAACAGGAACACTGTTTTCACTTCTAACACTACTTTGACATATAGCAAACAACGGCTTCGCTTTTCAGAGAAACACATGTGCGTTTCTCACAAAAGTGGTTCATGAAATTCATACACTTTCAAAAGAGCATGATTATCTTTCGAAGTAAAGGTTCTACAGAGAACAGGAACACTGTTCTCACTTCTGACAATATTTTGACAAATCTCAAACAACGGCTTTCCCTTTCGGAGAAACATGTACATTTCTCACAAAAGCATTTCATGAAATTCATACATTTTCCAAGTTCGATTATCGTTGGAAGTAATGGGTCTACAGAGAACAGGAACACTGTTTTCACTGCTAACACTACTTTGACATATAGCAAACAACGGCGTGGCTTTTCAGAGAAACACATGTGCGTTTCTCACAAAAGCAGTTTATGAAATTCATACACTTTCAAAAGAACATGATTATCTTTCGAAGTAAAGGTTCTACAGAGAACAGGAACACTGTTCTCACTTCCAGCAATACTTTGATATATAGCAAAAAACGTCTTCTCTTTTGAGAGAAACACATGGGCGTTTCTCACAGAAGCATTTCTTTAATTTCATACACTTTCCAAAGAACATGATTATCTTTCGAAGTAAAGGTTCTACAGAGAACAGGAACACTGTTCTCACTTCCAGCAATACGTTGATATATAGCAAAAAACGTCTTCTCTTTTCAGAGAAACACATGGGCATTTCTCACAGAAGCATTTCTTTAATTTCATACACTTTCCAAAGAACATGATTATCTTTCGAAATAAAGATTCTCCAGAGAACAGGAACACTGTTCTCACTTCTGACAATACTTTGACAAATCTCAAACAATGGCTTCTTTTTTTGGAGAAACTGGTGTACGTTTCTCACAAAAGTATTTCAAGAAATTCATACATTTTCCAAGGAACATGATTATCGTTTCAAGTAATGGGTCTACAGAGAACAGCAACACTGTTTTCACTTCTAACACTACTTTGACATATAGCAAACAACGGCTTCGCTTTTCAGAGAAACACATGTGCGTTTCTCACAAAAGCATTTCTTGAAATTCATACACTTTCAAAAGAACATGATTATCTTTCGAAGTAAAGGTTCTCAGAGAACAGGAACACTGTTCTCACTTCTGACAATACATTGACAAATCTCAAACAACGGGTTTCCCTTTCGGAGAAACGTGTTCATTTCTCACAAAAGCATTTCATGAAATTCATACATTTTCCAAGTTCGTTTATCGTTGGAAGTAATGGGTCTACAGAGAACAGGAACACTGTTTTCACTGCTAACACTACTTTGACATATAGCAAACAACGGCTTCGCTTTTCAGAGAAACACATGTGCGTTTCTCACAAAAGCAGTTTATGAAATTCATACACTTTCAAAAGAACATGATTACCTTTCGAAGTAAAGGTTCTACAGAGAACAGGAACACTGTTCTCACTTCCAGCAATACTTTGATATATAGCAAAAAACGTCTTCTCTTTTCAGAGAAACACATGGGCGTTTCTCACTGAAGCATTTCTTTAATTTCATACACTTTCCAAAGAACATGATTATCTTTCGAAATAAAGATTATCCAGAGAACAGGAACACTGTTCTCACTTCTGACAATACTTTGACAAATCTAAAACAACGGCTTCTTTTCTTGTAGAAACTTGTGTATGTTTCTCACAAAAGTATTTCAAGAAATTCATACATTTTCCAAGGAACATGATTATATTTCGAAGTAAAGGTTCTACAGAGGGCAGTCACACTGTTCTTACACTACTTTGACAAATCTCAAACAACGGCTTCACTTTTCAGAGAAACACATGTGCGTTTCTCACAGAAGCATTACTTGAAATTCATACACTTTCCAAAGAACGTGATTATCTTTCGAAATAAAGATTCTCCAGAGAACAGGAACACTGTTCTCACTTCTGACAATACTTTGACAAATCTCAAACAACGGCTTTCCCTTTCGGAGAAACTCATGTACATAGCTCACAAAAGCATTTCATGAAATTCATACATTTTCCAAGGAACATGATTATCGTTGGAAGTAATGGGTCTACAGAGAACAGGAACACTGTTTTCACTTCTAACACTACTTTGACATATAGCAAACAACGGCTTCGCTTTTCAGAGAAACACATGTGCGTTTCTCACAAAAGTGGTTCATGAAATTCATACACTTTCAAAAGAGCATGATTATCTTTCGAAGTAAAGGTTCTACAGAGAACAGGAACACTGTTCTCACTTCTGACAATATTTTGACAAATCTCAAACAACGGCTTTCCCTTTCGGAGAAACATGTACATTTCTCACAAAAGCATTTCATGAAATTCATACATTTTCCAAGTTCGATTATCGTTGGAAGTAATGGGTCTACAGAGAACAGGAACACTGTTTTCACTGCTAACACTACTTTGACATATAGCAAACAACGGCGTGGCTTTTCAGAGAAACACATGTGCGTTTCTCACAAAAGCAGTTTATGAAATTCATACACTTTCAAAAGAACATGATTATCTTTCGAAGTAAAGGTTCTACAGAGAACAGGAACACTGTTCTCACTTCCAGCAATACTTTGATATATAGCAAAAAACGTCTTCTCTTTTGAGAGAAACACATGGGCGTTTCTCACAGAAGCATTTCTTTAATTTCATACACTTTCCAAAGAACATGATTATCTTTCGAAGTAAAGGTTCTACAGAGAACAGGAACACTGTTCTCACTTCCAGCAATACGTTGATATATAGCAAAAAACGTCTTCTCTTTTCAGAGAAACACATGGGCATTTCTCACAGAAGCATTTCTTTAATTTCATACACTTTCCAAAGAACATGATTATCTTTCGAAATAAAGATTCTCCAGAGAACAGGAACACTGTTCTCACTTCTGACAATACTTTGACAAATCTCAAACAATGGCTTCTTTTTTTGGAGAAACTGGTGTACGTTTCTCACAAAAGTATTTCAAGAAATTCATACATTTTCCAAGGAACATGATTATCGTTTCAAGTAATGGGTCTACAGAGAACAGCAACACTGTTTTCACTTCTAACACTACTTTGACATATAGCAAACAACGGCTTCGCTTTTCAGAGAAACACATGTGCGTTTCTCACAAAAGCATTTCTTGAAATTCATACACTTTCAAAAGAACATGATTATCTTTCGAAGTAAAGGTTCTCAGAGAACAGGAACACTGTTCTCACTTCTGACAATACATTGACAAATCTCAAACAACGGGTTTCCCTTTCGGAGAAACGTGTTCATTTCTCACAAAAGCATTTCATGAAATTCATACATTTTCCAAGTTCGTTTATCGTTGGAAGTAATGGGTCTACAGAGAACAGGAACACTGTTTACACTGCTAACACTACTTTGACATATAGCAAACAACGGCGTGGCTTTTCAGAGAAACACATGTGCGTTTCTCACAAAAGCAGTTTATGAAATTCATACACTTTCAAAAGAACATGATTATCTTTCGAAGTAAAGGTTCTACAGAGAACAGGAACACTGTTCTCACTTCCAGCAATACTTTGATATATAGCAAAAAACGTCTTCTCTTTTGAGAGAAACACATGGGCGTTTCTCACAGAAGCATTTCTTTAATTTCATACACTTTCCAAAGAACATGATTATCTTTCGAAGTAAAGGTTCTACAGAGAACAGGAACACTGTTCTCACTTCCAGCAATACGTTGATATATAGCAAAAAACGTCTTCTCTTTTCAGAGAAACACATGGGCATTTCTCACAGAAGCATTTCTTTAATTTCATACACTTTCCAAAGAACATGATTATCTTTCGAAATAAAGATTCTCCAGAGAACAGGAACACTGTTCTCACTTCTGACAATACTTTGACAAATCTAAAACAACGGCTTCTTTTCTTGTAGAAACTTGTGTACGTTTCTCACAAAAGTATTTCAAGAAATTCATACATTTTCCAAGGAACATGATTATATTTCGAAGTAAAGGTTCTACAGAGGGCAGTCACACTGTTCTTACACTACTTTGACAAATCTCAAACAACGGCTTCACTTTTCAGAGAAACACATGTGCGTTTCTCACAGAAGCATTACTTGAAATTCATACACTTTCCAAAGAACGTGATTATCTTTCGAAATAAAGATTCTCCAGAGAACAGGAACACTGTTCTCACTTCTGACAATACTTTGACAAATCTCAAACAACGGCTTTCCCTTTCGGAGAAACTCATGTACATAGCTCACAAAAGCATTTCATGAAATTCATACATTTTCCAAGGAACATGATTATCGTTGGAAGTAATGGGTCTACAGAGAACAGGAACACTGTTTTCACTTCTAACACTACTTTGACATATAGCAAACAACGGCTTCGCTTTTCAGAGAAACACATGTGCGTTTCTCACAAAAGTGGTTCATGAAATTCATACACTTTCAAAAGAGCATGATTATCTTTCGAAGTAAAGGTTCTACAGAGAACAGGAACACTGTTCTCACTTCTGACAATATTTTGACAAATCTCAAACAACGGCTTTCCCTTTCGGAGAAACATGTACATTTCTCACAAAAGCATTTCATGAAATTCATACATTTTCCAAGTTCGATTATCGTTGGAAGTAATGGGTCTACAGAGAACAGGAACACTGTTTTCACTGCTAACACTACTTTGACATATAGCAAACAACGGCGTGGCTTTTCAGAGAAACACATGTGCGTTTCTCACAAAAGCAGTTTATGAAATTCATACACTTTCAAAAGAACATGATTATCTTTCGAAGTAAAGGTTCTACAGAGAACAGGAACACTGTTCTCACTTCCAGCAATACTTTGATATATAGCAAAAAACGTCTTCTCTTTTGAGAGAAACACATGGGCGTTTCTCACAGAAGCATTTCTTTAATTTCATACACTTTCCAAAGAACATGATTATCTTTCGAAGTAAAGGTTCTACAGAGAACAGGAACACTGTTCTCACTTCCAGCAATACGTTGATATATAGCAAAAAACGTCTTCTCTTTTCAGAGAAACACATGGGCATTTCTCACAGAAGCATTTCTTTAATTTCATACACTTTCCAAAGAACATGATTATCTTTCGAAATAAAGATTCTCCAGAGAACAGGAACACTGTTCTCACTTCTGACAATACTTTGACAAATCTCAAACAATGGCTTCTTTTTTTGGAGAAACTGGTGTACGTTTCTCACAAAAGTATTTCAAGAAATTCATACATTTTCCAAGGAACATGATTATCGTTTCAAGTAATGGGTCTACAGAGAACAGCAACACTGTTTTCACTTCTAACACTACTTTGACATATAGCAAACAACGGCTTCGCTTTTCAGAGAAACACATGTGCGTTTCTCACAAAAGCATTTCTTGAAATTCATACACTTTCAAAAGAACATGATTATCTTTCGAAGTAAAGGTTCTCAGAGAACAGGAACACTGTTCTCACTTCTGACAATACATTGACAAATCTCAAACAACGGGTTTCCCTTTCGGAGAAACGTGTTCATTTCTCACAAAAGCATTTCATGAAATTCATACATTTTCCAAGTTCGTTTATCGTTGGAAGTAATGGGTCTACAGAGAACAGGAACACTGTTTACACTGCTAACACTACTTTGACATATAGCAAACAACGGCGTGGCTTTTCAGAGAAACACATGTGCGTTTCTCACAAAAGCAGTTTATGAAATTCATACACTTTCAAAAGAACATGATTATCTTTCGAAGTAAAGGTTCTACAGAGAACAGGAACACTGTTCTCACTTCCAGCAATACTTTGATATATAGCAAAAAACGTCTTCTCTTTTGAGAGAAACACATGGGCGTTTCTCACAGAAGCATTTCTTTAATTTCATACACTTTCCAAAGAACATGATTATCTTTCGAAGTAAAGGTTCTACAGAGAACAGGAACACTGTTCTCACTTCCAGCAATACGTTGATATATAGCAAAAAACGTCTTCTCTTTTCAGAGAAACACATGGGCATTTCTCACAGAAGCATTTCTTTAATTTCATACACTTTCCAAAGAACATGATTATCTTTCGAAATAAAGATTCTCCAGAGAACAGGAACACTGTTCTCACTTCTGACAATACTTTGACAAATCTAAAACAACGGCTTCTTTTCTTGTAGAAACTTGTGTACGTTTCTCACAAAAGTATTTCAAGAAATTCATACATTTTCCAAGGAACATGATTATATTTCGAAGTAAAGGTTCTACAGAGGGCAGTCACACTGTTCTTACACTACTTTGACAAATCTCAAACAACGGCTTCACTTTTCAGAGAAACACATGTGCGTTTCTCACAGAAGCATTACTTGAAATTCATACACTTTCCAAAGAACGTGATTATCTTTCGAAATAAAGATTCTCCAGAGAACAGGAACACTGTTCTCACTTCTGACAATACTTTGACAAATCTCAAATAACGGCTTTCCCTTTCGGAGAAACTCATGTACATAGCTCACAAAAGCATTTCATGAAATTCATACATTTTCCAAGGAACATGATTATCGTTGGAAGTAATGGGTCTACAGAGAACAGGAACACTGTTTTCACTTCTAACACTACTTTGACATATAGCAAACAACGGCTTCGCTTTTCAGAGAAACACATGTGCGTTTCTCAAAAAAGTGGTTCATGAAATTCATACACTTTCAAAAGAGCATGATTATCTTTCGAAGTAAAGGTTCTACAGAGAACAGGAACACTGTTCTCACTTCTGACAATATTTTGACAAATCTCAAACAACGGCTTTCCCTTTCGGAGAAACATGTACATTTCTCACAAAAGCATTTCATGAAATTCATACATTTTCCAAGTTCGATTATCGTTGGAAGTAATGGGTCTACAGAGAACAGGAACACTGTTTTCACTGCTAACACTACTTTGACATATAGCAAACAACGGCGTGGCTTTTCAGAGAAACACATGTGCATTTCTCACAAAAGCAGTTTATGAAATTCATACACTTTCAAAAGAACATGATTATCTTTCGAAGTAAAGGTTCTACAGAGAACAGGAACACTGTTCTCACTTCCAGCAATACTTTGATATATAGCAAAAAACGTCTTCTCTTTTGAGAGAAACACATGGGCGTTACTCACAGAAGCATTTCTTTAATTTCATACACTTTCCAAAGAACATGATTATCTTTCGAAGTAAAGGTTCTACAGAGAACAGGAACACTGTTCTCACTTCCAGCAATACGTTGATATATAGCAAAAAACGTCTTCTCTTTTCAGAGAAACACATGGGCATTTCTCACAGAAGCATTTCTTTAATTTCATACACTTTCCAAAGAACATGATTATCTTTCGAAATAAAGATTCTCCAGAGAACAGGAACACTGTTCTCACTTCTGACAATACTTTGACAAATCTCAAACAATGGCTTCTTTTTTTGGAGAAACTGGTGTACGTTTCTCACAAAAGTATTTCAAGAAATTCATACATTTTCCAAGGAACATGATTATCGTTTCAAGTAATGGGTCTACAGAGAACAGGAACACTGTTTTCACTTCTAACACTACTTTGACATATAGCAAACAACGGCTTCGCTTTTCAGAGAAACACATGTGCGTTTCTCACAAAAGCATTTCTTGAAATTCATACACTTTCAAAAGAACATGATTATCTTTCGAAGTAAAGGTTCTCAGAGAACAGGAACACTGTTCTCACTTCTGACAATACATTGACAAATCTCAAACAACGGGTTTCCCTTTCGGAGAAACGTGTTCATTTCTCACAAAAGCATTTCATGAAATTCATACATTTTCCAAGTTCGTTTATCGTTGGAAGTAATGGGTCTACAGAGAACAGGAACACTGTTTTCACTGCTAACACTACTTTGACACATAGCAAACAACGGCTTCGCTTTTCAGAGAAACACATGTGCGTTTCTCACAAAAGCAGTTTATGAAATTCATACACTTTCAAAAGAACATGATTACCTTTCGAAGTAAAGGTTCTACAGAGAACAGGAACACTGTTCTCACTTCCAGCAATACTTTGATATATAGCAAAAAACGTCTTCTCTTTTCAGAGAAACACATGGGCGTTTCTCACTGAAGCATTTCTTTAATTTCATACACTTTCCAAAGAACATGATTATCTTTCGAAATAAAGATTCTCCAGAGAACAGGAACACTGTTCTCACTTCTGACAATACTTTGACAAATCTAAAACAACGGCTTCTTTTCTTGTAGAAACTTGTGTACGTTTCTCACAAAAGTATTTCAAGAAATTCATACATTTTCCAAGGAACATGATTATATTTCGAAGTAAAGGTTCTACAGAGGGCAGTCACACTGTTCTTACACTACTTTGACAAATCTCAAACAACGGCTTCACTTTTCAGAGAAACACATGTGCGTTTCTCACAGAAGCATTACTTGAAATTCATACACTTTCCAAAGAACGTGATTATCTTTCGAAATAAAGATTCTCCAGAGAACAGGAACACTGTTCTCACTTCTGACAATACTTTGACAAATCTCAAATAACGGCTTTCCCTTTCGGAGTAACTCATGTACATAGCTCACAAAAGCATTTCATGAAATTCATACATTTTCCAAGGAACATGATTATCGTTGGAAGTAATGGGTCTACAGAGAACAGGAACACTGTTTTCACTTCTAACACTACTTTGACATATAGCAAACAACGGCTTCGCTTTTCAGAGAAACACATGTGCGTTTCTCACAAAAGTGGTTCATGAAATTCATACACTTTCAAAAGAGCATGATTATCTTTCGAAGTAAAGGTTCTACAGAGAACAGGAACACTGTTCTCACTTCTGACAATATTTTGACAAATCTCAAACAACGGCTTTCCCTTTCGGAGAAACATGTACATTTCTCACAAAAGCATTTCATGAAATTCATACATTTTCCAAGTTCGTTTATCGTTGGAAGTAATGGGTCTACAGAGAACAGGAACACTGTTTTCACTGCTAACACTACTTTGACATATAGCAAACAACGGCGTGGCTTTTCAGAGAAACACATGTGCGTTTCTCACAAAAGCAGTTTATGAAATTCATACACTTTCAAAAGAACATGATTATCTTTCGAAGTAAAGGTTCTACAGAGAACAGGAACACTGTTCTCACTTCCAGCAATACTTTGATATATAGCAAAAAACGTCTTCTCTTTTGAGAGAAACACATGGGCGTTTCTCACAGAAGCATTTCTTTAATTTCATACACTTTCCAAAGAACATGATTATCTTTCGAAGTAAAGGTTCTACAGAGAACAGGAACACTGTTCTCACTTCCAGCAATACGTTGATATATAGCAAAAAACGTCTTCTCTTTTCAGAGAAACACATGGGCATTTCTCACAGAAGCATTTCTTTAATTTCATACACTTTCCAAAGAACATGATTATCTTTCGAAATAAAGATTCTCCAGAGAACAGGAACACTGTTCTCACTTCTGACAATCCTTTGACAAATCTCAAACAATGGCTTCTTTTTTTGGAGAAACTGGTGTACGTTTCTCACAAAAGTATTTCAAGAAATTCATACATTTTCCAAGGAACATGATTATCGTTTCAAGTAATGGGTCTACAGAGAACAGGAACACTGTTTTCACTTCTAACACTACTTTGACATATAGCAAACAACGGCTTCGCTTTTCAGAGAAACACATGTGCGTTTCTCACAAAAGCATTTCTTGAAATTCATACACTTTCAAAAGAACATGATTATCTTTCGAAGTAAAGGTTCTCAGAGAACAGGAACACTGTTCTCACTTCTGACAATACATTGACAAATCTCAAACAACGGGTTTCCCTTTCGGAGAAACGTGTTCATTTCTCACAAAAGCATTTCATGAAATTCATACATTTTCCAAGTTCGTTTATCGTTGGAAGTAATGGGTCTACAGAGAACAGGAACACTGTTTTCACTGCTAACACTACTTTGACATATAGCAAACAACGGCTTCGCTTTTCAGAGAAACACATGTGCGTTTCTCACAAAAGCAGTTTATGAAATTCATACACTTTCAAAAGAACATGATTACCTTTCGAAGTAAAGGTTCTACAGAGAACAGGAACACTGTTCTCACTTCCAGCAATACTTTGATATATAGCAAAAAACGTCTTCTCTTTTCAGAGAAACACATGGGCGTTTCTCACTGAAGCATTTCTTTAATTTCATACACTTTCCAAAGAACATGATTATCTTTCGAAATAAAGATTCTCCAGAGAACAGGAACACTGTTCTCACTTCTGACAATACTTTGACAAATCTAAAACAACGGCTTCTTTTCTTGTAGAAACTTGTGTACGTTTCTCACAAAAGTATTTCAAGAAATTCATACATTTTCCAAGGAACATGATTATATTTCGAAGTAAAGGTTCTACAGAGGGCAGTCACACTGTTCTTACACTACTTTGACAAATCTCAAACAACGGCTTCACTTTTCAGAGAAACACATGTGCGTTTCTCACAGAAGCATTACTTGAAATTCATACACTTTCCAAAGAACGTGATTATCTTTCGAAATAAAGATTCTCCAGAGAACAGGAACACTGTTCTCACTTCTGACAATACTTTGACAAATCTCAAATAACGGCTTTCCCTTTCGGAGTAACTCATGTACATAGCTCACAAAAGCATTTCATGAAATTCATACATTTTCCAAGGAACATGATTATCGTTGGAAGTAATGGGTCTACAGAGAACAGGAACACTGTTTTCACTTCTAACACTACTTTGACATATAGCAAACAACGGCTTCGCTTTTCAGAGAAACACATGTGCGTTTCTCACAAAAGTGGTTCATGAAATTCATACACTTTCAAAAGAGCATGATTATCTTTCGAAGTAAAGGTTCTACAGAGAACAGGAACACTGTTCTCACTTCTGACAATATTTTGACAAATCTCAAACAACGGCTTTCCCTTTCGGAGAAACATGTACATTTCTCACAAAAGCATTTCATGAAATTCATACATTTTCCAAGTTCGTTTATCGTTGGAAGTAATGGGTCTACAGAGAACAGGAACACTGTTTTCACTGCTAACACTACTTTGACATATAGCAAACAACGGCGTGGCTTTTCAGAGAAACACATGTGCGTTTCTCACAAAAGCAGTTTATGAAATTCATACACTTTCAAAAGAACATGATTATCTTTCGAAGTAAAGGTTCTACAGAGAACAGGAACACTGTTCTCACTTCCAGCAATACTTTGATATATAGCAAAAAACGTCTTCTCTTTTGAGAGAAACACATGGGCGTTTCTCACAGAAGCATTTCTTTAATTTCATACACTTTCCAAAGAACATGATTATCTTTCGAAGTAAAGGTTCTACAGAGAACAGGAACACTGTTCTCACTTCCAGCAATACGTTGATATATAGCAAAAAACGTCTTCTCTTTTCAGAGAAACACATGGGCATTTCTCACAGAAGCATTTCTTTAATTTCATACACTTTCCAAAGAACATGATTATCTTTCGAAATAAAGATTCTCCAGAGAACAGGAACACTGTTCTCACTTCTGACAATCCTTTGACAAATCTCAAACAATGGCTTCTTTTTTTGGAGAAACTGGTGTACGTTTCTCACAAAAGTATTTCAAGAAATTCATACATTTTCCAAGGAACATGATTATCGTTTCAAGTAATGGGTCTACAGAGAACAGGAACACTGTTTTCACTTCTAACACTACTTTGACATATAGCAAACAACGGCTTCGCTTTTCAGAGAAACACATGTGCGTTTCTCACAAAAGCATTTCTTGAAATTCATACACTTTCAAAAGAACATGATTATCTTTCGAAGTAAAGGTTCTCAGAGAACAGGAACACTGTTCTCACTTCTGACAATACATTGACAAATCTCAAACAACGGGTTTCCCTTTCGGAGAAACGTGTTCATTTCTCACAAAAGCATTTCATGAAATTCATACATTTTCCAAGTTCGTTTATCGTTGGAAGTAATGGGTCTACAGAGAACAGGAACACTGTTTTCACTGCTAACACTACTTTGACATATAGCAAACAACGGCTTCGCTTTTCAGAGAAACACATGTGCGTTTCTCACAAAAGCAGTTTATGAAATTCATACACTTTCAAAAGAACATGATTACCTTTCGAAGTAAAGGTTCTACAGAGAACAGGAACACTGTTCTCACTTCCCGCAATACTTTGATATATAGCAAAAAACGTCTTCTCTTTTCAGAGAAACACATGGGCGTTTCTCACTGAAGCATTTCTTTAATTTCATACACTTTCCAAAGAACATGATTATCTTTCGAAATAAAGATTCTCCAGAGAACAGGAACACTGTTCTCACTTCTGACAATACTTTGACAAATCTAAAACAACGGCTTCTTTTCTTGTAGAAACTTGTGTACGTTTCTCACAAAAGTATTTCAAGAAATTCATACATTTTCCAAGGAACATGATTATATTTCGAAGTAAAGGTTCTACAGAGGGCAGTCACACTGTTCTTACACTACTTTGACAAATCTCAAACAACGGCTTCACTTTTCAGAGAAACACATGTGCGTTTCTCACAGAAGCATTACTTGAAATTCATACACTTTCCAAAGAACGTGATTATCTTTCGAAATAAAGATTCTCCAGAGAACAGGAACACTGTTCTCACTTCTGACAATACTTTGACAAATCTCAAACAACGGCTTTCCCTTTCGGAGAAACATGTACATTTCTCATAAAAGCATTTCATGAAATTCATACATTTTCCAAGGAACATGATTATCGTTGGAAGTAATGGGTCTACAGAGAACAGGAACACTGTTTTCACTTCTAACACTACATTGACATATAGCAAACAACGGCTTCGCTTTTCAGAGAAACACATGTGCGTTTCTCACGAAAGTGGTTCATGAAATTCATACACTTTCAAAAGAGCATGATTATCTTTCGAAGTAAAGGTTCTACAGAGAACAGGAACACTGTTCTCACTTCTGACAATATTTTGACAAATCTCAAACAACGGCTTTCCCTTTCGGAGAAACATGTACATTTCTCACAAAAGCATTTCATGAAATTCATACATTTTCCAAGTTCGTTTATCGTTGGAAGTAATGGGTCTACAGAGAACAGGAACACTGTTTTCACTGCTAACACTACTTTGACATATAGCAAACAACGGCGTGGCTTTTCAGAGAAACACATGTGCGTTTCTCACAAAAGCAGTTTATGAAATTCATACACTTTCAAAAGAACATGATTATCTTTCGAAGTAAAGGTTCTACAGAGAACAGGAACACTGTTCTCACTTCCAGCAATACTTTAATATATAGCAAAAAACGTCTTCTCTTTTGAGAGAAACACATGGGCGTTTCTCACAGAAGCATTTCTTTAATTTCATACACTTTCCAAAGAACATGATTATCTTTCGAAATAAAGATTCTCCAGAGAACAGGAACACTGTTCTCACTTCTGACAATACTTTGACAAATCTCAAACAATGGCTTCTTTTTTTGGAGAAACTGGTGTACGTTTCTCACAAAAGTATTTCAAGAAATTCATACATTTTCCAAGGAACATGATTATCGTTTCAAGTAATGGGTCTACAGAGAACAGGAACACTGTTTTCACTTCTAACACTACTTTGACATATAGCAAACAACGGCTTCACTTTTCAGAGAAACACATGTGCGTTTCTCACAAAAGCATTACTTGAAATTCATACACTTTCAAAAGAACATGATTATCTTTCGAAGTAAAGGTTCTCAGAGAACAGGAACACTGTTCTCACTTCTGACAATACTTTGACAAATCTCAAATAACGGCTTTCCCTTTCGGAGAAACTCATGTACATAGCTCACAAAAGCATTTCATGAAATTCATACATTTTCCAAGGAACATGATTATCGTTGGAAGTAATGGGTCTACAGAGAACAGGAACACTGTTTTCACTTCTAACACTACTTTGACATATAGCAAACAACGGCTTCGCTTTTCAGAGAAACACATGTGCGTTTCTCACAAAAGCAGTTTATGAAATTCATACACTTTCAAAAGAACATGATTACCTTTCGAAGTAAAGGTTCTACAGAGAACAGGAACACTGTTCTCACTTCCCGCAATACTTTGATATATAGCAAAAAACGTCTTCTCTTTTCAGAGAAACACATGGGCGTTTCTCACTGAAGCATTTCTTTAATTTCATACACTTTCCAAAGAACATGATTATCTTTCGAAATAAAGATTCTCCAGAGAACAGGAACACTGTTCTCACTTCTGACAATACTTTGACAAATCTAAAACAACGGCTTCTTTTCTTGTAGAAACTTGTGTACGTTTCTCACAAAAGTATTTCAAGAAATTCATACATTTTCCAAGGAACATGATTATATTTCGAAGTAAAGGTTCTACAGAGGGCAGTCACACTGTTCTTACACTACTTTGACAAATCTCAAACAACGGCTTCACTTTTCAGAGAAACACATGTGCGTTTCTCACAGAAGCATTACTTGAAATTCATACACTTTCCAAAGAACGTGATTATCTTTCGAAATAAAGATTCTCCAGAGAACAGGAACACTGTTCTCACTTCTGACAATACTTTGACAAATCTCAAACAACGGCTTTCCCTTTCGGAGAAACATGTACATTTCTCACAAAAGCATTTCATGAAATTCATACATTTTCCAAGGAACATGATTATCGTTGGAAGTAATGGGTCTACAGAGAACAGGAACACTGTTTTCACTTCTAACACTACATTGACATATAGCAAACAACGGCTTCGCTTTTCAGAGAAACACATGTGCGTTTCTCACGAAAGTGGTTCATGAAATTCATACACTTTCAAAAGAGCATGATTATCTTTCGAAGTAAAGGTTCTACAGAGAACAGGAACACTGTTCTCACTTCTGACAATATTTTGACAAATCTCAAACAACGGCTTTCCCTTTCGGAGAAACATGTACATTTCTCACAAAAGCATTTCATGAAATTCATACATTTTCCAAGTTCGTTTATCGTTGGAAGTAATGGGTCTACAGAGAACAGGAACACTGTTTTCACTGCTAACACTACTTTGACATATAGCAAACAACGGCGTGGCTTTTCAGAGAAACACATGTGCGTTTCTCACAAAAGCAGTTTATGAAATTCATACACTTTCAAAAGAACATGATTATCTTTCGAAGTAAAGGTTCTACAGAGAACAGGAACACTGTTCTCACTTCCAGCAATACTTTGATATATAGCAAAAAACGTCTTCTCTTTTGAGAGAAACACATGGGCGTTTCTCATAGAAGCATTTCTTTAATTTCATACACTTTCCAAAGAACATGATTATCTTTCGAAGTAAAGGTTCTACAGAGAACAGGAACACTGTTCTCACTTCCAGCAATACGTTGATATATAGCAAAAAACGTCTTCTCTTTTCAGAGAAACACATGGGCATTTCTCACAGAAGCATTTCTTTAATTTCATACACTTTCCAAAGAACATGATTATCTTTCGAAATAAAGATTCTCCAGAGAACAGGAACACTGTTCTCACTTCTGACAATACTTTGACAAATCTCAAACAATGGCTTCTTTTTTTGGAGAAACTGGTGTACGTTTCTCACAAAAGTATTTCAAGAAATTCATACATTTTCCAAGGAACATGATTATCGTTTCAAGTAATGGGTCTACAGAGAACAGGAACACTGTTTTCACTTCTAACACTACTTTGACATATAGCAAACAACGGCTTCACTTTTCAGAGAAACACATGTGCGTTTCTCACAAAAGCATTACTTGAAATTCATACACTTTCAAAAGAACATGATTATCTTTCGAAGTAAAGGTTCTCAGAGAACAGGAACACTGTTCTCACTTCTGACAATACTTTGACAAATCTCAAATAACGGCTTTCCCTTTCGGAGAAACTCATGTACATAGCTCACAAAAGCATTTCATGAAATTCATACATTTTCCAAGGAACATGATTATCGTTGGAAGTAATGGGTCTACAGAGAACAGGAACACTGTTTTCACTTCTAACACTACTTTGACATATAGCAAACAACGGCTTCGCTTTTCAGAGAAACACATGTGCGTTTCTCACAAAAGCAGTTTATGAAATTCATACACTTTCAAAAGAACATGATTACCTTTCGAAGTAAAGGTTCTACAGAGAACAGGAACACTGTTCTCACTTCCCGCAATACTTTGATATATAGCAAAAAACGTCTTCTCTTTTCAGAGAAACACATGGGCGTTTCTCACTGAAGCATTTCTTTAATTTCATACACTTTCCAAAGAACATGATTATCTTTCGAAATAAAGATTCTCCAGAGAACAGGAACACTGTTCTCACTTCTGACAATACTTTGACAAATCTAAAACAACGGCTTCTTTTCTTGTAGAAACTTGTGTACGTTTCTCACAAAAGTATTTCAAGAAATTCATACATTTTCCAAGGAACATGATTATATTTCGAAGTAAAGGTTCTACAGAGGGCAGTCACACTGTTCTTACACTACTTTGACAAATCTCAAACAACGGCTTCACTTTTCAGAGAAACACATGTGCGTTTCTCACAGAAGCATTACTTGAAATTCATACACTTTCCAAAGAACGTGATTATCTTTCGAAATAAAGATTCTCCAGAGAACAGGAACACTGTTCTCACTTCTGACAATACTTTGACAAATCTCAAACAACGGCTTTCCCTTTCGGAGAAACATGTACATTTCTCACAAAAGCATTTCATGAAATTCATACATTTTCCAAGGAACATGATTATCGTTGGAAGTAATGGGTCTACAGAGAACAGGAACACTGTTTTCACTTCTAACACTACATTGACATATAGCAAACAACGGCTTCGCTTTTCAGAGAAACACATGTGCGTTTCTCACGAAAGTGGTTCATGAAATTCATACACTTTCAAAAGAGCATGATTATCTTTCGAAGTAAAGGTTCTACAGAGAACAGGAACACTGTTCTCACTTCTGACAATATTTTGACAAATCTCAAACAACGGCTTTCCCTTTCGGAGAAACATGTACATTTCTCACAAAAGCATTTCATGAAATTCATACATTTTCCAAGTTCGTTTATCGTTGGAAGTAATGGGTCTACAGAGAACAGGAACACTGTTTTCACTGCTAACACTACTTTGACATATAGCAAACAACGGCGTGGCTTTTCAGAGAAACACATGTGCGTTTCTCACAAAAGCAGTTTATGAAATTCATACACTTTCAAAAGAACATGATTATCTTTCGAAGTAAAGGTTCTACAGAGAACAGGAACACTGTTCTCACTTCCAGCAATACTTTGATATATAGCAAAAAACGTCTTCTCTTTTGAGAGAAACACATGGGCGTTTCTCATAGAAGCATTTCTTTAATTTCATACACTTTCCAAAGAACATGATTATCTTTCGAAGTAAAGGTTCTACAGAGAACAGGAACACTGTTCTCACTTCCAGCAATACGTTGATATATAGCAAAAAACGTCTTCTCTTTTCAGAGAAACACATGGGCATTTCTCACAGAAGCATTTCTTTAATTTCATACACTTTCCAAAGAACATGATTATCTTTCGAAATAAAGATTCTCCAGAGAACAGGAACACTGTTCTCACTTCTGACAATACTTTGACAAATCTCAAACAATGGCTTCTTTTTTTGGAGAAACTGGTGTACGTTTCTCACAAAAGTATTTCAAGAAATTCATACATTTTCCAAGGAACATGATTATCGTTTCAAGTAATGGGTCTACAGAGAACAGGAACACTGTTTTCACTTCTAACACTACTTTGACATATAGCAAACAACGGCTTCGCTTTTCAGAGAAACACATGTGCGTTTCTCACAAAAGCATTTCTTGAAATTCATACACTTTCAAAAGAACATGATTATCTTTCGAAGTAAAGGTTCTCAGAGAACAGGAACACTGTTCTCACTTCTGACAATACATTGACAAATCTCAAACAACGGGTTTCCCTTTCGGAGAAACGTGTTCATTTCTCACAAAAGCATTTCATGAAATTCATACATTTTCCAAGTTCGTTTATCGTTGGAAGTAATGGGTCTACAGAGAACAGGAACACTGTTTTCACTGCTAACACTACTTTGACATATAGCAAACAACGGCTTCGCTTTTCAGAGAAACACATGTGAGTTTCTCACAAAAGCAGTTTATGAAATTCATACACTTTCAAAAGAACATGATTACCTTTCGAAGTAAAGGTTCTACAGAGAACAGGAACACTGTTCTCACTTCCCGCAATACTTTGATATATAGCAAAAAACGTCTTCTCTTTTCAGAGAAACACATGGGCTTTTCTCACTGAAGCATTTCTTTAATTTCATACACTTTCCAAAGAACATGATTATCTTTCGAAATAAAGATTCTCCAGAGAACAGGAACACTGTTCTCACTTCTGACAATACTTTGACAAATCTAAAACAACGGCTTCTTTTCTTGTAGAAACTTGTGTACGTTTCTCACAAAAGTATTTCAAGAAATTCATACATTTTCCAAGGAACATGATTATATTTCGAAGTAAAGGTTCTACAGAGGGCAGTCACACTGTTCTTACACTACTTTGACAAATCTCAAACAACGGCTTCACTTTTCAGAGAAACACATGTGCGTTTCTCACAGAAGCATTACTTGAAATTCATACACTTTCCAAAGAACGTGATTATCTTTCGAAATAAAGATTCTCCAGAGAACAGGAACACTGTTCTCACTTCTGACAATACTTTGACAAATCTCAAATAACGGCTTTCCCTTTCGGAGAAACTCATGTACAAGGCTCACAAAAGCATTTCATGAAATTCATACATTTTCCAAGGAACATGATTATCGTTGGAAGTAATGGGTCTACAGAGAACAGGAACACTGTTTTCACTTCTAACACTACTTTGACATATAGCAAACAACGGCTTCGCTTTTCAGAGAAACACATGTGCGTTTCTCACAAAAGTGGTTCATGAAATTCATACACTTTCAAAAGAGCATGATTATCTTTCGAAGTAAAGGTTCTACAGAGAACAGGAACACTGTTCTCACTTCTGACAATATTTTGACAAATCTCAAACAACGGCATTCCCTTTCGGAGAAACATGTACATTTCTCACAAAAGCATTTCATGAAATTCATACATTTTCCAAGTTCGTTTATCGTTGGAAGTAATGGGTCTACAGAGAACAGGAACACTGTTTTCACTGCTAACACTACTTTGACATATAGCAAACAACGGCGTGGCTTTTCAGAGAAACACATGTGCGTTTCTCACAAAAGCAGTTTATGAAATTCATACACTTTCAAAAGAACATGATTATCTTTCGAAGTAAAGGTTCTACAGAGAACAGGAACACTGTTCTCACTTCCAGCAATACTTTGATATATAGCAAAAAACGTCTTCTCTTTTGAGAGAAACACATGGGCGTTTCTCATAGAAGCATTTCTTTAATTTCATACACTTTCCAAAGAACATGATTATCTTTCGAAGTAAAGGTTCTACAGAGAACAGGAACACTGTTCTCACTTCCAGCAATACGTTGATATATAGCAAAAAACGTCTTCTCTTTTCAGAGAAACACATGGGCATTTCTCACAGAAGCATTTCTTTAATTTCATACACTTTCCAAAGAACATGATTATCTTTCGAAATAAAGATTCTCCAGAGAACAGGAACACTGTTCTCACTTCTGACAATACTTTGACAAATCTCAAACAATGGCTTCTTTTTTTGGAGAAACTGGTGTACGTTTCTCACAAAAGTATTTCAAGAAATTCATACATTTTCCAAGGAACATGATTATCGTTTCAAGTAATGGGTCTACAGAGAACAGGAACACTGTTTTCACTTCTAACACTACTTTGACATATAGCAAACAACGGCTTCGCTTTTCAGAGAAACACATGTGCGTTTCTCACAAAAGCATTTCTTGAAATTCATACACTTTCAAAAGAACATGATTATCTTTCGAAGTAAAGGTTCTCAGAGAACAGGAACACTGTTCTCACTTCTGACAATACATTGACAAATCTCAAACAACGGGTTTCCCTTTCGGAGAAACGTGTTCATTTCTCACAAAAGCATTTCATGAAATTCATACATTTTCCAAGTTCGTTTATCGTTGGAAGTAATGGGTCTACAGAGAACAGGAACACTGTTTTCACTGCTAACACTACTTTGACATATAGCAAACAACGGCTTCGCTTTTCAGAGAAACACATGTGAGTTTCTCACAAAAGCAGTTTATGAAATTCATACACTTTCAAAAGAACATGATTACCTTTCGAAGTAAAGGTTCTACAGAGAACAGGAACACTGTTCTCACTTCCCGCAATACTTTGATATATAGCAAAAAACGTCTTCTCTTTTCAGAGAAACACATGGGCTTTTCTCACTGAAGCATTTCTTTAATTTCATACACTTTCCAAAGAACATGATTATCTTTCGAAATAAAGATTCTCCAGAGAACAGGAACACTGTTCTCACTTCTGACAATACTTTGACAAATCTAAAACAACGGCTTCTTTTCTTGTAGAAACTTGTGTACGTTTCTCACAAAAGTATTTCAAGAAATTCATACATTTTCCAAGGAACATGATTATATTTCGAAGTAAAGGTTCTACAGAGGGCAGTCACACTGTTCTTACACTACTTTGACAAATCTCAAACAACGGCTTCACTTTTCAGAGAAACACATGTGCGTTTCTCACAGAAGCATTACTTGAAATTCATACACTTTCCAAAGAACGTGATTATCTTTCGAAATAAAGATTCTCCAGAGAACAGGAACACTGTTCTCACTTCTGACAATACTTTGACAAATCTCAAATAACGGCTTTCCCTTTCGGAGAAACTCATGTACAAGGCTCACAAAAGCATTTCATGAAATTCATACATTTTCCAAGGAACATGATTATCGTTGGAAGTAATGGGTCTACAGAGAACAGGAACACTGTTTTCACTTCTAACACTACTTTGACATATAGCAAACAACGGCTTCGCTTTTCAGAGAAACACATGTGCGTTTCTCACAAAAGTGGTTCATGAAATTCATACACTTTCAAAAGAGCATGATTATCTTTCGAAGTAAAGGTTCTACAGAGAACAGGAACACTGTTCTCACTTCTGACAATATTTTGACAAATCTCAAACAACGGCATTCCCTTTCGGAGAAACATGTACATTTCTCACAAAAGCATTTCATGAAATTCATACATTTTCCAAGTTCGTTTGTCGTTGGAAGTAATGGGTCTACAGAGAACAGGAACACTGTTTTCACTGCTAACACTACTTTGACATATAGCAAACAACGGCGTGGCTTTTCAGAGAAACACATGTGCGTTTCTCACAAAAGCAGTTTATGAAATTCATACACTTTCAAAAGAACATGATTATCTTTCGAAGTAAAGGTTCTACAGAGAACAGGAACACTGTTCTCACTTCCAGCAATACTTTGATATATAGCAAAAAACGTCTTCTCTTTTGAGAGAAACACATGGGCGTTTCTCATAGAAGCATTTCTTTAATTTCATACACTTTCCAAAGAACATGATTATCTTTCGAAGTAAAGGTTCTACAGAGAACAGGAACACTGTTCTCACTTCCAGCAATACGTTGATATATAGCAAAAAACGTCTTCTCTTTTCAGAGAAACACATGGGCATTTCTCACAGAAGCATTTCTTTAATTTCATACACTTTCCAAAGAACATGATTATCTTTCGAAATAAAGATTCTCCAGAGAACAGGAACACTGTTCTCACTTCTGACAATACTTTGACAAATCTCAAACAATGGCTTCTTTTTTTGGAGAAACTGGTGTACGTTTCTCACAAAAGTATTTCAAGAAATTCATACATTTTCCAAGGAACATGATTATCGTTTCAAGTAATGGGTCTACAGAGAACAGGAACACTGTTTTCACTTCTAACACTACTTTGACATATAGCAAACAACGGCTTCGCTTTTCAGAGAAACACATGTGCGTTTCTCACAAAAGCATTTCTTGAAATTCATACACTTTCAAAAGAACATGATTATCTTTCGAAGTAAAGGTTCTCAGAGAACAGGAACACTGTTCTCACTTCTGACAATACATTGACAAATCTCAAACAACGGGTTTCCCTTTCGGAGAAACGTGTTCATTTCTCACAAAAGCATTTCATGAAATTCATACATTTTCCAAGTTCGTTTATCGTTGGAAGTAATGGGTCTACAGAGAACAGGAACACTGTTTTCACTGCTAACACTACTTTGACATATAGCAAACAACGGCTTCGCTTTTCAGAGAAACACATGTGCGTTTCTCACAAAAGCAGTTTATGAAATTCATACACTTTCAAAAGAACATGATTACCTTTCGAAGTAAAGGTTCTACAGAGAACAGGAACACTGTTCTCACTTCCCGCAATACTTTGATATATAGCAAAAAACGTCTTCTCTTTTCAGAGAAACACATGGGCTTTTCTCACTGAAGCATTTCTTTAATTTCATACACTTTCCAAAGAACATGATTATCTTTCGAAATAAAGATTCTCCAGAGAACAGGAACACTGTTCTCACTTCTGACAATACTTTGACAAATCTAAAACAACGGCTTCTTTTCTTGTAGAAACTTGTGTACGTTTCTCACAAAAGTATTTCAAGAAATTCATACATTTTCCAAGGAACATGATTATATTTCGAAGTAAAGGTTCTACAGAGGGCAGTCACACTGTTCTTACACTACTTTGACAAATCTCAAACAACGGCTTCACTTTTCAGAGAAACACATGTGCGTTTCTCACAGAAGCATTACTTGAAATTCATACACTTTCCAAAGAACGTGATTATCTTTCGAAATAAAGATTCTCCAGAGAACAGGAACACTGTTCTCACTTCTGACAATACTTTGACAAATCTCAAATAACGGCTTTCCCTTTCGGAGAAACTCATGTACAAGGCTCACAAAAGCATTTCATGAAATTCATACATTTTCCAAGGAACATGATTATCGTTGGAAGTAATGGGTCTACAGAGAACAGGAACACTGTTTTCACTTCTAACACTACTTTGACATATAGCAAACAACGGCTTCGCTTTTCAGAGAAACACATGTGCGTTTCTCACAAAAGTGGTTCATGAAATTCATACACTTTCAAAAGAGCATGATTATCTTTCGAAGTAAAGGTTCTACAGAGAACAGGAACACTGTTCTCACTTCTGACAATATTTTGACAAATCTCAAACAACGGCATTCCCTTTCGGAGAAACATGTACATTTCTCACAAAAGCATTTCATGAAATTCATACATTTTCCAAGTTCGATTATCGTTGGAAGTAATGGGTCTACAGAGAACAGGAACACTGTTTTCACTGCTAACACTACTTTGACATATAGCAAACAACGGCGTGGCTTTTCAGAGAAACACATGTGCGTTTCTCACAAAAGCAGTTTATGAAATTCATACACTTTCAAAAGAACATGATTATCTTTCGAAGTAAAGGTTCTACAGAGAACAGGAACACTGTTCTCACTTCCAGCAATACTTTGATATATAGCAAAAAACGTCTTCTCTTTTGAGAGAAACACATGGGCGTTTCTCATAGAAGCATTTCTTTAATTTCATACACTTTCCAAAGAACATGATTATCTTTCGAAGTAAAGGTTCTACAGAGAACAGGAACACTGTTCTCACTTCCAGCAATACTTTGATATATAGCAAAAAACGTCTTCTCTTTTCAGAGAAACACATGGGCGTTTCTCACTGAAGCATTTCTTTAATTTCATACACTTTCCAAAGAACATGATTATCTTTCGAAATAAAGATTCTCCAGAGAACAGGAACACTGTTCTCACTTCTGACAATACTTTGACAAATCTCAAACAATGGCTTCTTTTTTTGGAGAAACTGGTGTACGTTTCTCACAAAAGTATTTCAAGAAATTCATACATTTTCCAAGGAACATGATTATCATTTCAAGTAATGGGTCTACAGAGAACAGGAACACTGTTTTCACTTCTAACACTACTTTGACATATAGCAAACAACGGCTTCGCTTTTCAGAGAAACACATGTGCGTTTCTCACAAAAGCATTTCTTGAAATTCATACACTTTCAAAAGAACATGATTATCTTTCGAAGTAAAGGTTCTACAGAGAACAGGAACACTGTTCTCACTTCTGACAATACTTTGACAAATCTCAAACAACGGGTTTCCCTTTCGGAGAAACGTGTTCATTTCTCACAAAAGCATTTCATGAAATTCATACATTTTCCAAGTTCGTTTATCGTTGGAAGTAATGGGTCTACAGAGAACAGGAACACTGTTTTCACTGCTAACACTACTTTGACATATAGCAAACAACGGCTTCGCTTTTCAGAGAAACACATGTGCGTTTCTCACAAAAGCAGTTTATGAAATTCATACACTTTCAAAAGAACATGATTACCTTTCTAAGTAATGGTTCTACAGAGAACAGGAACACTGTTCTCACTTCCCGCAATACTTTGATATATAGCAAAAAACGTCTTCTCTTTTCAGAGAAACACATGGGCGTTTCTCACTGAAGCATTTCTTTAATTTCATACACTTTCCAAAGAACATGATTATCTTTCGAAATAAAGATTATCCAGAGAACAGGAACACTGTTCTCACTTCTGACAATACTTTGACAAATCTAAAACAACGGCTTCTTTTCTTGTAGAAACTTGTGTACGTTTCTCACAAAAGTATTTCAAGAAATTCATACATTTTCCAAGGAACATGATTATATTTCCAAGTAAAGGTTCTACAGAGGGCAGTCACACTGTTCTTACACTACTTTGACAAATCTCAAACAACGGCTTCACTTTTCAGAGAAACACATGTGCGTTTCTCACAGAAGCATTACTTGAAATTCATACACTTTCCAAAGAACGTGATTATCTTTCGAAATAGATTCTCCAGAGAATAGGAACACTGTTCTCACTTCTGACAATACTTTGACAAATCTCAAATAACGGCTTTCCCTTTCGGAGAAACTCATGTACATAGCTCACAAAAGCATTTCATGAAATTCATACATTTTCCAAGGAACATGATTATCGTTGGAAGTAATGGGTCTACAGAGAACAGGAACACTGTTTTCACTTCTAACACTACTTTGACATATAGCAAACAACGGCTTCGCTTTTCAGAGAAACACATGTGCGTTTCTCACAAAAGTGGTTCATGAAATTCATACACTTTTAAAAGAGCATGATTATCTTTCGAAGTAAAGGTTCTACAGAGAACAGGAACACTGTTCTCACTTCTGACAATATTTTGACAAATCTCAAACAACGGCTTTCCCTTTCGGAGAAACATGTACATTTCTCACAAAAGCATTTCATGAAATTCATACATTTTCCAAGTTCGATTATCGTTGGAAGTAATGGGTCTACAGAGAACAGGAACACTGTTTTCACTGCTAACACTACTTTGACATATAGCAAACAACGGCGTGGCTTTTCAGAGAAACACATGTGCGTTTCTCACAAAAGCAGTTTATGAAATTCATACACTTTCAAAAGAACATGATTATCTTTCGAAGTAAAGGTTCTACAGAGAACAGGAACACTGTTCTCACTTCCCGCAATACTTTGATATATAGCAAAAAACGTCTTCTCTTTTCAGAGAAACACATGGGCGTTTCTCACAGAAGCATTTCTTTAATTTCATACACTTTCCAAAGAACATGATTATCTTTCGAAATAAAGATTCTCCAGAGAACAGGAACACTGTTCTCACTTCTGACAATACTTTGACAAATCTCAAACAATGGCTTCTTATTTTGGAGAAACTGGTGTACGTTTCTCACAAAAGTATTTCAAGAAATTCATACATTTTCCAAGGAACATGATTATCGTTTCAAGTAATGGGTCTACAGAGAACAGGAACACTGTTTTCACTTCTAACACTACTTTGACATATAGCAAACAACGGCTTCGCTTTTCAGAGAAACACATGTGCGTTTCTCACAAAAGCATTTCTTGAAATTCATACACTTTCAAAAGAACATGATTATCTTTCGAAGTAAAGGTTCTCAGAGAACAGGAACACTGTTCTCACTTCTGACAATACATTGACAAATCTCAAACAACGGGTTTCCCTTTCGGAGAAACGTGTTCATTTCTCATAAAAGCATTTCATGAAATTCATACATTTTCCAAGTTCGTTTATCGTTGGAAGTAATGGGTCTACAGAGAACAGGAACACTGTTTTCACTGCTAACACTACTTTGACATATAGCAAACAACGGCTTCGCTTTTAAGAGAAACACATGTGCATTTCTCACAAAAGCAGTTTATGAAATTCATACACTTTCAAAAGAACATGATTACCTTTCGAAGTAAAGGTTCTACAGAGAACAGGAACACTGTTCTCACTTCCCGCAATACTTTGATATATAGCAAAAAACGTCTTCTCTTTTCAGAGAAACACATGGGCATTTCTCACTGAAGCATTTCTTTAATTTCATACACTTTCCAAAGAACATGATTATCTTTCGAAATAAAGATTATCCAGAGAACAGGAACACTGTTCTCACTTCTGACAATACTTTGACAAATCTAAAACAACGGCTTCTTTTCTTGTAGAAACTTGTGTACGTTTCTCACAAAAGTATTTCAAGAAATTCATACATTTTCCAAGGAACATGATTATATTTCCAAGTAAAGGTTCTACAGAGGGCAGTCACACTGTTCTTACACTACTTTGACAAATCTCAAACAACGGCTTCACTTTTCAGAGAAACACATGTGCGTTTCTCACAGAAGCATTACTTAAAATTCATACACTTTCCAAAGAACGTGATTATCTTTCGAAATAAAGATTCTGCAGAGAATAGGAACACTGTTCTCACTTCTGACAATACTTTGACAAATCTCAAATAACGGCTTTCCCTTTCGGAGAAACTCATGTACATAGCTCACAAAAGCATTTCATGAAATTCATACATTTTCCAAGGAACATGATTATCGTTGGAAGTAATGGGTCTACAGAGAACAGGAACACTGTTTTCACTTCTAACACTACTTTGACATATAGCAAACAACGGCTTCGCTTTTCAGAGAAACACATGTGCGTTTCTCACAAAAGTGGTTCATGAAATTCATACACTTTTAAAAGAGCATGATTATCTTTCGAAGTAAAGGTTCTACAGAGAACAGGAACACTGTTCTCACTTCTGACAATATTTTGACAAATCTCAAACAACGGCTTTCCCTTTCGGAGAAACATGTACATTTCTCACAAAAGCATTTCATGAAATTCATACATTTTCCAAGTTCGATTATCGTTGGAAGTAATGGGTCTACAGAGAACAGGAACACTGTTTTCACTGCTAACACTACTTTGACATATAGCAAACAACGGCGTGGCTTTTCAGAGAAACACATGTGCGTTTCTCACAAAAGCAGTTTATGAAATTCATACACTTTCAAAAGAACATGATTATCTTTCGAAGTAAAGGTTCTACAGAGAACAGGAACACTGTTCTCACTTCCAGCAATACTTTGATATATAGCAAAAAACGTCTTCTCTTTTGAGAGAAACACATGGGCGTTTCTCACAGAAGCATTTCTTTAATTTCATACACTTTCCAAAGAACATGATTATCTTTCGAAATAAAGATTCTCCAGAGAACAGGAACACTGTTCTCACTTCTGACAATACTTTGACAAATCTCAAACAATGGCTTCTTTTTTTGGAGAAACTGGTGTACGTTTCTCACAAAAGTATTTCAAGAAATTCATACATTTTCCAAGGAACATGATTATCATTTCAAGTAATGGGTCTACAGAAAACAGGAACACTGTTTTCACTTCTAACACTACTTTGACATATAGCAAACAACGGCTTCGCTTTTCAGAGAAACACATGTGCGTTTCTCACAAAAGCATTTCTTGAAATTCATACACTTTCAAAAGAACATGATTATCTTTCGAAGTAAAGGTTCTACAGAGAACAGGAACACTGTTCTCACTTCTGACAATACTTTGACAAATCTCAAACAACGGGTTTCCCTTTCGGAGAAACGTGTTCATTTCTCACAAAAGCATTTCATGAAATTCATACATTTTCCAAGTTCGATTATCGTTGGAAGTAATGGGTCTACAGAGAACAGGAACACTGTTTTCACTGCTAACACTACTTTGACATATAGCAAACAACGGCGTGGCTTTTCAGAGAAACACATGTGCGTTTCTCACAAAAGCAGTTTATGAAATTCATACACTTTCAAAAGAACATGATTATCTTTCGAAGTAAAGGTTCTACAGAGAACAGGAACACTGTTCTCACTTCCAGCAATACTTTGATATATAGCAAAAAACGTCTTCTCTTTTGAGAGAAACACATGGGCGTTTCTCACAGAAGCATTTCTTTAATTTCATACACTTTCCAAAGAACATGATTATCTTTCGAAGTAAAGGTTCTACAGAGAACAGGAACACTGTTCTCACTTCCAGCAATACGTTGATATATAGCAAAAAACGTCTTCTCTTTTCAGAGAAACACATGGGCGTTTCTCACAGAAGCATTTCTTTAATTTCATACACTTTCCAAAGAACATGATTATCTTTCGAAATAAAGATTCTCCAGAGAACAGGAACACTGTTCTCACTTCTGACAATACTTTGACAAATCTCAAACAATGGCTTCTTTTTTTGGAGAAACTGGTGTACGTTTCTCACAAAAGTATTTCAAGAAATTCATACATTTTCCAAGGAACATGATTATCGTTTCAAGTAATGGGTCTACAGAGAACAGGAACACTGTTTTCACTTCTAACACTACTTTGACATATAGCAAACAACGGCTTCGCTTTTCAGAGAAACACATGTGCGTTTCTCACAAAAGCATTTCTTGAAATTCATACACTTTCAAAAGAACATGATTATCTTTCGAAGTAAAGGTTCTCAGAGAACAGGAACACTGTTCTCACTTCTGACAATACATTGACAAATCTCAAACAACGGGTTTCCCTTTCGGAGAAACGTGTTCATTTCTCACAAAAGCATTTCATGAAATTCATACATTTTCCAAGTTCGTTTATCGTTGGAAGTAATGGGTCTACAGAGAACAGGAACACTGTTTTCACTGCTAACACTACTTTGACATATAGCAAACAACGGCTTCGCTTTTAAGAGAAACACATGTGCATTTCTCACAAAAGCAGTTTATGAAATTCATACACTTTCAAAAGAACATGATTACCTTTCGAAGTAAAGGTTCTACAGAGAACAGGAACACTGTTCTCACTTCCCGCAATACTTTGATATATAGCAAAAAACGTCTTCTCTTTTCAGAGAAACACATGGGCGTTTCTCACTGAAGCATTTCTTTAATTTCATACACTTTCCAAAGAACATGATTATCTTTCGAAATAAAGATTATCCAGAGAACAGGAACACTGTTCTCACTTCTGACAATACTTTGACAAATCTAAAACAACGGCTTCTTTTCTTGTAGAAACTTGTGTACGTTTCTCACAAAAGTATTTCAAGAAATTCATACATTTTCCAAGGAACATGATTTTATTTCCAAGTAAAGGTTCTACAGAGGGCAGTCACACTGTTCTTACACTACTTTGACAAATCTCAAACAACGGCTTCACTTTTCAGAGAAACACATGTGCGTTTCTCACAGAAGCATTACTTGAAATTCATACACTTTCCAAAGAACGTGATTATCTTTCGAAATAAATATTCTCCAGAGAATAGGAACACTGTTCTCACTTCTGACAATACTTTGACAAATCTCAAATAACGGCTTTCCCTTTCGGAGAAACTCATGTACATAGCTCACAAAAGCATTTCATGAAATTCATACATTTTCCAAGGAACATGATTATCGTTGGAAGTAATGGGTCTACAGAGAACAGGAACACTGTTTTCACTGCTAACACTACTTTGACATATAGCAAACAACGGCGTGGCTTTTCAGAGAAACACATGTGCGTTTCTCACAAAAGCAGTTTATGAAATTCATACACTTTCAATAGAACATGATTATCTTTCGAAGTAAAGGTTCTACAGAGAACAGGAACACTGTTCTCACTTCCCGCAATACTTTGATATATAGCAAAAAATGTCTTCTCTTTTCAGAGAAACACATGGGCGTTTCTCACTGAAGCATTTCTTTAATTTCATACACTTTCCAAAGAACATGATTATCTTTCGAAATAAAGATTCTCCAGAGAACAGGAACACTGTTCTCACTTCTGACAATACTTTGACAAATCTCAAACAATGGCTTCTTTTTTTGGAGAAACTGGTGTACGTTTCTCACAAAAGTATTTCAAGAAATTCATACATTTTCCAAGGAACATGATTATCATTTCAAGTAATGGGTCTACAGAAAACAGGAACACTGTTTTCACTTCTAACACTACTTTGACATATAGCAAACAACGGCTTCGCTTTTCAGAGAAACACATGTGCGTTTCTCACAAAAGCATTTCTTGAAATTCATACACTTTCAAAAGAACATGATTATCTTTCGAAGTAAAGGTTCTACAGAGAACAGGAATACTGTTCTCACTTCTGACAATACTTTGACAAATCTCAAACAACGGGTTCCCCTTTCGGAGAAACGTGTTCATTTCTCACAAAAGCATTTCATGAAATTCATACATTTTCCAAGTTCGATTATCGTTGGAAGTAATGGGTCTACAGAGAACAGGAACACTGTTTTCACTGCTAACACTACTTTGACATATAGCAAACAACGGCTTGGCTTTTCAGAGAAACACATGTGCGTTTCTCACAAAAGCAGTTTATGAAATTCATACACTTTCAAAAGAACATGATTATCTTTCGAAGTAAAGGTTCTACAGAAAACAGGAACACTGTTCTCACTTCCAGCAATACTTTGATATATAGCAAAAAACGTCTTCTCTTTTGAGAGAAACACATGGGCGTTTCTCACAGAAGCATTTCTTTAATTTCATACACTTTCCAAAGAACATGATTATCTTTCGAAGTAAAGGTTCTACAGAGAACAGGAACACTGTTCTCACTTCTGACAATACTTTGACAAATCTCAAATAACGGCTTTCCCTTTCGGAGAAACTCATGGGCGTTTCTCACAGAAGCATTTCTTTAATTTCATACACTTTCCAAAGAACATGATTATCTTTCGAAATAAAGATTCTCCAGAGAACAGGAACACTGTTCTCACTTCTGACAATACTTTGACAAATCTAAAACAACGGCTTCTTTTCTTGTAGAAACTTGTGTACGTTTCTCACAAAAGTATTTCAAGAAATTCATACATTTTCCAAGGAACATGATTTTATTTCCAAGTAAAGGTTCTACAGAGGGCAGTCACACTGTTCTTACACTACTTTGACAAATCTCAAACAACGGCTTCACTTTTCAGAGAAACACATGTGCGTTTCTCACAGAAGCATTACTTGAAATTCATACACTTTCCAAAGAACGTGATTATCTTTCGAAATAAATATTCTCCAGAGAATAGGAACACTGTTCTCACTTCTGACAATACTTTGACAAATCTCAAATAACGGCTTTCCCTTTCGGAGAAACTCATGTACATAGCTCACAAAAGCATTTCATGAAATTCATACATTTTCCAAGGAACATGATTATCGTTGGAAGTAATGGGTCTACAGAGAACAGGAACACTGTTTTCACTGCTAACACTACTTTGACATATAGCAAACAACGGCGTGGCTTTTCAGAGAAACACATGTGCGTTTCTCACAAAAGCAGTTTATGAAATTCATACACTTTCAATAGAACATGATTATCTTTCGAAGTAAAGGTTCTACAGAGAACAGGAACACTGTTCTCACTTCCCGCAATACTTTGATATATAGCAAAAAATGTCTTCTCTTTTCAGAGAAACACATGGGCGTTTCTCACTGAAGCATTTCTTTAATTTCATACACTTTCCAAAGAACATGATTATCTTTCGAAATAAAGATTCTCCAGAGAACAGGAACACTGTTCTCACTTCTGACAATACTTTGACAAATCTCAAACAATGGCTTCTTTTTTTGGAGAAACTGGTGTACGTTTCTCACAAAAGTATTTCAAGAAATTCATACATTTTCCAAGGAACATGATTATCATTTCAAGTAATGGGTCTACAGAAAACAGGAACACTGTTTTCACTTCTAACACTACTTTGACATATAGCAAACAACGGCTTCGCTTTTCAGAGAAACACATGTGCGTTTCTCACAAAAGCATTTCTTGAAATTCATACACTTTCAAAAGAACATGATTATCTTTCGAAGTAAAGGTTCTACAGAGAACAGGAATACTGTTCTCACTTCTGACAATACTTTGACAAATCTCAAACAACGGGTTTCCCTTTCGGAGAAACGTGTTCATTTCTCACAAAAGCATTTCATGAAATTCATACATTTTCCAAGTTCGATTATCGTTGGAAGTAATGGGTCTACAGAGAACAGGAACACTGTTTTCACTGCTAACACTACTTTGACATATAGCAAACAACGGCTTGGCTTTTCAGAGAAACACATGTGCGTTTCTCACAAAAGCAGTTTATGAAATTCATACACTTTCAAAAGAACATGATTATCTTTCGAAGTAAAGGTTCTACAGAAAACAGGAACACTGTTCTCACTTCCAGCAATACTTTGATATATAGCAAAAAACGTCTTCTCTTTTGAGAGAAACACATGGGCGTTTCTCACAGAAGCATTTCTTTAATTTCATACACTTTCCAAAGAACATGATTATCTTTCGAAGTAAAGGTTCTACAGAGAACAGGAACACTGTTCTCACTTCCAGCAATACGTTGATATATAGCAAAAAACGTCTTCTCTTTTCAGAGAAACACAAGGGCGTTTCTCACAGAAGCATTTCTTTAATTTCATACACTTTCCAAAGAACATGATTATCTTTCGAAATAAAGATTCTCCAGAGAACAGGAACACTGTTCTCACTTCTGACAATACTTTGACAAATCTCAAACAATGGCTTCTTTTTTTGGAGAAACTGGTGTACGTTTCTCACAAAAGTATTTCAAGAAATTCATACATTTTCCAAGGAACATGATTATCGTTTCAAGTAATGGGTCTACAGAGAACAGGAACACTGTTTTCACTTCTAACACTACTTTGACATATAGCAAACAACGGCTTCGCTTTTCAGAGAAACACATGTGCGTTTGTCACAAAAGCATTTCTTGAAATTCATACACTTTCAAAAGAACATGATTATCTTTCGAAG
Organism: Microtus oregoni; assembly: GCF_018167655.1. Lineage (NCBI taxonomy): Eukaryota > Metazoa > Chordata > Mammalia > Rodentia > Cricetidae > Microtus > Microtus oregoni. The sequence goes on from NW_024544755.1 coordinate 1,238,672, forward strand.
TAAAGGTTCTCAGAGAACAGGAACACTGTTCTCACTTCTGACAATACATTGACAAATCTCAAACAACGGGTTTCCCTTTCGGAGAAACGTGTTCATTTCTCACAAAAGCATTTCATGAAATTCATACATTTTCCAAGTTCGTTTATCGTTGGAAGTAATGGGTCTACAGAGAACAGGAACACTGTTTTCACTGCTAACACTACTTTGACATATAGCAAACAACGGCTTCGCTTTTAAGAGAAACACATGTGCATTTCTCACAAAAGCAGTTTATGAAATTCATACACTTTCAAAAGAACATGATTACCTTTCGAAGTAAAGGTTCTACAGAGAACAGGAACACTGTTCTCACTTCCCGCAATACTTTGATATATAGCAAAAAACGTCTTCTCTTTTCAGAGAAACACATGGGCGTTTCTCACTGAAGCATTTCTTTAATTTCATACACTTTCCAAAGAACATGATTATCTTTCGAAATAAAGATTATCCAGAGAACAGGAACACTGTTCTCACTTCTGACAATACTTTGACAAATCTAAAACAACGGCTTCTTTTCTTGTAGAAACTTGTGTACGTTTCTCACAAAAGTATTTCAAGAAATTCATACATTTTCCAAGGAACATGATTATATTTCCAAGTAAAGGTTCTACAGAGGGCAGTCACACTGTTCTTACACTACTTTGACAAATCTCAAACAACGGCTTCACTTTTCAGAGAAACACATGTGCGTTTCTCACAGAAGCATTACTTGAAATTCATACACTTTCCAAAGAACGTGATTATCTTTCGAAATAAAGATTCTCCAGAGAATAGGAACACTGTTCTCACTTCTGACAATACTTTGACAAATCTCAAATAACGGCTTTCCCTTTCGGAGAAACTCATGTACATATCTCACAAAAGCATTTCATGAAATTCATACATTTTCCAAGGAACATGATTATCGTTGGAAGTAATGGGTCTACAGAGAACAGGAACACTGTTTTCACTTCTAACACTACTTTGACATATAGCAAACAACGGCTTCGCTTTTCAAAGAAACACATGTGCGTTTCTCACAAAAGTGGTTCATGAAATTCATACACTTTCAAAAGAGCATGATTATCTTTCGAAGTAAAGGTTCTACAGAGAACAGGAACACTGTTCTCACTTCTGACAATATTTTGACAAATCTCAAACAACGGCTTTCCCTTTCGGAGAAACATGTACATTTCTCACAAAAGCATTTCATGAAATTCATACATTTTCCAAGTTCGATTATCGTTGGAAGTAATGGGTCTACAGAGAACAGGAACACTGTTTTCACTGCTAACACTACTTTGACATATAGCAAACAACGGCTTCGCTTTTCAGAGAAACACATGTGCGTTTCTCACAAAAGCAGTTTATGAAATTCATACACTTTCAAAAGAACATGATTATCTTTCGAAGTAAAGGTTCTACAGAGAACAGGAACACTGTTCTCACTTCCAGCAATACTTTGATATATAGCAAAAAACGTCTTCTCTTTTGAGAGAAACACATGGGCGTTTCTCACAGAAGCATTTCTTTAATTTCATACACTTTCCAAAGAACATGATTATCTTTCGAAGTAAAGGTTCTACAGAGAACAGGAACACTGTTCTCACTTCCAGCAATACGTTGATATATAGCAAAAAACGTCTTCTCTTTTCAGAGAAACACATGGGCGTTTCTCACAGAAGCATTTCTTTAATTTCATACACTTTCCAAAGAACATGATTATCTTTCGAAATAAAGATTCTCCAGAGAACAGGAACACTGTTCTCACTTCTGACAATACTTTGACAAATCTAAAACAACGGCTTCTTTTCTTGTAGAAACTTGTGTACGTTTCTCACAAAAGTATTTCAAGAAATTCATACATTTTCCAAGGAACATGATTATATTTCGAAGTAAAGGTTCTACAGAGGGCAGTCACACTGTTCTTACACTACTTTGACAAATCTCAAACAACGGCTTCACTTTTCAGAGAAACACATGTGCGTTTCTCACAGAAGCATTACTTGAAATTCATACACTTTCCAAAGAACGTGATTATCTTTCGAAATAAAGATTCTCCAGAGAACAGGAACACTGTTCTCACTTCTGACAATACTTTGACAAATCTCAAATAACGGCTTTCCCTTTCGGAGAAACTCATGTACATAGCTCACAAAAGCATTTCATGAAATTCATACATTTTCCAAGGAACATGATTATCGTTGGAAGTAATGGGTCTACAGAGAACAGGAACACTGTTTTCACTTCTAACACTACTTTGACATATAGCAAACAACGGCTTCGCTTTTCAGAGAAACACATGTGCGTTTCTCACAAAAGCAGTTTATGAAATTCATACACTTTCAAAAGAACATGATTATCTTTCGAAGTAAAGGTTCTACAGAGAACAGGAACACTGTTCTCACTTCCCGCAATACTTTGATATATAGCAAAAAACGTCTTCTCTTTTCAGAGAAACACATGGGCGTTTCTCACTGAAGCATTTCTTTAATTTCATACACTTTCCAAAGAACATGATTATCTTTCGAAATAAAGATTCTCCAGAGAACAGGAACACTGTTCTCACTTCTGACAATACTTTGACAAATCTCAAACAATGGCTTCTTTTTTTGGAGAAACTGGTGTACGTTTCTCACAAAAGTATTTCAAGAAATTCATACATTTTCCAAGGAACATGATTATCATTTCAAGTAATGGGTCTACAGAGAACAGGAACACTGTTTTCACTTCTAACACTACTTTGACATATAGCAAACAACGGCTTCGCTTTTCAGAGAAACACATGTGCGTTTCTCACAAAAGCATTTCTTGAAATTCATACACTTTCAAAAGAACATGATTATCTTTCGAAGTAAAGGTTCTACAGAGAACAGGAACACTGTTCTCACTTCTGACAATACTTTGACAAATCTCAAACAACGGGTTTCCCTTTCGGAGAAACGTGTTCATTTCTCACAAAAGCATTTCAATGAAATTCATACATTTTCCAAGTTCGTTTATCGTTGGAAGTAATGGGTCTACAGAGAACAGGAACACTGTTTTCACTGCTAACACTACTTTGACATATAGCAAACAACGGCTTCGCTTTTCAGAGAAACACATGTGCGTTTCTCACAAAAGCAGTTTATGAAATTCATACACTTTCAAAAGAACATGATTACCTTTCGAAGTAAAGGTTCTACAGAGAACAGGAACACTGTTCTCACTTCCCGCAATACTTTGATATATAGCAAAAAACGTCTTCTCTTTTCAGAGAAACACATGGGCGTTTCTCACTGAAGCATTTCTTTAATTTCATACACTTTCCAAAGAACATGATTATCTTTCGAAATAAAGATTATCCAGAGAACAGGAACACTGTTCTCACTTCTGACAATACTTTGACAAATCTAAAACAACGGCTTCTTTTCTTGTAGAAACTTGTGTACGTTTCTCACAAAAGTATTTCAAGAAATTCATACATTTTCCAAGGAACATGATTATATTTCGAAGTAAAGGTTCTACAGAGGGCAGTCACACTGTTCTTACACTACTTTGACAAATCTCAAACAACGGCTTCACTTTTCAGAGAAACACATGTGCGTTTCTCACAGAAGCATTACTTGAAATTCATACACTTTCCAAAGAACGTGATTATCTTTCGAAATAAAGATTCTCCAGAGAACAGGAACACTGTTCTCACTTCTGACAATACTTTGACAAATCTCAAACAACGGCTTTCCCTTTCCGAGAAACTCATGTACATATCTCACAAAAGCATTTCATGAAATTCATACATTTTCCAAGGAACATGATTATCGTTGGAAGTAATGGGTCTACAGAGAACAGGAACACTGTTTTCACTTCTAACACTACTTTGACATATAGCAAACAACGGCTTCGCTTTTCAGAGAAACACATGTGCGTTTCTCACAAAAGTGGTTCATGAAATTCATACACTTTCAAAAGAGCATGATTATCTTTCGAAGTAAAGGTTCTACAGAGAACAGGAACACTGTTCTCACTTCTGACAATATTTTGACAAATCTCAAACAACGGCTTTCCCTTTCGGAGAAACATGTACATTTCTCACAAAAGCATTTCATGAAATTCATACATTTTCCAAGTTCGATTATCGTTGGAAGTAATGGGTCTACAGAGAACAGGAACACTGTTTTCACTGCTAACACTACTTTGACATATAGCAAACAACGGCGTGGCTTTTCAGAGAAACACATGTGCGTTTCTCACAAAAGCAGTTTATGAAATTCATACACTTTCAATAGAACATGATTATCTTTCGAAGTAAAGGTTCTACAGAGAACAGGAACACTGTTCTCACTTCCCGCAATACTTTGATATATAGCAAAAAATGTCTTCTCTTTTCAGAGAAACACATGGGCGTTTCTCACTGAAGCATTTCTTTAATTTCATACACTTTCCAAAGAACATGATTATCTTTCGAAATAAAGATTCTCCAGAGAACAGGAACACTGTTCTCACTTCTGACAATACTTTGACAAATCTCAAACAATGGCTTCTTTTTTTGGAGAAACTGGTGTACGTTTCTCACAAAAGTATTTCAAGAAATTCATACATTTTCCAAGGAACATGATTATCATTTCAAGTAATGGGTCTACAGAAAACAGGAACACTGTTTTCACTTCTAACACTACTTTGACATATAGCAAACAACGGCTTCGCTTTTCAGAGAAACACATGTGCGTTTCTCACAAAAGCATTTCTTGAAATTCATACACTTTCAAAAGAACATGATTATCTTTCGAAGTAAAGGTTCTACAGAGAACAGGAACACTGTTCTCACTTCTGACAATACTTTGACAAATCTCAAACAACGGGTTTCCCTTTCGGAGAAACGTGTTCATTTCTCACAAAAGCATTTCATGAAATTCATACATTTTCCAAGTTCGATTATCGTTGGAAGTAATGGGTCTACAGAGAACAGGAACACTGTTTTCACTGCTAACACTACTTTGACATATAGCAAACAACGGCGTGGCTTTTCAGAGAAACACATGTGCGTTTCTCACAAAAGCAGTTTATGAAATTCATACACTTTCAAAAGAACATGATTATCTTTCGAAGTAAAGGTTCTACAGAGAACAGGAACACTGTTCTCACTTCCAGCAATACTTTGATATATAGCAAAAAACGTCTTCTCTTTTGAGAGAAACACATGGGCGTTTCTCACAGAAGCATTTCTTTAATTTCATACACTTTCCAAAGAACATGATTATCTTTCGAAGTAAAGGTTCTACAGAGAACAGGAACACTGTTCTCACTTCCAGCAATACGTTGATATATAGCAAAAAACGTCTTCTCTTTTCAGAGAAACACATGGGCGTTTCTCACAGAAGCATTTCTTTAATTTCATACACTTTCCAAAGAACATGATTATCTTTCGAAATAAAGATTCTCCAGAGAACAGGAACACTCTTCTCACTTCTGACAATACTTTGACAAATCTCAAACAATGGCTTCTTTTTTTGGAGAAACTGGTGTACGTTTCTCACAAAAGTATTTCAAGAAATTCATACATTTTCCAAGGAACATGATTATCGTTTCAAGTAATGGGTCTACAGAGAACAGGAACACTGTTTTCACTTCTAACACTACTTTGACATATAGCAAACAACGGCTTCGCTAATCAGAGAAACACATGTGCGTTTCTCACAAAAGCATTTCTTGAAATTCATACACTTTCAAAAGAACATGATTATCTTTCGAAGTAAAGGTTCTCAGAGAACAGGAACACTGTTCTCACTTCTGACAATACATTGACAAATCTCAAACAACGGGTTTCCCTTTCGGAGAAACGTGTTCATTTCTCACAAAAGCATTTCATGAAATTCATACATTTTCCAAGTTCGTTTATCGTTGGAAGTAATGGGTCTACAGAGAACAGGAACACTGTTTTCACTGCTAACACTACTTTGACATATAGCAAACAACGGCTTCGCTTTTAAGAGAAACACATGTGCATTTCTCACAAAAGCAGTTTATGAAATTCATACACTTTCAAAAGAACATGATTACCTTTCGAAGTAAAGGTTCTACAGAGAACAAGAACACTGTTCTCACTTCCCGCAATACTTTGATATATAGCAAAAAACGTCTTCTCTTTTCAGAGAAACACATGGGCGTTTCTCACTGAAGCATTTCTTTAATTTCATACACTTTCCAAAGAACATGATTATCTTTCGAAATAAAGATTATCCAGAGAACAGGAACACTGTTCTCACTTCTGACAATACTTTGACAAATCTAAAACAACGGCTTCTTTTCTTGTAGAAACTTGTGTACGTTTCTCACAAAAGTATTTCAAGAAATTCATACATTTTCCAAGGAACATGATTTTATTTCCAAGTAAAGGTTCTACAGAGGGCAGTCACACTGTTCTTACACTACTTTGACAAATCTCAAACAACGGCTTCACTTTTCAGAGAAACACATGTGCGTTTCTCACAGAAGCATTACTTGAAATTCATACACTTTCCAAAGAACGTGATTATCTTTCGAAATAAATATTCTCCAGAGAATAGGAACACTGTTCTCACTTCTGACAATACTTTGACAAATCTCAAATAACGGCGTGGCTTTTCAGAGAAACACATGTGCGTTTCTCACAAAAGCAGTTTATGAAATTCATACACTTTCAAAAGAACATGATTATCTTTCGAAGTAAAGGTTCTACAGAGAACAGGAACACTGTTCTCACTTCCAGCAATACTTTGATATATAGCAAAAAACGTCTTCTCTTTTGAGAGAAACACATGGGCGTTTCTCACAGAAGCATTTCTTTAATTTCATACACTTTCCAAAGAACATGATTATCTTTCGAAGTAAAGGTTCTACAGAGAACAGGAACACTGTTCTCACTTCCAGCAATACGTTGATATATAGCAAAAAACGTCTTCTCTTTTCAGAGAAACACATGGGCGTTTCTCACAGAAGCATTTCTTTAATTTCATACACTTTCCAAAGAACATGATTATCTTTCGAAATAAAGATTCTCCAGAGAACAGGAACACTGTTCTCACTTCTGACAATACTTTGACAAATCTCAAACAATGGCTTCTTTTTTTGGAGAAACTGGTGTACGTTTCTCACAAAAGTATTTCAAGAAATTCATACATTTTCCAAGGAACATGATTATCGTTTCAAGTAATGGGTCTACAGAGAACAGGAACACTGTTTTCACTTCTAACACTACTTTGACATATAGCAAACAACGGCTTCGCTAATCAGAGAAACACATGTGCGTTTCTCACAAAAGCATTTCTTGAAATTCATACACTTTCAAAAGAACATGATTATCTTTCGAAGTAAAGGTTCTCAGAGAACAGGAACACTGTTCTCACTTCTGACAATACATTGACAAATCTCAAACAACGGGTTTCCCTTTCGGAGAAACGTGTTCATTTCTCACAAAAGCATTTCATGAAATTCATACATTTTCCAAGTTCGTTTATCGTTGGAAGTAATGGGTCTACAGAGAACAGGAACACTGTTTTCACTGCTAACACTACTTTGACATATAGCAAACAACGGCTTCGCTTTTAAGAGAAACACATGTGCATTTCTCACAAAAGCAGTTTATGAAATTCATACACTTTCAAAAGAACATGATTACCTTTCGAAGTAAAGGTTCTACAGAGAACAGGAACACTGTTCTCACTTCCCGCAATACTTTGATATATAGCAAAAAACGTCTTCTCTTTTCAGAGAAACACATGGGCGTTTCTCACTGAAGCATTTCTTTAATTTCATACACTTTCCAAAGAACATGATTATCTTTCGAAATAAAGATTATCCAGAGAACAGGAACACTGTTCTCACTTCTGACAATACTTTGACAAATCTAAAACAACGGCTTCTTTTCTTGTAGAAACTTGTGTACGTTTCTCACAAAAGTATTTCAAGAAATTCATACATTTTCCAAGGAACATGATTATATTTCGAAGTAAAGGTTCTACAGAGGGCAGTCACACTGTTCTTACACTACTTTGACAAATCTCAAACAACGGCTTCACTTTTCAGAGAAACACATGTGCGTTTCTCACAGAAGCATTACTTGAAATTCATACACTTTCCAAAGAACGTGATTATCTTTCGAAATAAAGATTCTCCAGAGAACAGGAACACTGTTCTCACTTCTGACAATACTTTGACAAATCTCAAACAACGGCTTTCCCTTTCCGAGAAACTCATGTACATATCTCACAAAAGCATTTCATGAAATTCATACATTTTCCAAGGAACATGATTATCGTTGGAAGTAATGGGTCTACAGAGAACAGGAACACTGTTTTCACTTCTAACACTACTTTGACATATAGCAAACAACGGCTTCGCTTTTCAGAGAAACACATGTGCGTTTCTCACAAAAGTGGTTCATGAAATTCATACACTTTCAAAAGAGCATGATTATCTTTCGAAGTAAAGGTTCTACAGAGAACAGGAACACTGTTCTCACTTCTGACAATATTTTGACAAATCTCAAACAACGGCTTTCCCTTTCGGAGAAACATGTACATTTCTCACAAAAGCATTTCATGAAATTCATACATTTTCCAAGGAACATGATTATCGTTTCAAGTAATGGGTCTACAGAGAACAGGAACACTGTTTTCACTTCTAACACTACTTTGACATATAGCAAACAACGGCTTCGCTTTTCAGAGAAACACATGTGCGTTTCTCACAAAAGCAGTTTATGAAATTCATACACTTTCAAAAGAACATGATTATCTTTCGAAGTAAAGGTTCTACAGAGAACAGGAACACTGTTCTCACTTCCGGCAATACTTTGATATATAGCAAAAAACGTCTTCTCTTTTGAGAGAAACACATGGGCGTTTCTCACAGAAGCATTTCTTTAATTTCATACACTTTCCAAAGAACATGATTATCTTTCGAAGTAAAGGTTCTACAGAGAACAGGAACACTGTTCTCACTTCCAGCAATACTTTGATATATAGCAAAAAACGTCTTCTCTTTTGAGAGAAACACATGGGCGTTTCTCACAGAAGCATTTCTTTAATTTCATACACTTTCCAAAGAACATGATTATCTTTCGAAGTAAAGGTTCTACAGAGAACAGGAACACTGTTTTCACTTCTAACACTACTTTGACATATAGCAAACAACGGCTTCGCTTTTCAGAGAAACACATGTGCGTTTCTCACAAAAGCATTACTTGAAATTCATACACTTTCAAAAGAACATGATTATCTTTCGAAGTAAAGATTCTCAGAGAACAGGAACACTGTTCTCACTTCTGACAATACATTGACAAATCTCAAACAACGGGTTTCTCTTTCGGAGAAACGTGTTCATTTCTCACAAAAGCATTTCATGAAATTCATACATTTTCCAAGTTCGTTTATCGTTGGAAGTAATGGGTCTACAGAGAACAGGAACACTGTTTTCACTGCTAACACTACTTTGACATATAGCAAACAACGGCTTCGCTTTTCAGAGAAACACATGTGCGTTTCTCACAAAAGCAGTTTATGAAATTCATACACTTTCAAAAGAACATGATTACCTTTCGAAGTAAAGGTTCTACAGAGAACAGGAACACTGTTCTCACTTCCCGCAATACTTTGATATATAGCAAAAAACGTCTTCTCTTTTCAGAGAAACACATGGGCGTTTCTCACTGAAGCATTTCTTTAATTTCATACACTTTCCAAAGAACATGATTATCTTTCGAAATAAAGATTCTCCAGAGAACAGGAACACTGTTCTCACTTCTGACAATACTTTGACAAATCTAAAACAACGGCTTCTTTTCTTGTAGAAACTTGTGTACGTTTCTCACAAAAGTATTTCAAGAAATTCATACATTTTCCAAGGAACATGATTATATTTCGAAGTAAAGGTTCTACAGAGGGCAGTCACACTGTTCTTACACTACTTTGACAAATCTCAAACAACGGCTTCACTTTTCAGAGAAACACATGTGCGTTTCTCACAGAAGCATTACTTGAAATTCATACACTTTCCAAAGAACGTGATTATCTTTCGAAATAAAGATTCTCCAGAGAACAGGAACACTGTTCTCACTTCTGACAATACTTTGACAAATCTCAAATAACGGCTTTCCCTTTCGGAGAAACTCATGTACATAGCTCACAAAAGCATTTCATGAAATTCATACATTTTCCAAGGAACATGATTATCGTTGGAAGTAATGGGTCTACAGAGAACAGGAACACTGTTTTCACTTCTAACACTACTTTGACATATAGCAAACAACGGCTTCGCTTTTCAGAGAAACACATGTGCGTTTCTCACAAAAGTGGTTCATGAAATTCATACACTTTCAAAAGAGCATGATTATCTTTCGAAGTAAAGGTTCTACAGAGAACAGGAACACTGTTCTCACTTCTGACAATATTTTGACAAATCTCAAACAACGGCTTTCCCTTTCGGAGAAACATGTACATTTCTCACAAAAGCATTTCATGAAATTCATACATTTTCCAAGTTCGATTATCGTTGGAAGTAATGGGTCTACAGAGAACAGGAACACTGTTTTCACTGCTAACACTACTTTGACATATAGCAAACAACGGCGTGGCTTTTCAGAGAAACACATGTGCGTTTCTCACAAAAGCAGTTTATGAAATTCATACACTTTCAAAAGAACATGATTATCTTTCGAAGTAAAGGTTCTACAGAGAACAGGAACACTGTTCTCACTTCCAGCAATACTTTGATATATAGCAAAAAACGTCTTCTCTTTTGAGAGAAACACATGGGCGTTTCTCACAGAAGCATTTCTTTAATTTCATACACTTTCCAAAGAACATGATTATCTTTCGAAGTAAAGGTTCTACAGAGAACAGGAACACTGTTCTCACTTCCAGCAATACGTTGATATATAGCAAAAAACGTCTTCTCTTTTCAGAGAAACACATGGGCGTTTCTCACAGAAGCATTTCTTTAATTTCATACACTTTCCAAAGAACATGATTATCTTTCGAAATAAAGATTCTCCAGAGAACAGGAACACTGTTCTCACTTCTGACAATACTTTGACAAATCTCAAACAATGGCTTCTTTTTTTGGAGAAACTGATGTACGTTTCTCACAAAAGTATTTCAAGAAATTCATACATTTTCCAAGGAACATGATTATCGTTTCAAGTAATGGGTCTACAGAGAACAGGAACACTGTTTTCACTTCTAACACTACTTTGACATATAGCAAACAACGGCTTCGCTTTTCAGAGAAACACATGTGCGTTTCTCACAAAAGCATTTCTTGAAATTCATACACTTTCAAAAGAACATGATTATCTTTCGAAGTAAAGGTTCTCAGAGAACAGGAACACTGTTCTCACTTCTGACAATACATTGACAAATCTCAAACAACGGGTTTCCCTTTCGGAGAAACGTGTTCATTTCTCACAAAAGCATTTCATGAAATTCATACATTTTCCAAGTTCGTTTATCGTTGGAAGTAATGGGTCTACAGAGAACAGGAACACTGTTTTCACTGCTAACACTACTTTGACATATAGCAAACAACGGCTTCGCTTTTAAGAGAAACACATGTGCATTTCTCACAAAAGCAGTTTATGAAATTCATACACTTTCAAAAGAACATGATTACCTTTCGAAGTAAAGGTTCTACAGAGAACAGGAACACTGTTCTCACTTCCCGCAATACTTTGATATATAGCAAAAAACGTCTTCTCTTTTCAGAGAAACACATGGGCGTTTCTCACTGAAGCATTTCTTTAATTTCATACACTTTCCAAAGAACATGATTATCTTTCGAAATAAAGATTATCCAGAGAACAGGAACACTGTTCTTACTTCTGACAATACTTTGACAAATCTAAAACAACGGCTTCTTTTCTTGTAGAAACTTGTGTACGTTTCTCACAAAAGTATTTCAAGAAATTCATACATTTTCCAAGGAACATGATTATATTTCGAAGTAAAGGTTCTACAGAGGGCAGTCACACTGTTCTTACACTACTTTGACAAATCTCAAACAACGGCTTCACTTTTCAGAGAAACACATGTGCGTTTCTCACAGAAGCATTACTTGAAATTCAAACACTTTCCAAAGAACGTCATTATCTTTCGAAGTAAAATTCTCCAGAGAATAGGAACACTGTTCTCACTTCTGACAATACTTTGACAAATCTCAAATAACGGCTTTCCCTTTCGGAGAAACTCATGTACATAGCTCACAAAAGCATTTCATGAAATTCATACATTTTCCAAGGAACATGATTATCGTTGGAAGTAATGGGTCTACAGAGAACAGGAACACTGTTTTCACTTCTAACACTACTTTGACATATAGCAAACAACGGCTTCGCTTTTCAGAGAAACACATGTGCGTTTCTCACAAAAGTGGTTCATGAAATTCATACACTTTTAAAAGAGCATGATTATCTTTCGAAGTAAAGGTTCTACAGAGAACAGGAACACTGTTCTCACTTCTGACAATATTTTGACAAATCTCAAACAACGGCTTTCCCTTTCGGAGAAACATGTACATTTCTCACAAAAGCATTTCATGAAATTCATACATTTTCCAAGTTCGATTATCGTTGGAAGTAATGGGTCTACAGAGAACAGGAACACTGTTTTCACTGCTAACACTACTTTGACATATAGCAAACAACGGCGTGGCTTTTCAGAGAAACACATGTGCGTTTCTCACAAAAGCAGTTTATGAAATTCATACACTTTCAAAAGAACATGATTATCTTTCGAAGTAAAGGTTCTACAGAGAACAGGAACACTGTTCTCACTTCCAGCAATACTTTGATATATAGCAAAAAACTTTTTCTCTTTTGAGAGAAACTCATGGGCGTTTCTCACAGAAGCATTTCTTTAATTTCATACACTTTCCAAAGAACATGATTATCTTTCGAAGTAAAGGTTCTACAGAGAACAGGAACACTGTTCTCACTTCCAGCAATACGTTGATATATAGCAAAAAACGTCTTCTCTTTTCAGAGAAACACATGGGCGTTTCTCACAGAAGCATTTCTTTAATTTCATACACTTTCCAAAGAACATGATTATCTTTCGAAATAAAGATTCTCCAGAGAACAGGAACACTGTTCTCACTTCTGACAATACTTTGACAAATCTCAAACAATGGCTTCTTTTTTTGGTGAAACTGGTGTACGTTTCTCACAAAAGTATTTCAAGAAATTCATACATTTTCCAAGGAACATGATTATCGTTTCAAGTAATGGGTCTACAGAGAACAGGAACACTGTTTTCACTTCTAACACTACTTTGACATATAGCAAACAACGGCTTCGCTTTTCAGAGAAACACATGTGCGTTTCTCACAAAAGCATTTCTTGAAATTCATACACTTTCAAAAGAACATGATTATCTTTCGAAGTAAAGGTTCTCAGAGAACAGGAACACTGTTCTCACTTCTGACAATACATTGACAAATCTCAAACAACGGGTTTCCCTTTCGGAGAAACGTGTTCATTTCTCACAAAAGCATTTCATGAAATTCATACATTTTCCAAGTTCGTTTATCGTTGGAAGTAATGGGTCTACAGAGAACAGGAACACTGTTTTCACTGCTAATACTACTTTGACATATAGCAAACAACGGCTTCGCTTTTAAGAGAAACACATGTGCATTTCTCACAAAAGCAGTTTATGAAATTCATACACTTTCAAAAGAACATGATTACCTTTCGAAGTAAAGGTTCTACAGAGAACAGGAACACTGTTCTCACTTCCGCAATACTTTGATATATAGCAAAAAACGTCTTCTCTTTTCAGAGAAACACATGGGCGTTTCTCACTGAAGCATTTCTTTAATTTCATACACTTTCCAAAGAACATAATTATCTTTCGAAATAAAGATTCTCCAGAGAACAGGAACACTGTTCTCACTTCTGACAATACTTTGACAAATCTAAAACAACGGCTTCTTTTCTTGTAGAAACTTGTGTACGTTTCTCACAAAAGTATTTCAAGAAATTCATACATTTTCCAAGGAACATGATTATATTTCGAAGTAAAGGTTCTACAGAGGGCAGTCACACTGTTCTTACACTACTTTGACAAATCTCAAACAACGGCTTCACTTTTCAGAGAAACACATGTGCGTTTCTCACAGAAGCATTACTTGAAATTCAAACACTTTCCAAAGAACGTCATTATCTTTCGAAGTAAAATTCTCCAGAGAATAGGAACACTGTTCTCACTTCTGACAATACTTTGACAAATCTCAAATAACGGCTTTCCCTTTCGGAGAAACTCATGTACATAGCTCACAAAAGCATTTCATGAAATTCATACATTTTCCAAGGAACATGATTATCGTTGGAAGTAATGGGTCTACAGAGAACAGGAACACTGTTTTCACTTCTAACACTACTTTGACATATAGCAAACAACGGCTTCGCTTTTCAGAGAAACACATGTGCGTTTCTCACAAAAGTGGTTCATGAAATTCATACACTTTTAAAAGAGCATGATTATCTTTCGAAGTAAAGGTTCTACAGAGAACAGGAACACTGTTCTCACTTCTGACAATATTTTGACAAATCTCAAACAACGGCTTTCCCTTTCGGAGAAACATGTACATTTCTCACAAAAGCATTTCATGAAATTCATACATTTTCCAAGTTCGATTATCGTTGGAAGTAATGGGTCTACAGAGAACAGGAACACTGTTTTCACTGCTAACACTACTTTGACATATAGCAAACAACGGCGTGGCTTTTCAGAGAAACACATGTGCGTTTCTCACAAAAGCAGTTTATGAAATTCATACACTTTCAAAAGAACATGATTATCTTTCGAAGTAAAGGTTCTACAGAGAACAGGAACACTGTTCTCACTTCCAGCAATACTTTGATATATAGCAAAAAACTTTTTCTCTTTTGAGAGAAACTCATGGGCGTTTCTCACAGAAGCATTTCTTTAATTTCATACACTTTCCAAAGAACATGATTATCTTTCGAAGTAAAGGTTCTACAGAGAACAGGAACACTGTTCTCACTTCCAGCAATACGTTGATATATAGCAAAAAACGTCTTCTCTTTTCAGAGAAACACATGGGCGTTTCTCACAGAAGCATTTCTTTAATTTCATACACTTTCCAAAGAACATGATTATCTTTCGAAATAAAGATTCTCCAGAGAACAGGAACACTGTTCTCACTTCTGACAATACTTTGACAAATCTCAAACAATGGCTTCTTTTTTTGGTGAAACTGGTGTACGTTTCTCACAAAAGTATTTCAAGAAATTCATACATTTTCCAAGGAACATGATTATCGTTTCAAGTAATGGGTCTACAGAGAACAGGAACACTGTTTTCACTTCTAACACTACTTTGACATATAGCAAACAACGGCTTCGCTTTTCAGAGAAACACATGTGCGTTTCTCACAAAAGCATTTCTTGAAATTCATACACTTTCAAAAGAACATGATTATCTTTCGAAGTAAAGGTTCTCAGAGAACAGGAACACTGTTCTCACTTCTGACAATACATTGACAAATCTCAAACAACGGGTTTCCCTTTCGGAGAAACGTGTTCATTTCTCACAAAAGCATTTCATGAAATTCATACATTTTCCAAGTTCGTTTATCGTTGGAAGTAATGGGTCTACAGAGAACAGGAACACTGTTTTCACTGCTAATACTACTTTGACATATAGCAAACAACGGCTTCGCTTTTAAGAGAAACACATGTGCATTTCTCACAAAAGCAGTTTATGAAATTCATACACTTTCAAAAGAACATGATTACCTTTCGAAGTAAAGGTTCTACAGAGAACAGGAACACTGTTCTCACTTCCGCAATACTTTGATATATAGCAAAAAACGTCTTCTCTTTTCAGAGAAACACATGGGCGTTTCTCACTGAAGCATTTCTTTAATTTCATACACTTTCCAAAGAACATAATTATCTTTCGAAATAAAGATTCTCCAGAGAACAGGAACACTGTTCTCACTTCTGACAATACTTTGACAAATCTCAAACAACGGCTTTCCCTTTCCGAGAAACTCATGTACATATCTCACAAAAGCATTTCATGAAATTCATACATTTTCCAAGGAACATGATTATCGTTGGAAGTAATGGGTCTACAGAGAACAGGAACACTGTTTTCACTTCTAACACTACTTTGACATATAGCAAACAACGGCTTCGCTTTTCAGAGAAACACATGTGCGTTTCTCACAAAAGTGGTTCATGAAATTCATACACTTTCAAAAGAGCATGATTATCTTTCGAAGTAAAGGTTCTACAGAGAACAGGAACACTGTTCTCACTTCTGACAATATTTTGACAAATCTCAAACAACGGCTTTCCCTTTCGGAGAAACATGTACATTTCTCACAAAAGCATTTCATGAAATTCATACATTTTCCAAGTTCGATTATCGTTGGAAGTAATGGGTCTACAGAGAACAGGAACACTGTTTTCACTGCTAACACTACTTTGACATATAGCAAACAACGGCGTGGCTTTTCAGAGAAACACATGTGCGTTTCTCACAAAAGCAGTTTATGAAATTCATACACTTTCAAAAGAACATGATTATCTTTCGAAGTAAAGGTTCTACAGAGAACAGGAACACTGTTCTCACTTCCAGCAATACTTTGATATATAGCAAAAAACGTCTTCTCTTTTGAGAGAAACACATGGGCGTTTCTCACAGAAGCATTTCTTTAATTTCATACACTTTCCAAAGAACATGATTATCTTTCGAAGTAAAGGTTCTACAGAGAAAAGGAAAACTGTTCTCACTTCCAGCAATACGTTGATATATAGCAAAAAACGTCTTCTCTTTTCAGAGAAACACATGGGCGTTTCTCACAGAAGCATTTCTTTAATTTCATACACTTTCCAAAGAACATGATTATCTTTCGAAATAAAGATTCTCCAGAGAACAGGAACACTGTTCTCACTTCTGACAATACTTTGACAAATCTCAAACAATGGCTTCTTTTTTTGGAGAAACTGGTGTACGTTTCTCACAAAAGTATTTCAAGAAATTCATACATTTTCCAAGGAACATGATTATCGTTTCAAGTAATGGGTCTACAGAGAACAGGAACACTGTTTTCACTTCTAACACTACTTTGACATATAGCAAACAACGGCTTCGCTTTTCAGAGAAACACATGTGCGTTTCTCACAAAAGCATTTCTTGAAATTCATACACTTTCAAAAGAACATGATTATCTTTCGAAGTAAAGGTTCTCAGAGAACAGGAACACTGTTCTCACTTCTGACAATACATTGACAAATCTCAAACAACGGGTTTCCCTTTCGGAGAAACGTGTTCATTTCTCACAAAAGCATTTCATGAAATTCATACATTTTCCAAGTTCGTTTATCGTTGGAAGTAATGGGTCTACAGAGAACAGGAACACTGTTTTCACTTCTAACACTACTTTGACATATAGCAAACAACGGCTTCGCTTTTCAGAGAAACACATGTGCGTTTCTCACAAAAGTGGTTCATGAAATTCATACACTTTCAAAAGAGCATGATTATCTTTCGAAGTAAAGGTTCTACAGAGAACAGGAACACTGTTCTCACTTCTGACAATATTTTGACAAATCTCAAACAACGGCTTTCCCTTTCGGAGAAACATGTACATTTCTCACAAAAGCATTTCATGAAATTCATACATTTCCTAGTTCGATTATCGTTGGAAGTAATGGGTCTACAGAGAACAGGAACACTGTTTTCACTGCTAACACTACTTTGACATATAGCAAACAACGGCTTCGCTTTTAAGAGAAACACATGTGCATTTCTCACAAAAGCAGTTTATGAAATTCATACACTTTCAAAAGAACATGATTACCTTTCGAAGTAAAGGTTCTACAGAGAACAGGAACACTGTTCTCACTTCCCGCAATACTTTGATATATAGCAAAAAACGTCTTCTCTTTTCAGAGAAACACATGGGCGTTTCTCACTGAAGCATTTCTTTAATTTCATACACTTTCCAAAGAACATGATTATCTTTCGAAATAAAGATTATCCAGAGAACAGGAACACTGTTCTCACTTCTGACAATACTTTGACAAATCTAAAACAACGGCTTCTTTTCTTGTAGAAACTTGTGTACGTTTCTCACAAAAGTATTTCAAGAAATTCATACATTTTCCAAGGAACATGATTATATTTCGAAGTAAAGGTTCTACAGAGGGCAGTCACACTGTTCTTACACTACTTTGACAAATCTCAAACAACGGCTTCACTTTTCAGAGAAACACATGTGCGTTTCTCACAGAAGCATTACTTGAAATTCATACACTTTCCAAAGAACGTGATTATCTTTCGAAATAAAGATTCTCCAGAGAACAGGAACACTGTTCTCACTTCTGACAATACTTTGACAAATCTCAAACAACGGCTTTCCCTTTCCGAGAAACTCATGTACATATCTCACAAAAGCATTTCATGAAATTCATACATTTTCCAAGGAACATGATTATCGTTGGAAGTAATGGGTCTACAGAGAACAGGAACACTGTTTTCACTTCTAACACTACTTTGACATATAGCAAACAACGGCTTCGCTTTTCAGAGAAACACATGTGCGTTTCTCACAAAAGTGGTTCATGAAATTCATACACTTTCAAAAGAGCATGATTATCTTTCGAAGTAAAGGTTCTACAGAGAACAGGAACACTGTTCTCACTTCTGACAATATTTTGACAAATCTCAAACAACGGCTTTCCCTTTCGGAGAAACATGTACATTTCTCACAAAAGCATTTCATGAAATTCATACATTTTCCAAGGAACATGATTATCGTTTCAAGTAATGGGTCTACAGAGAACAGGAACACTGTTTTCACTTCTAACACTACTTTGACATATAGCAAACAACGGCTTCGCTTTTCAGAGAAACACATGTGCGTTTCTCACAAAAGCAGTTTATGAAATTCATACACTTTCAAAAGAACATGATTATCTTTCGAAGTAAAGGTTCTACAGAGAACAGGAACACTGTTCTCACTTCCGGCAATACTTTGATATATAGCAAAAAACGTCTTCTCTTTTGAGAGAAACACATGGGCGTTTCTCACAGAAGCATTTCTTTAATTTCATACACTTTCCAAAGAACATGATTATCTTTCGAAGTAAAGGTTCTACAGAGAACAGGAACACTGTTCTCACTTCCAGCAATACTTTGATATATAGCAAAAAACGTCTTCTCTTTTGAGAGAAACACATGGGCGTTTCTCACAGAAGCATTTCTTTAATTTCATACACTTTCCAAAGAACATGATTATCTTTCGAAGTAAAGGTTCTACAGAGAACAGGAACACTGTTTTCACTTCTAACACTACTTTGACATATAGCAAACAACGGCTTCGCTTTTCAGAGAAACACATGTGCGTTTCTCACAAAAGCATTACTTGAAATTCATACACTTTCAAAAGAACATGATTATCTTTCGAAGTAAAGGTTCTCAGAGAACAGGAACACTGTTCTCACTTCTGACAATACATTGACAAATCTCAAACAACGGGTTTCTCTTTCGGAGAAACGTGTTCATTTCTCACAAAAGCATTTCATGAAATTCATACATTTTCCAAGTTCGTTTATCGTTGGAAGTAATGGGTCTACAGAGAACAGGAACACTGTTTTCACTGCTAACACTACTTTGACATATAGCAAACAACGGCTTCGCTTTTCAGAGAAACACATGTGCGTTTCTCACAAAAGCAGTTTATGAAATTCATACACTTTCAAAAGAACATGATTACCTTTCGAAGTAAAGGTTCTACAGAGAACAGGAACACTGTTCTCACTTCCCGCAATACTTTGATATATAGCAAAAAACGTCTTCTCTTTTCAGAGAAACACATGGGCGTTTCTCACTGAAGCATTTCTTTAATTTCATACACTTTCCAAAGAACATGATTATCTTTCGAAATAAAGATTCTCCAGAGAACAGGAACACTGTTCTCACTTCTGACAATACTTTGACAAATCTAAAACAACGGCTTCTTTTCTTGTAGAAACTTGTGTACGTTTCTCACAAAAGTATTTCAAGAAATTCATACATTTTCCAAGGAACATGATTATATTTCGAAGTAAAGGTTCTACAGAGGGCAGTCACACTGTTCTTACACTACTTTGACAAATCTCAAACAACGGCTTCACTTTTCAGAGAAACACATGTGCGTTTCTCACAGAAGCATTACTTGAAATTCATACACTTTCCAAAGAACGTGATTATCTTTCGAAATAAAGATTCTCCAGAGAACAGGAACACTGTTCTCACTTCTGACAATACTTTGACAAATCTCAAATAACGGCTTTCCCTTTCGGAGAAACTCATGTACATGGCTCACAAAAGCATTTCATGAAATTCATACATTTTCCAAGGAACATGATTATCGTTGGAAGTAATGGGTCTACAGAGAACAGGAACACTGTTTTCACTTCTAACACTACTTTGACATATAGCAAACAACGGCTTCGCTTTTCAGAGAAACACATGTGCGTTTCTCACAAAAGTGGTTCATGAAATTCATACACTTTCAAAAGAGCATGATTATCTTTCGAAGTAAAGGTTCTACAGAGAACAGGAACACTGTTCTCACTTCTGACAATATTTTGACAAATCTCAAACAACGGCTTTCCCTTTCGGAGAAACATGTACATTTCTCACAAAAGCATTTCATGAAATTCATACATTTTCCAAGTTCGATTATCGTTGGAAGTAATGGGTCTACAGAGAACAGGAACACTGTTTTCACTGCTAACACTACTTTGACATATAGCAAACAACGGCGTGGCTTTTCAGAGAAACTCATGTGCGTTTCTCACAAAAGCAGTTTATGAAATTCATACACTTTCAAAAGAACATGATTATCTTTCGAAGTAAAGGTTCTACAGAGAACAGGAACACTGTTCTCACTTCCAGCAATACTTTGATATATAGCAAAAAACGTCTTCTCTTTTCAGAGAAACACATGGGCGTTTCTCACAGAAGCATTTCTTTAATTTCATACACTTTCCAAAGAACATGATTATCTTTCGAAGTAAAGGTTCTACAGAGAACAGGAACACTGTTCTCACTTCCAGCAATACGTTGATATATAGCAAAAAACGTCTTCTCTTTTCAGAGAAACACATGGGCGTTTCTCACAGAAGCATTTCTTTAATTTCATACACTTTCCAAAGAACATGATTATCTTTCGAAATAAAGATTCTCCAGAGAACAGGAACACTGTTCTCACTTCTGACAATACTTTGACAAATCTCAAACAATGGCTTCTTTTTTTGGAGAAACTGATGTACGTTTCTCACAAAAGTATTTCAAGAAATTCATACATTTTCCAAGGAACATGATTATCGTTTCAAGTAATGGGTCTACAGAGAACAGGAACACTGTTTTCACTTCTAACACTACTTTGACATATAGCAAACAACGGCTTCGCTTTTCAGAGAAACACATGTGCGTTTCTCACAAAAGCATTTCTTGAAATTCATACACTTTCAAAAGAACATGATTATCTTTCGAAGTAAAGGTTCTCAGAGAACAGGAACACTGTTCTCACTTCTGACAATACATTGACAAATCTCAAACAACGGGTTTCCCTTTCGGAGAAACGTGTTCATTTCTCACAAAAGCATTTCATGAAATTCATACATTTTCCAAGTTCGTTTATCGTTGGAAGTAATGGGTCTACAGAGAACAGGAACACTGTTTTCACTGCTAACACTACTTTGACATATAGCAAACAACGGCTTCGCTTTTAAGAGAAACACATGTGCATTTCTCACAAAAGCAGTTTATGAAATTCATACACTTTCAAAAGAACATGATTACCTTTCGAAGTAAAGGTTCTACAGAGAACAGGAACACTGTTCTCACTTCCCGCAATACTTTGATATATAGCAAAAAACGTCTTCTCTTTTCAGAGAAACACATGGGCGTTTCTCACTGAAGCATTTCTTTAATTTCATACACTTTCCAAAGAACATGATTATCTTTCGAAATAAAGATTATCCAGAGAACAGGAACACTGTTCTTACTTCTGACAATACTTTGACAAATCTAAAACAACGGCTTCTTTTCTTGTAGAAACTTGTGTACGTTTCTCACAAAAGTATTTCAAGAAATTCATACATTTTCCAAGGAACATGATTATATTTCGAAGTAAAGGTTCTACAGAGGGCAGTCACACTGTTCTTACACTACTTTGACAAATCTCAAACAACGGCTTCACTTTTCAGAGAAACACATGTGCGTTTCTCACAGAAGCATTACTTGAAATTCAAACACTTTCCAAAGAACGTCATTATCTTTCGAAGTAAAATTCTCCAGAGAATAGGAACACTGTTCTCACTTCTGACAATACTTTGACAAATCTCAAATAACGGCTTTCCCTTTCGGAGAAACTCATGTACATAGCTCACAAAAGCATTTCATGAAATTCATACATTTTCCAAGGAACATGATTATCGTTGGAAGTAATGGGTCTACAGAGAACAGGAACACTGTTTTCACTTCTAACACTACTTTGACATATAGCAAACAACGGCTTCGCTTTTCAGAGAAACACATGTGCGTTTCTCACAAAAGTGGTTCATGAAATTCATACACTTTTAAAAGAGCATGATTATCTTTCGAAGTAAAGGTTCTACAGAGAACAGGAACACTGTTCTCACTTCTGACAATATTTTGACAAATCTCAAACAACGGCTTTCCCTTTCGGAGAAACATGTACATTTCTCACAAAAGCATTTCATGAAATTCATACATTTTCCAAGTTCGATTATCGTTGGAAGTAATGGGTCTACAGAGAACAGGAACACTGTTTTCACTGCTAACACTACTTTGACATATAGCAAACAACGGCGTGGCTTTTCAGAGAAACACATGTGCGTTTCTCACAAAAGCAGTTTATGAAATTCATACACTTTCAAAAGAACATGATTATCTTTCGAAGTAAAGGTTCTACAGAGAACAGGAACACTGTTCTCACTTCCAGCAATACTTTGATATATAGCAAAAAACTTTTTCTCTTTTGAGAGAAACTCATGGGCGTTTCTCACAGAAGCATTTCTTTAATTTCATACACTTTCCAAAGAACATGATTATCTTTCGAAGTAAAGGTTCTACAGAGAACAGGAACACTGTTCTCACTTCCAGCAATACGTTGATATATAGCAAAAAACGTCTTCTCTTTTCAGAGAAACACATGGGCGTTTCTCACAGAAGCATTTCTTTAATTTCATACACTTTCCAAAGAACATGATTATCTTTCGAAATAAAGATTCTCCAGAGAACAGGAACACTGTTCTCACTTCTGACAATACTTTGACAAATCTCAAACAATGGCTTCTTTTTTTGGTGAAACTGGTGTACGTTTCTCACAAAAGTATTTCAAGAAATTCATACATTTTCCAAGGAACATGATTATCGTTTCAAGTAATGGGTCTACAGAGAACAGGAACACTGTTTTCACTTCTAACACTACTTTGACATATAGCAAACAACGGCTTCGCTTTTAAGAGAAACACATGTGCATTTCTCACAAAAGCAGTTTATGAAATTCATACACTTTCAAAAGAACATGATTACCTTTCGAAGTAAAGGTTCTACAGAGAACAGGAACACTGTTCTCACTTCCCGCAATACTTTGATATATAGCAAAAAACGTCTTCTCTTTTCAGAGAAACACATGGGCGTTTCTCACTGAAGCATTTCTTTAATTTCATACACTTTCCAAAGAACATGATTATCTTTCGAAATAAAGATTATCCAGAGAACAGGAACACTGTTCTCACTTCTGACAATACTTTGACAAATCTAAAACAACGGCTTCTTTTCTTGTAGAAACTTGTGTACGTTTCTCACAAAAGTATTTCAAGAAATTCATACATTTTCCAAGGAACATGATTATATTTCGAAGTAAAGGTTCTACAGAGGGCAGTCACACTGTTCTTACACTACTTTGACAAATCTCAAACAACGGCTTCACTTTTCAGAGAAACACATGTGCGTTTCTCACAGAAGCATTACTTGAAATTCATACACTTTCCAAAGAACGTGATTATCTTTCGAAATAAAGATTCTCCAGAGAACAGGAACACTGTTCTCACTTCTGACAATACTTTGACAAATCTCAAACAACGGCTTTCCCTTTCCGAGAAACTCATGTACATATCTCACAAAAGCATTTCATGAAATTCATACATTTTCCAAGGAACATGATTATCGTTGGAAGTAATGGGTCTACAGAGAACAGGAACACTGTTTTCACTTCTAACACTACTTTGACATATAGCAAACAACGGCTTCGCTTTTCAGAGAAACACATGTGCGTTTCTCACAAAAGTGGTTCATGAAATTCATACACTTTCAAAAGAGCATGATTATCTTTCGAAGTAAAGGTTCTACAGAGAACAGGAACACTGTTCTCACTTCTGACAATATTTTGACAAATCTCAAACAACGGCTTTCCCTTTCGGAGAAACATGTACATTTCTCACAAAAGCATTTCATGAAATTCATACATTTTCCAAGGAACATGATTATCGTTTCAAGTAATGGGTCTACAGAGAACAGGAACACTGTTTTCACTTCTAACACTACTTTGACATATAGCAAACAAGGGCTTCGCTTTTCAGAGAAACACATGTGCGTTTTTCACAAAAGCAGTTTATGAAATTCATACACTTTCAAAAGAACATGATTATCTTTCGAAGTAAAGGTTCTACAGAGAACAGGAACACTGTTCTCACTTCCGGCAATACTTTGATATATAGCAAAAAACGTCTTCTCTTTTGAGAGAAACACATGGGCGTTTCTCACAGAAGCATTTCTTTAATTTCATACACTTTCCAAAGAACATGATTATCTTTCGAAGTAAAGGTTCTACAGAGAACAGGAACACTGTTCTCACTTCCAGCAATACTTTGATATATAGCAAAAAACGTCTTCTCTTTTGAGAGAAACACATGGGCGTTTCTCACAGAAGCATTTCTTTAATTTCATACACTTTCCAAAGAACATGATTATCTTTCGAAGTAAAGGTTCTACAGAGAACAGGAACACTGTTTTCACTTCTAACACTACTTTGACATATAGCAAACAACGGCTTCGCTTTTCAGAGAAACACATGTGCGTTTCTCACAAAAGCATTACTTGAAATTCATACACTTTCAAAAGAACATGATTATCTTTCGAAGTAAAGGTTCTCAGAGAACAGGAACACTGTTCTCACTTCTGACAATACATTGACAAATCTCAAACAACGGGTTTCTCTTTCGGAGAAACGTGTTCATTTCTCACAAAAGCATTTCATGAAATTCATACATTTTCCAAGTTCGTTTATCGTTGGAAGTAATGGGTCTACAGAGAACAGGAACACTGTTTTCACTGCTAACACTACTTTGACATATAGCAAACAACGGCTTCGCTTTTCAGAGAAACACATGTGCGTTTCTCACAAAAGCAGTTTATGAAATTCATACACTTTCAAAAGAACATGATTACCTTTCGAAGTAAAGGTTCTACAGAGAACAGGAACACTGTTCTCACTTCCCGCAATACTTTGATATATAGCAAAAAACGTCTTCTCTTTTCAGAGAAACACATGGGCGTTTCTCACTGAAGCATTTCTTTAATTTCATACACTTTCCAAAGAACATGATTATCTTTCGAAATAAAGATTCTCCAGAGAACAGGAACACTGTTCTCACTTCTGACAATACTTTGACAAATCTAAAACAACGGCTTCTTTTCTTGTAGAAACTTGTGTACGTTTCTCACAAAAGTATTTCAAGAAATTCATACATTTTCCAAGGAACATGATTATATTTCGAAGTAAAGGTTCTACAGAGGGCAGTCACACTGTTCTTACACTACTTTGACAAATCTCAAACAACGGCTTCACTTTTCAGAGAAACACATGTGCGTTTCTCACAGAAGCATTACTTGAAATTCATACACTTTCCAAAGAACGTGATTATCTTTCGAAATAAAGATTCTCCAGAGAACAGGAACACTGTTCTCACTTCTGACAATACTTTGACAAATCTCAAATAACGGCTTTCCCTTTCGGAGAAACTCATGTACATGGCTCACAAAAGCATTTCATGAAATTCATACATTTTCCAAGGAACATGATTATCGTTGGAAGTAATGGGTCTACAGAGAACAGGAACACTGTTTTCACTTCTAACACTACTTTGACATATAGCAAACAACGGCTTCGCTTTTCAGAGAAACACATGTGCGTTTCTCACAAAAGTGGTTCATGAAATTCATACACTTTCAAAAGAGCATGATTATCTTTCGAAGTAAAGGTTCTACAGAGAACAGGAACACTGTTCTCACTTCTGACAATATTTTGACAAATCTCAAACAACGGCTTTCCCTTTCGGAGAAACATGTACATTTCTCACAAAAGCATTTCATGAAATTCATACATTTTCCAAGTTCGATTATCGTTGGAAGTAATGGGTCTACAGAGAACAGGAACACTGTTTTCACTGCTAACACTACTTTGACATATAGCAAACAACGGCGTGGCTTTTCAGAGAAACACATGTGCGTTTCTCACAAAAGCAGTTTATGAAATTCATACACTTTCAAAAGAACATGATTATCTTTCGAAGTAAAGGTTCTACAGAGAACAGGAACACTGTTCTCACTTCCAGCAATACTTTGATATATAGCAAAAAACGTCTTCTCTTTTCAGAGAAACACATGGGCGTTTCTCACAGAAGCATTTCTTTAATTTCATACACTTTCCAAAGAACATGATTATCTTTCGAAGTAAAGGTTCTACAGAGAACAGGAACACTGTTCTCACTTCCAGCAATACGTTGATATATAGCAAAAAACGTCTTCTCTTTTCAGAGAAACACATGGGCGTTTCTCACAGAAGCATTTCTTTAATTTCATACACTTTCCAAAGAACATGATTATCTTTCGAAATAAAGATTCTCCAGAGAACAGGAACACTGTTCTCACTTCTGACAATACTTTGACAAATCTCAAACAATGGCTTCTTTTTTTGGAGAAACTGATGTACGTTTCTCACAAAAGTATTTCAAGAAATTCATACATTTTCCAAGGAACATGATTATCGTTTCAAGTAATGGGTCTACAGAGAACAGGAACACTGTTTTCACTTCTAACACTACTTTGACATATAGCAAACAACGGCTTCGCTTTTCAGAGAAACACATGTGCGTTTCTCACAAAAGCATTTCTTGAAATTCATACACTTTCAAAAGAACATGATTATCTTTCGAAGTAAAGGTTCTCAGAGAACAGGAACACTGTTCTCACTTCTGACAATACATTGACAAATCTCAAACAACGGGTTTCCCTTTCGGAGAAACGTGTTCATTTCTCACAAAAGCATTTCATGAAATTCATACATTTTCCAAGTTCGTTTATCGTTGGAAGTAATGGGTCTACAGAGAACAGGAACACTGTTTTCACTGCTAACACTACTTTGACATATAGCAAACAACGGCTTCGCTTTTCAGAGACACACATGTGCGTTTCTCACAAAAGTGGTTCATGAAATTCATACACTTTCAAAAGAGCATGATTATCTTTCGAAGTAAAGGTTCTACAGAGAACAGGAACACTGTTCTCACTTCTGACAATACTTTGACAAATCTCAAATAACGGCTTTCCCTTTCGGAGAAACTCATGGGCGTTTCTCACAGAAGCATTTCTTTAATTTCATACACTTTCCAAAGAACATGATTATCTTTCGAAATAAAGATTCTCCAGAGAACAGGAACACTGTTCTCACTTCTGACAATACTTTGACAAATCTAAAACAACGGCTTCTTTTCTTGTAGAAACTTGTGTACGTTTCTCACAAAAGTATTTCAAGAAATTCATACATTTTCCAAGGAACATGATTATATTTCGAAGTAAAGGTTCTACAGAGGGCAGTCACACTGTTCTTACACTACTTTGACAAATCTCAAACAACGGCTTCACTTTTCAGAGAAACACATGTGCGTTTCTCACAGAAGCATTACTTGAAATTCAAACACTTTCCAAAGAACGTCATTATCTTTCGAAGTAAAATTCTCCAGAGAATAGGAACACTGTTCTCACTTCTGACAATACTTTGACAAATCTCAAATAACGGCTTTCCCTTTCGGAGAAACTCATGTACATAGCTCACAAAAGCATTTCATGAAATTCATACATTTTCCAAGGAACATGATTATCGTTGGAAGTAATGGGTCTACAGAGAACAGGAACACTGTTTTCACTTCTAACACTACTTTGACATATAGCAAACAACGGCTTCGCTTTTCAGAGAAACACATGTGCGTTTCTCACAAAAGTGGTTCATGAAATTCATACACTTTTAAAAGAGCATGATTATCTTTCGAAGTAAAGGTTCTACAGAGAACAGGAACACTGTTCTCACTTCTGACAATATTTTGACAAATCTCAAACAACGGCTTTCCCTTTCGGAGAAACATGTACATTTCTCACAAAAGCATTTCATGAAATTCATACATTTTCCAAGTTCGATTATCGTTGGAAGTAATGGGTCTACAGAGAACAGGAACACTGTTTTCACTGCTAACACTACTTTGACATATAGCAAACAACGGCGTGGCTTTTCAGAGAAACACATGTGCGTTTCTCACAAAAGCAGTTTATGAAATTCATACACTTTCAAAAGAACATGATTATCTTTCGAAGTAAAGGTTCTACAGAGAACAGGAACACTGTTCTCACTTCCAGCAATACTTTGATATATAGCAAAAAACTTTTTCTCTTTTGAGAGAAACTCATGGGCGTTTCTCACAGAAGCATTTCTTTAATTTCATACACTTTCCAAAGAACATGATTATCTTTCGAAGTAAAGGTTCTACAGAGAACAGGAACACTGTTCTCACTTCCAGCAATACGTTGATATATAGCAAAAAACGTCTTCTCTTTTCAGAGAAACACATGGGCGTTTCTCACAGAAGCATTTCTTTAATTTCATACACTTTCCAAAGAACATGATTATCTTTCGAAATAAAGATTCTCCAGAGAACAGGAACACTGTTCTCACTTCTGACAATACTTTGACAAATCTCAAACAATGGCTTCTTTTTTTGGTGAAACTGGTGTACGTTTCTCACAAAAGTATTTCAAGAAATTCATACATTTTCCAAGGAACATGATTATCGTTTCAAGTAATGGGTCTACAGAGAACAGGAACACTGTTTTCACTTCTAACACTACTTTGACATATAGCAAACAACGGCTTCGCTTTTCAGAGAAACACATGTGCGTTTCTCACAAAAGCATTTCTTGAAATTCATACACTTTCAAAAGAACATGATTATCTTTCGAAGTAAAGGTTCTCAGAGAACAGGAACACTGTTCTCACTTCTGACAATACATTGACAAATCTCAAACAACGGGTTTCCCTTTCGGAGAAACGTGTTCATTTCTCACAAAAGCATTTCATGAAATTCATACATTTTCCAAGTTCGTTTATCGTTGGAAGTAATGGGTCTACAGAGAACAGGAACACTGTTTTCACTGCTAATACTACTTTGACATATAGCAAACAACGGCTTCGCTTTTAAGAGAAACACATGTGCATTTCTCACAAAAGCAGTTTATGAAATTCATACACTTTCAAAAGAACATGATTACCTTTCGAAGTAAAGGTTCTACAGAGAACAGGAACACTGTTCTCACTTCCGCAATACTTTGATATATAGCAAAAAACGTCTTCTCTTTTCAGAGAAACACATGGGCGTTTCTCACTGAAGCATTTCTTTAATTTCATACACTTTCCAAAGAACATAATTATCTTTCGAAATAAAGATTCTCCAGAGAACAGGAACACTGTTCTCACTTCTGACAATACTTTGACAAATCTAAAACAACGGCTTCTTTTCTTGTAGAAACTTGTGTACGTTTCTCACAAAAGTATTTCAAGAAATTCATACATTTTCCAAGGAACATGATTATATTTCGAAGTAAAGGTTCTACAGAGGGCAGTCACACTGTTCTTACACTACTTTGACAAATCTCAAACAACGGCTTCACTTTTCAGAGAAACACATGTGCGTTTCTCACAGAAGCATTACTTGAAATTCATACACTTTCCAAAGAACGTGATTATCTTTCGAAATAAAGATTCTCCAGAGAACAGGAACACTGTTCTCACTTCTGACAATACTTTGACAAATCTCAAACAACGGCTTTCCCTTTCCGAGAAACTCATGTACATATCTCACAAAAGCATTTCATGAAATTCATACATTTTCCAAGGAACATGATTATCGTTGGAAGTAATGGGTCTACAGAGAACAGGAACACTGTTTTCACTTCTAACACTACTTTGACATATAGCAAACAACGGCTTCGCTTTTCAGAGAAACACATGTGCGTTTCTCACAAAAGTGGTTCATGAAATTCATACACTTTCAAAAGAGCATGATTATCTTTCGAAGTAAAGGTTCTACAGAGAACAGGAACACTGTTCTCACTTCTGACAATATTTTGACAAATCTCAAACAACGGCTTTCCCTTTCGGAGAAACATGTACATTTCTCACAAAAGCATTTCATGAAATTCATACATTTTCCAAGTTCGATTATCGTTGGAAGTAATGGGTCTACAGAGAACAGGAACACTGTTTTCACTGCTAACACTACTTTGACATATAGCAAACAACGGCGTGGCTTTTCAGAGAAACACATGTGCGTTTCTCACAAAAGCAGTTTATGAAATTCATACACTTTCAAAAGAACATGATTATCTTTCGAAGTAAAGGTTCTACAGAGAACAGGAACACTGTTCTCACTTCCAGCAATACTTTGATATATAGCAAAAAACGTCTTCTCTTTTGAGAGAAACACATGGGCGTTTCTCACAGAAGCATTTCTTTAATTTCATACACTTTCCAAAGAACATGATTATCTTTCGAAGTAAAGGTTCTACAGAGAAAAGGAAAACTGTTCTCACTTCCAGCAATACGTTGATATATAGCAAAAAACGTCTTCTCTTTTCAGAGAAACACATGGGCGTTTCTCACAGAAGCATTTCTTTAATTTCATACACTTTCCAAAGAACATGATTATCTTTCGAAATAAAGATTCTCCAGAGAACAGGAACACTGTTCTCACTTCTGACAATACTTTGACAAATCTCAAACAATGGCTTCTTTTTTTGGAGAAACTGGTGTACGTTTCTCACAAAAGTATTTCAAGAAATTCATACATTTTCCAAGGAACATGATTATCGTTTCAAGTAATGGGTCTACAGAGAACAGGAACACTGTTTTCACTTCTAACACTACTTTGACATATAGCAAACAACGGCTTCGCTTTTCAGAGAAACACATGTGCGTTTCTCACAAAAGCATTTCTTGAAATTCATACACTTTCAAAAGAACATGATTATCTTTCGAAGTAAAGGTTCTCAGAGAACAGGAACACTGTTCTCACTTCTGACAATACATTGACAAATCTCAAACAACGGGTTTCCCTTTCGGAGAAACGTGTTCATTTCTCACAAAAGCATTTCATGAAATTCATACATTTTCCAAGTTCGTTTATCGTTGGAAGTAATGGGTCTACAGAGAACAGGAACACTGTTTTCACTGCTAACACTACTTTGACATATAGCAAACAACGGCGTGGCTTTTCAGAGAAACACATGTGCGTTTCTCACAAAAGCAGTTTATGAAATTCATACACTTTCAAAAGAACATGATTATCTTTCGAAGTAAAGGTTCTACAGAGAACAGGAACACTGTTCTCACTTCCAGCAATACTTTGATATATAGCAAAAAACTTTTTCTCTTTTGAGAGAAACTCATGGGCGTTTCTCACAGAAGCATTTCTTTAATTTCATACACTTTCCAAAGAACATGATTATCTTTCGAAGTAAAGGTTCTACAGAGAACAGGAACACTGTTCTCACTTCCAGCAATACGTTGATATATAGCAAAAAACGTCTTCTCTTTTCAGAGAAACACATGGGCGTTTCTCACAGAAGCATTTCTTTAATTTCATACACTTTCCAAAGAACATGATTATCTTTCGAAATAAAGATTCTCCAGAGAACAGGAACACTGTTCTCACTTCTGACAATACTTTGACAAATCTCAAACAATGGCTTCTTTTTTTGGAGAAACTGGTGTACGTTTCTCACAAAAGTATTTCAAGAAATTCATACATTTTCCAAGGAACATGATTATCGTTTCAAGTAATGGGTCTACAGAGAACAGGAACACTGTTTTCACTTCTAACACTACTTTGACATATAGCAAACAACGGCTTCGCTTTTCAGAGAAACACATGTGCGTTTCTCACAAAAGCATTTCTTGAAATTCATACACTTTCAAAAGAACATGATTATCTTTCGAAGTAAAGGTTCTCAGAGAACAGGAACACTGTTCTCACTTCTGACAATACATTGACAAATCTCAAACAACGGGTTTCCCTTTCGGAGAAACGTGTTCATTTCTCACAAAAGCATTTCATGAAATTCATACATTTTCCAAGTTCGTTTATCGTTGGAAGTAATGGGTCTACAGAGAACAGGAACACTGTTTTCACTGCTAACACTACTTTGACATATAGCAAACAACGGCTTCGCTTTTAAGAGAAACACATGTGCATTTCTCACAAAAGCAGTTTATGAAATTCATACACTTTCAAAAGAACATGATTACCTTTCGAAGTAAAGGTTCTACAGAGAACAGGAACACTGTTCTCACTTCCCGCAATACTTTGATATATAGCAAAAAACGTCTTCTCTTTTCAGAGAAACACATGGGCGTTTCTCACTGAAGCATTTCTTTAATTTCATACACTTTCCAAAGAACATGATTATCTTTCGAAATAAAGATTATCCAGAGAACAGGAACACTGTTCTTACTTCTGACAATACTTTGACAAATCTAAAACAACGGCTTCTTTTCTTGTAGAAACTTGTGTACGTTTCTCACAAAAGTATTTCAAGAAATTCATACATTTTCCAAGGAACATGATTATATTTCGAAGTAAAGGTTCTACAGAGGGCAGTCACACTGTTCTTACACTACTTTGACAAATCTCAAACAACGGCTTCACTTTTCAGAGAAACACATGTGCGTTTCTCACAGAAGCATTACTTGAAATTCAAACACTTTACAAAGAACGTCATTATCTTTCGAAATAAAATTCTCCAGAGAATAGGAACACTGTTCTCACTTCTGACAATACTTTGACAAATCTCAAATAACGGCTTTCCCTTTCGGAGAAACTCATGTACATAGCTCACAAAAGCATTTCATGAAATTCATACATTTTCCAAGGAACATGATTATCGTTTCAAGTAATGGGTCTACAGAGAACAGGAACACTGTTTTCACTTCTAACACTACTTTGACATATAGCAAACAACGGCTTCGCTTTTCAGAGAAACACATGTGCGTTTCTCACAAAAGTGGTTCATGAAATTCATACACTTTTAAAAGAGCATGATTATCTTTCGAAGTAAAGGTTCTACAGAGAACAGGAACACTGTTCTCACTTCTGACAATATTTTGACAAATCTAAAACAACGGCTTTCCCTTTCGGAGAAACATGTACATTTCTCACAAAAGCATTTCATGAAATTCATACATTTTCCAAGTTCGATTATCGTTGGAAGTAATGGGTCTACAGAGAACAGGAACACTGTTTTCACTGCTAACACTACTTTGACATATAGCAAACAACGGCGTGGCTTTTCAGAGAAACACATGTGCGTTTCTCACAAAAGCAGTTTATGAAATTCATACACTTTCAAAAGAACATGATTATCTTTCGAAGTAAAGGTTCTACAGAGAACAGGAACACTGTTCTCACTTCCAGCAATACTTTGATATATAGCAAAAAACTTTTTCTCTTTTGAGAGAAACTCATGGGCGTTTCTCACAGAAGCATTTCTTTAATTTCATACACTTTCCAAAGAACATGATTATCTTTCGAAGTAAAGGTTCTACAGAGAACAGGAACACTGTTCTCACTTCCAGCAATACGTTGATATATAGCAAAAAACGTCTTCTCTTTTCAGAGAAACACATGGGCGTTTCTCACAGAAGCATTTCTTTAATTTCATACACTTTCCAAAGAACATGATTATCTTTCGAAATAAAGATTCTCCAGAGAACAGGAACACTGTTCTCACTTCTGACAATACTTTGACAAATCTCAAACAATGGCTTCTTTTTTTGGAGAAACTGGTGTACGTTTCTCACAAAAGTATTTCAAGAAATTCATACATTTTCCAAGGAACATGATTATCGTTTCAAGTAATGGGTCTACAGAGAACAGGAACACTGTTTTCACTTCTAACACTACTTTGACATATAGCAAACAACGGCTTCGCTTTTCAGAGAAACACATGTGCGTTTCTCACAAAAGCATTTCTTGAAATTCATACACTTTCAAAAGAACATGATTATCTTTCGAAGTAAAGGTTCTCAGAGAACAGGAACACTGTTCTCACTTCTGACAATACATTGACAAATCTCAAACAACGGGTTTCCCTTTCGGAGAAACGTGTTCATTTCTCACAAAAGCATTTCATGAAATTCATACATTTTCCAAGTTCGTTTATCGTTGGAAGTAATGGGTCTACAGAGAACAGGAACACTGTTTTCACTGCTAATACTACTTTGACATATAGCAAACAACGGCTTCGCTTTTAAGAGAAACACATGTGCATTTCTCACAAAAGCAGTTTATGAAATTCATACACTTTCAAAAGAACATGATTACCTTTCGAAGTAAAGGTTCTACAGAGAACAGGAACACTGTTCTCACCTCCGCAATACTTTGATATATAGCAAAAAACGTCTTCTCTTTTCAGAGAAACACATGGGCGTTTCTCACTGAAGCATTTCTTTAATTTCATACACTTTCCAAAGAACATAATTATCTTTCGAAATAAAGATTCTCCAGAGAACAGAAACACTGTTCTCACTTCTGACAATACTTTGACAAATCTAAAACAACGGCTTCTTTTCTTGTAGAAACTTGTGTACGTTTCTCACAAAAGTATTTCAAGAAATTCATACATTTTCCAAGGAACATGATTATATTTCGAAGTAAAGGTTCTACAGAGGGCAGTCACACTGTTCTTACACTACTTTGACAAATCTCAAACAACGGCTTCACTTTTCAGAGAAACACATGTGCGTTTCTCACAGAAGCATTACTTGAAATTCATACACTTTCCAAAGAACGTGATTATCTTTCGAAATAAAGATTCTCCAGAGAACAGGAACACTGTTCTCACTTCTGACAATACTTTGACAAATCTCAAACAACGGCTTTCCCTTTCCGAGAAACTCATGTACATATCTCACAAAAGCATTTCATGAAATTCATACATTTTCCAAGGAACATGATTATCGTTGGAAGTAATGGGTCTACAGAGAACAGGAACACTGTTTTCACTTCTAACACTACTTTGACATATAGCAAACAACGGCTTCGCTTTTCAGAGACACACATGTGCGTTTCTCACAAAAGTGGTTCATGAAATTCATACACTTTCAAAAGAGCATGATTATCTTTCGAAGTAAAGGTTCTACAGAGAACAGGAACACTGTTCTCACTTCTGACAATATTTTGACAAATCTCAAACAACGGCT
The DNA here is from genome assembly GCF_018167655.1 of Microtus oregoni. NCBI lineage: Eukaryota > Metazoa > Chordata > Mammalia > Rodentia > Cricetidae > Microtus > Microtus oregoni. The sequence continues at coordinate 1,274,342 of NW_024544755.1, forward strand.
TTCCCTTTCGGAGAAACATGTACATTTCTCACAAAAGCATTTCATGAAATTCATACATTTTCCAAGTTCGATTATCTTTGGAAGTAATGGGTCTACAGAGAACAGGAACACTGTTTTCACTGCTAACACTACTTTGACATATAGCAAACAACGGCGTGGCTTTTCAGAGAAACACATGTGCGTTTCTCACAAAAGCAGTTTATGAAATTCATACACTTTCAAAAGAACATGATTATCTTTCGAAGTAAAGGTTCTACAGAGAACAGGAACACTGTTCTCACTTCCAGCAATACTTTGATATATAGCAAAAAACGTTTTCTCTTTTGAGAGAAACACATGGGCGTTTCTCACAGAAGCATTTCTTTAATTTCATACACTTTCCAAAGAACATGATTATCTTTCGAAGTAAAGGTTCTACAGAGAAAAGGAAAACTGTTCTCACTTCCAGCAATACGTTGATATATAGCAAAAAACGTCTTCTCTTTTCAGAGAAACACATGGGCGTTTCTCACAGAAGCATTTCTTTAATTTCATACACTTTCCAAAGAACATGATTATCTTTCGAAATAAAGATTCTCCAGAGAACAGGAACACTGTTCTCACTTCTGACAATACTTTGACAAATCTCAAACAATGGCTTCTTTTTTTGGAGAAACTGGTGTACGTTTCTCACAAAAGTATTTCAAGAAATTCATACATTTTCCAAGGAACATGATTATCGTTTCAAGTAATGGGTCTACAGAGAACAGGAACACTGTTTTCACTTCTAACACTACTTTGACATATAGCAAACAACGGCTTCGCTTTTCAGAGAAACACATGTGCGTTTCTCACAAAAGCATTTCTTGAAATTCATACACTTTCAAAAGAACATGATTATCTTTCGAAGTAAAGGTTCTCAGAGAACAGGAACACTGTTCTCACTTCTGACAATACATTGACAAATCTCAAACAACGGGTTTCCCTATCGGAGAAACGTGTTCATTTCTCACAAAAGCATTTCATGAAATTCATACATTTTCCAAGTTCGATTATCGTTGGAAGTAATGGGTCTACAGAGAACAGGAACACTGTTTTCACTGCTAACACTACTTTGACATATAGCAAAGAACGGCTTCGCTTTTCATAGAAACACATGTGCGTTTCTCACAAAAGCAGTTCATGAAATTCATACACTTTCAAAAGAACATGATTATCTTTCGAAGTAAAGGGTCTACAGAGAACAGCAACACTGTTCTCACTTCTAACAATACTTTGATATATTGCAAACAACGTCTTCTATTTTCAGAGAAACACGTGGGCGTTTCTCACAGAAGCATTTCTATAATTTCATACACTTTCCAAAGAACATGATTATCTTTCGAAATAAAGATTCTCCAGAGAACAGGAACACTGTTCTCACTTCTGACAATACTTTGACAAATCTCAAACAATGGCTTCTTTTTTTGGAGAAACTGCTGTACCTTTCTCACAAAAGTATTTCAAGAAATTCATACATTTTCCAAGGAACATGATTATCGTTGGACGTAAAGGGTCTGCAGAGAACAGGAACACTGTTCACACTTCTTACACTTCTTTGATATATCGCAAACAACGGCTTGGCTTTTCAGAGAAACACATGTGCGTTTCTCAGAAAAGCATTTCATGATATTCATACATTTTCCAAGGAACATGATTATCGTTGGAAGTAATGGGTCTACAGAGAACAGGAACACTGTTTTCACTTCTAACACTACTTTCACATATAGCAAACAACGGCTTCGCTTTTCAGAGAAACACATGTGCGTTTCTCACAAAAGTGGTTCATGAAATTCATACACTTTCAAAAGAGCATGATTATCTTTCGAAGTAAAGGTTCTACAGAGAACAGGAACACTGTTCTCACTTCTGACAATATTTTGACAAATCTCAAACAACGGCTTTCCCTTTCGGAGAAACATGTACATTTCTCACAAAAGCATTTCATGAAATTCATACATTTTCCAAGTTCGATTATCGTTGGAAGTAATGGGTCTACAGAGAACAGGAACACTATTTTCACTGCTAACACTACTTTGACATATAGCAAACAACGGCGTGGCTTTTCAGAGAAACACATGTGCGTTTCTCACAAAAGCAGTTTATGAAATTCATACACTTTCAAAAGAACATGATTATCTTTCGAAGTAAAGGTTCTACAGAGAAAAGGAACACTGTTCTCACTTCCAGCAATACTTTGATATATAGCAAAAAACGTCTTCTCTTTTGAGAGAAACACATGGGCGTTTCTCACAGAACCATTGCTTTAATTTCATACACTTTCCAAAGAACATGATTATCTTTCGAAGTAAAGGTTCTACAGAGAACAGGAACACTGTTCTCACTTCCAGCAGTACTTTGATATATAGCAAAAAACGTCTTCTCTTTTCAGAGAAACACATGGGCGTTTCTCACAGAAGCATTTCTTTAATTTCATACACTTTCCAAAGAACATGATTATCTTTCGAAATAAAGATTCTCCAGAGAACAGGAACACTGTTCTCACTTCTGACAATACATTGACAAATCTCAAACAATGGCTTCTTTTTTTGGAGAAACTGGTGTACGTTTCTCACAAAAGTATTTCAAGAAATTCATACATTTTCCAAGGAACATTATTATCGTTGGACGTAAAGGGTCTACAGAGAACAGGAACACTCTTCACACTTCTAACACTACTTTGACATATAGCAAACAACGGCTTCGCATTTCAGAGAAACACGTGTGCGTTCCTCACAAAAGCATTTCATCAAATTCATACACTTTCCAAAGAACATGATTATATTTCGAACTAAAGGTTCTACAGAGGACAGTCACACTGTTCTTACACTACTTTGACAAATCTCAAACAAGGTCTTCACTTTTCAGAGAAAAACATGTGCGTTTCTCACAGAAGCATTACTTGAAATTCATACACTTTCCAAAGAACGTGATTATCTTTCGAAATAAAAATTCTCCAGAGAACAGGAACACTGTTCTCACTTCTGACAATACTTTGACAAATCTCAAACAACGGCTTTCCCTTTCGGAGAAACTCATGTACATATCTCACAAAAGCATTTCATGAAATTCATACATTTTCCAAGGAACAGGATTATCATTTCAAGTAATGGGTCTACAGAGAACAGGAACACTGTTTTCACTTCTAACACTACTTTGACATATAGCAAACAACGGCTTCGCTTTTCAGAGAAACACATGTGCGTTCCTCAGAAAAGCATTTCTTGAAATTCATACACTTTCAAAAGAACATGATTATCTTTCGAAGTAAAGGTTCTCAGAGAACAGGAACACTGTTCTCACTTCTAACAATACTTTGACAAATCTCAAACAACGGCTTTCCCTTTCGGAGAAACATGTACATTTCTCACAAAAGCATTTCATGAAATTCATACATTTTCCAAGTTCGATTATCGTTGGAAGTAATGGGTCTACAGAGAACAGGAACACTGTTTTCACTGCTAACACTACTTTGACATATAGCAAACAACGGCTTCGCTTTTCAGTGAAACACATGTGCATTTCTCACAAAAGCAGTTCATGAAATTCATACACTGTCAAAAGAACATGATTATCTTTCGAGGGAAGGCTTTACAGAGAACTGGAACACTGTTCTCACTTCTAACAATACTTTGACAAATCTCAAACAACGGCTTTCCCTTTCGGAGAAACATGTACATTTCTCACAAAAGCATTTCATGAAATTCATACATTTTCCAAGTTCGATTATAGTTGGAAGTAATGGGTCTACAGAGAACAGGAACACTGTTTTCACCGCTAACACTACTTTGACATATAGCAAACAACGGCTTCGCTTTTCAGAGAAACACATGTGCGTTTCTCACAAAAGCAGTTCATCAAATTCATACACTTTCCAAAGAACATAATTATATTTCGAAGTAAAGGTTCTACAGAGGACAGGAACACTGTTGTAACACTACTTTGACAAATCTCGAAAACGGCTTCTGCTTTCGTAGAAACACATGTGCATTTCTCAAAATAGCATTTCATTAAATTCATACACTTTATATAGAACGTAATTATCCTTCACAGTAAAGCTACCACAGAGAACAGGAACACTTCTCAATTTTAACAATACGTTGACATATCACAACGGCTTCTCTTTTCGCAGAAACACATGTGCGTTTCTCACAAAAGCAGTTCATGAAATTCATATACTTTCAAAAGAACATGATTATCTTTCGAAGTAAAGGTTCTACAGGGAACAGGAACACTGTTCTCACTTCCACCAATACTTTGATATATAGCAAACAACGTCTTCTCTTTTCAGAGAAACACATGGGCGTTTCTCACAGAAGCATTACTTGAAATTCATACACTTTCCAAAGAACATGATTATCTTTCGAAATAAAGATTCTCCAGAGAACAGGAACACTGTTCTCACTTTTCACAATACTTTGACAAATCTCAAACAACGGCTTCTTATTTTGGAGAAACTAGTGTACGTTTCTCACAAAAATATTTCAAGAAATTCATACATTTTCCAAGGAACATGATTATCGTTGGACGTAATGGGTCTGCAGAGAACAGGAACACTGTTCACACTTCTTACACTTCTTTGACATATCGCAAACAACGGCTTCGCTTTTCAGAGAGACACATGTGCGTTTCTCACAAAAGCATTTCTTGAAATTCATACACTTTCAAAAGAACATGATTATCTTACGAAGTAAAGGTTCTCAGAGAACAGGAACACTGTTCTCACTTCTGACAATACTTTGACAAATCTCAAACAACGGCTTTCCCTTTCAGAGAAACATGTACATTTGTCACAAAAGCATTTCATGAAATTCATACATTTTCCATGTTCGATTATCGTTGGAAGTAATGGGTCTACAGAGAACAGGAACACTGTTTTCACTGCTAACACTACTTTGACATATAGCAAAGAACGGCTTCGCTTTTCATAGAAACACATGTGCGTTTCTCACAAAAGCAGTTCATGAAATTCATACACTTTCAAAAGAACATGATTATCTTTCGAAGTAAAGGGTCTACAGAGAACAGCAACACTGTTCTCACTTCTAACAATACTTTGATATATAGCAAACAACGTCTTCTATTTTCAGAGAAACACGTGGGCGTTTCTCACAGAAGCATTTCTATAATTTCATACACTTTCCAAAGAACATGATTATCTTTCGAAATAAAGATTCTCCAGAGTACAGGAACACTGTTCTCACTTCTGACAATACTTTGACAAATCTCAAACAACGGCTTCTTCTTTTGTAGACACTCATGTGCATTTCTAGAAATAGCATTTCATGAAATTCATACATTTTCCAAGGAACATGATTATCGTTTCAAGTAATGTGTCTACAGAGAACAGGAACACTGTTTTCATTTCTAACACTACTTTGACATATAGCAAACAACGGCTTCGCTTTTCAGTGAAACACATGTGCGTTTCTCACAAAAGCAGTTCATGAAATTCATACACTTTCAAAAGAACATGATTATCTTTCGAAGTAAAGGTTCTACAGAGAACAGGAACACTGTTCTCACTTCTGACAATACTTTGACAAATCTCAAACAACGTCTTTCCCTTTGGAGAAACATGTACATTTCTCACAAAAGCATTTCATGAAATTCATACATTTTCCAAGTTCGATTATCGTTGGAAGTAATGGGTCTACAGAGAACAGGAACACTGTTTTCACTGCTAACACTACTTTGACATATAGCAAACAACGGCTTGGCTTTTCAGAGAAACACATATGCGTTTCTCACAAAAGCAGTTTATGAAATTCATACACTTTCCAAAGAACATGATTATCTTTCGAAATAAAGATTCTCCAGAGAACAGGAACACTGTTCTCACTTCTGACAATACTTTGACAAATCTCAAACAACAGCTTTCCCTTTCAGAGAAACATGTACATTTCTCACAAAAGCATTTCATGAAATTCATACATTTTCCAAGTTCGATTATCATTGGAAGTAATAGGTCTACAGAGAACAGGAACACTGTTCTCACTTCTGACAATACTTTGACAAATCTTAACAGCTTCCTTTTTCGGAGAAACTACTGTACGTTTCTCACAAAAGTATTTCAAGAAATTCATACATTTTCCAAGGAACATGATTATCATTGGACGTAATGGGTCTACAGAGAACAGGAACACTGTTCACACTTCTTACACTACTTTGACATATAGCAAACAACGGCTTCGCTTTTCAGAGAAACACATGTGCGTTTCTCACAAAAGCAGTTCATCAAATTCATACACTTTCCAAAGAACATGATTATATTTCGAATTAAAGGTTCTACAGAGGACAGGAACACTGTTCTCACTTCTGACAATACTTTGACAAATCTCAAACAACGGCTTTCCCTTTCGGAGAAACTCATGTACATATCTCACAAAAGCATTTCATGAAATTCATACATTTTCCAAAGAACATGATTATCGTTTAAAGTAATGGGTCTACAGAGAACAGGAACACTGTTTTCACTTCTAACACTACTTTGACATATAGCAAACAACGGCTTCGCTTTTCAGAGAAACACATGTGCGTTTCTCACAAAAGCATATCTTGAAATTCATACACTTTCAAAAGAACCTGATTATCTTTGGAAGTAAAGGTTCTCAGAGAACAGGAACACTGTTCTCACTTCTGACAATACTTTGACAAATCTCAAACAACGGCTTTCCCTTTCGGAGAAACGTTTACATTTCTCACAAAAGCATTTCATGAAATTCATACATTTTCCAAGTTCGATTATCGTTGGAAGTAATGGGTCTACAGAGAACAGGAACACTGTTTTCACTGCTAACACTACTTTGACATATAGCAAAGAACGGCTTCGCTTTTCAGAGAAACACATGTGCGTTTCTCACAAAAGCAGTATATGAAATTCATACACTTTCAAAAGATCATGATTATCTTTCCAAGTAAAGGTTCTACAGAGAACAGGAACACTGTTCAAACTTCCAGCAATACTTTGATATATAGCAAAAAACGTCTTCTCTTTTCAGAGAAACACATGGGCGTTTCTCACAGAAGCATTTCTTTAATTTCATACACTTTCCAAAGAACATGATTATCTTTCGAAATAAAGATTCTCCAGAGAACAGGAACACTGTTCTCACTTCTGACAATACTTTGACAAATCTCAAACAATGGCTTCTTTTTTTGGAGAAACTGGTGTACGTTTCTCACAAAAGTATTTCAAGAAATTCATACATTTTCCAAGGAACATGATTATCGTTGGACGTAAAGGGTCTGCAGAGAACAGGAACACTGTTCACACTTCTTACACTTCTTTGATATATCGCAAACAACGGCTTGGCTTTTCAGAGAGACACATGTGCGTTTCTCACAAAAGCATTTCTTGAAATTCATACACTTTCAAAAGAACATGATTATCTTTCGAAGTAAAGGTTCTCAGAGAACAGGAACACTGTTCTCACTTCTGACAATTCTTTGACAAATCTCAAACAACGGCTTTCCCTTTCGGAGAAACATGTACATTTCTCACAAAAGCATTTCATGAAATTCATACATTTTCCAAGTTCGATTATCGTTGGAAGTAATGGGTCTACAGAGAACAGGAACACTGTTCTCACTTCTAACAATACTTTGATATATAGCAAACAACGTCTTCTCTTTTCAGAGAAACACATGGGCGTTTCTCACAGAAGCATTCCTTTAATTTCAAACACTTTCCAAAGAACATGATTATCTTTCGAAATAAAGATTCTCCAGAGAACAGGAACACTGTTCTCCCTTCTGACAATACTTTGACCAATCTTAAACAAAGGCTTCTTTTTTTGGAGAAACTAGTGTACGTTTCTCACAAAAGTATTTCAAGAAATTCATACATTTTCCAAGGAACATGATTATCGTTGGACGTAAAGGGTCTACAGAGAACAGGAACACTGTTCACACTTCTAACACTACTTTGACATATAGCAAACAACGGCTTCGCATTTCAGAGAAACACGTGTGCGTTCCTCACAAAAGCAGTTCATCAAATTCATACACTTTCCAAAGAACATGAATATATTTGGAACTAAAGGTTCTACAGAGGACAGTCACACTGTTCTTACACTACTTTGACAAATCTCAAACAACGGCTTCACTTTTCATAGAAACACATGTGCGTTTCTCACAGAAGCATTACTTGAAATTCATACACTTTCCAAAGAACGTGATTATCTTTCGAAATAAAAATTCTCCAGAGCACAGGAAGACTGTTCTCACTTCTGACAATACTTTGACAAATCTCAAACAACGGCTTTCCCTTTCAGAGAAACTCATGTACATATTTCACAAAAGCATTTCATGAAATTCATACATTTTCCAAGGAACAGGATTATCGTTTCAAGTAATGGGTCTACAGAGAACAGGAACACTGTTTTCACTTCTAACACTACTTTGACATATAGCAAACAACGGCTTCGCTTTTCAGAGAAACATATGTGCGTTCCTCAGAAAAGCATTTCTTTAAATTCATACACTTTCAAAAGAACATGATTATCTTTCGAAGTAAAGGTTCTACAGAGAACAGGAACACTGTTCTCACTTCTGAAAATACTTTGACAAATCTCAAACAATGGCTTTCCCTTTCGGAGAAACATGTACATTTCTCACAAAAGCATTTCATGAAATTCATACATTTTCCAAGTTCGATTATCGTTGGAAGTAATGGGTCTACAGAGAACAGGAACACTGTTTTCACTGCTAACACTACTTTGACATATAGCAAACAACGGCTTCGCTTTTCAGTGAAACACATGTGCATTTCTCACAAAAGCAGTTCATGAAATTCATACACTGTCAAAAGAACATGATTATCTTTCGAGGGAAGGTTTTACAGAGAACAGGAACACAGTTCTCACTTCTAACAATACTTTGACATATCTCAAACAACGGCTTTCCTTTTCGGAGAAACATGTACATTTCTCACAAAAGCATTTCATGAAATTCATACATTTTCCAAGTTCGATTATAGTTGGAAGTAATGGGTCTACAGAGAACAGGAACACTGTTTTCACCACTAACACTACTTTGACATATAGCAAACAACGGCTTCGCTTTTCAGAGAAACACATGTGCGTTTCTCACAAAAGCAGTTCATCAAATTCATACACTTTCCAAAGAACGTGATTATCTTTCGAAATAAAGATTCTCCAGAGAACAGGAACACTGTTATCACTTCTGACACCACTCAAACAACGGCTTCTTCTTTTGTAGACACTCATGTGCATTTCTAGAAATAGCATTTCATGAAATTCATACATTTTCCAAGGAACATGATTATCGTTTCAAGTAATGGGTCTACAGAGAACAGGAACACTGTTTTCATTTCTAACACTACTTTGACATATAGCAAACAACGGCTTCGCTTTTCAGTGAAACACATGTGCGTTCCTCACAAAAGCAGTTCATGAAATTCATACACTTTCAAAAGAACATGATTATCTTTCGAAGTAAAGGTTCTACAGAGAACAGGAACACTGTTCTCACTTCTGACAATACTTTGACAAATCTCAAACAACGGCTTTCCCTTTCGGAGAAACATGTACATTTCTCACAAAAGCATTTCATGAAATTCATACATTTTCCAAGTTCGATTATCGTTGGAAGTCATGGGTCTACAGAGAACAGGAACACTGTTTTCACTGCTAACACTACTTTGACATATAGCAAACAACGGCGTGGCTTTTCAGAGAAACACATGTGCGTTTCTCACAAAAGCAGTTTATGAAATTCATACACTTTCAAAAGAACATGATTATCTTTCGAAGTAAAGGTTCTAAGGAGAACAGGAACACTGTTCAAACTTCCAGCAATACTTTGATATATAGCAAAAAACGTCTTCTCTTTTCAGAGAAACCCATGGGCGTTTCTCACAGAAGCATTTCTTTAATTTCATACACTTTCCAAAGAACATGATTATCTTTCGAAATAAAGATTCTCCAGAGAACAGGAACACTGTTCTCACTTCTGACAATACTTTGACAAATCTTAAACAACGGCTTCTTTTTTCGGAGAAACTAGTGTACGTTTCTCACAAAAGTATTTCAAGAAATTCATACATTTTAAAAGGAACATGATTATCGTTGGACGTAAAGGGTCTACAGAGAACAGGAACACTGTTCACACTTCTAACACTACTTTGACATATAGCAAACAACGGCTTCGCTTTTCAGAGAAACACGTGTGCGTTCCTCACAAAAGCAGTTCATCAAATTCATACACTTTCCAAAGAACATGATTATATTTCGAAGTAAAGGTTCTAGAGAGGACAGTCACACTGTTCTTACACTACTTTGACAAATCTCAAACAACGGCTTCACTTTTCAGAGAAACACATGTGCGTTTCTCACAGAAGCATTACTTGAAATTCATACACTTTCCAAAGAACGTGATTATCTTTCGAAATAAAGATTCTCCAGAGAACAGGAACACTGTTCTCACTTCTGACAATACTTTGACAAATCTCAAACAACGGCTTTCCAATTCAGAGAAACTCATGTACATATCTCACAAAAGCATTTCATGATATTCATACATTTTACAAGGAACATGATTATCGTTTCAAGTAATGGGTCTACAGAGAACAGGAACACTGTTTTCATTTCTAACACTACTTTGACATATAGCAATCAACGGCTTCGCTTTTCAGTGAAACACATGTGCGTTTCTCACAAAAGCAGTTCATGAAATTCATACACTTTCAAAAGAACATGATTATCTTTCGAAGTAAAGGTTCTACAGAGAACAGGAACACTGTTCTCACTTCTGATAATACATTGACAAATCTCAAACAACGGCTTTCCCTTTCGGAGAAACATGTACATTTCTCACAAAAGCATTTCATGAAATTCATACATTTTCCAAGTTCGATTATCGTTGGAAGTAATGGGTCTACAGAGAACAGGAACACTGTTTTCACTGCTAACACTACTTTGACATATAGCAAACAACGGCTTGGCTTTTCAGAGAAACACATGTGCGTTTCTCACAAAAGCAGTTTATGAAATTCATACACTTTCCAAAGAACATGATTATCTTTCGAAATAAAGATTCTCCAGAGAACAGGAACACTGTTCTCACTTCCTACAATACTTTGACAAATCTCAAACAACGGCTTTCCCTTTCAGAGAAACATCTACATTTCTCACAAAAGCATTTCATGAAATTAATACATTTTCCAAGTTCGATTATCATTGGAAGTAATGGGTCTACAGAGAACAGGAACACTGTTCTCACTTCTGACAATACTTTGACAAATCTTAAACAACGGCTTCCTTTTTCGGAGAAACTACTGTACGTTTCTCACAAAAGTATTTCAAGAAATTCATACATTTTCCAAGGAACATGATTATCATTGGACGTAATGGGTCTACAGAGAACAGGAACACTGTTCACACTTCTTACACTACTTTGACATATAGCAAACAACGGCTTCGCTTTTCAGAGAAACACATGTGCGTTTCTCACAAAAGCAGTTCATCAAATTCATACACTTTCCAAAGAACATGATTATATTTCGAATTAAAGGTTCTACAGAGGACAGGAACACTGTTCTCACTTCTGACAATACTTTGACAAATCTCAAACAACGGCTTTCCCTTTCGGAGAAACTCATGTACATATCTCACAAAAGCATTTCATGAAATTCATACATTTTCCAAGGAACATGATTATCGTTTAAAGTAATGGGTCTACAGAGAACAGGAACACTGTTTTCACTTCTAACACTACTTAGACATATAGCAAACAAGGGCTTCGCTTTTCAGAGAAACACATGTGCGTTTCTCACAGAAGCATTACTTGAAATTCATACACTTTCCAAAGAACGTGATTATCTTTCGAAATAAAGATTCTCCAGAGAACAGGAACACTGTTCTCACTTCTGAGAATACTTTGACAAATCTCAAACAACGGCTTTCCCATTCAGAGAAACTCATGTACATATCTCACAAAAGCATTTCATGAAATTCATACATTTTCCAAGGAACATGATTATCGTTTCAAGTAATAAGTCTACAGAGAACAGGAAGACTGTTTTCACTGCTAACAATACTTTGACATATAGCAAACAACGGCTTCGCTTTTCAGAGAAACACATGTGCGTTTCTCACAAAAGCATTTCTTGAAATTCATACACTTTCAAAAGAACATGATTATCTTTCGAAGTAAAGGTTCTTAGAGAACAGGAACACTGTTCTCACTTCTGACAATACTTTGACAAATCTCAAACAACGGCTTTCCCTTTCGGAGAAACATGTACATTTCTCACAAAAGCATTTCATGAAATTCATACATTTTCCAAGTTCGATTATCGTTGGAAGTAATGGGTCTACAGAGAACAGGAACACTGTTTTCACTGCTAACACTACTTTGATATATAGCAAACAACAGCTTCGCTTTTCAGAGAAACACATGTGCGTTTCTCACAAAAGCAGTTCATGAAATTCATACACTTTCAAAAGAACATGATTATCTTTCGAAGTAAAGGTTCTACAGAGAACAGGAACACTGTTCTCACTTCTGACAATACTTTGACAAATCTCAAACAACGGCTTTCCCTTTCGGAGAAACATGTACATTTCTCACAAAAGCATTTCATGAAATTCATACATTTTCCAAGTTCGATTATCGTTGGAAGTAATGGGTCTACAGAGAACAGGAACACTGTTTTCACTGCTAACACTACTTTGACATATAGCAAACAACGGCGTGGCTTTTCAGAGAAACACATGTGCGTTTCTCAAAAAGCAGTTTATGAAATTCATACACTTTCCAAAGAACATGATTATCTTTCGAAGTGAAGGTTCTACAGAGAAGAGGAACACTGTTCAAACTTCCAGCAATACTTTGATATATAGCAAAAAACGTCTTCTCTTTTCAGAGAAACACATGGGCGTTTCTCACAGAAGCATTTCTTTAATTTCATACACTTTCCAAAGAACATGATTATCTTTCGAAATAAAGATTCTCCAGAGAACAGGAACACTGTTCTCACTTCTGACAATACTTTGACAAATCTCAAACAAAGGCTTCTTTTTTTGTAGAAACTGGTGTACGTTTCTCACAAAAGTATTTCAAGAAATTCATACATTTTCCAAGGAACATGATTATATTTCGAAGTAAAGGTTCTACAGAGGACAGTCACACTGTTCTTACACTACTTTGACAAATCTCAAACAACGGCTTTCCCTTTCGGAGATACTCATGTACATATCTCACAAAAGCATTTCATGAAATTCATACATTTTCCAAGGAACATGATTATCGTTTCAAGTAATGGGTCTACAGAGAACAGGAACACTGTTTTCACTTCTAACACTACTTTGACATATAGCAAACAACAGCTTCGCTTTTCAGAGAAACACATGTGCGTTTCTCACAAAAGCATTTCTTGAAATTCATACACTTTCAAAAGAACATGATTATCTTTCGAAGTAAAGGTTCTCAGAGAACAGGAACACTGTTCTCACTTCTGACAATACTTTGACAAATCTCAAACAACGGCTTTCCCTTTCGGAGGAACATGTACATTTCTCAGAAAAGCATTTCATGAAATTCATACATTTTCCAAGTTCGATTATCATTGGAAGTAATGGGTCTACAGAGAACAGGAACACTGTTTCCACTGCTAACACTACTTTGACATATAGCAAACAACAGCTTCGCTTTTCAGAGAAACACATGTGCGTTTCTCACAAAAGCAGTTCATGAAATTCATACACTTTCAAAAGAACATGATTATCTTTCGAAGTAAAGGTTCTACAGAGGACAGGAACACTGTTCTAACACTACTTTGACAAATCTCAAACAACGGCTTTCCCTGTCGGAGAAACATGTACATTTCTCACAAAAGCATTTCTTGAAATTCATACACTTTCCAAAGAACATCATTATATTTCGAAGAAAACTTTCTACAGAGAACAGGAACACTGTTATCACTTCTGACACAACTCAAACAACGGCTTCTTTTTTCGTAGACACTCATGTGCATTTCTAGAAATAGCATTTCATGAAATTCATACATTTTACAAGGAACATGATTATCGTTTCAAATAATGGGTCTACAGAGAACAGGAGCACTGTTTTCACTTCTAACACTACTTTGACATATAACAAACAACGGCTTCGCTTTTCAGTGAAACACATGTGCGTTTCTCACAAAAGCAGTTCATGAAATTCTTACACTTTCAAAAGAACATGATTATCTTTCGAAGTAAAGGTTCTACAGAGAACAGGAACACTGTTCTCACTTCTGACAATACTTTGACAAATCTCAAACAACGGCTTCTTTTTTTGGAGAAACTAGTGTACGTTTCTCACAAAAGTATTTCAAGAAATTCATACATTTTCCAAGGAACATGATTATCGTTCGACGTAAAGGGTCTGCAGAGAACAGGAACACTGTTCACACTTCTTACACTTCTTTGACATATCGCAAACAACGGCTTCGCTTTTCAGAGAAACACATGTGCGTTTCTCAGAAATGCATTTCTTGAAATTCATACACTTTCAAAAGAACATGATTATCTTTCGAAGTAAAGGTTCTCAGAGAACAGGAACACTGTTCTCACTTCTGACAATACTTTGACAAATCTCAAACAATGGCTTTCCCTTTCGGAGAAACATCTACATTTCTCACAAAAGCATTTCATGAAATTCATACATTTTCCAAGTTCGATTATGGTTGGAAGTAATGGGTCTACAGAGAACAGGAACACTGTTTTCACCGCTAACACTACTTTGACATATAGCAAACAACGGCTTCGCTTTTCAGAGAAACACATGTGCGTTTCTCACAAAAGCAGTTCATGAAATTCATACACTTTCAAAAGAACATGATTATCTTTCGAAGTAAAGGTTCTACAGAGAACAGCATCACTGTTCTCACTTCTAACAATACTTTGATATATAGCAAACAACGTCTTCTCTTTTCAGAGAAACACATGGGCGTTTCTTACAGAAGCATTTCTTTAATTTCATACACTTTCCAAAGAACATGATTGTCTTTCGAAATAAAGATTCTCCAGAGAACAGGAACACTGTTCTCACTTCTGACAATACTTTGACAAATCTTAAACAACGGCTTCTTTTTTCGGAGAAACTAGTGTACGTTTCTCACAAAAGTATTTCAAGAAATTCATACATTTTAAAAGGAACATGATTATCGTTGGACGTAAAGGGTCTACAGAGAACAGGAACACTGTTCACACTTCTAACACTACTTTGACATATAGCAAACAACGGCTTCGCTTTTCAGAGAAACACGTGTGCGTTCCTCACAAAAGCAGTTCATCAAATTCATACACTTTCCAAAGAACATGATTATATTTCGAAGTAAAGGTTCTAGAGAGGACAGTCACACTGTTCTTACACTACTTTGACAAATCTCAAACAACGGCTTCACTTTTCAGAGAAACACATGTGCGTTTCTCACAGAAGCATTACTTGAAATTCATACACTTTCCAAAGAACGTGATTATCTTTCGAAATAAAGATTCTCCAGAGAACAGGAACACTGTTCTCACTTCTGACAATACTTTGACAAATCTCAAACAACGGCTTTCCAATTCAGAGAAACTCATGTACATATCTCACAAAAGCATTTCATGATATTCATACATTTTACAAGGAACATGATTATCGTTTCAAGTAATGGGTCTACAGAGAACAGGAACACTGTTTTCATTTCTAACACTACTTTGACATATAGCAATCAACGGCTTCGCTTTTCAGAGAAACACATGTGCGTTTCTCACAAAAGCAGTTCATGAAATTCATACACTTTCAAAAGAACATGATTATCTTTCGAAGTAAAGGTTCTACAGAGAACAGGAACACTGTTCTCACTTCTGATAATACATTGACAAATCTCAAACAACGGCTTTCCCTTTCGGAGAAACATGTACATTTCTCACAAAAGCATTTCATGAAATTCATACATTTTCCAAGTTCGATTATCGTTGGAAGTAATGGGTCTACAGAGAACAGGAACACTGTTTTCACTGCTAACACTACTTTGACATATAGCAAACAACGGCTTGGCTTTTCAGAGAAACACATGTGCGTTTCTCACAAAAGCAGTTTATGAAATTCATACACTTTCCAAAGAACATGATTATCTTTCGAAATAAAGATTCTCCAGAGAACAGGAACACTGTTCTCACTTCCTACAATACTTTGACAAATCTCAAACAACGGCTTTCCCTTTCAGAGAAACATCTACATTTCTCACAAAAGCATTTCATGAAATTAATACATTTTCCAAGTTCGATTATCATTGGAAGTAATGGGTCTACAGAGAACAGGAACACTGTTCTCACTTCTGACAATACTTTGACAAATCTTAAACAACGGCTTCCTTTTTCGGAGAAACTACTGTACGTTTCTCACAAAAGTATTTCAAGAAATTCATACATTTTCCAAGGAACATGATTATCATTGGACGTAATGGGTCTACAGAGAACAGGAACACTGTTCACACTTCTTACACTACTTTGACATATAGCAAACAACGGCTTCGCTTTTCAGAGAAACACATGTGCGTTTCTCACAAAAGCAGTTCATCAAATTCATACACTTTCCAAAGAACATGATTATATTTCGAATTAAAGGTTCTACAGAGGACAGGAACACTGTTCTCACTTCTGACAATACTTTGACAAATCTCAAACAACGGCTTTCCCTTTCGGAGAAACTCATGTACATATCTCACAAAAGCATTTCATGAAATTCATACATTTTCCAAGGAACATGATTATCGTTTAAAGTAATGGGTCTACAGAGAACAGGAACACTGTTTTCACTTCTAACACTACTTTGACATATAGCAAACAAGGGCTTCGCTTTTCAGAGAAACACATGTGCGTTTCTCACAGAAGCATTACTTGAAATTCATACACTTTCCAAAGAACGTGATTATCTTTCGAAATAAAGATTCTCCAGAGAACAGGAACACTGTTCTCACTTCTGAGAATACTTTGACAAATCTCAAACAACGGCTTTCCCATTCAGAGAAACTCATGTACATATCTCACAAAAGCATTTCATGAAATTCATACATTTTCCAAGGAACATGATTATCGTTTCAAGTAATAAGTCTACAGAGAACAGGAAGACTGTTTTCACTGCTAACAATACTTTGACATATAGCAAACAACGGCTTCGCTTTTCAGAGAAACACATGTGCGTTTCTCACAAAAGCATTTCTTGAAATTCATACACTTTCAAAAGAACATGATTATCTTTCGAAGTAAAGGTTCTTAGAGAACAGGAACACTGTTCTCACTTCTGACAATACTTTGACAAATCTCAAACAACGGCTTTCCCTTTCGGAGAAACATGTACATTTCTCACAAAAGCATTTCATGAAATTCATACATTTTCCAAGTTCGATTATCGTTGGAAGTAATGGGTCTACAGAGAACAGGAACACTGTTTTCACTGCTAACACTACTTTGATATATAGCAAACAACAGCTTCGCTTTTCAGAGAAACACATGTGCGTTTCTCACAAAAGCAGTTCATGAAATTCATACACTTTCAAAAGAACATGATTATCTTTCGAAGTAAAGGTTCTACAGAGAACAGGAACACTGTTCTCACTTCTGACAATACTTTGACAAATCTCAAACAACGGCTTTCCCTTTCGGAGAAACATGTACATTTCTCACAAAAGCATTTCATGAAATTCATACATTTTCCAAGTTCGATTATCGTTGGAAGTAATGGGTCTACAGAGAACAGGAACACTGTTTTCACTGCTAACACTACTTTGACATATAGCAAACAACGGCGTGGCTTTTCAGAGAAACACATGTGCGTTTCTCAAAAAGCAGTTTATGAAATTCATACACTTTCCAAAGAACATGATTATCTTTCGAAGTGAAGGTTCTACAGAGAAGAGGAACACTGTTCAAACTTCCAGCAATACTTTGATATATAGCAAAAAACGTCTTCTCTTTTCAGAGAAACACATGGGCGTTTCTCACAGAAGCATTTCTTTAATTTCATACACTTTCCAAAGAACATGATTATCTTTCGAAATAAAGATTCTCCAGAGAACAGGAACACTGTTCTCACTTCTGACAATACTTTGACAAATCTCAAACAAAGGCTTCTTTTTTTGTAGAAACTGGTGTACGTTTCTCACAAAAGTATTTCAAGAAATTCATACATTTTCCAAGGAACATGATTATATTTCGAAGTAAAGGTTCTACAGAGGACAGTCACACTGTTCTTACACTACTTTGACAAATCTCAAACAACGGCTTTCCCTTTCGGAGATACTCATGTACATATCTCACAAAAGCATTTCATGAAATTCATACATTTTCCAAGGAACATGATTATCGTTTCAAGTAATGGGTCTACAGAGAACAGGAACACTGTTTTCACTTCTAACACTACTTTGACATATAGCAAACAACAGCTTCGCTTTTCAGAGAAACACATGTGCGTTTCTCACAAAAGCATTTCTTGAAATTCATACACTTTCAAAAGAACATGATTATCTTTCGAAGTAAAGGTTCTCAGAGAACAGGAACACTGTTCTCACTTCTGACAATACTTTGACAAATCTCAAACAACGGCTTTCCCTTTCGGAGGAACATGTACATTTCTCAGAAAAGCATTTCATGAAATTCATACATTTTCCAAGTTCGATTATCATTGGAAGTAATGGGTCTACAGAGAACAGGAACACTGTTTCCACTGCTAACACTACTTTGACATATAGCAAACAACAGCTTCGCTTTTCAGAGAAACACATGTGCGTTTCTCACAAAAGCAGTTCATGAAATTCATACACTTTCAAAAGAACATGATTATCTTTCGAAGTAAAGGTTCTACAGAGGACAGGAACACTGTTCTAACACTACTTTGACAAATCTCAAACAACGGCTTTCCCTTTCGGAGAAACATGTACATTTCTCACAAAAGCATTTCTTGAAATTCATACACTTTCCAAAGAACATCATTATATTTCGAAGAAAACTTTCTACAGAGAACAGGAACACTGTTATCACTTCTGACACAACTCAAACAACGGCTTCTTTTTTCGTAGACACTCATGTGCATTTCTAGAAATAGCATTTCATGAAATTCATACATTTTACAAGGAACATGATTATCGTTTCAAATAATGGGTCTACAGAGAACAGGAGCACTGTTTTCACTTCTAACACTACTTTGACATATAACAAACAACGGCTTCGCTTTTCAGTGAAACACATGTGCGTTTCTCACAAAAGCAGTTCATGAAATTCTTACACTTT
This sequence comes from Microtus oregoni, assembly GCF_018167655.1. Taxonomy (NCBI): domain Eukaryota; kingdom Metazoa; phylum Chordata; class Mammalia; order Rodentia; family Cricetidae; genus Microtus; species Microtus oregoni. The sequence continues at coordinate 1,293,640 of NW_024544755.1, forward strand.
CAAAAGAACATGATTATCTTTCGAAGTAAAGGTTCTACAGAGAACAGGAACACTGTTCTCACTTCTGACAATAATTTGACAAATCTCAAACAACGGCTTCTTTTTTTGGAGAAACTAGTGTACGTTTCTCACAAAAGTATTTCAAGAAATTCATACATTTTCCAAGGAACATGATTATCGTTCGACGTAAAGGGTCTGCAGAGAACAGGAACACTGTTCACACTTCTTACACTTCTTTGACATATCGCAAACAACGGCTTCGCTTTTCAGAGAAACACATGTGCGTTTCTCAGAAATGCATTTCTTGAAATTCATACACTTTCAAAAGAACATGATTATCTTTCGAAGTAAAGGTTCTCAGAGAACAGGAACACTGTTCTCACTTCTGACAATACTTTGACAAATCTCAAACAATGGCTTTCCCTTTCGGAGAAACATCTACATTTCTCACAAAAGCATTTCATGAAATTCATACATTTTCCAAGTTCGATTATGGTTGGAAGTAATGGGTCTACAGAGAACAGGAACACTGTTTTCACCGCTAACACTACTTTGACATATAGCAAACAACGGCTTCGCTTTTCAGAGAAACACATGTGCGTTTCTCACAAAAGCAGTTCATGAAATTCATACACTTTCAAAAGAACATGATTATCTTTCGAAGTAAAGGTTCTACAGAGAACAGCATCACTGTTCTCACTTCTAACAATACTTTGATATATAGCAAACAACGTCTTCTCTTTTCAGAGAAACACATGGGCGTTTCTTACAGAAGCATTTCTTTAATTTCATACACTTTCCAAAGAACATGATTGTCTTTCGAAATAAAGATTCTCCAGAGAACAGGAACACTGTTCTCACTTCTGACAATACTTTGACAAATCTTAAACAACGGCTTCTTTTTTCGGAGAAACTAGTGTACGTTTCTCACAAAAGTATTTCAAGAAATTCATACATTTTCCAAGGAACATGATTATCGTTGGACGTAAAGGGTCTACAGAGAACAGGAACACTGTTCACACTTCTAACACTACTTTGACATATAGCAAACAACGGCTTCGCTATTCAGAGAAACACGTGTGCGTTCCTCACAAAATCAGTTCATCAAATTCATACACTTTCAAAAGAACATGATTATATTTCGAAGTAAATGTTCTACAGAGGACAGTCACACTGTTCTTACACTACTTTGACAAATCTCAAACAACGGCTTCACTTTTCAGAGAAACACATGTGAGTTTCTCACCAAAGCATTTCTTGAAATTCATACACTTTCCAAAGAACATCATTATCTTTCGAAGAAAAATTTCTACAGAGAACAGGAACACTATTATCACTTCTGACACAACTCAAACAACGGCTTCTTCTTTCGTAGGCACTCATGTGCATTTCTAGAAATAGCATTTCATGAAATTCATACATTTTCCAAGGAACATGATTATCGTTTCACGTAATGGGTCTACAGAGAACAGGAACACTGTTTTCACTTCTAACACTACTTTGACATATAGCAAACAATGGCTTCGCTTTTCAGTGAAACACGTGTGCGTTTCTCACAAAAGCAGTACATGAAATTCATACACTTTCAAAAGAACATGATTATCTTTCGAGGGAAGGTTTTACAGAGAACAGGAACACTGTTCTCACTTCTAACAATACTTTGACAAATCTCAAACAACGGCTTTCCCTTTCGGAGAAACATGTACATTTCTCACAAAAGCATTTCATGAAATTCATACATTTTCCAAGATCGATTATCGTTGGAAGTAATAGGTCTACAGAGAACAGGAACACTGTTTTCACTGCTAACACTACTTTGACATATAGCAAACAACGGCTTCGCTTTTCAGAGAAACACATGTGCGTTTCTCACAAAAGCTGTTCATGAAATTCATACACTTTCAAAAGAACATGATTATCTTTCGAAGTAAAGGTTCTACAGAGAACAGGAACACTGTTCTCACTTCTAACAATACTTTGATATATAGCAAACAACGTCTTCTCTTTTCAGAGAAACACATGGGCGTTTCTCACAGAAGCCTTTCTTTAATTTATTACACTTTCCAAAGAACATGATTATCTTTCGAAATAAAGATTCTCCAGAGAACAGGAACACTGTTCTCACTTCTGACAATACTTTGACAAATCTTAAACAACGGCTTCTTTTTTTGGAGAAACTAGTGTACGTTTCTCACAAAAGTATTTCAAGAAATTCATACATTTTCCAAGGAACATGATTATCGTTGGACGTAAAGGGTCTATAGAGAACAGGAACACTGTTTTCACTTCTAACACTACTTTGACATATTGCAAACTACGGCTTCGCTTTTCAGTGAAACACATGTGCGTTTCTCACAAAAGCAGTTCATCAAATTCATACACTTTCAAAAGAACATGATTATATTTCGAAGTAAAGGTTCCACAGAGGACAGGAACACTGTTCTAACACTACTTTGAGAAATCTCAAACAACGGCTTCTACTTTCGTAGAAACTCATGTGCATTTCTAAAAATAGCATTTCATGAAATTCATACACTTTATATAGAACGTAATTTTCCTTCACAGTAAAGCTACCACAGAGAACAGGAACACTTCTCAATTCTAACAATACTTTGACATATCACAACGGCTTCTGTTTTCGGAGAAACACATGTGCGTTTCTCACAAAAGCAGTTCATGAAATTCATACACTTTCAAAAGAACATGATTATCTTTCGAAGTAAAGGTTCACGTGGCCTGCGTGAGGGGGCGGAGTCTGCGTGAGCGGGCGTGGTCTGCGTAAGGGGGCGTAGTCTGCGTGAGGGGCGTGGTCTGCGTGAGTGGCGGGATCTGCGTGAGGGGGCGGGGCCTGCGACCGTTTCCAGGGCCTGCGTGAGGGTGCGTGGTCTGCATGTGGGGCAGTTTCCTATGTGAGGGGGCTGGGCCATATATCCCCGAAGTTTCGGCCTGCCGGCCGGCCGCTCCATACAACTCCTATATCTCCCATGATTCCCCCGGTGCGGGGCCTGCGTGAGGGAGCGTGTCTGCCTGAGGGGGCGTGTCTACGTGAGTGGGCGTGGTCGACGTGAAGGGAGTGGCCTGCATGAGGGGGCGGGACCTGCGTCAGTGGCAAGGCCTGTGCGAGGGGGCGTGGTCTGCGTGTGTGGGCGTGGCCTCGTGAGGTTTCTTGGTCTGCATGACGGGGAGTTGTTTGCGTGAGTGGCCAGGGCCTGCGCGAGGGGGCGTGTTCTGAGTGAGGGGCGGGGCCTGCGTGAGTGGGCGTGGTCTGTGTGAGGGGGAGTTGTATGCGTGAGGGGGCGTCGTCTGTGTAAGGGGCGGGACCAGAGTGAGGGGGCGTGGTCTGTGTGTGCGGGCGTTGTTTGCGTGTGGGGGCGTGGTCTGCGGGAGGGGCGTGGTCTGCGTGAGGGGGCGTGGTCTGCGTGGGTGGAGGGGCCTGCGTGAGGGGGCGGGGCCATATATTCCCGAAGTTTCGGCCTGCCGGCCAGCTGCTCCACAAAACTACTACATCTCCCATGATTCCCCCGGGGTGTGGCCTTTGTGAGGGGGCGTGGTCTGCGTGAGGGGCAGGGCCTGCGTGAGGGGGCGTGGTCTGAGTGAGGGGAGGGGCCTTCGTGAGGGAGCGGGGCCTGCGTGAGTGGGCAGAGCCTGCTTGTGGGGGCGTGGTCTGCATGTGGGGGCGTGGTCGGCATGAGGGGCGTCGTCTGTGTGAGGGGCGGGGCCTGCGTGAGGGGGCGTGTTCTGCGTGAGGCGAGGGGCCTGCGTGAGGGGCGTGTTCTGCGTGAGGGGCGGGGTCTCCGTGAGGGGGCGTGGTTTACATGAGGGGAGGGGCCTGCGTGAGGGGGCGGAGCCATATACACCCCAAGTTTCCCCCCGCCACTCACGCAGGCCCCGCCCCCTCACGCAGGCATCGCCATCTCACGCTGGCCCCGCCCCCTCATGCAGGCCCTGCCCGTCACACGGACCACGCCCCCTCACGCAGGCCACGCCCCCACACGCAGACCACGCCCCCTCGCGCAGGCCCTGCAGACTCACGCAGGCCCCGCACCCTCACGCAGGCCCCGCCCACTCACGCATATTATGTATACAACATTCTAATTTTTATATTTATCTCTTTTTATGGATACAATATTCTAATAATTTATTTATTGTGTATACAATATTCTATTTTTATATTTATTCATAATGGATACAATATTCTAATTTTTATATTTAAGAAAAACAAACACACCCCAGGGACGGCGTCCAGGCTTTGTGGAAAGCTTTCTTTTATCTTATTTTTATTGTTTTTATTGGTTTTTTAATTTCTCTCTGAGTCTATCTTCAAGGGTTCCATTAATGGCCGTAGGGTCTGGGTTCGAGTCCAGACTGGTCCACAGGAGCGGGGACCACGGACGGGCACCTAAAAAGCCGCGGGAAGGGAAACCCTGTCTCATAACACCAATAAATAAAGAAATATAGATAGATAGATAGAAATTTCTACTACTTCCTGTCCTCGGGGATCCAGAACTTTCTAAAACTTCCTGTCCTCAGGGTTCTAGAACTTTCTACAACTTCCTGTCCCCGGGGATCCATAACTTTCTACAACTTCCTGTCCTCGGGGTTCTAGAACTTTCTACAACTTCCTGTCCTCGGGGTTCTAGAACTTTCTACAACTTTCTGTTCCTGGGGTTCTAGATCATTCTACAACTCCCTTTCGTTGGGGGTCCAGAACTTTCTACAACTTCCTGTCCTCAGGGATTCAGAACTTTCTACAACTTCCTGTTCCCGGGGGGTCTAGAACGTTCTACAACTTCCTGTTCTCGGGGGTTCTATAACTTTCTACAACTTCCTGTTCCCCGGTTTCTAGAACATTCCGTTCCCGTGGATCCGGAACTTTCCGTTCTCTCTGGCTTGTTAAATCTCACTGATCAAGAAATAAAAAAAATTAGAATAGTTTATCCATGATAAATATATATAAATAAGAATATCGTATGCACAATAAATATAAAAATAAATATAAAAGACATGTAGAATATTGTATACACAGTAAATCTACATAAAATTAGAATATTGTATATATAACACATAAATAAATATAAAATTAGAATATTGTATACTTAGTAAATAAGTAAATAATTTGTATACATAATGAATAAATTAATATAAATGTAGAATATTGCCTATATAATAAATAAATATAAAAATCAGAATATGGTATACAGAATAAATAAATGTAAAAAATAGAATATGGCATATATCATGAATATATATAAAAAATTAGAATATTGTTTGCATAATAAACATAATAATTAGAATATTGTATGCGTAATAAGTATACAAATTAGAATATTGCACGCATAATAAATATAAAAATTCTAATATTGTACGCATAATAAATAAATATAAACATTAGAATATAGTACGCATGATAAATGTAAATATTAGAATATTGTACACACAATAAATAAATATAAAATCGGAACCCACACCTGGGACCGCCCGCACTCCCCTCAGCGCCCGCCTCTCGTTCCTGAACACCCGCCCCTTCTCCGCCGTCGGCCACGCCCCGACCCGCTGCACCAGCCGCACCTCGCCTAGCTTAACCTCGCACTGGTGGCCCGAGTCCCGGAACCCGGGCGCTGTCTGCGGGGTGGGGGGCTCGAACTCGTGACCCTCCCAGGGGCTTGAACTCGGGACCTGCCCGACGCTCGAACTCGGGACCCACGCAGGGGCGGCTCGAACTCTGGACCCAACCAGGGGCTCAAACTCGATACATGAAAAATAAATGTAAAAATTCGAATGTTGTATACATAACCAATAAATATAAAAATTATAAGATTGTATGCATACTAAATAGATATGAAATTAGAATATTGCATACATAATTAATAAATGTAAAAATTAAAATATTATATGCATAATAAATGAATATAAAAAAATTTGAATATTGTATGCATGATAGATAAATATAAAAATTACAGTATTTTATATATAATGAATAAATGTAAAAAGTAAAATATTATATACATAATAGATAAATATAAAATTTAGCATATTGTATCCATAATGAATAAATGTAAAAATTAGAACATCGTATAAATAATAAATAAATCAATAATAAATGAATAAATAATAATTAGAATATTGTATGAATAATAAATAAATGTAAAAATTAGAATATTGTATGAATAATAAATAAATATAAAAATTAGAATATTGTATGTATAATAAATAAATGTAAAAATTAGAATATTGCATGAATAATAAATAAATATAAAAATTAGAATATTGTATGAATAATAAATATAAAAATTAGAATATTGTATGAATAATAAATAAATATAAAAATTAGAATATTGTATGAATAATAAATAAATATAAAAATTAGAATATTGTATACACAATAAATAAATATAAATTCAGAATATTGTATACATTATAGATAAATATTTAAAAATGAGAATATTGAGCCCTCTGCTCACAGCCGTCCCGTTCCTCCCCTCCCCGCCCCTCAGCTTTGACCCCAGCAGCCAGGATTTGCCCCGGGAGCTGCGAATGCCCCGGGGTCCCAGGTAGGGACTTCTCATTTGAAAGGGGGATCCGAGGGTTCCCAAGGTGGGGACTTCTCATTTGAAAGGGAGATCCGAGGGGTCCCAAGGTGAGGACTTCTCATTTGAAAGGGGGATCCGAGGGGTCCCAAGGTGGGGACTTCTCATTTGAAAAGGGGATCCAAGGACGCTCGTGGATCCTGCGTTTCTTCGTGTTTGCTTGCTTTATCGATTTACCATGGGTAAAATAGTCTGATTTTATATTTATTTATTATGTACACAATATTCTGATTTTTATATTTATTTATTATACATACAATACGCTGATTTTTACATTTATCTATCATGCACACAATATTCTAATTTTTCATGTAATCATCTACCACGCGTACAACATTCTCATTTCCACGTCTATTTCACTGTACGCTTGCTGGGACTCGAAATCGGGACCCCCCAGCCCCCGCTCCCCCACCCGCCGGGACTCGCACTCGGGCCCACCGCGGGCCTGGTAGATGATGGTGTTGGCTGCGCAGGTCCAGGAAGCGGAAGCCATGCAGCAGCAGCAGGAACCTGAGGCAGAAGTCGCAGGACACCGGGCGCAGGGACATCTTTCGCACCTGGGGCCGGGGTGTGGGGGGCGGGGTAGTTCAGTGGTCAGCGCAGCCGCAGACAAAGCGGGGTAGGGGGGTTCAGTGGTCAGCGCAGCGGGGCGGCTCAGGGGTCGGAGCCCCCTTCGCCACCCCGCACGACCACCCCGACCCCCGAGCCCCCGACAACCGACCCCCCGACCCCGCAGCGCGGAGCTCAGGAAGCAGTGCGTGGTCAGCGGGACGCCGTCCACGACCTCCACGCACATCTCCTCGGCGTGAGCGGCGCCATGGCCGCGTCCCAGGCCGTCGCCGTCTTCCTGCTGCCATGCGGGGGGCGGCGGGTGGGGGGTTCTGGAAGGTTCTGCCGCTTCCTGTTCCCCACCCGGGGGTTCTAGAACTTTCTACAACTTCCTGACCCCGGGGGTCCAGAACTTTCTACAACTTCCTGTCCTCGGGTGTCCAGAATTTTCTACAACTTCCTGTTCTCCGGGATCCAGAAATTTCTACAACTTCCTGTCCTCAGGGGTCCAGAACTTTCTACAACTTCCTGTTCCCGGGGGTCCAGAACGTTCTACAACTTCCTGTCCTCGTTGATCCATAACTTACTACAACTTCCTGTGCACGGGCTTCTAGAACTTTCTACAACTTCCTGTCCCCAGGGGTCCAGAACTTTCTACAACTTCCTGTTCCTGGGGGTCCAGAACTTTCTACCACTTCCAATCCTCAGGGGTTCCAGAACATTCTACAACTTCCTGACCTCGGGGTTCTAGAACGTTCCACAACTTCCTGTCCTCGGGGGTCTAGAACTTTCTACAACTTCCTGTCCTCGTGGTTCTAGAACTTTCTACAACTTCCTGTCCTTGGGGATCCAGAACTTTCTACAACTTCCTGTCCTCGGGGATCCAGAACTTTCTACAAATTCCTGTCCGCGGGGGTCCAGAACTTTCTACAACTCCCTGTCCTTGGGAATCCAGAACTTTCTAGAACTTCCTGTTCCCAGGGGTCCAGAACTTCCTGTCCTCGGGGTTCCAGAATTTTCTGCCACTTCCTGTCCTCAGGGACACAACGAATGTTGTGTACATAATAAATAAATATAAAATTAGAATATTGTATCCATAATAAATAAATATAAAATTAGAATATTGTATCCATAATGAACACATATAAAAATTAGAATATTGTACGCACAATAAATCAATAAAATATTAAAAACCAGGGGCTGGAGGGACGGCTCCCTGAGCACAGCCCGCTCTTCCCGAGGACCAGAGTTCAGTCATGGCCACCCCAGGGCGGCTCAGAACCACGGTCTGGTGCCCTCTGCTGGCCTGCAGGCGTACGCACAGACGGAGTATTGTATCCATAATTAATAAATAAATATAAAAATCAGAATATTGTATAAATAATGAATAAATAAATAAATAAGAGAATTATAATATTGTCTACATAATGAATAAATAAATAAATATAAAAATTAGTGTTGTATACATAATAAATAAATATAAAAATCAGAATATTGCACGCATAATAAATAAATAAATAAACCGGATCCAACCAGATCAAACCAGATCAAACCAATGCAAACAGGTTCAAAACCGGATCCAACTGGCTCAGAACGGATCCAACTGGATCACACCAGTGTAGACAGGTTCAAAACCGGATCAAACCTGGATAGGCCTGGCTCAGACCGCATCAAACCGGCTCGGACCGGGAGTCCTCGACCTCCATCTTGTCCCTGGGGGCGGGCGTGACCTGTGAACCCCGACCCCGTGATCCAGGGCGTCCTCGTCCTCCATCTTGTCCCTGGGGGGGGCGTGACCTTTGAACCCCGACCCTGTGACCCCGGGAGTCCTCGTCCTCCATCATGTCCCTGGGGGGCATGACCTGTGAACCCCGACCCTGTGACCCCGGGATTCCGCGTCCTCCATCTTGTCTGGGGGGGGGTGACCTGTGAACCCCGACCCCGTGACCCCGGGAGTCCTCGTCCTCGATCTTGTCCCTGGGGGTGGTGACCTGTGAACCCCGACCCAGTGACCCCGGGAGTCCTCGTCCTCCATCTTGTCCCTGGGGGGTCGTGACCTGTGAACCCCGACACCGGGAACCCGGGAGTCCTCGTCCTCCATCTTGTCCCTGGGGGGGGCCGTGACCTGTGAACCCCGACCCCGTGACCCCGGGAGTCCTCGTCCTCGATCTTGTCCCTGGGGGTGGTGACCTGTGAACCCCGACCCAGTGACCCCGGGAGTCCTCGTCCTCCATCTTGTCCCTGGGGGGGTGTGACCTGTGAACTCCGACCCCGTGACCCCGGGAGTCCTCGTCCTCCATCTTGTCCCTGGGGGGGGCGTGACCTGTGAACCCCGACCCCATGACCCCGGGAGTCCTCGTCCTCCATCTTGTCCCTGGGGGGGTGTGACCTGTGAACTCCGACCCCGTGACCCCGGGAGTCCTCGTCCTCCATCTTGTCCCTGGGGTGGGGTGACCTGTGAACCCCGATCCCGTGACCCCAAGAGTCCTCGACCTCCATCTTGTCCCTGGGGGGGCGGGACCTGTGAACCCCGACCCCATGACCCCGGGCGTCCTCGTCCTCCATCTTGTCCCTGGGGGGTGCGTGACCGGTGAACCCCGAACCCGTGACCCCGGGCATCCTCGTCCTCCATCTTGTCCCTGGGGGGGGCGTGACCTCTGAACCCCGACCCCGTGATCCAAGGAGTCCTCTTCCTCTATCTTCATCCTGGGGGAGGTAACCTGTGAACCGCGACCCAGTGACTCCGGGAGTCCTCGTCCTCCATCTTGTCCCTGGGGGGGGTGACCTGGGAACCCCGACGCCGTTACCCCGGACGTCCTCGTCCTCCATCTTGTCCCTGGAGGGGGTGACCTGTGAACCCCGACCCCGTTACCCTGGGAGTCCTCGTCCTCCATCTTGTCCCTGGGGGGCCTGACCTGTGAACAGTGACCCCGTGACCCCGGGGTCACATGCGGGTACCCCGCCTCCCCGTGATCCCGACCACTGGTGACCCCGGCTCCCCGTGACCCCGACCCCCCATGACCCCGGCTCCCCGTGACCCCAACCCCCGTGACCCTGGCTCCACGTGATCCCGGCTCCCCATGACCCCGACTCCCCGTGACCCCGACTCCCCGTGACCCCGGCTCCCCGTGACCTCGACTCCCCATGACCCCGGGGCCAGGCGCCGTCTCTGTTCCGCGTCTCCATGACGACCAGCTGGGTGTGGAGAGGGGGAAGAGAATTATCTGTGACAGCACCGAGCACTGAGCACCGAGCACCAAGCACCCAGGGGTACCAAGCACAGAGCACCAAGGGGTACCGAGCACCGAGCACCCAGGGGTACTGAGCACTGAGCACCCAGGGTTACCGAGCACCGAGCACCCAGGGGTATCGAGCACCGAGCACCCAGGGGTACCGAGCACCGAGCACCCGGGGGCACCGAGCACCGAGCACCCAGGGTACCGAGCACCCTGGGGTACCGAGCACCGAGCACCCGGGGGTACCGAGCACAGAGCACCCAGGGGTACCGAGCACCGAGCACCCAGGGGCACTGAGCACCGAGCACCCAGGGGTACCGAGCACTGAGCACCCAGGTGTACCGAGCACCGAGCACCCAGGGATACCGAGCACCCAGGGGTACCGAACACCCAGGGGTACCGAGCACCGAGCACCCAGCACTCAGGGGTACTGAGCACCGAGCACCCAGTGTCTGGGGCACCGAGCACCCAGGGGTACCGAGCACCCAGGGGTACAGAACACCGAGCACCTAGTGTCCTGAGCACCGAGCACCCAGGGGTACCGAGCACTGAGCACCCAGGGGTACCGAGCACCGAGCACTGAGCACTCATGGGTACTGAGCACCCAGGGGTACTGAGCACCGAGCACCCAGTGTCCTGAGCACCGAGCACCCAGGGGTACCGAGCACCGAGCACCCAGGGGTACCGAGCACCGAGCACCCAGGGGTACTGCGGGGGCGGGGATAAAAATATTTTAATGAATTAAAACGAATTAAAAATATTTTAATCAGTTAAAACGAATTAACAAAATTTTAATCAATTAAAAAGAATTAAAAATATTTTAATCGATTAAAACGAATTAAAAATATTTTAATCGATTAAAAGGAATTAAAAATATTTTAATCAATTAAAACAAATAAAAAATATTTTATTTTAAAACGAATTAAAAATATTTTAATCGTTTCAAATGAATAAAAATATTTTATTTTAAAATGAATTAAAAATGTTTTGATCAATTAAAACGAATTAAAAATATTCGAATCGATTAAAACGCATTAAAAATTTTCAATCAATTAAATTAAAATAAATCACACTACAAACGAAAGTAGGTACGCAGAAAATAAACTGACATCGCTGAGAAATAATTAAATAAATGAAGAAAATTAAAATAAATCTAAGGAATCACGGAATGACAAAATGAAATAAAGAAATAAAAGTAGATTAAAAAATAAAAGGACACTACATCGGTTTTTTAAAAAGAAAACCCTGGATTCATGAGGAAGAAACGAAAACCAGCGTGGACAGGTTCAGAACCGGATCAGACCAGATCAAACTGGTTCAAACCGGATCAAACCAGGGTAGACAGCTTCAAAAACAGGATCCAACTGGATCAGACCGGATCAAACTGGTTCAAACTGGATCAAACCAGGGTAGACGGCTTCAAAACAGGATCCAACTGGATCAGACTGTATCCAACTGGCTCAAACTGGATCAGAGCATTGTAGACAGGTTCAAAACTGGATCAAACCGGATCAGACCAGATCAGACTGGACCAAACTGGATCAGAGCAGTGTAGACAGGTTCAAAACTAGTTCAAACAGGATCAAACCGGTGTAGACAGGTTCAAAACCGGATCCAACTGGATCAGACCAGGGTAGACCGCTTCAAAATGGGATCAAACTGGATCAGACTGGATCTAACCTGTGTAGACAGGTTCAAAACCGGATCAAACTGGACCAGACCAGATCAAACTGGATCAAACTGGATCAGACCGCTGTAGACAGGTTCAAAACTGGATCAGACTGGTTCAAACCGGATCAAACCTGTGTAGAAAGGTTCAAAACCGGTTCAAACCAGATCAAACCGGAGTAGACAGGTTCAAAACGGGATCAAACTGGATCAGACCGGATCAAAGCAGGGTAGATGGCTTCAAAAACCGGATCAAACCGGATCAGAAAGGTTCAAACTGGATCAAACTGGAGCAAACCATTGTGGACAGGTTCAAAACCGGATCAAACCGGATCAGACCAGATCAGACTGGCTCAAACTGGATCAGAGCAGTGTAGACAGGTTCAAAACCGGATCAAACCGGATCAGACCAGATCAGACTGGACCAAACTGGATCGGAGCAGTGTAGACAGGTTCAAAACTAGTTCAAACAGGATCAAACCGTTGTAGACAGGTTCAAAACCGGATCCACCTGTATCAGACCAGGGTAGACTGCTTCAAAATGGGATCAAACTGGATCAGACTGGATGTAACCTGTGTGGACAGGTTCAAAACCGGATCAAACCGGATCAGACCAGATCAAACTGGATCAACCTGGATCAGACCGGTGTAGACAGGTTCAAAACTAAATCAGACTGGGTCAAACCAGATCAAACCTGTGTAGAGAGGTTCAAAACCGGTTCAAACCAGATCAAACCGGTGTAGACAGGTTCAAAACGGGATCAAACTGGATCAGACCGTATCTGAACGGATCAAACTTGATCAAACCCGTGTAAACAGGTTCGAAACCGGATCCAACCGGATCAGACCGGTGTAGACGTAAAACACGTCCCCATCCCCGAGGTCCCGAGTTCGAGTCCCGGCCACACGCGCACACGAGCCTCACCCACGGAGTCTGCGCCCCTGAGACAGACGGTGAGCGCGGTGTCCACAATAAATAAATATAAAATAATAAATAAATATAAAATCAGAATATTGTGTGCATGATAAATAAAATAAAACCAGAATATTGTGTGCACGATAAATAAATGTAAAATCAGAATAGTGTGTGCATGATAAATAAATATAAAATAATAAATAAATATAAAATCAGAATAGTGTGTGCATGATAAATAAATATAAAATAATAAATAAATATACATAAAATCAGAATATTGTGTGCATGATAAATAAATATAAAATAATAAATAAATATAAAATCAGTATAGTGTGTGCATGATAAATAAATATAAAATCAGAATAGTGTGTGCATGATAAATAAATATAAAATAATATATAAATATACATAAAATCAGAATAGTGTGTGCATGATAAATAAATATAAAATAATAAATAATTATAAAATCAGAATAGTGTGTGCATGATAAATAAATATAAAATCAGAATATTGTGTACATGATAAATGAATATAAAATAATAAATAAATATACATAAAATCAGAATAGTGTGTGCATGATTAATAAATATAAAATCAGAATAGTGTGTGCATGATAAACAAATGTAAAATAATAAATAAATGTACATAAAATCAGAATAGTGTGTGAATGATAAATAAATATGAAATTAGAATAGTGTGTGCATGATAAATAAATATAAAATAATAAATAATTTTAAAATCAGAATAGTGTGTGCATGATAAATAAATATAAAATATTAAATAAATATAAAATCAGAATATTGTGTGCATGATAAATAAATATAAAATCAGAATAGTGTGTGCATGATAAATAAATATAAAATCAGAATAGTGTGTGCATGATAAATAAATATAAATTAGTAAATAAATATAAAATCAGAATATTGTGTGCATGATAAATAAATATAAAATCAGAATAGTGTGTGCATGATAAATAAATATAAAATAATAAATAAATAGAGATAAAATCAGAATAGTGTGTGCATGATAAATAAATGTAAAATCAGAATGGTGTGTGCATGATAAATAAATCTAAAATTAGAATATTTGATACATAATGAATAAATACAAAATCAGAATAGAGTGTGCATAATAAATAAATATAAAATCAGAATATTGTGTGCATAATAAATGAATATAAAGGAGAACTAGAATAGGGTACACATGATCAATAAAAATATAAAAAACAGAATAAGAATATAGTATACATGTTAAATAAATATATAAGAGAACTAGAATATGGTATACATGATTAAAAAATAAATATAAAAGGGAATTAGAATATGCTATACATAATAAATAAATAAAGAGAAGTTAGAATATTGTATGCAAAATGAATATAAAATGAGAATATTGCATTTATAATGAATAAGTAAATAAATATGAAAATTAAAATATTGTATACATGAAAAATAAATAAATATAAAAATTAGAATATTGTCTACATAACGAATAAAAAGATAAAAAATAAAAATTAGAATGTTGTGTACATAATAGATAAATATGAAAATTAGAATATTGTGAACATAATAAATAAATATAAAATTATGATATTACATACATAATAAAAAATACAAAAATTAGAATATGGTATACATAAAAAGAAATGTAAAAATTACAATATTGCTCACATAGTGAAAAATAAATGTAAAAATTAGAATATTGTATACGCAATGAATAAATAAATAAATAAATTAGAATATTGTGCACATAATGAATAAATGAATGTAAAAATTAGAATATTGCATTCACATATAATGAATAAATGAATAAATCAGAATATTGCATACATAATGAACGAATAAATGAACAAATTATAATATTGTGCACACAATAAATAAATGCAAAATTATAATATTGCCTACATAATGAATGAATAAATGAAAAAATTATAATATTGCCTACATAATGTATGAATAAATGAATTAATTCAAATACTGTGAATGGATTGTATGAATATTGTATAAATAATAAATAATAAATATAAGATTAGAATATTGTATAAATAATGAATGAATCATTATAAATATTAGACTATTGTACACATGATAAATATAAAAAGTAGAATATTGTATATGTAATAGATATAAAATTAGAATAGTGTATGCATAAAAATATAAAAATTTGAGTGTTGTATGCATAATAAATATAAAATTAGAATGTTGTATACATAATAAATATAAAAAT
Organism: Microtus oregoni; assembly: GCF_018167655.1. NCBI lineage: Eukaryota > Metazoa > Chordata > Mammalia > Rodentia > Cricetidae > Microtus > Microtus oregoni. The sequence continues at coordinate 1,308,822 of NW_024544755.1, forward strand.
TAAAATGTTTTATACTTAATAAATAAAACATATATAAAAATTAGAATATTGAATACATAACAAATAAATGAATGTAAAATTTAGACTATTGTATACCTGATAAATATAAAAATTAGAATATTGTATGCATAATAAATATAAAATTAGAATATTGTATACATAATAAATAAATCAATATAAAAATTTAATGTTTTTGTCTCAGAAATATTTATATTCATATTATTAATATTAATATTTATATTGTCAATATTAATATTTGGGTTATTATTATTCATATTTTTGTTATTAATATTTCTATTTATATTATTAACATTAATATTTTGGTTATCATTATAATTATTTTGTTATTAATATTTATATTTATATTATTATTACCGAGGCATGCGCTCGGTACCTTCGATGTAGGCTCCCAGTGTCGGAACCAGGAACCTGGAGGAGACGATCCAAGGGTCACGTGATCCCTGAGGGGTGGGCGATACAACCATGAATAATAATGATAATAAAAATAAAAATAGATAAAAAATTAAAAAATATAATAGTATCATATGATCAGTTTTCAGCAGCACTTAAAAAATAAGGAAAGACAGAATTTTTTTATTTTTAATTTTTAAATTTTTTATTTATTTATCATGTATACAATATTCTATTTTTTATATTTATTCATTATGTATACAATATTCTAATTTTTGTATTTATTCATCAAGGATACAATATTATAATTTTTATATTTATTCATTATGTATACAGTATTCTAATTTTTATATTTATTTATCATGTATACAATATTCTAATCTTATATTTATTTATTTATCATGCATACAATATTCTAATTTTTACATTTATTTATTTATCATGGATACAATATTCTAATTATTTATATTTATTCATTACATATACAATATTCTGTTTTTTGTATTTATTTATTATGAATGCAATATTCTAATTTTATATTTATTTATCATGTATACAGTATCCTAATGTTTATATTTATTTATCATGTATGCAATATTCTAATTTTTATATTTACTTATGATGGATACAATATCATAATTTTTATATTTATTCATCCTGGATACAATATTCTAATTTTTATATTTATTTATGATGGATACAATAACATAATTTTTATTTATTTATTTATTTATTGTGTAAACAGTATTCTAATTTTTCTATTTATTTATCATGTATACAATATTCTAATTTTATGTTTATTTATTATATATACAGTATTCTAATTTTTATAATTATTTATTTATGATGGATACAATATCATTATTTTTATTTTTTTATTTATTATGTATACAATATTCTTATTTTATATTTATTCATTATGTATACAATTTTCTAATTTTTATATTCATTTATTATGGATACAATATCATAATTTTATTTATTTATTTATTATGTATATATATAATATTCTAATTTTTATATTTATTTATCATGTATATAATTTTCTAATTTTATATCTATTTATTATGGATACAATATTCTAATTTTTACATTTATTTATGATGGATACAATACCCTAATTTTTATATTTATTTATTCTGGATACCTGTACGGCTGCAGTGGCCGGGACTCGAACCCGCGCTTCCCGTCTCCTGTTTTATCCACACACCTCAGAGAAAATTTAAATTTTATCGGCGACCAAAGAACCGTCCGTTTTGGAAGCGGTCTACACTGGATTGATCCACTTGGATCCGGTTTAGAAGCAGTCTACACTGGTCTGATCCAGTTTGATCCAGTTTGAACCAGTTTGGAAGTGACCTACACAGGTTTGATACATTTTCAACCAGTTTGATCCAGTCTGACCCAGTTGGATCCGGTTTGGAAGCGGTCTACACTGGTCTGATCCAGTTTGATCCGGTTTTGAAGCAGTCTACACTGGTCTGATCCAGTTTCATCCGGTTTGAACCAGTTTGGAAGCAGTCTACCCTGTTCTGATCCAGTTTCATCTGGTTTGAACTAGTTTGGATGCGGTCTACACTGGTTTGGTCCAGTTTAAACCAGTTTGATCCGGTCTGAATCAATTTGATCTGGTTTTGAACCCGTCTACACTGGTTTGATCCAGTTGGATCAGGTTTGTACCAGTTTGAACCAGTTTGGAAGCAGTCTACACTGGTTTGATCCAGTTTGATCCGGTTTTGAAGCCGTCTACACTGGTTTGATCCAGTTTAAACCAGTTTGATCGGGTCTGATCTGGTTTGATCCGGTTTTGAACCTGTCCACACTGGATCAAACTGGGTCAGACCAGATCACACTGGTTGAAACTGGATCAAACCAGTGTAGACCGCTTCAAAACTGGATCAAACTGAATCAGACCTGATTAAACTGATTCAAACTGGATCAAACCAGTGTGGACCACTTCTAAACCGGATCAAACTGGTTCAGGCTGGGTCAAACCATTGTGGACAGGTTCAAAACTGGATCAGACTGGGTCAAACTGGTTTAAACTGGATCAAACCAGTGTAGACTGCTTCAAAACTGGATCAAACTGGACCAGACGGGATCAAACTGGTTCAGAATGGATCAAACCAGTGTAGAGAGGTTCAAAACTAGATCAGACCAGATCAAACTGGTTTAAACTGGATCAAACCAGTGTAGACCGCTTCTAGACAAGATCAAACTGGTTCAGACTGGGTCAAACTGATTCAAACTGGATCAAACCACTGTAGACCGCTTCTAAACCGGATCAAACAGGATCAGACTGGGTCAAACCAGTGTGGACAGGTTCAAAACTGGATCAGACTAGATAAAACTGATTTAAACTGCATCAAACCAGGGTAGACCGCTTCTAGACCAGATCAAACTGGTTCAGACTGGGTCAAACTGATTCAAACTGGATCAAACCACTGTAGACCGCTTCTAAACCGGATCAAAAAGGATCAGACACGATCAAACTGGTTCAAACTGGATCAGACCAGTGTAGACAGGTTCAAAACTGGATCAAACTGGATCAGACGGGATCAAACTGGATCAAACCAGTGTAGACCGCTTCAAAACCGGATCAAACTGGTTCAGACTGGATCAAACCAGTGTAGACCACTTCGAAACAGGATCAAACTGGTTTAAACTGGATCAAACCAGTGTAGACTGCTTCGAAACAGGATCCCACTGGTGTGGTCATTTTTATTTTTTAGCGATGTGACATCGACATAAAGAAAAAACCCATTTTAAAACGAACGCCCCATCAACCCAGAGTCTGTCCCCGATACCCAGTGTCCCCGCCACCTCTCCTTGTGGACACCTCCACATGAGCGACAAAAAAAAAATAAATAAATAAAACAGTCTGAAAAAAAAATAAAAATTAAAAAAATAATAATAAAAATTAAAAATAAGAAAAATTAAAAAAAATAAAAATAAAAAATAAGAAAAATTAAAAATAAAAATAAATAAAAAATTTAAAAAAACCAAATTAAAAAAATTAAAAAATATAATAAAAATTAAAAAAATAAAAATAAATAAAAAATTAAAAAAAAACCAAACCAGTCTGCTTCCTGTTTATCTTCAGAATGGATCGGGGCTATTTCTTTTTTTGGAGAACTATGATCGAATGGCATAAAATCAGTATATCCGCGGCTGGACAGGCGGCTCAGCAGTTAGGGCGCGGCTCGCTCTGCCCGAGGTCCCGAGTTCGAGTCCCAGCCACCCCAGGGCGGCTCACAACCATCTGTAATGGGGTCTGGTGCCCTCTGCTGGCATGAGGGCATACACGCAGACAGAATATTGTATATATAATAAGTAAATATAAAATTAGAATATTGTATACATAATGAATAAATATAAAATTTGAATATTGTGTACATAATAAATAAATATAAAAATTAGAATATTGTGTACATAATAGATAAATATAAAATTAGAATATTGTATACATAATAAATAAATATAAAACTTAGAATATTGTGTACATAATAGATAAATATAAAATTAGAATATTGTATACATAATAGATAAATATAAAATTAGAGTATTGTATACATAATAAATAAATATAAAAATTAGAATATTGTGTACATAATAGATAAAAATAAAAATTAGAATATTATATACATAATAAATGTAAAAATTAGAGTATTGTATGCATAATAAATAAATATAAAAATTAGAGGATTGTATGCCTAATAAATAAAAAATAGTTTTTTAAAAAAATCATTCTATGCTTCATTTTGGAACTGTCATCTGTCTCCTCGACCACGCAGACCCACGCGCCTGGCCCTGGTAAAGTGGGGAAAACCGAGAAAGGGCCCTGAAATGGAAATAGAATGGAAGCTATATATATATAATTGTATAAAATATTTAATTATATATAATTGTATATAATATAAATATAATATAAATTTTACAATTTATGCTTGAGACAGGAGGCTGTGAGACATCCTGGGGAACAGATGGACATGATATATATACATAATTATATATAATATAAATATAATATTCTAGTATAGTATATATTATATAATTGTGTATAATCATATATAATATTATATCATTATATATAAAAATATTATAATATATACTATATTATATTTATGTAATTATATATTATAGTATAGTATATATTCTATTATATAATTGTGTATAATAATATATAATATTATATAATTATATATATGAAAATATTATAATATATAATATATTGTAATTATATATACTATTATATTTATATTATATATATATGTATTTTAAAAACTCACTGCTTAAGAGACCAGCATCTCAGCGTTTGAGAAACCTGGCGGACAGAGCTATCGTCAACCGATCAAGGTGAATATCTCACATTCCATCATAACCGTTGATCCTGTCACAGAAGGGCTCACGGTCTGCATCTGGTCCATTTTATAAACATTATATATAGAAAGAGAGACATATACATATATACATATAAATATGGTAATAAAAAAACGAAGAATATCTACACATTAGAGTACTACTCAGCAGTAAAAAACAATGACTTCTCGAATTTTGCATGCAAATGGATGGAAATAGAAAACACTATCCTGAGTGAGGTATCCCAGACCCAAAAAGATGAACATGGGTTGTACTCACTCATAATTCGTTTCTAGCCATAAATAAGGGTCCCGGAGTCTACAATAGGTGAATCTAAAGAAGCTAAGTAAGAAGGTGAACCCAAGGAAAAACATATAGTTATCCTCTTGGCTAAGGGAAGTAGACAAAATTGCCGGGGAGAAAATTGGGATCTTGGGGTGGGGTGAGTTGGGGGTAAGGGGAGATGGGGAGAGAAAAGTTAGAAGGGAAGGAGGTCGGGCCTTGGGAAAACAGGAGGATTGGGATAAAGGAAGGTTGGACAGGGGAGCACGGAATCACAATTCTTAGTTAAGGGAACCACTTTAGGGTTGGCAAGAGACCTGACCCTAGAGGGGCTCCCAGGTGCCCAAGCTGAGGTCCCCAGTTAGTTCCTTGGGCAGTTGAGAATAGGGAACCTGAAATGACCCTATCCTTGAGCAATACTGACGAATATCTTGCATATCATCATAGAACCTTCATCTGGTGATGGATGGAGATAGAGACAGAGACCCACACTGGAGCACTGGACTGAGCTCCCAAAGTCTCAATGAGGAGCAGAAGGAGGGAGAACATGAGCAAAGAAGTCGGGACCACGAGGGATGCACCCACCCACTGAGACAGTGGGGCTGATCTATTGAGAGCTCACCAAGACCAGCTGGACTGTGACTGAAAAAGCATGGGATAAAACTGGACTCTCTGAACATGGCGAACAATGAGGGCTGATGAGACGCAAAGGACAATGGCACAGGGTTTTGAACCTACGTAATGTGATGGCTTTGTGGGAGCCCAGCCAGTTTGGATGTTCACCTTCCTAGATATGGACGGAGGTGGGAGGTCCTAGGTCTTACCACAGGGCAGAAAACCCTGACTGCTGTTTGGACTGGAGAGGGAGGGGGAAAGGAATGGGGGGAGGGGGAGAAGGGTGGGAGGAGGGGGCGTGGGGGGGAGGAGGGGGAGGGAAATGGGAGGCTGGGAGGCGGTGGAAACTTGTTTTTTTTCTCCTTTTCTCAATAAAAACTGTAAAAAAAAACGAAAAAAATTAAATATAATAAAAAAGAAAAAAGATAAATAAATATGATAATAAAAAAAGAAAAAACGAAAAAATAAATAAATATGATCATGGAAAGAAAGAAAAATAAAAAAATACATAAATATGATAATAAAAAAAGAAAAAATAAATAAATATGATACTAAAAAAGAAAAAAAACGAAAAAAATAAATAAATATGATAATGGAAAAAAAGAAAGATAAAAGCAAAAGTAAATAAATAAATATGACAATGCAGACTTTAGAATAATGGTGTCTCAGGACGCAGAGACAGGGATTCCGATCTGAGGGCGGCACGGGATTTTATTTTTTTTTTACGGTAATGTGCAATTTTTTCCTTTGAAATAAACTCCTGGAAATGAATAAATAATAAATAATAAGTAAATAAATAATAAATAAATAAACTCATAAGCTTTCCGAGTTCCCTGAAGACTCGGCATCCAATAAGACGGAAATAATAAATAATAATAATAATAATAATAATAATAAAATAATAATAAAAATAACACAAAGACGTCTTTGTTCGCCCTTAGATTTCCCCCCCAAATTGAACACAGTTAATCCGTTTCTTATTTTTAATAATAATTAATAATTCATCTTATTTTTAATAATAATTAATAATAATTATTAATAGTTCATTGATAATCAAACTTATATCATTTTATTTTTGGTTATTTCTTCTTCAACTATGGACTCCATTGGCATTCTTACTACACGTTTAATTTTTATCCCATAGTTTCGTCTACGATGAGGATCATTATAAATTTAATTTTTTATCACATGATGATTTCTTTTTATCGTCAATGATTTCATTACAAATTTAATGATTTTTTTATTATTAATTATCCTTATTTTATTACAAATTTAATTTCTACGTTCACATTTTTTTTGTTTTTACCCACCGGTTTTATTTTCATTTTTTTTCCCTCCCCAAGGCGATTCAGAGCGAAAGAAATCACGAGCAAGAACCCTGACGTTTTTATAAAAATCGTATTTATTTATTTTATTTTATTTTATTTTCCCCCTCGTCCTAGGATCCGACGTCGTTATTGAGGGTTGGGACCGGTTCAAACCGGCCTTCATTTTTTACGCGGCGGGCTTGGGAACCCTGTCTCAAAAACCAAAATCAATAAATGAATCAATAAAAATTAAATTAAATAAAAATAAAATAAAAAACCATCAACGATCCGCGCCCCCATCCGGGCTTCTTTACACAGGCGCCGCCATTCGCACTATGTCATTGCTGAGCCTCGTTCCCAGGAGCAGGTGCTGTCTCCAGCCCTGCCCCCGACGCAAGGTGACATCGCCCAGCCCCGCCCTCGCTCCAGCCCCGCCCTCCGCACCTCGATCCCGCCCCACCGCCCTCCGTGACGTCACCCAGCCCCGCCCCCAGCTGTCCTACAGGCTCCGAGCCCCCGTCCTCGCACCCCGGTCATCCCCCAGCCTCCAAGGCCTTTACCGTCCACGCCCTGCCTCGGCCACCGGCGTCATCCCCCTGCCTCACCAGTGCTCCCCGGCCCGCAGTGGACTCCCCTCCGCCCTCGGTGACGTCACCCACGCCCCGCCCCCAGCTCCGATCGGAGCCCCGCCCCCAGCCGGGCTGCAGCCGTCCCATCCCCCGTGCCCAGAATTCGCGGCCATCCCCCTGCCTCTGAGGCCTGTCCCTCACCCCACCCGTGCCTCAGCCACAAACGTCATCCCCCTGCCTCGGCCACCAGTGTCATCCCCCTGCCTCACCAGCGCTCCCCTCCCCGCCGCGCCAGACACCAGCGTCATCCCCCTGCTTCAGAAGCGGTCTGACCCAGTCTGACCTGGTCTGACCCGGTCTGATCCGGTTGGATCCGGTTTAGAACCTGTCTACACGGGTGTGACCGGGTCTGTCCCAGTCTGATCCGGTTTGATCTGGTTTGATGCGGTTTAGAACCTGTCTACATGGGTCAGACCCGGTCTGATCCGGTTTGATCTGGTTGGATCCGGTTTAGAACCTGTCTACATGGGTCTGACCCGGTCTGATCCGGTTTGATCTGGTTGGATCCGGTTTAGAACCTGTCTACACGGGTCTGACCCAGTCTGATCCGGTTTGATCTGGTTTGATCCGGTTTAGAACCTGTCTACACGGGTGTGACCCGGTCTGATCCGGTCTGATCCGGTTGGATCCGGTTTAGAACCTGTCTACACGGGTGTGACCCGGTCTGACCTGGTCTGATCCAGTTTGAACTGGTTGGATTCGGTTTAGAACCTGTCTACACAGGTGTGGCCCGGTCTGATCCGGTCTGATCCGGTTTGATCTGGTTGGATCCGGTTTAGAACCTGTCTACACGATTGTGACCCGGTCTGATCCAGTCTGATCCAGTTTGATCCGGTTTAGAACCTGTCTACACGGGTATGACCCGGTCTGATCAGGTTTGATCTGGTCTGACCCAGTTGGATCCAGTTTAGAACCTGTCTACCCTGGTTAGATCCAGTGTGAACCAGTTTTCATCCAGTTTGATCCGGTTTTGAACCTGTCTACACTGGTCTGATCCAGTTTCAACCAGTTTGATCTGGTCTGATCCGGTTTGATCCGGTTTAGAAGCTGTCTACACTGGTTTGATCCAGTTTCATCCAGTTTGATCTGGTCTGATCCAGTTGGGTCTTTTCTGATCCAGTTTGATCTTGTCTGATCCAGTTGGATCCAGCTTTGAACCTGTCTACACAGGTTTGATCCAGTTTGATTAAGTTTTGAACCAGTCTGATCCAGTTGGATCCGGTTTTGAACATTTCTACACTGGTTTGATCCAGTTGGATTCCGTTTTGAACCGGTCTGATGCAGTTGGATCTGGTTTAGAACCTGTCTACACGGGTTTGATCCGGTTTGATCCGGTTTTGAACTGGTCTGATCCGGTTGGAAGCTCCCCCCACCTTGTGTTTTCCCTTGCTGGGGGATGGAGCCCAGAACCCAAGAGCCTATTGGTGATTTCTGTTTTATAACATAATTATTTTTTATGATTAATTATAATTATTTTATTTTGGTGATTTCTGCTTTAACTACAAACTTAATTAGGACGATGATTACACATTTCATTTTAATGCAATAGTGCCTTCTATTATTATTATTATTATTATAAATTTAATTTTTATAACATAATTATTTTTATTATTAATTATAATTATTTGCCTTCTATTATTATTATAAATTTAATTTTGATAACATAATAATTTTTTAATATGAATTATAATTATTTTATTTTGGTGATTTCTATTTTAACTATGGACTTAATAGTTCCTTCTATTATTATTATAAATTAAATTTAATAACATAATATTTTTATTAATTATAATTATTTGCCTTCTATTATTATTATAAATTTAATTTTTATAACATAATTATTTTTTTATTATTAATTGTAATTATTTTATTTTGGTTATGTCTTTTTTAACTATGGACTTAATTAGGACGATGATTACACATTTCATTTTTATGCAATAGTTCCTTAATTTTTATGCAATAGTGCCTTCTATGATTATTATTATAAATTTAATTTTTATAACATAATTATTTTTTATTATTAATTATAATTATTTGCCTTCTATTATTATGATTATAAATTTAATTTTTATAACATCATTATATTTTATTATTAATTATAATTATTTTATTTTGGTTATTTCTATTTTAACTACAGACTTAATTAGGACGATGATTACACATTTAATTTTTATGCAATAGTGCCTTTTTTATTATTATTATTATAAATTTAATTTTTATAACATAATTATTTTTTATTATTAATTATAATTATTTACCTTCTATTATTATTATTATTATAAATTTAATTTTTATAACATCATTATTTTTTATTATTAATTATAATTATTTTATTTTGGTTATTTCTATTTTAACTATGGACTTAAATAGGACAATGATTACAAATTTAATTTTTATACAATAGTTCCTTCTATTATTATTATTATAAATTTAATTTTTATAACATAATTATTTTTAATTATTAATTATAATTATTTTATTTTGGTGATTTCTATTTTAACTATGGACTTAATTAGGACGATGATTACACATTTCATTTAATTATTTTAACTCAAATTCAAACAGTTGACCAGCTCCCATTCTGAATATGGAGCTCAGGTCGGCGTTGAACTCATGGCAGTCCTCCTGCCGTAGCCTTTCAAATGCTAGGAGTACAGGGTTACCGGTTCTAAAATATTTATTTATTTATCTATTATGTGTACAATATTCTAATTTTTATATTTATTTATTATGTATACCATATTCTAATTTCACATTTATTATGTATGCAATATTCTAATTTTATATCTATTTATTTATTATGTACACATATATAAAAATTATAAAAATTAGAATATCGTATATATAATAAATAAATATAAAAATTAGACTATTGTATACGTAATAAATATAAAAAACAGAATATTGTATACATAATAAATAAATATAAAAAATTACAATATTGTATATACAATAAATTAGAATATTGTATACATGATAAATAAATATAAAAATTAGACTATGGTAGACATAATGAATAAATAGTAAAAAATTAAAATATTGTACACATACTAAATAAATATAAAATCAGAATATAGTATGCATAAAAGGTAAATTTCAAAATTAGAATATTGTGTGCATAATAGATAAATTTCAAAATCAGAATATTGTATACATGATAAATATAAAATTAGAATATTGTATACATAATAAATAAATAAATGTGAAAATTAGAATCTTGTATACACAATAAATATAAAAATTACAATATTTTAGACACAATGAATAAATATAAAATCAGAATATTGTATACATAGTAAAATAATATAAAATTAGAATATTGTATACATACTAAATAAATCTTTAAAACACAGCGGCTCACACCTTTTCCGCTCTGTGGATCCCTGGCTTTGAACCCGAGCCCTCCGTCCCCAACAGCAGGGTCAAACCAGTGTAGACAGGGTCAAAACCGGTTCAAAGCGGATGAGACTGGTGTAGACGGGTTCAAAACTGGATCTGACCAGATCAAACTGGTTCAAACTGGATCAAAGCAGTGTAGACAGGATCAAAAAATGGATCAAACCGGATCAAACCGATCAAACAAGTGCAGACAGGTTCAAAACCGGATACGACTGACTCAGACCAGATCAAAGTGGATCAAACTGGATCAGACCAGTGCAAACAGGTTAAAAACCGGATCCAACTGGATCAAAACTGGATCAAACTGGTTAAAACTGGGTCAAACCGGTGTAGACAGGATCAAAACTGGATCCAAGCAGATCAAACTGGCTCAGACCGGATCACACCAGTGTAGAGAAGATCCAAACCGGATCCAACCGGATCAAACCAGATCAAACCAATGCAAACAGGTTCAAAACGGGATTCAACTGGATGAGACCGGATCCAACTGGATCACACCAGTGTAGACAGGTTCAAAACCGGATCAAACCTGGATCGGCCTGGCTCAGACCGGATCAAACCGGCTCCGACCGGGAGTCCTCGTCCTCCATCTTGTCCCTGGGGGGGGTGGCCTGTGAACCCCAACCCCGTGACCCCGGGAGTCCTCGTCCTCCATCTTGTCCCTGGGGGGGTGGCCTGTGAACCCCAACCCCATGAACCCGGGAGTCCTCGTCCTCCATCTTGTTCCTGGGGGCGCGTGACCTGTGAACCCCGACCCCGTGACCCCGGGAGTCCTCGTCCTCCATCTTGTCCCTGGGGGGGGTGACCTGTGAACCCCGACCCCATGACCCCGGGAGTCCTCGTCATCCATGTTGTCCCTGGGGGGGGCGTGACCTGTGAAATCCGACCCAGTGACCCCGGGAGTCCTCGTCCTCCATCTTGTCCCTGGGGTAGGGTGACCTGTGAACCCCGACCCCGTGACCCCGGGAGTCCTCGTCATCCATGTTGTCCCTGGGGGGGGCGTGACCTGTGAACCCCGACCCCGTGACCCCGGGAGTCCTCGTCCTCCATCTTTTCCCTGGGGGGGCGTGACCTGTGAACCCCGACCCCGTGACCCCGGGAGTCCTCGTCCTCCATCTTGTCCCTGGGGGGGGCGTGACCTGTGAACCCCGACCCCGTGACCCCGGGGAGTCCTCGTCCTCCATCTTGTCCCTTGGGGGGGCGTGACCTGGGAACCCATTTCTAATCATCTGTGTGTAGCACCCCAATGTGCGCTTACCGGGGAGATTCTAGGCTAGTTCATCCTGGGTCGGAGCTTCATCCCGGGAGCGGGGCATGGCGTCTCTCTCTGAGGCGTCTGCTCCAGAGTGAGCTGTGGAGTCTCTGACCTCACTTCCTGTTCCTCCCAGCGTTCTGGTCTGATTACTCCACCTACCTATGTCCGAACCAATAAAATGGGCCAGGGCAGTTCCTTTATTAGCCAATGACCTTCCTCCATCATTTCCCCTTTTTCGGTTTAAACAAAAAAAAGGCTTTAACTTTAACATAGCAAAATTACATATAACAAAACAGTTATCAAGTAAAAGTTACAATAATCTTTATCATAACTAAGGAAAACTATAACTATAACTAACTATTCTTAACTCCATCAAAGACTCCAGAAAGATACAATACTACCTAAGCAAACAAGAAAAAAGCAACTTTTAAAATTCTAGAAATGACAGAGACATCTCGCTGCCTGGACAGTCACCCAAAGTTCCTCTGTACCATTGGGGCATCCACCTTCAGCCTTCAGGCCCATGGTATCCAGCAGACGTTTCCATAAAGCAGGAAAATTCAAAGTCAGTTCAGTCACTATCTGTTGTGTCCTGCAGAATGTCTCGCAGACTCTTTCATGAATCAGGAACCCCGAAAGATCATCTCACCTTAGGCAAGTTCAGTAGTCCTCTCTCTGTGGGTTCTCTGTGTCCAGTTTATGCAATAGTCCAGGCAAGAGCAGTTTCTTGCCCAAATGGCTATCAAACTCCATAAGGTGCCTCTTCGATGCCCATCTTCCTCTTGAAGTAGATTGGTGCTGCCAGGAGCAGAGTGTCTCATTGTCATGAAAAGTCCTAAGTTATTAAAACATTAAATGTCCTATTCTGTAATCTTTGAAAGACATGAAGAATGTCTATCTAAAATATATCTTTATTTATCTAGAAAATCTAACTAACATGACTGCAAGCTTTATTATTATCGATGATTATCCATTAACAACCTATATTTCTTAATTATACAGTACATATTTAAATGAACTACACAATCACAATACCTTAATCAATAGCAGAAATATGCATATACATATAACAAAATTGACCTTAAATCTCTATCAATAAAGCAAAATCTATACTAATACAAATTATTCATATCTATATCATATCCTCCTTTAAATGAAAAAGAACATTTATAAACACTTTTTGGGAATATGGGCACAGTTATTTCTCTCCAAACTGCTTCCTGCTGAATGGGGGTGTCGTTAATTAGGTCTTTCATGGTATAACCTGTGTGCTAGTTTCATCTCAGTTGGCAGTTGAGCGAAGCAATTTTCTGAAGGTGTTCACACCAACCCTTCAGGAGGGCGTGGTCCATCATACCAAATCGGAGTAGAAGAAATGAACAGCGTCTCATCCTCTGTGAAAACAAAATAAGAAACTCCTTTAGAAAGTATCATATCCTTAGATCCAAATTCATAATATCTATGTTGGATTAGTTCAGCAGTATTTATAAATAAATATCTTTTAGCATCTGTTTCTCCTTCCTCAGCATTTAAACAATTCAAAGAGAGCATAATAGCATTCTCTGTGTATTTTCCATCTTTGTGCAGCTGTGTTTTAACCTCTATTTTGTTTATTTTTACTTTTAACTCTTTGCTTTTTGAGACAGGTTCTCTGTATCTTTGACCTGAAGTAACTCTGTAGACCAGGCTGTCTTTGAACTCTCAGAGATCCGCCTGTCTCTGCCTCCCAGGCATTGGGATTAAAGGTGTAAGCTACTACACCTTGAACTCACAGAGATCTGTTTGCCTCTGCCTTCTAGGCACTGGGATTAAAGGCGTGTGCTACCACACACAACAACTCTCTTCCTTTTTTTTTTTTACTTTAAGAACTTCAACTTTTAGTCTGCATATATTTTTAACACGCTTTAAACCATTCAGAAATTTTCTCTGTCTTTGAATCTCTCTTTACTGTATATCTCTACTCTCTTTTTCTGACCACATGAATCTTTAATTTACCAAGCAATCTCAGTAGGATTAAAGGCGTGGCTTTGCCGGCTGGATCCAGCCCATTCCTTAGCTTTCCAGCCTCGTGGCTGAGGTACTGGTTGTAGCCATGTTTACTGTGACAACTCTATGGCATTTCAAGGTCCTTGCCAGCAAGCGAGCTTCAGCAGCCTGTGCTTGCAAACCGCATGAACCGCCTGCGTAAAAGAGTCAGAATTTGTCCTGGCAGGACAGCCCAGAAAGCCGGCATTTTTAAACGGCGCAGCTTTTTTCCCTGCTACAGCTGAAAATCGAAAAGCATGCGTTCAGCTTTTCGTCAACACCGTTTAAGTGTTTTGTGGCAGGACCTCTTAATGAGCTGCAGGCTTTGCAGCTAAAGCTGAGTCAGGAAGCCTCTCTTAGATGAGGCGCTTGCTTGCCTCTGGCAAGCAGAGCAGACCCGAGAACACAGCAAGTCTAGTTGCCATCAAACTAATTGTAGCACTTTATTCCAAATGCTCTATTCAAAAGCTCTGTCTCCAGCAGGAGCCAGACAGAGATCGCAATGGCAGCACAGCCCCAGGAAGTCACGCTTTAAAATGACACAGCGTTTTTTTCCGCTACTGTTGCCGAATCAGGAAATCTCTCTACAGCACGCCACCAACAAACAGCAAAAATCTGTGTTAAACTCTCTCTCCCTTATTTTTAAGCCTTCTCAGGTTTTTTAAGTGGATTTAGTCCATCACGTGGGGTGCCATATGAAGTAATAAGGACGGCGCGGGGCTGCGTCCCCAACACCCCAGCCGCCTGCCCGGCTAGCTTATGCCCCGAAATAACAACACACAAACTGTATTCATTTAATCACTGCTTGGCCCATTCTCTTCTAGGCTAATTCTCACATATTAATTTAGCCCATTTCTAATCATCTGTGTGTAGCACCCCAATGTGCGCTTACCGGGGAGATTCTAGGCTAGTTCATCCTGGGTCGGAGCTTCATCCCGGGAGCGGGGAATGGCGTCTCTCTCTGAGGCGTCTGCTCCCGAGCGAGCTGTGGAGTCTCTGACCCTCACTTCCTGTTCCTCCCAGCGTTCTGGTCTGATTACTCCACCTACCTATGTCCTAACCAATAAAATGGGCCAGGGCAGTTCCTTTATTAGCCAATGACCTTCCTCCATCAGTACCGAGCACCGAGCACCCAGTGGTACCGAACACCCAGGGGTACCGAGCACCGAGCACCAAGCACTCAGGGGTACTGAGCAAGGAGCACTCAGGGGAATTGAGCACCGAGCACCCAGGGGTACTCAGCACCGAGCACCCAGTGTCCTGAGCACCGAGCACCCAGGGGTACCCAGCACCGAGCACTGAGCAATCAGTTGTACTGAGCACCCAGGGGTACTCAGCGCCGAGCCCCCATGTCCTGAGCACCGAGCACCCAGGGGTACCGAGCACCGAGCACCCAGGGGTACCGAGCACCCAGGGGTACCGAGCACCGAGCACCCAGGGGTACTGCGGGGGGGGGATAAAAATATTTCAATCAATTAAAACGAATTAAATATATTTTAATCAGTTAAAACGAATTAACAATACTTTAATCAATTAAAAAGAATTAAAAATATTTTAATCGATTAAAACGAATTAAAAATATTTTAATCGATTAAAAGGAATTAAAATTATTTTAATCAATTAAAATGAATAAAAAATATTTTATTTTAAAACGAATTAAAATATTTTAATCGTTTCAAATGAACAGAAATATTTTATTTTAAAACGAATTAAAAATATTTTGATCAATTAAAATGAATTAAAAATATTCGAATCGATTAAAACGCATTAAAAATATTTCAATCAATTAAATTAAAATAAATCACACTACAAACGAAAGAAGGTACGCAGAAAATAAACTGACATCGCTGAGAAATAATTAAATAAATGAAGAAAATTAAAACAAATCTAAAGAATCATGGAATGACAAAATGAAATAAAGAAATAAAAGTAGATTAAAAAATAAAAAGACAGGACATCGGTTTTTAAAAAAAAAAACCCTGGATTCACGAGGAAGAAACGAAAACCAGCGTGGACAGGTTCAAAACCGGATCAAACCGGATCAGATCGGATCAGACCGGATCAAACCAGGGTAGATGGCTTCAAAAACCGGATCAAACCGGATCAGACCGGATCAAACTGGATCAAACTAGAGCAAACCAGTGTGGACAGGTTCAAAAGCGGATCAAACCGGATCAGACCAGATCAGACTGGACCAAACTGGATCAGAGCAGTGTAGACAGGTTAAAAACTAGTTCAAACAGGATCAAACCGGTGTAGACAGGTTCAAAACAGGATCCAACTGGATCAGACCAGGGTAGACCGCTTCAAAACGGGATCAAACTGGATCAGACTGGATCTAACCTGTGTAGACAGGTTCAAAACCGGATCAAACCGGATCAGACCAGATCAAACTGGATCAAACTGGATCAGACCGGTGTAGACAGGTTCAAAACTGGATCAGACTGGTTCAAACCGAATCAAACCTGTGTAGAGAGGTTCAAAACCGGTTCAAACCAGATCAAACCGGTGTAGACAGGTTCAAAACGGGATCAAACTGGATCAGACCGGATCAGACCGGATCAAACTGGATCAAATAGATGTAGAGAGGTTCAAAACCAGTTCAAAATGGATCAAACCGGTGTAGACAGGTTCGAAACCGGATCCAACCTGATCAGACCGGTGTAGACGTAACACGCGTCCCCGTCCCCGAGGTCCCGAGTTCGAGTCCTGGCCACGCCCGCGCGTGCGAGCCTCACCCACGGAGTCCGCGCTGCTGAAGCAGATGGGGAGCGCGGTGTCCACGATAAATAAATATAAAATAATAAATAAATATACATAAAATCAGAACAGTGTGTGCATGATAAATAAATGTAAAATCAGAACAGTGTGTGCATGATAAATAAATATAAAATCAGAATACTGTGTGCATAATAAATAAATATAAAATCAGAATAGTGTCTGCATGATAAATAAATATAAAATCAGAATAGTGTGTGCATGATAAATGAATATAAAATTAGAATACTGTGTGCATAATAAATAAATATAAAATCAGAATATTGTGTGCATGATAAATAAATATAAAGTCAGAATAGTGTGTGCATGATAAATAAATATAAAATAAGAATATTGTGTGCATGATAAATGAATATAAAATTAGAATATTGTGTGCCTAATAAATAAATATAAAATCAGAATATTGGGTGCATGATGAATAAATATTAAATTATAATATTTTGTGCCTAATAAATAAATATATAATCAGAATATTGGGTGCCTGATGAATAAATATAAAATTATAATATTGTGTGCATGATAAATAAATATGAAATCAGAATAGTGTGTGCATGATAAATAAATATAAAATCAGAAGAGTGTGTGCATGATAAATAAATATAAAATCAGAAGAGTGTGCATGATAAATGAATATAAAATGAGAATAGTGTGTGCATGATGAATAAATATAAAATCAGAATAGTGTGTGCATGATAAATAAATGTAAAATCAGAATAGTGTGTGCATGATAAATAAATATAAAATCAGAATAGTGTGTGCATGATAAATAATTATAAAATCAGAATAGTGTGTGCATGATAAATAAATATAAAATCTGAATAGTGTGTGCATAATAAATAAATATAAAATTAGAATACTGTGGGAATGATAAATAAATATAAAATCAGAATAGTGTATACATGATAAGTAAATATAAAATCAGAATACTGTGTGCATAATAAATAAATATAAAATTAGAATATTGTGTGCACAATAAATGAATATAAAAGAGAACTAGAATACGGTACACATAATAAATAAAAATACATAAAACAGAATAAGAATATAGTATACATGTTAAATAAATATAAAAGAGAACTAGAATATGGTATACATGATTAAAAAATAAATATAAAAGGGAATTAGAATATGGTATACATAATAAATAAATAAAGAGAAGTTAGAATATTGTATGCAAAATGAATATAAAATGAGAATATTGCATTCATAATGAATAAGTAAATAAATATGAAAATTAAAATATTGTATACATGATAAATAAATAAATATAAAAATTAGAATATTGTATACATAACGAATAAAAAGATAAAAAATAAAAATTAGAATGTTGTGTACATAATAGATAAATATGAAAATTAGAATATTGTGAACATAATAAATAAATATAAAATTATTATATTGCATACATAATAAAAAATACAAAAATTAGAATATGGTATACATAAAAAGAAATGTAAAAATTACAATATTGCTCACATAATGAAAAATAAATGTAAAAATTAGAATATTGTATACGTAATGAATAAATAAATAAATTAGAATATTGTTCACATAATGAATAAATGAATGTAAAAATTAGAATATTGCATTCACATATATAATGAATAAATGAATAAATCAGAATATTGCATACATAATGATTGAATAAATGAACAAATTAGAATATTGTGCACACAATAAATAAATGCAAAATTATAATATTGCCTACATAATGAATGAATAAATGAATAAATTAGAATACAGTGAATGAATTGTATGAATAATGTATAAATAATAAATAATAAATATAAGATTAGAATATTGTATACATAATGAATGAATCAATATAAGAATTAGAGTATTGTACAAATGATAAATATAAAAATTAGAATATTTTATATATGATAAATATAAAATTAGAATAGTGTATGCATAAGAATATTTTATATATGATAAATATAAAATAAGAATAGTGTATGCATAAAAATATAAAAATTTGAATGTTGTATGCTTAATAAATATAAAATTAGAATGCTGTATACATAATAAATATAAAAATTAAAATGTTGTATACTTAATAAATAAATCATATATAAAAATTAGAATATTGGATACATAACAAATAAATGTAGAATTAGAATATTGTATGCATAACAAACATAAAAATTAGAATATTGTATGCATAGTAAATTAATATAAAATTAGAATATTGTATGCATAGTAAATTAATATAAAATTAGAATATTGTATGCATAATAAATATAAAATTAGAATATTGCATACATAATAAATAAATCAATAAAAAATTAGAATATTGAATCCATAAAAATAAATGAATGTAAAAATTAGACTATTGTATACCTGATAAATATAAAAATTAGAATATTTTGTCCATGATGAATAAATAAATATTTAAAAAAAAGGAAGGAACTATTAACTGTGGCCACACCCTACCAATGACTAAGCTTAGAAAACTATTGAAATAGACGTTTTGAGAAATTAATTCAACACAAAGCCCAGCTACATTTCCATCGCAGAGGCTCATCGTAAGGGGTTTCAGATATATTTATTAATTATCAATTAATAAATATTAATATTTCTAAATATACAATAATATAATCATTATGTTATTAACGTCTAGGTTTCAGAAATATTTCTATTTATGACATTAATATTAATATTTATGTCATTGATGTTAATACTTATGTCATTTATATTTATATTTATATTATTAGTATCTATATTATTAATTTTTTAACATACAATAACATTAATACTTATGTTTTTAATGTTTATGTTTCAGAAATATTTTATTCATATTATTAATATTAATATTTATGCTATTAAGATTAATGTTTATGTTGTTGATATTAATATTTATGTCATTAATATTTATATTATTAATATATATATTGCTAATATTTATTAATGTACAATCATATAATCATTATGTCATTAATGTTTATGTCTCAGAAATATTTATATTCATATTATTAATATTAATATTTATGTTATTAATATTCATATTTTTGTTATTAATATTTCTATTTATATTATTAACATTAATATTTTGGTTATCATTATAATTATTTTGTTATTAATATTTATATTTATATTATTATTACAGAGGCAGGTGCTCGGTACCTTCGAAGTAGGCCTCCCACTGTCGGAACCCGGAACCTGGAGGAGACGACCCAGGGGTCACGTGATCCCTGAGGAGCGAGCGATACAACGATCAATAATAATAATAATATAAATAAAAATAGATAAAAAATTAAAAAATATAATAGTATCATATGATCAGTTTTCGGCAGCACTTAATAAATAAGGAAAGACAAAGTTTTTTTATTTTTTAAATTATTTATTTATTTATCATGTATACAATATTCTATTTTTTATATTTATTCATTATGTATACAATATTCTAATTTTTGTATTTATTCATCAAGTATACAATATTATAATTTTTATATTTATTCATTATGTATACAATATTCTAATTTTTATATTTATTTATCATGTATACAATATTCTAATTTTATATTTATTTATTTATCATGTGTACAATATTCTAATTTTATATTTATTCATTATGGATACAATATTCTAATTTTTACATTTATTTATCATGGATATAATATCCTAATTTTTATATTTATCTATTCTGTATACAATATTGTAATTTTTATATTTATTTATCATGTGTACAATATTCTACTTTTTATAATTATTTATCATGGATACAATATCATAAATTTTATTTATTTATTTATTCATTATGTATATAAGATCATAATTTTTATATTTATTTATTCTGGATACCTGGACGCCTGCAGTGGCCGGAACTCGAACCCGCGCTGCCCGTCTCCTGTTTTATCCACGGCACCTCAGAGAAAACTTAAATTTTATCGGCGTCCGAAGAACCGTCCGTTTTGGATGCGGTCTACACTGGTTTGATCCACTTGGATCCGGTTTGGAAGCGGTCTACACTGGTCTGATCCAGTTGGAACCGGTTTGAACCAGTTTGGAAGTGGTCTACAATGGTCTTATCCAGTTTGATCCAGCTTGAACCAGTTTGGAAGCCACCTATACTGGTTTGATTCATTTTGAATCAGTTTGATCCGGTCTGACCCAGTTGGATCCGGTTTGGAAGCGGTCTACACTGGTCTGATCCAGTTTCATCCGGTTTGAACCAGTTTAGAAGCGGTCTACAGTGATCTGATCCAGTTTGATCCAGTTTGAACCGGTTTTGAACCCGTCTACACTGGTTTGATCCAGTTTAAACCAGTGTGATCCGGTCTGACCCGGTTGGATCTGGTTTTGAAGCCGTCTACACTGGATCAAACTGGATCAGACCAGATCAAACTGGTTCAAACTGGATGAAATCAGTGTAGACGGGTTCAAAACCGGATCAAACTGGATCAGACCGGGTCAAACTGGTTTAAACTGGATCAGACCAGTGTGGACCACTTCTAAACCGGATCAAACTGGATCAAACCAGTGGGGACAGCCTCAAAACCAGATCCAACTGGATCAGACCGGATCAAACTGGTTCAAACTGGCTCAAACCAGTGTAGACAGGTTCAAAACTGGATCAAACTGGATCAGACGGGATCAAACTGGTTCAAACTGGATCAAACCAGTGTAGACCGCTTCAAAACCAGATCCAACTGGTTTAGACCAGATCAAACCAGTGTGGACAGGTTCAAAACTGGATCAGACACAATTAAACTGGTTTAAACTGGATCAAACCTGTGTAGACCGCTTCAAAACTGGATCAGACCGGATCAGACACGATCAATCTTGTTCAAACTGGATCAAACCAGTGTAGACAGGTTCAAAACTGGATCATACTAGATCAAACTGGTTCAAACTGGATCAGATCAGTGTAGACCGCTTCAAAACTGGATCAAACTGGTTCAGACTGGGTCAAACCAGTGTGGACAGGTTCAAAACTGGATCAGACTAGATCAAACTGGTTCAAACTGGATCAAACAAGTGTAGACCGCTTCAAAACAGGATCCCACTGGTGTGGTCATTTTTATTTTTTAGCGATGTGACATCGACATAAAAAAAAAACCCATTTTTTTTAAAACGCACGATCCATCGACCCCGAGTTCGTCCCCGATCTTCCATGTCCCCGCCACCTCTCCTTGTGGACACCTCCACATGAGCGACAAAAATAAATAAAACAGTCTGAAAAAAACATAAAAATTAAAAATAATAATAATAATAATAATAAAAAATAAGAAAAATTAAAAAAATAAAAATAAAAAAATAATAATAAAAATAAAAAATCAGAAAAATTAAAAAAAATAAAAATAAAAAAATAAGAAAAATTAAAAATAAAAATAAATAAAAAATTAAAAAAAAATTAAAAAATAATAAAAATTAAAAATAAAAATAAATAAAAAGTTAAAAAAACCAAATTAAAAAAATTTAAAAAAATAATAAAATTTAAAAAAAATAAAAATAAATAAAAAATATTAAAAAAAACAGTCTGCTTCCTGTTTATCTTCAGAAAGGATCGAGGCTATTTCTTTTTTTGGAGAACTCTGATCGAATGGCATAAAATCAGTATATCCTGGGCTGGGGAAGTGGCTCAGTGGTTAGGACGCGGAACGCTCTTCCCGAGGTCCCGAGTTCTAGTCCTGGCCACCCCAGGGCAGCTCAGAGCCATCTGCAATGGGGTCTGGCGCCTTCTGCTGCTCAGCAGGCATACAGACGGAATATTGTATACATAATAAATAAATATAAAAAACAGAATATTGAGTACATAATAAATAAATATAAAATTAGGATATTGTACACATAATAAATAAATATAAAAAATAGAATATTGTGTACATAATAAATAAATAAATATAAAAATTAGAATATTGTGCACATAATAGATAAATATAAAATTAGAATATTATATACATAATAAACAAATATAAAACTTAGAGTATGGTATGTATAATAAATAAATATAAAAATTAGAATATTATATACATGATAAATAAATATAAAAATTAGAGTATTGTATGCATAATAAATAAATATAAAATTAGAGTATTGTATGCATAATAAATAAATATAAAAATTAGAGTATTGTATGCCTAATAAATAAAAAATATTTTTTTAAAAACTCATTCTTTCCTTGATTTTGGAGCTGTCATCTGTCTCCTCGGCCACGCAGACCCACGCCCCTGGCCCTGTTCTTCGGGACCTTGGTAAAGTGGGGAAAACCGAGAGAAGGCCCTGAAATGGAAATAGAATGGAAGATATATATATATATATATATATATATATATATATATATATATAATATTTATTATATTTTACAATTTGTGCATGAGACAGGAGGCTGTGAGACATCCTGGGGAACAGATGGACATGATATATATAATATATATAATTATATGTAATATAAATATAATATAATATATTTTACCATTTATGCATGAGACAGGGGGCTGTGAGACATCCTGGGCAATCGATGGACATGATATATATATAATATATATAATTATATATAATATATAATATAATATAATATAATATAATATATTTTACCATTTATGCATGAGACAGGGGTCTGTGAGACATCCTGGGGAACAGATGGACATGATATAGATATATAATATATATAATTATATATAATAAAAAAATAATATAATATATATTTTACCATTTATGCATGAGACAGGAGGCTGTGAGACATCCTGGGGAACAGATGGACATGATATATATATATATATATATATATATATATATATTACAATTATATATATAATACAATTATATATAATATAAATATATATAATATAATTATATATAATATAAATATAATATAATATATTTTACCATTTATGCATGAGACATGGGGCTGGGAGACATCCTGGGGAACAGATGGAAATTATATATATATATATATATATATATATAAAATTATATATAATATGAATATAATATGATATATTTTACCATTTATGCATGAGACAGGAGGCTGTGAGACATCCTGGGAAACAGATGGACATCATATATATATAATATAAAAGACTCGGCCTCCAATAAAACAGAAATAAATAATAATAATAATAATAATAATAATAATAATAAAATAATAATAAAAATAACACAAAGACGTCTCTGTTCGCTCTGAGATTCCCCCCCCCAAGTTGAACACAGTTTATCCGTTGGCTCTATTCTTATTTTTAATAATATTAATAATGATAATAATAATTAATAATTTATTGATAATCACTCTTATATCACTTTATTTTGGGTCATTTCTTCTTCAACTATGGACTCCATTGGCATTCTTATTACACGTTTAATTTTTTCCCATAGTTCCGTCTTCGACGAGGATTATTATAAATTTAATTTTTATCACATAATGATTTCTTTTTACTGTCAATGATTTTATTACAAATTTAATGACTTTTTTATTATTAATTATCCTTATTTTATTACAAATTTAATTCCTATGTTCACATTTTTTTTTGTTTTTACCCACCGGTTTTATTTACATTTTTTTTCCTCCCCAAGGCAATTCACAGCGAAAGAAACCACGAGCAAGAACCCTGACGTTTTATAAAAATCGCATTTATTTATGTTATTTTGTTTTATTTTCCCCCCTCGTCCTAGGATCCGACGTCGTTGTTATTGAGGGTTGGGACCGGTTCAAACCGGCCTTCTTTCCTTCCGGGCCGGGCGGGGAAACCCTGTCTCGAAAACCAAAATCAATAAATCAATCAATAAAAGTTAAATTAAATAAAAATAAAATAAAAAACCATCAACGATCCGCGCCACCATCCGGGCTCCTTTATGCAGGCGCAGCCGCCCCCGCACTTTGGTTAGCACTATGTCATTGCTGAGCCTCCTTCCCAGGAGCTGGAGCCGTCCGCGGCACCGAAGCAAGGTTATGTCGCCCACGCCCCGCCGTCTGCCCCCGCTGTGAGTGCCACGTCACCGCTGAGCCTCCTTCCCAGGAGCAGGCTCCGTCTCCAGCCCCGCCCCCGACGCCAGGTTATGTTGCCCAGCCCCGCCCCTCCGCCCTCCGTGACGTCACCCAAGCCCCGCCCCCAGCCCAGGACGGAACCCCGCCCCCAGCCGGGCTGCAGGCTCCAAGCCGCCTTCCAGGCACCCTGGCCATCCCCCTGCCTCCGAGGCCTTTACTGTCCATGTCCCGCCTCGGCCACAAACGTCATCCCCCTGCCTTGGCCCCCGGCGTCATCCCCCTGCCTCAGCCACCGTCATCATCCCCCTGCCTCGGCCCCCGGCGTCAACCCCCTGCCTCGGCCCCCAGTGTCATCCCCCTGCCTCGGCCACCAGCGTCATCCCCCTGCCTCACCAGCGCTCCCCCCCCCCCCCCCCCCCCCCCCCGCGCCTCGGCCACCGGCGTCATCCCCCTGCCTCGGCCACCGGCGTCTACACGGGTGTGACCAGGTCTGATCCGGTTTGAACTGGTTGGATCCGGTTTAGAACCTGTCTACACAGGTGTGGCCCGGTCTGATCCGGTCTGATCTGGTTTGATCTGGTTTCATCCGGTTTAGAACCTGTCTACACGGTTGTGACCGATCTGATCCGGTTTGAACTTGTCTGATCCAGTCTGATCCGGTTTAGAACCTGTCTACCCTGGCTTGGTCCAGTTTCATCTGTTCTGATCCGGTTTGAAGTGGTCTGATCTGGTCTGATCCAGTTTGATCCGGTTCAGAACCTGTCTACCCTGGTTTGGTCCAGTTTCATCTGGTTTGATCCAGTTGGATCCGGTTTAGAACCTGTGTACCCTGGTCTGATCCGGTTTGATCTTCTCTGATCCAGTTGGACCCGGTTTAGAGCCTGTCTACACTGGTTTGATCCAGTTTCATCCGGTCTGATCCAGTTTGATCTTCTTTGATCCAGTTGGACCCAGTTTAGAACCTGTCTACCCTGGTTAGATCCAGTGTGGACCAGTTTTCATCCAGTTGGATCCGGTTTAGAACCTGTCTACACTGGTTTGATCCGGTTTGAACCAGTTTGATCCAGTCTGATCCAGTTGGATGCGGTTTAGAACCTGTCTACACTGGTTTGATCGAGTTTCATCTTGTCTGATCTGGTCAGATCCAGTTGGGTCTTTTCTGATCCAGTTGGATTCAGTTTAGAACCTGTCTACACAGGTTTGATCCAGTTTGATTAAGTTTTGAACCAGTCTGATCCAGTTGGATCCGGTTTAGAACCTGTCTACATGGGTTTGATCCGGTTTGATCCGGTTTTGAACCGGTCTGATCCGGTTGGAAGCCGGGGGATGGAACCCAGAACCCCAGAGCCTATTGGTGATTTCTGTTTTAACTATGGACTTAATTAAAATGATGATTACACATTTAATTTTTATACAATAATTCCTTATATTATTATTATTATAAATTTAATTTTTATAACATAATTATTTTTTTATTATTAATTATAATTATTTTATTTTGGTTATTTCCTTTTTAACTATGGACTTAATTAGGAAGATGATTACACATTTCATTTTTATGCAATAGTGACTTCTATTATTATTATTATAAATTTAATTTTTATAAAATAATTATTTTTTTATTATGAATTATAATTATTTTATTTTGGTGATTTCTGTTTTAACTATGGACTTAATTAGGACGATGATTACACATTTCATTTTTATGCAATAGTGCCTTCTATTATTATTATTATTATAAATTTAATTTTTATAACATAATTATTTTTTATTATTAATTATAATTATTTTATTTTGGTGATTTCTGTTTTAACTATGGACTTAATTAGGACGATGATTACACATTTCATTTTTATGCAATAATTCCTTGTATTATTATTATAATTATATATTTAATTTTTATAACATAATTTTTTCATTATTAAATTATTTTATTTTGGTGATTTCTGCTTTAACTACGGACTTAATTAGGACGATGATTACACATTTAATTTTTATGCAATAGTGCCTTCTATTATTATTATTATTATAAATTTAATTTTTATAACATAATTATTTTTTTATTATTAATTATAATTATTTTATTTTGGTTATTTCTTTTAACCATGGACTTAATTAGGACGAAGATTACACATTTCATTTTTATGCAATAGTCACTTCTATTAGTATTATTATAAATTTAATTTTTATGCAATAGTGCCTTCTATTATTATTATTATAAATTTAATATTTATAACATAATTATTTTTTATTATTAATTATAATTATTTTATTTTGGTGATTTCTGCTTTAACTATGGACTTAATTATGACGATGATTACACATTTCATTTTTATGCAATAGTTCCTTTATTATTATTATTATAAATTTAATTTTTATTACATAATTATTTTTTATTAATAATTATAATTATTTTATTTTGGTGATTTCTGTTTTAACTATGGACTTAATTAGGATGATGATTACACATTTCAATTTTTTTTATTTTAACTCAAATTCAAACAGTTGACCAGCTCCCATTCTGAATATGAAGCTCAGGTCGGCGTTGAACTCATGGCGGTCCTCCTGCCGTAGCCTTTCAAATCCTAGGAGTACAGGGTCACCGGTTCTTAAATATTTATTTATTTATCTATTATGTGTACAATATTCTAATTTTTATATTTATTCATTTATTATGTGTACAATAATCTAATTTTTATATCTATTTATTTATTATGTGTACAATATTCTAATTTTTATATTTATTTATTTATTATGTGTACAATATTCTAATTTTTATATTTATTTATTACGTATACCATATTCTAATTTTACATTTATTATGTATACAATATTCTAATTTCTATATCTATTTATTTATTATGTACACAATATTCTAATTTCACATTTATTTATTATGTATACAATATTCCAATTTTATATTCATTTATTATGCATACAGTATTCTAATTTCACATTTATTTATTATGTATACAATATTCTAATTTTTAATGTATTTATTATGTACACAATATTCTAATTTTTATATTTATTCATTATGGATACAATATTCTGTCTGTGTGTATGCCTGCAGGCCAGCAGAGGGCACCAGACCTTGGTTCTGAGCCCCCCTGGTGTGGCTGGGACTCGAACCCGGGACCTCGGGAAGAGCAGGCTGCGCTCTAACCACGGAGCCATCTCTCCAGCCCCTTTTTTTAATATTTATTTATTATGTGTACAATATTCTAATTTCATATTTTTTATGTATACTAGATTCTAATTTTTATATTTATTTATTATATGTACAATATTCTAATTTCACATTTATTTATTTATTATGTATACAATATTCTAATTCTTATATTCATTTATTTTGTAAACAATATTCTAATTTTCATATTTATTAATTATGCATACAATATTCTAATTTTTATATTTATTAATTATGCATACAATATTCTAATTTTTAGGTTTATTTATTATGTATGCAACATTCTAATTTTTATATTTATTTGTTTTTATGGAAACAATATTCTAATTATTTATTTATTATGTCTACAATATTCTATTTTTATATTTATTCATCATGGATACAATATTCTAATTTTTATATTTAAGAGAAAAAAAACACACCCTGGGGACGGCGTCCAGGCTTTGCGGAAACCTTTTTTTTTTAATCTTATTTTTATTGTTTTTATTGGTTTTTTAATTTCTCTCCAAGTCTATCTTCAGGATTTCCATTAGAGGCCGGCGGGTCTGGGTTCGAGTCCAGCCTGGTCCACAGGAGTGAGGGCCAAGGACGGGCACCCAAAAAGCCATGGGGAGGGAAACCCTGTCTCGGAACACCAATAAATAAATAAATATAGATAGATAGATAAATAAATAAATAAATAAAGATC
The DNA here is from genome assembly GCF_018167655.1 of Microtus oregoni. Lineage (NCBI taxonomy): Eukaryota > Metazoa > Chordata > Mammalia > Rodentia > Cricetidae > Microtus > Microtus oregoni. The sequence continues at coordinate 1,337,684 of NW_024544755.1, forward strand.
TTACTGCGGCGTCCCGGGGTCGATGCCCGGTCTGGGAACCCAAGAAATAAATAAATAAATAAATATAAATAAATAAATAAATAAATAAAATCTCACCGCTGCGGCCCGGGTTCGATGCCCGGTCAGGGAACCCAAGAAATAAATTAATTAATTAAAAAATAAATAAATTAAAAAAAATAAATTTAAAAAAAATAAATAAAAATAAATAAATAAAAATAAATAATAAATCACTCCACTTAACGCCTTCCGAAGGCTCCCTGGGCCTGAGCCCGGGATCGAATCCAACCAGCATTCGAGGCCCGCCCTCCTCCCCGCTTGCCTTGCGGATGATTGACAGCCAGGCTTTTCTTTTAATTATTGTTGTTGTTTAATATTTCACATGGCGATGAGGTCGCATCCGGGGAACCCCCCGACTTCCCTCCAAACCCCCCACGAGACGTACATCCGGGAGTTGAACTCGAACTCAGATCCCTGCAGGGGATGGGGGTATAACTGCGGAGCACGAACTTGCACCCAGGTCCCCGCTGCCTCTGATCGTATACTCATCCTATAGAAGGCACAGCCTGAAAATCCTGGGCGTGGGACCTCATTACCCACAATCCCGGGTGTGGACATCATTACCCACAATCCCGGGCGTGGACCTCATTACCCACAATCCTGGGCATGGACGTCATTACCCATAATCCTGGGCGTGGACGTCATTACCCACAATCCCGGGTGTGGGACGTCATTACCGACAATCCCGGGCGTGGACGTCATTACCCACAATCCTGGGTGTGGAAGCCATTACCCACAATCCCGGGTGTGGACGTCATTACCCACAATCCCGAGCGTGGACGTCATTACCCACAATCCCGGGCGTGGACGTCATTACCCACAATCCCGGGCGTGGACGTCATTACCCACAATCCCGGGCGTGGACGTCATTACCCACAATCCCGGGCGTGGACGTCATTACCCACAATCCCTGGGGTGGGACGTCATTACCCACAATCCCTGGGGTGGGACGTCATTACCCACAATCCCGGGCGTGGACATCATTACCCATAATCCAGGGCGTGGACGTCATTACCCACAATCCCGGGCGTGGACGTCATTACCCACAATCCCGGGCGTGGACGTCATTACACACAATCCCGGGCGTGGACGTCATTACCCACAATCCCGGGCGTGGACGTCATTACCCACAATCCCGGGCGTGGACGTCATTACCCACAATCCTGGGTGTGGGATGTCATTACCCACAATCCTGGGCGTGGATGTCATTACCCACAATCCCAGGCATGGGATGTCATTACCCACAATCCCGGGCTAGGACATCATTACAAACAATCCCGGGCATGGATGTGATTACCCACAATCCCGGGTGTGGACGTCATTACCCACAATCCCGGGCGTGGACGTCATGACCCACAATCCCGGGCGTGGACATCATTACCCACAATCCCGGGCGTGGAGGTCATTACCCACAATCCCGGGCGTGGACGTCATTACCCACAATCCCGGGCGAGGACGTCATTACCCACAATCCCGGTCGTGGACGTCATTACCCACAATCCCGGTCGTGGACGTCATTACCGACAATCCCGGGCGTGGACGTCATTACCCACAATCCCGGTCGTGGACGTCATTACCGACAATCCCGGGCGTGGACGTCATTACCCACAATCCCGGGCGTGGACGTCATTACCCACAATCCCGGGCGTGGACGTCATTACCAACAATCCCGGGCGTGGATGTCATTACCCATAATCCTGGGTGTGGACGTCATTACCCACAATCCCGAGCGTGGACGTCATTACCCACAATCCCGGGCGTGGACGGCATTACCCACAATCCCGGGCGTGGACGTCATTACACACAATCCCGGGCGTGGTCTTCATTACCCACAATTCCGGGCGTGGACGTCATTACCCACAATCCCGGGCGTGGACGTCATTACACACAATCCCGGGCGTGGACGTCATTACCCACAATCCCGGGCGTGGACGTCATTACCCATAATCCTGGGTGTGGACGTCATTACCCACAATCCCGAGCGTGGACGTCATTACCCACAATCCCGGGCGTGGACGTCATTACCCACAATCCCGGGCGAGGACGTCATTACCCACAATCCCGGGCGTGGACGTCATTACCCACAATCCTGGGTGTGGGATGTCATTACCCACAATCCTGGGCATGGACGTCATTACCCACAATCCCAGGCATGGGATGTCATTACCCACAATCCCGGGCTAGGACATCATTACCCACAATCCCGGGCGAGGACGTCATTACCCACAATCCCGGGCGTGGACGTCATTACCCACAATCCCGGGCGTGGACGTCATTACCCACAATCCCGGGCGTGGACGTCATTACCCACAATCCCGAGCGTGGGACGTCATTACCCACAATCCCAGGCGTGGACGTCATGACCCACAATCCCGGGCGTGGACGTCATTACCCACAATCCCGGGCGTGGAGGTCATTACCCACAATCCCGGGCGTGGAGGTCATTACCCACAATCCCGGGCATGGACGTCATTACCCACAATCCCGGGCGAGGACGTCATTACCCACAATCCCGGTCATGGACGTCATTACCCACAATCCCGGTCGTGGACGTCATTACCGACAATCCCGGGCGTGGACGTCATTACCCACAATCCCGGTCGTGGACGTCATTACCGACAATCCCGGGCGTGGACGTCATTACCCACAATCCCGGGCGTGGACGTCATTACCCACAATCCCGGGCGTGGACGTCATTACACACAATCCCCGGCGTGGACTCCATTACCCACAATCCCCGGCGCTGCCCCCTCGCCCCCCATGATGACAGACACACAGCGCAGCCAATCCGTGGCGAGAGCTCTGTTAGCACCCAGCAGACAGACGGGGGTCGGGGGTCAGGGGTCGGGGGTCGGAGGTCGGGGTGGAGGCAGGGGGATGGCGGGGACGAGCGGGGAGGCCGCGGGTGCGAGTCCAGGCCCCGGGGGTGAAGTGAGTGTCATCCCCCTGCATCCGCTGCGCGCGGGGCGGGACCTGGGGCTTCGTTCTCGGCTGAGATTAGAACTCGGTGTCCATGACCCAGAACGCGGGGCGGCCTGCGGGGGGGGGGGAATCAATAATCAATAATCAATAACGGATAATTAAATAATAGTAATCAATAATCATAAAGGAGAATTAAATAATGATAATCAATAATCATAGACGGTAATTAAAAAATGATCAATAATCATAAAGGGTAATTAAACAATGATAATCAATAATCAAAAAGGATAGTTAAATAATGATAATCAATAAACATAAAGGATAGTTAAATAATGATAATATTCATAAAGGATAATTAAATAGTAATAATAACCATAAAGGATAGTTAAATAATAATAATCAATAATCATTAATGATAATTAAATAATGATAATCATTAATCAACAACGGATAATTAAATAATAATAATCATCAAGGATAGTTCAATGATAATCAATAATCATAAATGGTAATTAAAAATTGATAATCAATAGTCAGAAATGGTAATTAAATAATGATAATCAATAATCATAAAGGATAGTTAAATAATGATAATCAATAATCATAAAGGATAGTTAAATAATGATCATCAATAATCATAAAGGATAGTAAAATAATGATAATCAATAATCATAAAGGATAATTAAGTAATGATAATAATCATTCATGGTAATTAAAAAATAATAATGAAACATAATAATAATAAATAATAAAGTAAGTGAAAATAATAATACATAATAATTAATAATAATTAAAACATGATAAGTGAAAATAATAATAATAATTAATTAAAACATGATAAGTAAAAATGATAATAAATACTAAATAAAACATGATAAGTAAAAGCAATAAATAATTACAACATGGTAAGTAAAAATAATAAGTAATAATTAAAACATGATAGGTAAAAATAATAAATAATTAAAACATGATAAGTAAAAATAATAATGAATAATAATTAAAACATAAGTAAAAATAATAATAAATAATCATTAAAACATGATAAGTAAAAATAATAATAAAAAATAATTAAAACATAAGTAATAATAATAAATAATAATTAAAACACGATAAGTAAAAATAATAATAAATAATAACTAAAACATACTAAGTAAAAATAATAATAAACAACAATTAAAACATAATCAATAATAAATAAATGGGAAAAATTTAAGAAAAAAATAAAAATATAAAAATAATAAACGGGAAAAAAAAGAAAGAATAATTTTAAAAAAAGGAGAAGAAAAAAGGAAAAAATAAAAACAAAAAGGAAAAAAGAAAAACCCAGAATAAATGGATTTTATTGGATTTTATTCGCGGGCCTGCGGGCAGACACCATGGGGGACTGGAGGATAAACAGAATAAATGGATTTTAAGCAGAATAAATGGATTTTAATCAGAATAAATAAGTGGATTTTATTGTATTTTATATAAATTAATGTTGTCAGCGGTTACCTGAGTCGGGCGCGGGCGCGGAGCGCAGGGCGGCCTCCTGCTGGAGCTGGATCTCCTTTAGTGCAAATATCGACGTGGCTGCGGGGGAGAAAACAGAATAATATAAAATAAAAATAAGTTAAATTAAAATAAAATAAAAATAAAATAAGATAAAAATGAGATAAAATAAAAATAAAATGAAATAAAATTAAAATTAAATTACAATAAAATAAAATAAATTAAAATAAAATAATGAAATTAAAACAAAAATAAAATAAAATAAAAAAATAAGACAAAAATGAGATAAAATAAAAATAAATAAAAATAAAATTAAATTAAAATAAAATAAAAATGAAATTAAAATAAAATAAAAAATAAAATATAAAAATCAAAAGTGGAGTCCTGCAACGCTATGGCCTCTCGGAGAATTTCGTACACCAGAGAAGAAAAAAAATAAGGAGAAATAAAAATAAAATAAAAAATAAAAATAGTGGAGTCCTGTGAGGCTATGGACTCTAGGAGAATTTCATATACCGTGGAAGGAAAAAAATAAATAGAATAAAAATAAGATAAAATAAAAATAAAATAAAATTAAAATAAAGATAAAATAAGACAAAATATAATAAAATACAATAAAAAATAAAAATAGTGGAGTCCTGAAACGCTATGGACTGTAGGAGAATTTTGTAAAAAATGTGGAAGGGAAAAAATAAACAAAAAATAAAAAAATGATTAAAAAATTAAAATTAAAAATAATAAATAAAAAATTAAAAAGTGGAAGGTAAAAATAAATAAAAAATAAGAAAATATTAAATAAAAAATGAAAAATGATAAATAAAAAACAAAAAAGATAAATAAATAAAAAATAAAAAAATGGAAGTGAAAAATAAAAATTAAAAAAATAATAAATAATAAAAAATAAAAAAAGTGGAAGGGTAAAAAAATATAAATATATATAAAAAAAATAATAAATAAATAATAAAAAATAAATAAAAATAAAAATAATAAATTATAAAAAATAAAAAAGTGGAAGGGAAATATAAATAAAAAAAAATAAATAAAATAAGAAAAAAATTATAAATCAAAAAAATATTAGATAAATAAAAAATAAAAAATAAATATGAAATAATATTAAATAAATAAAAAATAAAAAATGATTAAAAATAAAATAATAATAAATAATAAAAGTGGAAGTGAAAAAAAATGAAAAATAAAAAAATAATAAATAAATTAAAAAAAAACAATAAATCAATAAAAATAAAACAATAATCAATCGATAAAAGATCAGGACGGACTGTCGGGAAGCTGGTGGATCCGCTCGCCCAGGCTGAGGAAGAAGTCGTGTCGCATGGCGGCGTCCGCGGAGATCCGGTGTCGGCCCTCGAACTACAGGGGGGAGATAATATATAAATATAAATAATAATCGAAATAATAAATAACAATAAATAATACACAATAATAAATAATAAATATAAATAAATGATAATAAAAAGTAATAATCAAAATATATGATGAATAATACATAAAAATAAATAATAAACAATAATGAAAATAAATGATAATAAATAAAAACAAATAAATATAAACAATAAATAAAAGAAAATAATAAATAACATAATAATGAAAATAAATGATAAATAATAAAAATAAATAAATAATAATGAAAATAAGTAATAAATAATTAAAATAAATAATAATAAAAATAAATGATAAATAATAAATAAATAATAATAAGAATAAATGATATCAAATAAAATATATAATAATAAAAATAAATAATAAACAAAAATAAACAATAATGAAAATAAAAAACAAATGAAAATAATTAAAAATAAATAATAAAAATAAAGGATGAATAATAAGTAAAATAAATAATAATGAAAATAAATAATTAATAATAATAATAATAATTAATAATAAGTAATAATAATAATGAAAAAACTGCGTGGGAGAGAGTAGATGGGTCCCTAATAAATAAAAATAAATAAATATGAAACCCAAATACTGCACACATAATAAATATAAAATCAGAATATTATGTACATAATGAATAAATATAAAATCAGAATATCGTACACATAATGAATAAATATAAAGTCAGAAAATTTTACACCTAATAAATATAAAAACAGAATATCGTATACATAATAAATAAGTATAAATTCAGAATACTGCGTATATAATAAATAAATATAAAATCAGAATATTGCGTATATAATAAATAAACATAAAAATTAGAATATTGTATACATAATGAATAAATGTGAAATTAGAATATCGCATGCATAATTAAGGTAATATCAGAATATCGCATACATAATAAACACCCGCCCTCACCTGCAGCAGCTTGGACAGGAGGTCGGCGCCGTCGCCGTCGAGCCTGATAGGAAGAAAAGGGGGCGGTGCCCATGACCCCCTGACCCCACACCCGGGGACCCCCGAAACCGCAGTCCCCGCAAATCCCGGGGCCCCCGGAAACTGCCGTTTCCCCCCCACACCCCGGGGACCCAGAAACCGCCATTCCCCCCGCACCCTGGGGACACCGAAACTGCCATCCCGCCTGCCCGTGGGCCCCCGAAACCGCCGTTCCCCCAACACCCTGGGGACCCCGAAACTGCCATCCCCTCACATCCTGGGGCCCCCCGAAACCGCCATTCCCCCCACACTCCGGGGAACCCTGAAACTGCCATTCCCCCACACCCCGGGGATCCCTGAAACCACCATCACACCCCAGGGACCCCCGAAACCGCCGTTTCCCCCACACACCCTGGGGACCCAAGAATCCGCCGTCCCCCCACACCCCGGGGACGCTTGAAACCGCCATTTCCAACACACCCCGGGGACCCAAAAACCGCCATTCCCCCCATACCCTGGGGACCCCTGAAACTGCCATTCCCCCCATACCCTGGGGCCCCCAGAAACCGCTGTCCAACACACCCCAGGGCCCCCCGAAATCACCGTCTCCCCACATCCCGGGGAACCAGAAACCACCATTCGCCCCACGCCCCGGGGACCCCCGAAACTGCCGTCACACCCCGGGGCCCCCTGAAACCGCCATTCCCCCAACACCCCTGGGACAACGAAACCGTCAGTCCCCCCACACCCCGGGGCCCCCTGAAACCGCCGTCCCGCCCGCCAGCCTCAGCGGGGCCCCCCGAAACCACTGTCCGGCCAACCGAAACAGCCATCCCGCCGTCTCGCCTCCTTGGGGACCCCCGAAACCGCCGTCCCGGCCACCCTCCTCACCGTGGCGCGTGGCTGAGCAGCGCCTCCGCGTGGTACTTGGGGTAGTTGTGGGTGCGAAACTCCTCGTTGGAGAGGATGCCAGGCCAGGTCTCCTCCGTCGGCGTGCCTGGGGGATGGGCGGGCGCGGGTTCGAGTCCACCCGGTCGGCCCAAAGCCATCCCCCTGCCTCAGCTCCTCCCACGTCGGCCATCCCCAGCCTCAGCTCCTCCTCCACGTACTCAGTCATCCCCCTGTCTCAGCTCCTCCTCCACGTCCTCAGTCATCCCCCTGTCTCAGCTCCTCCTCCACGTCCTCAGTCATCCCCCTGTCTCAGCTCCTCCTCCACGTCCTCAGTCATCCCCCTGTCTCAGCTCCTCCTCCACGTCCTCAGTCATCCCCCTGTCTCAGCTCCTCCTCCACGTCCTCAGTCATCCCCCTGTCTCAGCTCCTCCTCCATGTCCTCAGTCATCCCCCTGTCTCAGCTCCTCCATGTCCTCAGTCATCCCCCTGTCTCAGCTCCTCCTCCACGTCCTCAGTCATCCCCCTGTCTCAGCTCCTCCACGTCCTCAGTCATCCCCCTGTCTCAGCTCCTCCTCCACGTCCTCAGTCATCCTCCTGTCTCAGCTCCTCCTCCACGTCCGCAGTCATCCCCCTGTCTCAGCTCCTCCTCCACGTCCTCAGTCATCCCCCTGTCTCAGCTGCTCCTCCACATCCTCAGTCATCCCCCTGTCTCAGCTCCTCCTCCACGTCCTCAGTCATCCCCCTGTCTCAGCTCCTCCACGTCCTCAGTCATCCCCCTGTCTCAGCTCCTCCTCCACGTCCTCAGTCATCCCCCTGCCTTAGCTCCTCCTCCACGTCCTCAGTCGTCCCCCTGTCTCAGCTCCTCCACGTCCTCAGTCATCCCCCTGTCTCAGCTCCTCCACGTCCTCAGTCATCCCCCTGTCTCAGCTCCTCCTCCACGTCCTCAGTCATCCCCGTCTCAGCTCCTCCTCCACGTCCTCAGTCATCCTCCTGTCTCAGCTCCCCCCTTTGGTCATCCCCCTGCCTCAGTTCCCCATCCCCACTGTGGTCATCCCCCCGCCTCAGCTCCCCCGCCCACACTGGTCATCCCCCTGCCTCAGCTCTCACCCAGCACCCGGAAGATGAAGTGCAGCTGCTCCTCCACGGTGGAGCCGGGAAACAGCGGGCGGCCGGTGGCCATCTCGTAGAAGATGCAGCCCACGCCCCTGCACGGCATCGTGGGTAGAGAACACGGCATCGTGGGTAGAGAGCAGGGCATCGTGGGTAGAGCAGGGCATCGTGGGTAGAGCAGGGCATTGTGGGTAGAGAGCAGGGCATCGTGGGTAGAGCAGGGCATTGTGGGTAGGGGAGAGCAAGGCACTGTGGGTAGAGAGCAAGGCCTCATGGGTAGGGGGGAGAGCAGGGCATCGTGGGTAGGGGGAGGAGAGCAGGGCATCGTGGGTAGGGGGAGGAGAGCAGGGCATCGTGTGTAGGGGAGAGCAAGGGATTGTGGGTAGGGGGGAGAGCAAGAGATCGTGGGTAGGGGAGAGCAAGGCATCATGGGTAGGGGAGAGCAGGGCATCTTGGGTAGGGGAGAATGGCATCGTGAGTATGGGAGAGCAGGGAATCATGGGTAGAGAGCAAGGCATCGTGGGTAGGGGGAGAGCAAGGCATCGTGGGTAGGGGAGGAGAGCAGGGCATCGTGGGTAGGGGAGGAGAGCAGGGCATCGTGGGTAGGGGAGAGCAGGGCATTGTGGGTAGGGGGAGAGCTGGGCATCTTGGGTAGGGGAGAATGGCATCGTGAGTATGGGAGAGCAGGGCATCGTGGGTAGAGAGCAAGGCATCGTGGGTAGGGGGAGAGCAAGGCATCGTGGGTAGGGGAGGAGAGCAGGGCATCGTGGGTAGGGGGAGAGCAAGGCATCGTGGGTAGGGGAGGAGAGCAGGGCATCGTGGGTAGGGGGAGAGCAAGGCATCCTGGGTAATGGGGAGAGCAAGGCATCATGGGTAGGGGAGAGAAGGGCATCGTGGGTAGGGGAGAGCAGGGCATTGTCGGTAGGGGGAGAGCTGGGCATCGTGGGTAGGGGAGAGCAAGGGATTGTGGGTCGGGGAGAGAAGGGCATTGTGGGTAGGGGCGAGAGCAAGGGATTGTGGGTAGGGGGAGGAGAGCAAGGCATCGTGGGTAGGGGAGAGCTGGGCATCGTGGGTAGGGGAGAGCAGGGCATTGTGGGTAGGGGGAGAGCGGGGCATCGTTGGTAGGGGAGAGCAAAGGATTGTGTGTAGGGGAGAGCAGGGCATCATGGGTAGGGCGAGAGCAGGGCATCGTGGGTAGGGGGAGAGCAAGGCATCGTGGGTAGGGGAGGAGAGCAGGGCATCGTGGGTAGGGGAGGAGAGCAGGGCATCGTGGGTAGGGGGAGAGCAGGGCATCGTGTGTAGGGGAGTGCAAGGCATCGTGGGTAGGGGAGCAGGGCATCATGAATAGGGGGAGAGCAAGGCATCGTGGGTAGGAGAGGAGAGCAGGGCATCGTGGGTAGGGGACAGAAGGGCATCATGGGTAGGGGAGAGCAGGGCATCGTGGGTAGGGGGAGAGCAAGGGATTGTGGGTAGGGGGAGGAGAGCAAGGCATCGTGGGTAGGGGGAGAGCAAGGTATCGTCGGTAGGGGGAGAGCAAGGCATCCTGGGTAGTGGGGAGAGCAAGGCATCATGGGTAGGGGAGAGAAGGGCATCGTGGGTAGGGGAGAGCAGGGCATTGTCGGTAGGGGGAGAGCTGGGCATCGTGGGTAGGGGAGAGCAAGGGATTGTGGGTCGGGGAGAGAAGGGCATCGTGGGTAGGGGCGAGAGCAAGGTATTGTGGGTAGGGGGAGGAGAGCAAGGCATCGTGGGTAGGGGAGAGCTGGGCATCGTGGGTAGGGGAGAGCAGGGCATTGTGGGTAGGGGGAGAGCGGGGCATCGTTGGTAGGGGAGAGCAAAGGATTGTGTGTAGGGGAGAGCAGGGCATCATGGGTAGGGCGAGAGCAGGGCATCGTGGGTAGGGGGAGAGCAAGGCATTGTGGGTAGGAGAGAGCAAGGCATCGTGGGTAGGGGAGAGCAGGGCATCGTGGGTAGGGGGAGAGCAAGGCATCATGGGTAGGGGGACAGCAAGGCATCGTGGGTAGGGGGAGAGCAAGGCATCGTGGGTAGAGGGAGAGCAGGGCATCGTGGGTAGGGGGAGAGCAAGGCATCGTGGGTAGGGGAGAGCAAGGGATCGTGGGTAGGGGTGTAGGGGAGCAAGGGATCGTGGGTAGGGGAGCAAGGGATTGTGGGTAGGGGAGCAAGGGATCGTGGGTAACCCGCCCCCTCACCAGAGGTCGATGGGGGTCGAGTACTCGGTGGCGCCCAGCAGCACGTCGGGGTGGCGTGGAGAGCAAGGCATTGTGGGTAGGGGAGAGAGAGCAAGGCATCGTGGGTAGGGGGGAGAGCAAGGGATTGTGGGTAGGGAGGAGAGCAAGGCATCATGGGTAGCCCCGCCCCCTCACCAGCGGTCGATCGGTGTCGAGTACTCGGTGGCGCCCAGCAGCACGTCAGGGGGGCGGTACCACAGGGTCACGACCTCGTGCGAGTACGTCTTCGTGGGGATCGACTTCGCTCGTGCCAGGCCTGCAGGGATCCGGGTTCGAGTCCCCGGGGGGGATGATAAATATGAAATTATAATATCATATCCATAATAAATATAAAATTATAATATCATATCCCTTATAAATATACAAAATTATAATAATATCGTGTCCGTCATAAATATACAAAATTATAATAACATTGTGTCCGTAATAGATATACAAAATTATAGTAATATAGTGTCCGTCATAAATATATAAAATTATAATAATATCGTGTCCGTCATAAATATAAAATTATAATATCATGTCCGTCATTAATATAAAATTATAATATTGTGTCCATAATAGATATAAAATTATAATATCGTGTCCGTCATTAATATAAAACTATAACAATTTGTACCCATAATAAATATAAAATTATAGTATTGTGTCCGTAATAAATATAAAATTGTAATATTGTGTCCGTCATTAATATGAAATTCTAATATCGTATCCGTAATAGTTATAAAATTATAACATTGTGTCCGTAATAGATATAAAATTAGAATATCGTGTCCGTAATTAATATAAAATTAGAATATCTTGTCCGTAATGAATATAAAATTAGAATAATATTGTGTCCGTCATAAATATAAAATTATAATATCGTGTCCGTAATAGATATAAAATTATAATAATATCGTGTCCGTAATACATATAAAATTATAATAATATCGTGTCTGTAATAGATATAAAATTATAATAATATCGTGTCCGTCATAGATATAAAATTATAATATCGTGTCCGTATTAAATATAAAATTATAATATTGTGTCTGTCATGAATATAAAATTATAATATCGTGTCCGTAATTAATATAAAATTATAGTATCGTGTCCGTAATGAATATAAAATTATAATATCGTATCCGTCATAAATATAAAATTATAATATTGTATCCATAATAAATATAGAATTATAATATAGTGTCTGTCATAAATATAAAATTATAGTATCGTGTCCGTAATTAATATGCAAAATTATAATAATATTGTATTTGCCATAAATATAAAATTGTAATATAGTGTCTGTCATAAATATAAAATTATAATATCGTGTCCATCATAAATATAAAATTATAATATCGTGTCCATAATAAATATAAAATTAGAATATTGTATCCGTAATAAATATATAATTATAATATTGTCCGTCATAAATATAAAATTATAATATAGTGTCTGTTATAAATATAAAGTTAGAATATTGTATTCATAATAGACAAATAGAAAGAGAATTAGAATATTGTATACATAACGGATAAATATAAAAATTAGAACATTGTACACATCATGAATAAATAGATAAATATGAAAATTAGAATACTGGATACATCCTGAATAGTGTGCACATAATAAATAGATATGAAAATTAGAATATTGTGTGCATAATAAATAGGTTTAAAAATTAGAATATTATACATATGATGAATTAATATAAAAATTAGAATATTGTACACCTAATAAATAAATATAAAAATTAGAGTATTGTATACATAATAAATATAAAAATTAGACTATCGCACACATGATAAATAGATATAAAAATTATAATATTGCACACATATAATATGGCATGCATATTAAATAGATATAAAATCAGAATACCGCAGGCATAATTAATATAAATTAAATACCGCATGCATGATTAATATAAGATTAGAATGCCGCATGCATGATTAATATAAAATTAGAATATTGCGTCCATGATAAATAAACATAAAAATTAGAATATTGCATGCATATTAAGTAGAAATAAATTAGAATGCTGCGTGCATACGTAACACAAAATTAGAATACTACGTGCATAATTATTATAAATTAGAACACCGCATACATAATTGATATAAGATTAGAATACCGCATACACAATCAACATAAAATTAGAATACTGCATGCATAATTAATATAAAATTAGAATACCGCACGCATGATTGATATGAGATCAGAATACCACATGCATAATTAACATAAAATTAGAATGCTGCATGCATAATTGCTATAAAATTAGCATATTGCATGCATGATTAACGTAAAATTAGCATATCGGTGCCGGGCCACGGTACCGAAGTCGGCCAGCTTGAGCTCGCCGCACTCGCTGAGCAGCAGGTTCTGCGGCTTGAGGTCGCGGTGCAGCACCTTCTGGCGGTGACAGTACGCCAGCCCGCGGAGCAGCTGGAACAGGAACAGCTGCGGGTGCCCAGAAAAATATCATCATTTTAGGGTGCAAAAAATATCATCATTTGTGGGTGCAAAAAAACAGCATTTGTGGGTGCAAAAAATATCATTTTAGGGTGCAAAAATATCATCATTTTAGGGTGCAAAAAATATCATCATTTTAGGGTGCAAAAAATCAGCATTTTTGGGTGAAAAAAATCATCATTTTTGGGTGAAAAAAATCATCATTTTGGGGAGAAAAACATCATTTTGGGGAGAAAAACATCAGTTTTGGGTACATAAAATCATTTTTGGGTGCAAAAAAAATCATCATTATTGGGTGCAAAAAAACCCATCATTTTTGGGTGCAAAAAAATCATCATTTTTGGGTGCAAAAAAACCATCATTTTTGGGTGCAAACAATCATCATTTTTGGGTGCAAAAAATCATCATTTTTGTATGAAAAAAAATCAGCATTTTTGGGTGCAAAAAACCATCATTTTTGGGAGAAAAACGTTTTGGGGAGAAAACCATCATTTTTGGGGGAAAAACATTTTTGGGTGCAAAAAAACATTTTTGGGAGAAAAACATTTTTGGGTGCAAAAAAAATCATTTTTGGGTGCAAAAAACCATCATTTTTGGGTGCAAAAAACCATCATTTTTGGGGAAAAACATTTTTGGGTGCAAAAAACCATCATTTTTGGGTGCAAAAATACCCATCATTTTTAGGTGCAAAAAACCATCAGTTTTGGGTGTAAAGAAACATCATTTTTGGGAGCAAACCATCATTTTTGGGTGCAAAATATCATTTTTGGGTGCAAAAAAACATCATTTTGGGGATAAAAACATCATTTTTGGGGGAAAATCATTTTTTGGGGGAAAATGTCATTTTTGGGGAAAAACATCATTTTTGGGGGAAAAACATCATCTTTGGGTGCAAAAAATCTTCATTTTTGGGAGAAAAACATCATTTTTGGGAGAAAACATCGTTTTTTGGGGAAAAACATTGTTTTGGGGGAAAAACATTTTGGGGGAAAAACATCATTTTTGAAGGAAAAACATCATTTTTGAGGGAAAAACATCATCTTGGGGGAAAAACATCATTTTGTGGAGAAAAACATGATTTTGGGGAGAAAAACATCATTTTTTGGGGAAAAACATCATTTTTGGGGAAAAACATGATTTTTGGGGAAAAACATCATTTTGGGGTGCAAAAAACATTTTGGGGAGGAAAACATTTTTGGGGAAAAACATCATTTTTGAGGGAAAACATCGTTTTTGGGATAAAAACCGTCATTTTTGGGGAAAAACATCGTTTTTGGGATAAAAACCGTCATTTTTGGGGAAAAACATCGTTTTTGGGGTGAAAACATTGTTTTGGGGGGAACATCGTTTTGGGGGGAAAAGTCATTTTGGGGGGAAAACGTCGTTTTTGGGGACCCCGCCCCCCGCCGTCCCCCCCGCCCCCACCTTGATGTTGTGCGCGTTGATGACGTTGCCGCAGTCGTCCAGGTACTGCTTCAGGTCCTTGTCCTGGGGGCACAGGGGGGAAACTGAGGCACGGGCCCCTGGGGAATCTCCCATCACCCCCCGGGGCCGCGCCGTGACCCCCGACCCGAACGCAAGGGCCCCTGGGAAATCTCCCATCACCCCCCGGGGCCGTGACCCCCGACCCACCCACCTGCGAGGGCTCCTGGGAAATCTCCCATCACCCCCCGGGGCCGCGACCCCTGACCCCCAACCCACCCGCGAGGGCCCCTGGGAAATCTCCCATCACCCCCCGGGCCCAGGGCACAAGGAGGGGAAACCAAGGCACGGGCCCCTGGGAAGTCTCCCATCACCCCCCGGGGCCGCGACCCCTGACCCCCAACCCGCCCGCGAGGGCCCCTGGGAAATCTCACATCACCCCCTGGGGCCAGGGCACAACGGAGGGGAAACCGAGGCACGGGCCCCTGGGAAATCTCCCATCACCCCCCGGGGCCGCGACCCCCGACCCGCCCGCGAGGGCTCCTGGGAAAACTCCCATGACCCCCCCCCCCGGGGCCGCGCCGTGACCCCCGACCCCTGACCTTACCAGGTACGGGGGCACAACGGGGAGAAACCGAGGCACGGGCCCCTGGGAAATCTCCCATCACCCCCCGGGGCCACGACCCCCGACCCCCGACCTCCGACCCCCGTGACCTGCCGTGACCCCCGACCTTACCAGGTACTTGAAGACGAGGGTGAGGGACTTGTCGGTGTGGATGATGTCGTGGAGCGTGACGATGTTGGCGTGCTTGAGGTCCTTGAGCAGGGACACTGCGGGGGCAGGCGCGGGCGATATTCCGATTTTCATATTTATTTATTATGTATGCGATATTCTGATTTTATATATAATTATCATGTGCACGATATCTGATTTTTATGTCTATCATGTGCGCGATATTCTGATTTTATATCTAATTATCATGTGCACGATATTCTGATTTTTATATCTATCATGTGCGCGATATTCTGATTTTCATATTTATTTATTATATATACGATATTCTGATTTTTATATTTATTTATTATATATGCATTATTCTGATTTTTATATCTATCATGTGCACGATATTCTGATTTCTATCATGTGCGCGATATTCTGATTTTTATATTTATTTATTATATATACGATATTCTGATTTTTATATTTATCATGTATGCAATATTCTGATTTTATATCTATCATGTGCACAATATTTTGATTTTTATATTTATTATGTGCACGATATTCTGATTTTCATATTTATTTATTATATATGCATTATTCTGATTTTATATTTATCATGTATGCAATATTCTGATTCTTATATTTATTATGTGCACAGTATTCTGATTTTTATATTTATTATGTGCACAATATTCTGATTTTTATATTTATTATGTACGCAATATTCTGATTTTCATATTTATTTATTATATATGCATTATTCTGATTTTTATATCTATCATGTGGATGATATTCTGATTTTTTATATCTATCATGTACGCAATATTCTGATTTTTATATTTATTATGTACGCAATATACTATTTTTATGTTTATTTATTATGCATGAAATATTTTAATTTTTATATTTATCTATCATGTGCACAATATTCTAATTTTTATATCTATTTATGATGTATGCAACATTCTAATTTTTATATTTATTATGCGTACAACATTCTAATTTTTACATTAATTTATTATGTATGCAATATTCCGATGTTATATTTATTTATTATGCATGCAATATTCTAATTTTTACATTTATTATGTGTGCAATATTCTAATTTTTATATTTATTTACTATTCATACAATATTCTAATTTTATATTTATTATGTATGCAATATTCTAATTTTTACATTTATTATGTGTACAATATTCTGATTTTTATATCTATCATGTACACGATATTCTAATTTTTTAATATTCTAATTTTTAAATTTATTTATTATGTATACAATATTTTAATTTTTGTATTTATTTATTATGCGTGCAATATTCTAATTTTATATTTATCTATCAATCATGTACACGACATTCTGATTTTTATATCTATCATGTGCACGATATTCTGATTTTCATATTTATCATGTGCACGATATTCTGATTTTTATGTCTATTATGCATGCAATATCCTAATTTTATATTTGTCTATTATGTATACAATATTCTAATTTTATGTTTATTATGTATGCAATATTCTAATTTTTATATTTATCTATCAAACATGTGCACGATATTCTGATTTTTATATCTATCATGTGCACGATATTCTGATTTTTATATCTATCATGTGCACGATATTCTAATTTTTTTAATATTCTAATTTTTATATTTATTGATTATGCATGCAATACTCTAATTTATATATTTATCATGTACGCAATATTCTAATTTTTATATTTAATTTTCATGTACACGATATTCTGATTTTTATATTTATCTATCTACTATGTATACAATATTCTAATTTTTATATTTATTTATTATGCATGCAATATTCTAATTTTATATTTATTATGTACACGATATTCTAATTTTTATATTTGATTATCATGTGCACAATATTCTGATTTTTATGTCTGTTATGCATCCAATATCCTAATTTTCATATCTATTTATCATGTACACAATATTCTAATTTTTATATTTATTATGTACGCAATATTATTTATCTATTGTGTATACAATATGCTAATTTTTATATTTATTTATTATGTATACAATGCACTAATGTTTATATTTATTTATTCATTATGGATACAATATTCTGATTTTTATATTTCTTTATTCATTATGGATACAATATTATAATTTTTATATTTATTTATTTATTGTGGATACAGGGCAGGAGTGAGACCCCTCGTCTATCTCAATAAAGACAAGAGCCGGGTGCTGAGTTCAAGTCCAGCCTGGCCTGCAAGAGCGAGTTCCAGGATGGGAACCCAATGCCACAGAGAAACCCTGTCTACAAAAATATCAAAATAAATTAATAAATAAAAACAAATAAATAATGATAAGAACCACACAGGGGCTGGAGGGGCGGCTCAGTGGTTAGAGCGCCGCCTGCTCGGCCCCGGGTCCCGAGTTCGAGTCCCGGCCACCCCAGGGCGGCTCAGCGCCAAGGTCACAGGGTTGGGCGCCCTCTGCTGGAATGCAGGCATACAGACAGAATATTGTGTACATAATAAATCAATATAAAATTAGAATATTGTATACATAATAAATAAGTATAAAAATTAGAGTATTGTCTGCATAATAAATAAATGTAAAATTAGAGTATTGTATGCATAATAAATAAATATAAAAATTAGAATATTGCATACATGAATGCAGGCATACAGACAGAATATTGTGTACATAATAAATCAATATAAAATTAGAATATTGTATACATAATAAATAAGTATAAAAATTAGAGTATTGTCTGCATAATAAATAAATGTAAAATTAGAGTATTGTATGCATAATAAATAAATATAAAAATTAGAATATTGCATACATAATAAATAAATATAAAATTAGAATATTGTATGCATAATAAGTAAATATAAAATTAGAGTATTGTATACACAATAAATATAAAAATTAGAATATAGTATACATGATAAATAAATACTAAAATTAGAGTATTGTATCCATGATAAATAAATATAAAAATTAGAATATTGTATATATAATAAATATAAAAATTAGAATATTTTATACCTAATATATAGATTTAAAATTATAGTATTGTATATATAGTAAATAAATATAAAAATTAGAATATTGTATACTTAATAAATCAATATAAAAATTAGAATATTGTATACATGATAAATAAATGTAAAAATTAGAATATTGTATCTGTGATAAATAAATATAAAAATTAGAATATTGTATGCATGATAAATAAATAAATCTTTAAGGAAGGATAAACCTGGCAGGCGTGGTCCACACTGGTTAGATCCGGTCTGATCCAGTTGGACCCAGTTTTGAAACTGTCTACACTTGTTTTATCCAGTTTGATCCGGTCTGATGCAGTTGGATCCGGTTTAGAACCTGTCTACACTTGTTACATCCAGCCTGAACCGTTTTCATCTGGTCTGATCCGGTTTCGAACCAGTCTGATCTGGTCTGATTCAGTTGGATCCGGTTCTGAACCTGTCCACACTGATCACAGAGACGTCTCAGACGGGGGCGGGGGAGGGAAATGGGAGGTGGAGGAGGCGGAAATATTTAATAAATAAATAAATTAAAAAAATCAATCAACCAATAAAAAATAAATAAAAAATTAAAAAATAAAATTCAGGAGGCGGCGGTGGGGGGAAAAAGACAGAAATCTTTAATTAATAAATAAATAATAAATAAAAATAAAAATAAATAAAAATATCCTAGTGGCGGTGTGCCACGAAGTCAGGAACGTCTAAGACGGGGTTTGCGACAAAAAAATAAATAAATAAATAAATAAAGAAAGAAAGAAAGAAAGAAAGAAAGAATAAAATAAAATTCAGGAGGCGGCGGCGGTGGGGAAGAGACAGAAATCTTTAATCAATACATAAATAAATAAATAAGTAAATAAATAGAAATAAAAAAAAATTAAAAATATCCTAGAGGCAGTGTGCCACGGAGTCAAGAACGTCTAAGATGGGTTTGCAAAAACAAATAAGTAAATAAATAAATAAATTAATTAATTAATATAAATAATATTAATAAATAAATAAATAAAAATTAAAAAAATAAAAATATCCTAGAGACAGTGTGCCACGGAGTCAAGAACGTCTAAGACGGGTTTGCAATAAATAAATAAATTAATTAATATAAATAAATAATTAATATAAATAAATAATAAATAAATAAATAAAAATTAAAAAAAAATAAACTAAAAAATAAAATAAAATAAAATTTGGGAGGCGGCGGCGGCGGCCAGGAAGAGACAGACATCTTTAATAAATACATAAGTGAAAAATAAATAAGTGAATAAAAAATTAAAAAAAAATATCCTTCCGGCGGTGGTGTGCCACGGGCTTACAATAAATAAATAAATAAATAAAAAATAAAATTCGGGAGGTGGTAGTGGTGGGGAAGAGACAAATCTTTAATAAATAAATAAATAAATAAATAAATAAATATTAAAAAAAAAATAAAAATATCCTAGAGACAGTGTGCCGCGGAGTCAAGAACGTCTAAGATGGGGCTTGCAATAAATAAATAAATAAATAAATGAATGAATGAATAAACAAATAAATAATAAATATTAAATAAAAATAAATAAGAACAATAAACAAATAATAAAAATAAAAAATAAAAATCAATCGATAAATAAAAATAAATAAATAAAAAGCAATAAATTAATAAATGAATAATAAATAAAAATAAATAAAAATAATTAATAAATCAATAAATAAATAATAAATATAAATAAATAAATAAAAACAATAAACAAATAAATAAATAAAAATAAAAAATAAATAAAAATCAATCGATAAATAAAAATAAATAAATAAAAAATAATTGGTAAATTAATAAATAAATAATAAATAAAAATAAATAAATAAAAACAATAAACAAATAAATAAAAATAAAGAATAAATAAAAATCAATCGACACATAAAAATAAATAAATAAAAAATAATAAATTAAGAAATAAATAATGGATAAAAATAAATAAATAAAAAATAAATAATAAATCAGTAAATAATAAGTAAAGATAAATAAATAAAAACAATAAACAAATAAGTAAAAATAAAAAATAAACAAAAATCAATCAATCAATAAAATAAATGAATAAAAAACAATAAATTAATGAATAAATAATGAATAAAAATTAATAAATAAAAATAATTAATAAATTAATAAGTAAATAATAAATAAAAATAAATCAATAAAAATAATTAATAAATAATAAATAATAAATAAATAAATAAATAATAAATATAAATAAATAAATGAAAATTATGTAAGTGAATAATTAATTAATAAATTAATAAATAAAAATGAATAAAAATAAAAAAATTAATAAATTAATAAATAAATAATAAGTAAAAATAAACCAGAAATTATATAAATTCAGGCGGGCCGCGTACCTTCCCGTATGGCCGTGCAGGGTGCGCCTTCCTCGTGCTCCAGCCGGATCTCCTTGAGCGCCACCAGGTTGTCGGTCAGCTTGCTCCGGCCTTTGTAGACAGTGGCGTAGGTGCCCTGGGCCGCGCAGGGTGGACAACCGCGGAGGGAGGGGGTTAAACCGATTTATTTTATTACGGATTCTCTGCCTCCTCCCCGCCGTTTTTTAAAATTTATTAAAAAAAATGAAAAATAAATAAATTTATTTATTCAGGACGTCTGCCTCCTCCCCGCCTTTTCTTTTTATTTATAAAAAAAATAAAAAAAATAAATTTATTCATTCGGGATGTCTGCCTCCTCCCCGCCTTTTTTTAAAAAAATTATTAAAAAAAATCCAAAAACATAAATTTATTTATGAAGGATTTCTGCCTCCTCCCCGCCTTTCCTTTTTTTTTTTAAAAAAAATTTGTAAAATAAAATAAAATATATTTATTTATTTAAGGATTTCTGCCTCCTCCCCGCATTTTCTTTTTTTTTTTAAAAAAATTATTTATAAAAAATAAAAATAAATAAATTTATTTATTCAGGACTTAACAGCCAACCTGAAAGCTCTAGAAAAAAAAGAAGCAGACTCACCTAGGAGAAGTAGAAGACTGGAAATAATCAAAATGAGGGCTGAAATCAACAAAATAGAAACACAGAAAACAATACAAAAAAATCAATGAAACAAAAAGCTGGTTCCTGGAGAAAATCAACAAGATTGACAAACCACTATCCAAGCTAATCAAACGGCAGAGAGAGAATTTGCAAATTAATAAGATCAGAAATGAAAAGGGGGACATAACCACAGACACAGAGGAAATTCAGAGAATCATTAGATCTTACTACAAAAGCCTATATGCCACAAAATTGGAAAATGTAAAGGAAATGGATACTTTTTTAGATAAATATTATATACCAAAGTTAAATCAGGACCTGGTGAACAATCTAAATAGACCTGTTTTTCGCGAAGAATTAAAAGAGGTTATCAAAAACCTCCCTACCAAAAAAAGCCCAGGACCAGATGGTTTCAATGCGGAATTCTACCAGATCTTCCAAGAAGATCTAATACCTATACTCCTTAATGTATTCCACAAGATAGAAACAGAAGGGTCATTACCAAACTCCTTTTATGAAGCCACAATTACTCTGATACCAAAACCACTCAAAGACTCAACCAGGAAAGAGAACTACAGGCCAATCTCACTCATGAATATCGACGCAAAAATCTTCAAAAAAATACTGGCAAATCGAATCCAAGAACACATCCGAAAAATTATCCATTATGATCAAGTAGGCTTCATTCCTGAGATGCAGGGCTGGTTCAACATACGAAAATCTATCAATGTAATCCAGCATATAAATAAACTGAAAGAAAAAAACCATATGATCATTTCATTAGATGCTGAAAAAGCATTTGACAAAATTCAACATCCATTTATGTTAAAAGTCTTGGAGAGATTAGGGATACAAGGGTCATACCTAAATATAATAAAAGCTATATACAGCAAGCCGACAGCTAACATCAAATTAAACGGAGAGAAACTCAAAGCCAACCCACTTAACTCAGGAACACGACAAGGCTGTCCACTCTCCCCATACCTCTTCAATATAGTGCTTGAAGTTCTAGCAATAGCAATAAGACAACATAATGGAATCAAGGGGATTCGAATTGGAAAGGAAGAAGTTAAACTTTCGTTATTTGCAGATGATATGATAGTGTACATAAGCGACCCCAAAAACTCCACCAAAGAACTCCTACAGCTGATAAACAGCTTTAGTAATGTGGCAGGATACAAGATCAACTCCAAAAAATCAGTCGCCCTCTTATACACAAAGGATATGGAAGCAGAGAGGGAAATCAGAGAAGCTTCACCATTCACAATAGCCAAAAACAGCATAAAATATCTTGGGGTACATCTAACCAAGGAAGTGAAAGATCTATTTGACAAGAACTTTAAGGCATTGAAGAAAGAAATTGAAGAGGATACCAAAAAATGGATGGACCTCCCTTGCTCTTGGATTGGGAGGATCAACATAGTAAAAATGGCAATTCTACCAAAGGCTATTTATAGATTCAATGCAATCCCCATCAAGATCCCATCAAAATTCTTCACAGATCTGGAGAGGACAATAATCAACTTTATATGGAAAAACAAAAAACCCAGGATAGCCAAAACAATCCTATACAATAAAGGATCTTCTGGAGGCATTAACATCCCTGACTTCAAACTCTATTACAGAGCTACAGTAATGAAAACAGTGTGGTACTGGCATAAAAACAGAGAAGTCGACCAATGGAATCGTATAGAAGACCCGGATTTTATCCCACAAACCTATGAACACCTGATTTTCGATAAAGGAGCTAAAAGTATAAAATGGAAGAAAGAAAGCATCTTCAACAAATGGTGCTGGCACAACTGGATGTCATCTTGTAGAAGAATGAAAATAGACCCTTATCTATCACCGTGCACAAAACTCAAGTCCAAATGGATTAAAGACCTCAATATCAGCCCGAACACACTGAACCTGATAGAAGAGAAAGTGGGAAGTACCCTACAGGAGCTGGGCACAGGAGATCGCTTCCTATGTATAACCCCAGAAGCACAGACATTAAGGGCAACATTGAATAAATGGGACCTACTTAAACTGAGAAGCTTCTGTAAAGCAAAGGACATAGTCAATAAGACACAAAGGCAACCTACTGATTGGGAGAAGATCTTCACCAACCCCACAACAGACAAAGGTCTGATCTCCAAAATATATAAAGAACTCAAGAAACTAGACTTTAAAATGCTAATTAACCCAATTAAAAAATGGGGCACTGAACTGAACAGAGAATTCTCAGCAGAGGAAGTTCAAATGGCCAAAAGACACTTAAAGTCGTGCTCAACTTCCTTAGCAATCAGGGAAATGCAAATCAAAACAACTTTGAGATATCATCTTACACCTGTCAGAATGGCTAAAGTCAAAAACACCAAGGATAACCTTTGCTGGAGAGGCTGTGGAGGAACGGGTACCCTCATCCATTGCTGGTGGGAATGCCATCTTGTGCAACCACTGTGGAAGTCAGTGTTTCGGTTTCTCAGGAAATTCGGGATCAACTTACCCCTGGACCCAGCAATACCACTCCTGGGAATATACCCAAGAGATGCTCTATCATATGACAAAAGCATTTGTTCAACTATGTTCATAGCAGTATTATTTGTAATATCCAGAACCTGGAAACAACCTAGATGCCCTTCAATGGAAGAATGGATGAAGAAAGTATGGAATATATACACGCTAGTGTACTACGCTG
The DNA here is from genome assembly GCF_018167655.1 of Microtus oregoni. Taxonomy (NCBI): domain Eukaryota; kingdom Metazoa; phylum Chordata; class Mammalia; order Rodentia; family Cricetidae; genus Microtus; species Microtus oregoni. The sequence goes on from NW_024544755.1 coordinate 1,362,049, forward strand.
CGGTAAAAAACAATGACTTCTCGAATTTTGCAGGCAAATGGATGGAAATAGAAAACACTATCCTGAGTGAGGTGTCCCAGACCCAAAAAGATGAACATGGGATGTACTCGCTCATAATTGGTTTCTAGCCATAAATTAGGGCCACGGAGTCTACAATAGGTGAACCTAAAGAAGCTAAGTAAGAAGGTGAACCCAAGGAAAAACATATAGTTATCCTCTTGGCTAAGGGAAGTAGACCCAATTGCTGGGGAGAAAATTAGGATCTTGGGGGTGGGGTGGGATGGGGGTAAGGGGAGATGGGGAGAGAAAAGGTAGAAGGGAAGGAGGGGGGATTTGGGGAATCAGGAGAATTGGGATAAAGGAAAGGTGGATAGGGGAGCACGGAACCACAATTCTTAGTTAAGGGAACCACTTTAGGGTGAGCAAGAGATTTGACCCTAGAGGGGCTCCCAAGTGCCCAAGATGAGGTTCCCAGTTAGTTCCTTGGGTAGCTGAGGATTGGGAACCTGAAATGACCCTATCCGAGAGCAATACTGACGAATATCTTGCATATCATCATAGAACCTTCATCTGGTGATGGATGGAGACAGAGACAGAGACCCACACTGGAGCACTGGACTGAGCTCCCAAGGTCCCAATGAGGAGCAGAAGGAGGGAGAACATGAGCAAAGAAGTCGGGACCACGAGGCGTGCACCCACCCACTGAGACAGTGGAGCTGATCTACTGGGAGCTCACCAAGGCCAGCTGGACTATGACCGAAAAAGCATGGGATAAAACCGGACTCTCTGAACATGGCGAACAATGAGGGCTGATGAGACGCCAAGGACAATGGCACGGGGTTTTGATCCTACTTAATGTGCTGGCTTTGTGGAAGCCTAGCCAGTTTGGATGTTCACCTTCCTAGATATGGACGGAGGGGGGAGGACCTAGGACTTACCACAGGGCAGGGAACCTGGACTGCTCTGTGGACTGGAGAGGGAGGGGGAGAGGAGTGGGGGGAGGGGAGAAGGGTGGGAGGAGGGGGAGAAGGGTGGGAGGAGGGGGAGGGAAATGGGAGGCTGGGAGGAGCTGGAAACTTGTTTTTTGTTTATGTTTTTATTTCTTCTTTTCTTAATAAAAAAAAATTATTAAAAAAAATTATTTATAAAAAATAAAAATAAATAAATTTATTTATTCATGATTTCTGCCTCCTCCCCGCCTTTTCTTTTTTTTTAAAAATTATAAAATGAAATAAAATAAATTTATTTATTTAAGAATGTCTGCCTCCTCCCCGCCTTTTCTTTTTATTTATAAAAAAAAATAAAAAAAAACTAAATTTATTTCTTTATTCAGGATTTCTGCCTCCTCCCTTCCCTTTCTTTTTTTTAAGTTATAAAATAAAATAAAATAAAATAAATTTATTTATTTAAGGATTTCTGCCTCCTCCCCGCATTTTCTTTTTTTAAAAAAAAATTATTTATAAAAAATAAAAATAAATAAATTTATTTATTCAGGATGTCTGCCTCCTCCCTGCCTTTTCTTTTAAAATTTATTTATAAAAAAAATAAAAAATAAATAAATTTATTTATTTATTCAAGATGTCTGCCTCCTTCCTGCCTTTTTATAAATTTATTCATAAAAAAATTATTTATTTATTCAGGATTTCTGTCTCCTCCCAGCCTTTTCTTTTTTTTTATTATAAAATAAAATAAAATAAAATAAATTTATTTATTTAAGAATGTCTGCCTCCTCCCCGCCTTTCCTTTTTTTAAATTTATTTATAAAAAACTAAATTTATTTATTTATTCAGGATGTCTGCCCCCTCCCCTCCTTTTCTTTTTTTTAAATTATAAAATAAAATAAAATAAATTTATTTATTTAAGAATGTCTGCCTCCTCCCCGCCTTTTCTTTTAAAATTTATTTATAAAAAAAATAAAAAAAACTAAATTTATTTCTTTATTCAGGATGTCTGCCCCCTCCCCGCCTTTTCTTTTTTTTTTAAATTATAAAATGAAATTTATTTATTTAAGGATGTCTGCCTCCTCCCCGCCTTTCCTTTTTTAAAAAGAATTATTTATAAGAAATAAAAATAAATAAATTTATTTATTCAGGATGTCTACCCCCTCCCCGCCTTTCCTTTTTTTTTAATTATGAAATAAACATAAAATAAATTGATTTATTTAAGAATTGAGGCCCTCACCTCGCCCAGCTTGTCCAGCTTGATGTGGGTCTCCAGCTTCCCGAAGCCGATCTCCGACTGCAGCGGGGGGGGGGGGGGGGGGGGGGGGGGGGGGGGGGAGGGGGGATGTGCTGAAGCCGGGGAGGGGGGGAATAAATTATTAAATATTAAATATTAATTATTAAATTAATTAAACCGCTCACCAGGCTGACCCTGCGCAGGCGCCGGCTGAGCGGCTTGTCGAAGATGGGGCTGTGGAGCATCAGCTTCTCCAGGTAGCCCTCGGGCAGCCGGATGTCGGTGGGCAGCGACAGGCGCTTGTTGATGTCCTGGGTGATGAAAAATAAAGGAATTAAAAATAAAGAGATTAAAAAATAAAAGAAATTAAAAATGAAGAGAGGGCGGCTCAGTGGTTAGCGCGGCGGCGCCTTCTCCCCCCCAAGGGGTCAAGAGTTCGAGTCCCGGGCAGCTCAGGAACCGGCTGCAGGCGTGAGGGTGTAAATATAAAATTAGAATATTGTATGAATAATAAATATAAAAATTAGAGTATTGTGTGCATAATAAATAAGTATAAAATTAGAATATGTACGGAAAATAAAAATTAGAATATCGCATGCATAATAAATAAATAACTATAAAAATTAGAATATTGCACATATAATAAATAACTGTAAAAATTAGAATATTGCACATATAATAAATAACTGTAAAAATTAGAATATTGCATGCATAACATATAAATATAAAATTAGAATATTGCACACATAATGAATAAATAAAATTAAAATATGGCATGCAAAATTAATAAACATAAAATTAGAATATTGCATGCATAATGAATAAACATGAAAAATTAGAATGCTGCATGCATGATGAATGCATAAATATAAGAATTGGAATACTGCACACATAATAAACATAAAATTAGAATATTGAATGCATGATAAATATAAAATTAGAATATTGCACGCATAATAAATAATTGTAGAAATTAGAATATTGCATGCGGTATGCATAATGCATATAAAATTAGAATATTGAATGCATAATAAATATAAAGTGAGAATATTGTATGTATGATGAATATAAAATTAGAATATTGCACACATAATGAATGAACATAAAATTAGAGTATTGCATACATGATTAACATAAAATTAGAATATTGCATACACAATAAATATAAATTAGAATATTGCATGCATAATTAACATAATATTGGAATATTGCATGCATAATTAATATAAAATTAGAGCATTGCATGCATAATTAATATAAAATTGGAATGTTGCATGCATAATAAACACAGGCCCCACACCTTGGTGGAGATCTTGCGCGGCTGGTGGCTGCGCGTGCGCACTTTCACGGGCGACTGCACCTCGTCGGAGGAGGTGGCGGAGGCCTGTTCGCTCTCGCCGTCCGACTCCATCTTGGTGTCCTCGTGGACGATCTCTGCGGATCAATAAATATAAAAAAATCAGAATATGGCATGTGTGATCAATAAATATAAAAAAATCAGAATATGTGTCCATGATCAATAAATATAAAAAAATCAGAATATTGCATGCATGCACAATAAATATAAAAATTAGAATATTGCATGCATACACAATAAACATAAAATTAGAATATTGCACGCATAATAAACATAAAAATTAGAATACTGCCTACATAATAAATAAATAAAAGATTTATTTATAAAGGAAATGGACTGTATACATAATAAATAAATATAAAATTAGAATATTGCATGCATAATCAATATAAAATTAGAATACTTTATGCATACACAATAAACATAACAATTAGAATATTGCACACATACACAATAAATATAAAAATTAGAATACTGCACGCATAGACAATAAATATAAAATTAGTATATTGCATGCACAATAAACATAAAATTAGAATATTGCATGCATAATAAATATAGAATTAGGGTATTGTGTACATCATAAATAAATATAGAAATTAGAATATTGTGTGCATAATAAATAAATATAAAATTAGGGTATTGTGTGCATGATAAATAAATATAGAATTAGGATATGGTGTACATAATAAATAAATATAGAATTAGGATATTATGTACATAATAAATAAAAATAAAATTAGAATATTTCATACATAATAAACATAAAATTAGAATACTGCACGCATACACAATAAACATAAAATTAGAATATTGCATGCATAATGAATATAAAATTAGAATATTTTGTATATTATATTTCATATATTATTAATAATGAAATCTGTACCTGGCGCGGAGCTGAGCGGGCCCCTATCGGGGTGCAGGTCCCCAGGAACCCCGCGGGATGGGGTGGTGGTCACCGCCCCCGGGTCCCTGCCTCCCTCCGGCTCGGCGTTGGCGGCATCGGCGGATCCATTGCTCCTGTCTGGGCCCCGCCCCCCGCGGCCCCCGATTGGCTCTTCCACGGCGGCCGCTCTGCTGCTCTTGTCTGGGCCCCGCCCCCCGCGGAGGGTGACGGACAGCTGCCGCTTGATCTTCTTCATCCGGTCCATGGCCGCCTGGGCGGGGCACAGGGGAGGGGTCAGGGGTCAGGGTGGGCGTCGGCATGCAGTATTCTAATTATCATGTTTATTACTTATGCAATATTCTAATTTTATGTATAATATGCATGTGATATTCTAATTATCATGTTTATTACGTATGCAATATTCTAATTTCATGTATGATATGCATGTGATATTCTAATTATCATGTTCATTACATATGCAATATTCTAATTTCATGTATGATATGCACGCAATATTCTAATGATCATGTTTATTACGTATGCAATATTCTAATCCATGTATGATATGCACGCGATATTCTAATTATCATGTAAATTACGTATGCAATATTCTAATTTTATGTATGATATGCATGCGATATTCTAATTATCATGTTTATTACGTGTGCAATATTCTAATTTCATATTTATTCATTATGTATGCATGCGATATCCTGATTTTTATATCTATTATGTGTGCATATCCTAACTTTCATATCTATTCATTATGTAGGCAATGACCTAATTATCATATTTATTATGTATGCATGCGATATTCTAATTATTATATTTATTATGTATTCATGCGATATCCTATCCTAATTTTTAGATCTATTTATTATGTGTGCATATGCAAATTTTTATATCAGTTTTACGTAGGCAATATCCTAATTTTTATATTTATTGTGTATACATGCGATATCCTAATTATTATATTTATGATGTATGCGTGCGATATTCTAATTTTTATATTTATTGTGTATGCATGTGATATCCTAGTTTTTATATCTATTATGTATGCATGCAATATTCTAATTATTATATGTATTATGTATGCATGCGATATCCTAATTCTTATATTTATTGTGTATGCATGCGATATCCTGATTTTTATATCTATTATGTATGCATATCCTAATTTTCATATCTCTTTATTATGTAGGCAATATCCTAATTTTTATATTGTGTATGCATGCGATATCTTGATTTTTATATCTATTTATTATGTATGCATATCCTAATTTTTATATCTATTTATTATGTACGCAATATCCTAATTATTATATATGCATGCGATATCCTAATTATTATATTTATTTAGTATGTACATCTATTCATTATGTATACAACATTCTAATTTTTGTACCTATTTATTATGCATACAATATCCTAATTTTATATTTATTTATTATGCATGCAATATCCTAATGTTTATATTTATTTATTATGTAGGCATCATCCTAATTTTTATGTTTATTTACTCATGAGGCATGCGATATCCTAATTTTATATTTGTTTATTACGCAAGAAATATCCTAATTTTTATAAAATTATAAATAAATATGAAAGAGAATTAGAATATTGTATTCATCATGAATAAGTAAATATATTAATTAGAATATTGTATACATAATAAATACACAAATAAGAAGAGAATTAGAATATTGTATACATCATGAATAAATAGATATACAAATCACGACATTGTATACATGATAAATAAATAAGAATTAGAATATTGTATACATTTTGAATAAATAGATAAATATAAAAATTAGAATATCATATACATAATAAATATATCAAAATAAAATTAGAATATTGCACACATAATGAATAAATATAAAATTAGAATATTGTATGCATAATGAATAAATGAATGCAAAATTAGACTATTTTATGCATAAGGAATAAGTAAATGAAAAAAGTAGGATATTGTATACATAAGGAATAAATAAAGAGAATTAGAATACTGTACCAATAGTGACTAAATAGATAAACATAAAAATTAGAATATTGTATCCATAATGAATAGATATAAAAAATTGAATATTGTATCCATAATGAATAGATATAAAAATTAGAATATTGTATCCATGATAAATAAACATAAAAATTAGAGTATTGTATCCATAATGAATAGAGAATTAGAATTTTGTATCAATGATAAATAAATAGATATAAAAATTAGAATATTGTATCCATAATGAATAAATAAATAGAGAAATAGAATATTGTATCCATGATAAATAAATATATAAAAATTACAATATGGTATCCATGATGAATAAATATAAAAAAATTAGAATATTGTATCCATAATGAATAAATAGAGAATTAGAATATTGTATCCATGATCAATAAATATATAAAAATTAGAATTTTGTATCCATAATAAATAGATATAAAAATTAGAATATTGTATCCATAATAAATAAATATAAAAATTAGAATATTGTATCCATAATAAAGAAACATAAAAATTAGAATATTGTATCCATAATGAATAAATAGAGAATTAGAATATTGTATCCATGATCAATAAATATATAAAAATTAGAATATTGTATCCATAATGAATAAATATAAAAATTAGAATATTGTATCCATAATGGATAAATAGAGAATTAGAATATTGCATCCATGATAAATAAATATATAAAAATTAGAATATTGTGTGCATAATGAATAAACAAATAAATAGAGAATTAGAATATTGTATCCATGATAAATAAATATATAAAAATTAGAATATTGTATCTATAATAAATAGATATAAAAATTAGAATATTGTATCCATAATAAAGAAACATAAAAATTAGAATACTGTATCCATAATGAATAAACAAATAAATAGAGAATTAGAATATTGTATCCATAATAAAGAAACATAAAAATTAGAATACTGTATCCATAATGAATAAACAAATAAATAGAGAATTAGAATATTGTATCCATGATCAATAAATATATAAAAATTAGAATACTGTATCCATAATAAATAAATAGATATAAAAATTAGAATATTGTATCCATAATAAATAAATATTTTAAAAACAAGGGCCCCAGGTCCTTGTTCCCCCGCCCCTACGCCGTCACCTCAGGACTTGGACGCGCAGCCGCCGTGGCCGCCGCCGTCGCCGTGGGGACCAGGGGTTCGGGGAGAGCCCCAGGGCGCGGGTTCGAGTCCCGGGCCGGGGGTTCGGGGAGAGCCCCAGGGCGCGGGTTCAAGTCCCGGGTCTGCATGGTCCGCGGGCCCCACATGGACCCCAGCTGCCGGGCAGGAAGCTCCGCCCACCTCCCCCCCAGCAACCATTGTCATGGTGACGGGTGGATCCCCCCACTCCTCTATGCAAATGGGGGGGACCCAACCAATGGCGTTGTGGGGGGGGGTCTCACAAACCCGGGTCCTGTTTCTTTTTATTTTAATTAATTTATTTATTTTTATGGCTGAGCTGTGGTTTATAGGTTGATGTTTTTCTTTTTTAATTAATTAATTAATTTTTATGGCTGAGCTGTGGTTTATTGGTTGATTTTTTTCTTTTTTAATTAATTAATTTATTTATTTTCATGGCTGAGCTGTGGTTTATTGGTTGATTTTTTTTAAGATTTTATTTATTTATTATGGATACAATATGCTAATTTTTTATATTTATTGATCATGGATGCCATATTCTAATTTTCTTATATGGATTGATCATGTTTTTAATTAATTAATTTATTTTTATGGCTGAGCTATGGTTGATTGGTTGATTTCTTTTCTAAAGATTTTATTTGTTTATCATGGATACAATATCCTAATTTTTTTTATATTTATTGATCATGGATGCCATATTCTAATTTTCATATATTGAATGATCATGTATACACTATTCTAATTCCTTTGATATTTATTTATTTATTGTGAATGTTGTTTTTATATTTATCATGTATACAATATCCTAATTTTTTTATATTTATTGATCATGGATGCCATATTTGAATTTTCTTATATTGATTGATCATGTTTTTAATTTATTTATTTTTATGACTGAGCTGTGGTTTATTGGTTGATTTTTTTTAAGATTTTATTTATTTATCATGGATACAATATCCTAATTATTTTATATTTATTTATTCTGATTGATCATGTATACACTATTCTAATACCTTTTATATTTATTTATTATGAATGTTGTTTTTATATTTATCATGTATACAATATTCTAATATTTTTATATTTATTTATTATGGATGCCATATTCTAATTTTCTTATATTGATTGATCATGTATACACTGTTCTAATTGTTTTATATTTATTTATTGATCATGTATACAATATTCTATTTTTTTTCTATTTAGTGATCATGTGTACAATACTCTAATTCTTTTTTTATTTATTTACTTATTATGTATATAATATTCTAAATTTTTATATTTATTTATCATGTATACAATATTCTAATTTTATTATATTTATCATGTATACAATATCCTAATTTTTTATATTTATTGATCATGGATGCCATATCCTAATTTTCTTATATTGACTGATCATGTATACACTGTTCTAATTCCTTTTATAATTTTTTATTTATTATGAATGTTGTTTTTATATTTATCATGTATACAATATCCTAATTTTTTTATATTTATTGATCATGGATGCCATATTCTAATTTTCTTATATTGATTGATCATGTATACACTATTCTAATTCCTTTTATTTTTTATTTGTTTATTATGAATGTTGTTTTTATATTTATCATGTATACAATATCCTAATTTTTTTATATTTATTGATCATGGATGCCATATTCTAATTTTCTTATATTGACTGATCATGTATACACTGTTCTAATTCCTTTCATATTTATTTATTTATTTATTATGAATGTTGTTTTTATATTTATCATGTATACAATATCCTAATTTTTTTATATTTATTGATCATGGATGCCATATCCTAATTTTATTATATTGATTGATCATGTATACACTATTCTAAGTCCTTTTATATTTTTATTTGTTTATTATGAATGTTGTTTTTATATTTATCATGTATACAATATCCTAATTTTTTTTATATTTATTGATCATGGATGCCATATTCCAAATTTATTATATTGATTGACCATGTATTCACTATTCTAATTGTTTTATATTTATTTATTGATCATGTATACAATATTCAAATTTTTTCTATTTATTTATCATGTGTACAATATTCTATTTCTTTTTATATTTATTATGTATATAATATTCTAATTTTTTATATTTATTTATCATGTACACAATATTCTAATTTTATTATATTTATCATGTATACAATTTTCTAATTTTTTTATATTTATTGATCATGGATACAATATTCTAATTCTCTTTATATTTATTTATTTATTATGTATAGAATATTCTACTTTTTACATTTATTTATTCCTTCTAACCTCTATTGTATACATAATGAATAAATAGATAAATATGAGAGCATTAGACTATTGTATACATCATGAATTAATCCATATAAAAATTAAAATATGGTACACATAATCAAAAAATAAATATAAGAGAAAATTAGAATATCGTATACATCACGAATCAATCCATATAAAAATTAAAATATGGTACACATAATCAAAAAATAAATATAAGAGAGAATTAGAATATCATATACATCACGAATCAATCCATATAAAAATTAAAATATGGTACACATAATCAAAAAATAAATATAAGAGAGAATTAGAATATCATATACATCATGAATCAATCCATATAAAAATTAAAATATGGTACACATAATCAAAAAATAAATATAGGAGAGAATTAGAATATGATATACATAAGGAATAAGTAAATATAAAAATTAGAATATTGTATACATATACAATAAATATAAAAATTAAAATATTGTATACATAATGAATAAATAGATAAATATAAAAGAGAATTAGAATTATGGTATACTTAATGAATATGGTATACTAATTTCTAACAAAGTTAACTTCAAACTTAAATCAATCAGAAGAGATGGAGAGGGACATTTTATACTCATAAAAGGAACAATTCATCAGGATGAAGTCTCAATCCTGAATATCTATGCCCCGAATATAAAAGCGCCCACGTATGTAAAAGAAACATTGCATAAAATATCTTGGGGTAAATCTAACCAAGGAAGTGAAAGATCTATTTGACAAGAACTTTAAGGCATTGAAGAAAGAAATTGAAGAGGACACCCAAAAATGGATGGATCTACCTTGCTCTTGGATTGGGAGGATCAACATAGTAAAAATGGCAGTTCTACCAAAGGCAATTTATAGATTCAATGCAATCCCCATCAAGATCCCATCAAAATTCTTCACAGATCTTGAGAGGACAATAATCAACTTTATATGGAAAAACAAAAAACCCAGGATAGCCAAAACAATCCTATACAGTAAAGGATCTTCTGGAGGCATTACCATCCCTGACTTCAAACTCTATTACAGAGCTACAGTAATGAAAACAGTGTGGTACTGGCATAAAAACAGAGAAGTCGACCAATGGAATCGTATAGAAGACCCGGATTTTAACCCACAAACCTATGAACACCTCATTTTCGATAAAGGAGCTAAAAGTATACAATGGAAGAAAGAAAGCATCTTCAACAAATGGTGCTGGCACAACTGGATGTCAACCTGTAGAGGAATGAAAATAGACCTATATCTATCACTGTGCACAAAACTCAAGTCCAAATGGATTAAAGACCTCAATATCAGCCCGAACACACTGAACCTGATAGAAGAGAAAGTGGGAAATACCCTACAACAGATGGGCACAGGAGATCACTTCCTATGTATAACCCCAGAAGCACAGACATTAAGGGCAACATTGAATAAATGGGACCTACTTAAACTGAGAAGCTTCTGCAAAGCAAAGGACACTGTCACTAAGACACAAAGGCAACCTACTGACTGGGAGAAGATCTTCACCAACCCCGCAACAGACAAAGGTCTGATCTCCAAAATATATAGAGAACTCAAGAAACTAGACTTTAAAATGCTAATTAACCCAATTAAAAAATGGGGCACTGAACTGAACAGAGAATTCTCAGCAGAGGAAGTTCAAATGGCCAAAAGACACTTAAGGTCATGCTCAACTTCCTTAGCAATCAGGGAAATGCAAATCAAAACAACTTTGAGATATCATCTTACACCTGTGAGAATGGCTAAAGTCAAAAGCACCAAGGATAACCTTTGCTGGAGAGGCTGTGGAGGAATGGGTACCCTCATCCATTGCTGGTGGGAATGCCATCTTGTGCAACCACTATGTAAGTCAGTGTTTCGGTTTCTTAGGAAATTCGGGATCAACCTACCCCTGGACCCAGCAATACCACTCCTGGGAATATACCCAAGAGATGCTCTATCATATGACAAAAGCATTTGTTCAACTATGTTCATAGCAGTATTATTTGTAATAGCCAGAACCTGGAAACAACCTAGATGCCCTTCAATGGAAGAATGGATGAAGAAAGTATGGAATATATACACGCTAGAGTACTACTCAGTGGTAAAAAACAATGACTTCTCGAATTTTGCATGCAAATGGATGGAAATAGAAAACACTATCCTGAGTGAGGTGTCCCAGACCCAAAAAGATGAACATGGGATGTACTCGCTCATAATTGGTTTCTAGCCATAAATTAGGGCCACGGAGTCTACAATAGGTGAACCTAAAGAAGCTAAGTAAGAAGGTGAACCCAAGGAAAAACATATAGTTATCCTCTTGGCTAAGGGAAGTAGACCAAATTTCCGGGGAGAAAATGGGATCTTGGGGGTGGGTGGGATGGGGGTAAGGGGAGATGGGGAGAGAAAAGGGAGAAGGGAAGGAGGGGGGACTTGGGGAATCAGGAGAATTGGGATAAAGGAAAGGTGGATAGGGGAGCACGGAACCACAATTCTTAGTTAAGGGAACCACTTTAGGGTGAGCAAGAGACTTGACCCTAGAGGGGCTCCCAAGTGCCCAACATGAGGTTCCCAGTTAGTTCCTTGGGCAGCTGAGGATTGGGAACCTGAAATGACCCTATCCTAGAGCAATACTGACGAATATCTTGCATATCATCATAGAAACTTCATCTGGTGATGGATAGAGATAGAGACAGAGACCCACACATGAGCACTGGACTGAGATCCCAAGGTCCCAATGAGGAGCAGAAGGAGGGAGAACATGAGCAAAGAAGTCGGGACCACGAGGCGTGCACCCACCCACTGAGACAGTGGAGCTGATCTACTGGGAGCTCACCAAGGCCAGCTGGACTATGACCGAAAAAGCATGGGATAAAACCGGACTCTCTGAACATGGCGAACAATGAGGGCTGATGAGACGCCAAGGACAATGGCACGGGGTTTTGATCCTACTTAATGTGCTGGCTTTGTGGAAGCCTAGCCAGTTTGGATGTTCACCTTCCTAGATATGGACGGAGGGGGGAGGACCTAGGACTTACCACAGGGCAGGGAACCTGGACTGCTCTGTGGACTGGAGAGGGAGGGGGAGAGGAGTGGGGGGAGGGGAGAAGGGTGGGAGGAGGGGGAGAAGGGTGGGAGGAGGGGGAGGGAAATGGGTGGCTGGGAGGAGGTGGAAACTTGTTTTTTGTTTATGTTTTTATTTCTTCTTTTCTTAATAAAAAAATTATAATCACAAAAAAAGAGTTAGTTAATAAGAAGCATGAGCTAATGGGCCTAATGGTTTAGTAATTAACATAGTTTCTGTGTCATTATTCTGGTCTGTGCAGCTGGGAAACAAAAGAGCAGTCTCCTTCTACAAGTCTCTCTGGGAGATTCATCATTGGTATCTCTTTGAAATTATTGATAAGGCACTAAAAACAGGCTTGAACAGAGAAGTAAGGGATTGAACCCTATAACTTTTCTTTTAAACTTCCATAGTGGGCAAACTGGTAATAAGTAGGCAAAATTTTTACCGGGAAAGTTCTTTCCATCAAAAGAAAAATAAAGCAGTTTATATAAGTCATATATATATATATGTGTGTGTGTGTGTGTGTGTGTGTGTGTGTGTGTATTGAGAAGCAGGTGTGAATAGTCCCAAGCAGCTTTTCCATGTGTAAAACACTAAACTATAAAAACACACCACAGATCTCTTCTTCCTAGCTACATTTCACATTCTAAGACTTCATTGTCTTTGCTTAATGCCTTCTGTTTCATTCTCTGAATAAAATGAAAAAATTTACTTTAAAGGAAAAAAAAAAGAAGAGACAACAAACCAGATGCATCCAGACACCTCAGTGAGCTTACGGATGTTCTCAGAGAGACCCACAGCTGCAGGAGGGGACATCTGTGGTGCTGAAGCTCTGCCATGAGCGTTTACCCGCTGGTGTTGATGGTTGATTCCCACCTCCTGTTGCCGGTAAACTTGGCTCTGTCCACTCTCTCATCCAGCTACAGTGCGTTAATCCATCTGGGATTACTATAAGTAAATTCCCGGGGAGGGCTATCTTTAAGAGAGACTTCCACGTAGCCGACAGCACAGGAGACCCGGGGTGCAGCCCTGCCATCAGCCCTGGCCTGAGTTCCCTTGGTTGCATCACGCCTGGAGCCTGACTACAGAGAGATTGTATCTGCAAACAGGAAGCCAGAGAGAAACTGGGTAGGGCCAGGCTCATGCTTTTGTAATAACCTTTCGGGAAGAACCAATTAGAGTCCTGGGTAATATACCCAGATCGCTTCCTGGAATGTGTCCCCAGTTAAGCTAGCCCCCCACCCCACTGGGCTGCACCTCCAATACTGGTGGGATTGTTTCTTGAAACAGGGTCTCTAGTCCAGGCTGACCTATACTCACAGCATCAGGAGCTGGGATTACAGGCATGCAACACTACACTAGGCTCTAGACTCCACTTGATGTGGTTTTTATTAATACTTAGTAATTATTCATAATTATGGTCTTCATTATGGCATTTTCTTTTTTTTAATTTATTTATTATGTACATAGTGTTCTGGGCACCAGATCTCATTATAGATGGGTGTGAGCCACCATGTGGTTACTGGGAATTGAACTCAGGACCTTCGGAACAACAGTCAGTTTTCTTAACCTCTGAGCTATCTCTCCAGCCCCCTCATTATGACATTTTCATACATGTATTTTTTTATCACATTTACCCCACTGCCCTTTCTTGCTCCCTACCAACTCCTGCTGATTATTTACCTATCTTTCTGTCTGTCTGTCTGTCTATCTATCTTCTTATTTATTTGAGACAGGATCTCACTATGCATGTATGTAGACCAGGCTGGCTGGGCAATTATAGAGATTTTCCTGCCTCTGCCTTCCTAGTGCAAAGGCATAAGCCACAGCACCAGGCTTGCTTATCTGTTTATTTATTTTTGAACCTATCTCACATACCCCCCAAGACTGGCCTCAAATTTGCTATGTATCCGAGGTTGACTTTGAACCTGCCTATGGGTTGAGAGTGCTGGGGTTGCAGGCATGTATCACTATGCTGGGTTTATGTAGTGCTGGGCATTGAACCCAGGGCTTCAAGCATGCGAGGCAAGCAGGTTACCAAGTAAGGTGCATCTCTAGCCCTAGAGACCACTGCCCCCTGCCCCCCTTAAAAGACTCCATCTGTACCACTCCCAATAGTAGTACCCTATGGACCAAAATTCTAACACCCGAAATGTTGGGGACAAACTGATAGTATATATCAGTGCCAGTGGACATTTTCTTAACTGATGATTGGTGTGGAAGGACCCAGCCCACACTGGGAGGTGCTGTCCCTGGGCAGGTGGCCCTGGGGTGTGTAAGAAAGAAAACTGAGAAAACCAGAGGAGCAAACCAGTAAGAGGAATTCTCCTGTGGTCTCTGCTTGGGGTCCTGCCCTGGCTGCCCTGTAACTAGGAGCTGAAAGAACCCCCCCCCCCCCCCGCCAAGCTGCTTTGGCCATGGTGTTCATCAGAGAAACAGGAACAAAGCTAAGACCAGGGTTGGCCCTGGGAGTCTCAGAGCTTTGCTTAAAGAAAGGGTGGCAGCCATTGTGGTTTTGGTGAGGAGTCTTTTGCTAACTGTCGTCTAGCGGGCCTTGACCTTGTGGTCCTCTGACCTCGGTCTCTCAGCTCCGTCTTCTTTCAGATGGTCCATACTGATGGTGGCCTGCATCTCTCATCTGGGGAAGACGGGACTCTTCCAGCAGGAAGCCAGGCCTTTTGAGTTGGTCTTGGTAGAAGATAAATTTCCAAGTTTGAAGCCAGCAAGATGGTTCAACCAGTGAAGGCTCCTGCTGCTACACCAGAGTTTCCTTTCTGGCTTCACACGGTGGGAGGAAGAGCTGACTCCCGCAGGCTGTCCTGACCTCCACATGCGTGCCAAGACAAGCGTCCCCACCATGCCCACCCCATTACAGCTTCTAATTTCCATTTTTAATACGAGAAAATGAGAACCCAACAGGTTCTCATTGATGGGTGGTGTCTTCAGGAACCACAAATTCAGAATAAGACATGGCGGGCAATGGGTGACTGTGGGTGCAGGAAGGGGGTGGCTGCCAGGTGGAGTTACTAGCACAGAAAACAAATGTGTAGGTGGCGGTGGCCATCAAGTTCATGGCATCCAGAGTGTGATGCTCACATGAGGCCTTTAGCCAAGCCTGTTCTGCTGGCTCCCTGGGGCAATGGGGACCACCTTCTACAACTAAGAATTGTGACTGAAAGAGATGACATCAGGAGGTTCTCTCTCACAGTGTCAGGGAGACAGGAGCTGTATGCTGCGTTATATTAGGTGAGGCACACTGGAATCTCTCTGTGTGTATATGTGTGTGTGTCTCTGTGCCGTGTGTGTGTCTCTGTGCCGTGTGTGTGTGTGTGTCTGTGCCGTGTGTGTGTGTGTGTCTGTGCCGTGTGTGTGTGTGTGCCGTGTGTGTGTCTGTGCCGTGTGTGTGTGTCTGTGCTGTGTGTGTATCTGTGCCATGTGTGTGTGTCTGTGCCGTGTGTGTGTGTGTCTGTGCCGTGTGTGTGTCTGTGCCATGTGTGTGTGTGTGCCGTGTGTGTGTGTGTGTCTGTGCCATGTGTGTGTGTGTGTGCCGTGTGTGTGTGTGTCTGTGTCATGGGTGTGTGTGTGCCGTGTGTGTGTGTGTCTGTGCCATGTGTGTGTGTGTGCCGTGTGTGTGTGTGTCTGTGCCGTGTGTGTGTCTGTGCCGTGTGTTTGTCTGTGTGTGTGGTCTGAATCAGAAGTCAGCCTTGGGTGTTGTTCCTCAGGTATCATCCATCTTGTTCTTTGAGGCAGAGTCTCTCATTGACCTGGGGCTCACCAAGTAAGCCGGGCTGACTGGCCAGCAAACCTCCAGGCATCCTCCTGTCTCTGCTTTCCCACTGCTGGGGCTCTAAGTGGGAACTACCACACCTGACTTTTCATGTGCGTTTTGAGCGCTCACACTCAGGTCCTCACGCTTGTCTGACAAGCACTTGACTGGCAGCTAACTCCCCCTCTGGCTGGAATCCCAGCTCTGGCATTCTGTAGGCATGAGCTCTGGGGAAGATGACTGAACTTCACTGTCCTACAGATTCACACAATCCTTTGTGGGGGCCGAAGAGCTGTGCCTTTTAAATAATCCAATAAATAAACCAGACCAGGCGCGGTGGCACACACCTTTAATCCCAGCACACTTCAGTCAGAGGCAGGTGGATCTCTGTGAGTTCGTAGGCCAGCCTGGTCTACATAACAAGTTCCAGGACAGCCAGGACTACATAGGAACACTCTGAGCCACAGACAAACAGAAACAAAGATGAGCTTGTATCCACTTACTCTCTGCAGTTTATGGGAATTGCTGTCCTGCCCTTGGCTTAAAAGAGGCTTTTACAGCTTTAAAGAAAACATCACACGATTATCCCATTCAGGCAGATAAAGGGGCATGCCTGTCACTCCAGAACTTGGAAAGCGCTCTCTCTCTCTCTCTCTCTCTCTCTCTCTCTCTCTCTCTCTCACACACACACACACACACACACACACACCCCTATAGGGAAAGGGCTGGGGTGTGGCTGTGTTGGTAGAATGCTAAGGGAGTCCCCATGGGACCCTGGCTTTGACCTTCAGCATTGCATAAACTGAGCCTGGTAGTGCCTACCTGTATGAAATTTCAGCACTCTGGGGGCAGAGGGGTCAAGAGTTAAAGGTTTCTAGGGAAAACAGCAAATTTAAAGATAGTCTGGGCTACATGAGATCCTGCCTTGAAAGGAAGGAAGAGAGAAAGGAGTAAGCGATCTATTTATATGTGACGTCCAGAACGGACCACCCAGAGAAAGGACATGATTAATGGCTGTGCATGAGGCTGTGGGAACTGGAGGACATGAGCGATAGCAATGCACCTACATGGGTTGTGGTGAGGCAGCAGTTAGGAGGCCACACTAAAAACTGCAGAATTATGCATTTCAAGTGAGTGGCTTTATGGTTCATAGAAAACTTTTCCTCCAATTATACATCTGCACTCCCAGCCCTCTGGAGGCAGAAGCAGGAGAATCTGCAGTTCAAGGCTCAGCTGGGCTAATGTAGAACTCTAAAATAACTCTAAAGCCATTTCTGACAACTCTGAGGCCAATTCTGAGGCCTCTCAGCAGTAGGGCTCCCCCTCCCCTGGGAACCTAACAACTGCACATGCATGTACTGAAATGTTGGGAACTTCTATCTCCCTGAGTCCTTGTGAGTGTTCTCCAAGTGGAGCTCGGTTCCTGAAATTGGGACAAGATAACCCACAGATGTCCACAGATGTTTTGACTCAGTCCCTGGGAAAGGGGCAAAGTAACCCTCAAATGTTCCCCCTTACCTCACCTGATCTGGCAACTGCTCTCCAGCCAATTATTGGTAATAGCCCTTTGAATAAGCTAATCATATAGTTAAAAAAAACAACCTCCAGACTTTTTGCTTTAAAAGTAGCCTGTACCAGCCATTTGGGGTCTTTCTGGCTTCCTGAATGCTGAAAGACCCTGTCACGACAGAATTAGTAAAATCCTCATGCTTTTACATCAACTGTGGTGTGAGAGAAAAAATTAGCCAGCCCTGGCATTGTATGCCTGTAATCCCATCACTCAGGGTGTGGAAACAAGAGAATCAGGAGGAGTTCAAGGACGTCCTTTGCCAGCCTGAGATACTGATACATGAGACTTTGTCTAAAAACATAAAATTAAAAAAATTCAATGCTCCATGTCTTCGGGAAAGAATGAGTCTGAAGATCCATCCAACCTGCTCTCCCTTCTCCATCTTTAACTCTGGAAAAAGTGGTCTAAGAAGTTGTGACCCGTGGCTGGAGAGATGCCCCAGTGGGTTAAAGGCTGTCTTGCTTTTGCAGAGGACCCAGGCTCGATTTCCAACATCTATGCGGTGGCTCATAACCATCTGTTGTATCCAGCGGATCTGACGCCCTCTTCTGACTTCCTTGGGCCTTGCATGCAAGTGGTGTGTATGCATACGGGTAGGCAAAACATGCCTACACTAAAAAATGTTCTTCGGGTGGTAGTGGTGCACGCCTTTAATCCCAGCACTTGGGAGGCAGAGGTAGGTGGATCTCTGTGAGTTCGAGACCAGCCTGGTCTACAAGAGCTAGTTCCAGGACAGGCTCCAAAACCACAGAGAAACCCTGTCTCGAAAAACCAAAAAAAAGTTGTGATGTTGTGGTTTTTTGAAATGAATTGTTCCTGAGTGTCAGTGAGCTGGCAGAGGGAGGGGGATGTCTGATAGTCTTACATATCTGAGTATGTGGAAGAGTTGAGGGGTTTTCTGTTTTAGGTATCTGCCTAACCATGGCTGCATAACAGCTAAAAACTTACACAAAAAACAGTGGACGCCTTGACTGGTCAGTGAAGTGTTACACGGAGCAAGGTAAGCTGATAAATTAGGTTGCTTCAGGGAAGGACTTATAAAATTACATATATAGTAAACATTTTTTTTTGGTTTTTCGAGACAGGGTTTTTCTGTAGCTTTGGACCCTGTCCTGGAACTAGCTCTTGTAGACCAGGCTGGCCTCGAACTCACAGAGATCCACCTGCCTCTGCCTCCTGAGTGTTTATAGTAAACATTTTAATCAGCACAGAAGAACCCCTTGTCCTCCAGAATGTCCCCATCCAGACCTCCTGTGGCCACCTACTGGATCCAGTCCCCGTGCATAGACTCTCCTGGGCCTCTGATGACACTCTGTGTCCACTCCATACAGGCTCTGTAACTTACACGACTCCACATAGAGGTGCTATGTTACAGTCTGCATGGCAGAGGCCCCAAGTGGCCTTTCTGACCTGAAATCAGGATTTTAGAGATGCCTTAATGGAATAATCCATTTGTCTCTTCCACCTTGTCTGAGGCTGCCTGACCTTGATTTTGCCACCTCCAGCTTCAAAGTCAGCAAGGGCAGGCCAACCCCACCCCTTGCTGTAACTGTAAGTTTCTCTCCCACCCACCCGCTCCCAAGTAACCACTCAGAGGCTTCGTATTAATTATAATTGTTTGTCCAATGCGCAGGCTTATTCCTAGCTAGCTCTTATGTTTAATGAACCCATTTCTATTAGTTTATTTTTTACCATGAGGGTCGTTGTCTGTTACCTCACATCTTGCTTCTCAGGCGGCTGCTGGCATTTCCCTCGACCCTGCCTTCTTTCTCCCTGTCTCTCTGCTTGGATTTCCCACCTACCTGTATTCTGCCCTGCCATAGGCCAAAGCAGCTTAATTCATCAACCAATAAAAGCAACATGTATTTGCAGGGTACAGAAGGACCTCCCACATCACCTTGTTACCTCACTCTGACTTTCTTCTGCCTCCCTCTTCCTATGAACACCCTTCATAACTGTGCTGGATCCACCCACATAAGCCAACCTCCATCACACTTGAAGTTTTACTTTATTATATTGGTATTTGAGTAAG
The DNA here is from genome assembly GCF_018167655.1 of Microtus oregoni. Lineage (NCBI taxonomy): Eukaryota > Metazoa > Chordata > Mammalia > Rodentia > Cricetidae > Microtus > Microtus oregoni. The sequence goes on from NW_024544755.1 coordinate 1,382,371, forward strand.
AAATGTCCCCCATTGGCCTGGGTATTTGGGTCCCTGTTTGGTGGTGCTGTTTGGGGAGGTGGTACAGCCCTGTTGGAAGAATTTGGTGACGAGGGGTGGACTCTGAGAGCTCACGGCCTCTCCCCACTGCCTACTGCCAGTTCACCATCTCTGCTTTGAGGGTGTGATCTCTCGGCTTCCTGCTCATGCCAGTGCCTGCCACTTGCTGCCATGACTTCCGGCCACAATGGACTCATCCCTCTGAGACGGTAAGACCAAATAAACTCTTTGTTCCATAAATTGGTTTTGGCGGTGGTGTTTTTATCTCAGCAACAGTAGAGTAACTGATACAGTAAGCTGGCACGGACTGTATGGCAACCTTTGCTGTTTGACAAAGTTCCAGAGCTTCAACATTGCAGATCACACTTCACGAGCACAGTTTTACTTTCATTCTTTATGATTCTCAATATTAATGTCTTTCCCTTGGGGAGATTTTGTGTGGGCTTTAGTAAAGGATAAAAATGTGTACACTGGTAGCCTCTCTAAACAAAATAATTCTTTGGGAAAAAACCACTATCTTGGAACCAGGAATCCCACTGTGCCCTCCTAATTACAGTTAGAGATTTAACAGATACACCCGATCCCAAGGATAAAATTCCTACAGTTTAGGTCCAGAGCCTGAGGCCATTAAAGGCAAGAGTTCAGTTAATAAACACAGAAAAGCTAGGCCATAGTGGCACACGCCTTTAATCCCAGCACTCCGGAAGGCAGAGGCAGGCAGATCTCTGTGAGTTCAAGGCCAGTCTGGTCTACATAGAGCTAGTTCCAGGACAGGCTACAGAGTTCAAACCTTGTCTCGAAAAACAAAATAAAGTGTAAGACTTTAAGACAATCCTGAAGCCATTTTTGACAATTCCGAATCCTCTCAGCCTCTGTGCCATAGTGCTTCCCCTCCTCCCCTGGGAACCAAGGACCTAACAGCTACACATGCACGTACTCAGTTCCTGAACAATTACCCATATACGTATGCTTTGGTTCGGTCCCCTGGGAAACAGGGTCAAAAAGACCTCTTACCTCATCTGATCTGGCAACAGCTCTCCAGTCAATTATTGGTAATAGCCCTTTCGAATAAGCCAATCAGAGTGGTCAAAAAACAACCCCCATTGCTTCTGTGGCCCCTTTAAAAGTAGACTGTACCCGCTATTCGAGGTCGACCCTGTCATGACAGAATTAATAGAATCCTCATGCTTTTGCATCGACTGTGGTGTGTGAGATGGTCTCTGGGGGTGACTCCTCCTCGGTGTTTGGACGCTAGAGTCCAACAGGTCCTGAGATTTCAATACAAGTCCTGTGGGTCTCTGAGCATCCTACAGGGGATAGTGGGTCAGGAGATGACAGCACAGGTCCTGCAGGTACCTGAGCATCTGCAGGCAGGTGGTCCCAAGACAAAAGGACAAATTCTGTGTGTGGGGTCCCAAAATGATAACACAGGCAGGAGGCTGTGGGTCCCAAAATGACAACACAGTTCTTGATGGTCCCTGAGCAGTGGCAGGCAGGGAGCAGTGGGTCCTAAGATGACACCACAGGTCCTGCGGGTCCCTAAGCAGTGGTAGAAATGGGGCATTGTGTCCTGAGACGACAACACAGGTCCTGCAGGTCCCTGACCAGTGGCAGGCAGGTGGTCCCGAGACAACACCACAGGACGTGCAGGTCACTGAACAGTCACAGATAAGGAGTCTCAAGAAGATGGCACAGGACTGCGGGTCCCTTAGCAGTGGCTGGCAGGGTGCAGTTGGTCCCGAGGTGACACCACAAGTACTACGGGTCCCTGTGCAGCAGCATTAGGGGGCAGTGGTTCCCGAGATGAAACCATAGGTCCTTCTGGTCCCTGAGCAGCTGCAGGCAGGGGATCCTGAGACAATTTCTTAGTTCCTGCAGGTCCCAGAATAGTGGAAGTCAGGGAACAGTGGGTCCCAAGATAATACCGCAGGTCCTAAAGGTCCCTAAACAGCAGCAGGCAGGAGGCAGGGGGTTCAAGACTCAGGGACCTGCAGTACTTGGAGGACCCCTGGCATCGTCTGAGGACACACTGCCCTCTGCAGGCTGCTGCTCATGGAAGTGCAAAACCTGTGGTGTCATCTAAATACCACCTGCCCCCTTCCTTCTCAGGAAGCTGCAGGACCTGAGCTGTTGTCTAAGAATCTCCTGTCTGCCCCTGTTCTGGGAACAGGAGGACTTGTGCTGTCGTCTAGGCACCTACTGCACCCTACAGGCTGCTCAGGGACCCCCAGTTTCTGTAATTTTTTCTTGCGACCCCTGCCCACTGAGGACTTCTACAGAACCTGTACGACCTGTTTTGTTTGTCGGTACTCATTTCCTGCTGCGTGTTTTTCATGACACACTGCCTTCTGCCTTCCTCTGCTCAGGTACCTGTAGGACATGTGGTGTCGTCTAGTGACCTACTGACCCCAGCCTGCTGCTTCTCAGGGAACCTCAGGACCTGGGTTTTCACCTTGGGACCCATTGTTCTCTGCCTGCCACTGTCCCCTGCCGGCCACTCTTCAGGGACTCTCAGGACTTGTCATGTGATTTCTGGATCCTCTGACCCCTGCTCTGGGACCTGAAAGATCTGTGGTGGTTTCTCGGGACTCACTTTCCACTGTCTGCTGCTCAGGAACCCTCAGGACCTGTGTTGTTACCTCGGGACCCACTGAAAACTTCCTGTCACTGGTCAGGAAGCCGTAGAACCTATTGTGTCGTCTTGGGACCCATTGCCACCTTCCTGTCACTGCTCAGGGACCCGCAGGAACTGTGGTGTTGTCTCGGGATTCACTGTTCCTTTACTGCCACTTCTCAGGGACCAGCTGTACCTGTGGTGTCACCTTTAGACCACGTACCCCATGCCTGCCGCTGCTCAGGGAACCACAGGACCTTTTGTGTCATCAATGAATCAACTGCCTCCTGCCTGCCACTGCGCAGGACCCACAGGACTTCTGATGTTGTCTTGGGACTCCCTGTCTGCTGCTGCTCAAAGACCAGCAGGACCTGTAGGTTTTTCCTGGGACCCATTGCCTGCCGCTGTTCAGGGACAAACAGGACCTGTGCTGTTGTCTCGGGACCTCCTGTTGCCTGCTTAGGGATCTGTAGAACCTGTGGTGTCCTCTCGGGAACCAGGGCCTCCTGACTGCAACTGCTCAGGCCCCCGGAGGACCTGTCTGTGCTGTTGTCTTGTGGCCCTCTACCTGCTGCTGCTCAGGGTCCTGAAGGTCCTGTGCTGTCATCTCAGGACCCAAGGTCCACTGACTGCCTCTGCTCAGGGACCTGTAGGACCTACTATGTTGTCTCTGGACCCACTGCCACCTGCCTGCCAGTGATCAGGGACCAGCAGAACCTGTGGTGTCATCTTGAGACCACCGCCCCCTGCCTGCTGCTGCTCAGGGAACAATAGGAGCTTTGGTGTCGTCTTGGGACCCATTGCCACCTTCCTGCCACTGCTCAGGGACCCACAGGACTTGTGGTGTTATCTCAAGACTACCTGTCCACTACCTGCCACTGCTCAGGAACCAATAGGAGCTTTGGGGTCCTCTCGGGACCACTGCCCCCTTCCTGCCACCTGTTCAGGGACTTGCAGGACCTGTCTGTCATCTTGGTACCTACTGTGATCTGCCTGCTTCTGCTCTGAGACACACAGGACCTGTGTTGTCATCTTGGGATCCATTACCCCCTGCCTACCACTGCTGAGGGACCCAAGGCACCTGTTTTGTTGTCTCGGGATTCCCTCCTCTTTACAGGCTGCTCGTGGACCCCCAGAACCTGTGTTGTCTTCTCGGACCCACTGGTCCCTGCCTGCCACTGCTAAAGGACCACAAGGACCTGTGGTGTTTTCTCAGGTCCCTCTGCACCTGCAGGCTGCTCAGGACCTCAGGACTGTGGTGTTGTCTCAGAACCGACTGAGCTCTACCTGTCGCTGGTCAGGGACCCGCACTACCTGTGGTATTTTCCCGTGACCCACTGTCGCCTGCCTGCAGATGCCTAGGGACCTGCAGGACCTGTGATGTTTTCTTTGGACCCACTTCTTGCTGCTATCAAGGACATGCAGTAACTGTGGTGTTCTCTCAGGATCAAAAGCCCAGTGTCTGCCACTGCTCAGGGAACTGCAGGACCTGTGTCGTCAGGATTCACTGCCCCCCGCCTGCAGCCACTCAGTGAACTATAGGAACATGGTATTGTGTTGGGACCTTCTTCCCACTGCCTGCTGCTGCTCAGGGACCCGCAGGACCTGTGGTTTTCTTCTGGACCCACTGCCTCCTGCTCAGTTAACTACAGGACCTGTGGTGTTGTCTCGGGACCCATTGCCCCCTGCCTTTTGCTGCTCAAGGACCCAAAGGACTTGTGGTGTCTTCTCGGGACCCACTCCCCCGGCCTCTGAGACACTGCTGGCAGGGGACAGGGGGTCCCAAGACGAAAGCACAGGTCCTGAGGTTCCTTGCACAGCTGCATGCAGGGGGTCCTGAAACGACATAAGTCCTGCTGGTCCCTGATCAGCATCATGGAGTGGGCTCGGAGTCCTGAGATGACACCGCATGACCTGCAGGTCCCTGTGTAGATGCAGGCAGGGGGCAGATGTCCCGAGACAACATCAAAGGTCATGCAGGTCCCTGTACAGTGGCAGGCACTGGGTCCCAAAACACCACCACAGGTCCTTCTGGTCCCTGATCAGTGGCAGTCCGGGGACAGTTAGTTCCTAGATGACACTACAGGTCCTGAAGTTCTCTGAGCCGCAGTAGGCAGTGGGCAGTAAGTTCCGAATACACACTACATTTCCTGAACATCCCTGAGTAGAGGGAGGAAGGAGGCAGTAGGTCCCAAGACAACACCTCAGGTCCTGAGGGTGCCTGAGCAGCCTGTATGGGGCGGGGAGTTCCGGTATGACAGCAGAGGACCCTCAAGTCTCTGAGCAGCAGTTGGCAGGGTGTTCCCAGATGACACCACAGGTCCTACAGGTCCCTGAGCAGGCGTCAGGGTTTACACAGACAACAGCATTCATCCCTGATCAGTGGCAGGCTTGAGGCAGTGGGCCTATGACAACACCACAAGTCCCATGGGTCCCTGAGCAAGGAAGGGAAAGGGGGTCCCGAGACTACACTACAGGTCCTGTGTGTTCCTTTACAGCGGATGGCAGTGTGTCCTGAGTTGACACCACAAGTCTTACACGTCCCTGAGCAGTGACAAGCATGGTGCAGTGGGTCTTGAGACGACAGCACAGGTCTTGAGGTTTCTGAGCAGTTACAGGCTTGGGACAGTGAATCCCAAGAAGAAACCCCAGGTCATACTGGTCCCCGAGAGGCCTGCAGGTGCCAGTGAGTCATGAAACTACAGCACAGGATCTTCACGTCCCTGAGCAGAAGAAGTATGGGTCCTTGAGCAGTGACTGGCAGGGGGCAGTTGGTCCCATGACAACACCACAGGTCCAGCACCTGGCAATGGGTCCTAAGATACCACAGGTCCTGGGGTTCCCTGAACAGAAGCAGACAAAGTGCAGTGGGTCCTGAGATGATAACACAGGTCCTGTGGGTAACTGAGCAGCCTGCAGGAGGCAGTCGGTCCTGTGGTGATGCCACAGGTCCACTGCATCCCTGAGCAGCCAGCACAGAGCCATGGGTCCCAACACGAAATCAGAGGTCGCAAGGTGTGGGGAGCCATTCCCACATACTCCATTGCAAGATGACGCTGACCATCAGCACCACCACTGTAATCAAGCCAGTGCTCATGTGCATGGTAAATGACAGTTTACCTTTCAAGCCAGTGTGCATGCACATAGTAACTTTCCATCCCTTGCTCTCTGCCTCTTCCGTGGCGTCATAGGGTTTGACAGGCTGCAGCCAGTCAGAGTTTGACACGTCCGAGGCGAGGACTGTTAAGGGCCGGGTTTTTGACCCTTGAGGTCTTCGCTCCGTAAGCTTATGCTCTCCCTCTCAAGACGCATAAAGCTTTTCTGCAGAAGGATCCTGAATGTGCCGCATCGCTCTTGCTGGCGAGACAGTAGCGCGGGACAGCGAGGGACCAGGAACAGTGACAGACAGGGTGTCCTGAGATGCTAGCACGGGTCCTGAGCAGCGCCAAGGAGTGGGTAGTGTGTCCCGAGACAACACAAGAGGTCCTGCAAGTCCCTGAGCAGCCTGCTGTGGGTAGTGGGTCCAGAGACAACAACACAGTTTCTGCGGGTCCCTGTCCAGCGGCAGGCAGGGAACAGTGGGTCCCGAGGAGACAGCACAGGCACTGCGGGTCCCTGAGCAGTGGCAGGCAGGGGGCAGTGGGATCTGAGACGACAGCACAGGACTTCGGGTCCCTGAGCTTTGTCTGACAGGGTTTCTAGAGAAGACAGCAAACGTTCTAGGGGTCTCTGAGCAGCCTACAGGGGACAGGGAATCCCGAGATGACACCACAGGGCCTGTGGTTTCCTGAGCAGAGGCAGGCAGGGAGCCAATGGGTCTTGAGAGGACAACACTGGTCCTGCGGGTCCCTTAGAAGCCTGCAGACTTCACGGGGTCCCGAGACAACAACACAGGCCTTTCAGGTCCAAGAGCAGGGGTCAGAGGATCCAGAAATCACATGACAAGTCCTGAGGGTGCCTGAACAGTGGCCTGCAGGAGACAGTGTGTCCTAGACACAACACAGGTCCTGCAGGTCCCTGACCAGTGGCAGGCAGAGAACAATGGGTCCCAAGGTGAAAACCCAGGTCCTGAGGTTCCCTGAGAAGCAGCAGGCCGGGGTCAGTAGGTCCTTAGACGACACCATATGTCCTGCAGGTACCTGAGCAGAGAAAGGCAGAAGGCAGTGTGTCATGAAAAACACGCAGAAGGAAGTGAGTCCCGACAAACAATCAGGTCGTGCAGGTTCTTTAGAAGTCTGCAGTGGGCAGGAGTCCTAAGACAACACTACAGGACCTGGGGGTCCCTGAGCAGCCTGCAGGGTGCAGTAGGTCCCTAGACGACAGCACAGGTCCTGCTGTTCCCAGAACAGGGGCAGACAGGGGATTCTTAGACAACAGCACAGGTCCTGCAGGTCCTGAGCAGTGGGCTGGCTGAGGAGCAATGGGTCCCGTGACGACAACACAGCTTTTGCAGGTTCCTTAGAGGTCTGCAGTGGACAGGGGGTCCCGAGACAATACCACTGGTCCTGCGGGTACCAGAGCAATGGCGGGCAGGGGACAGTGTGTCCTGAGATGACATGACAGGTCCTGTTGGTTCCTGGGCAGGACAGTGCATCTCGAGACAACAACACAGGTCCTGAGGGTTCCTGAGCAGTGGCAGGCAGGAAGCAGTGGGTCCCGAGACGACACAACAGGTCCTACAGGTCCCTGAGTAGCGATAGGCTGAGGCCAGTGGATCCTGTTCTACTCCACAGGTCCTACAGCTTCCTGAGTAGGAATGGGGGAGGTGGTATTTAGATGACACCACAGGTTTTGCACTTCCATGAGCAGCAGCAGGGAGGGGGCAGTGAGTCCTGAATCACACCACATGTCTTGCGAGTCCCTGAGCAGCCTGCAGAGGGCAGTGTGTCCTCAGACAATGCCAGGGGTCCTTCAAGTACTGCGGGTCCCTGAGTCTTGAACCCCCTACCTCCTGCCTGCTGCTCTTTAGGGACCTGTAGGACCTGTGGTGTTGTCCTAGGACCATCTGCCCTCTGCCTGCTGCTGGACAGGCACTTGCAAAACCTGTGGTGTCATCCTGGGCCACCCTACCTACCCCTGCTCTGGGATCTGCAGGACTTGTCTCAGGACCTCCTGCGTGCTGCTGGACACAAATCCGCAGGAATTGTGATGTTATTTTGAGATTCCCTGCCTGGTGCTGCTCAGGGACCTGCAGGACCTGCGGTGTCATCTCGGGACCCACTGCCCTGTGCCTGAAGCCTCTGAGGAACCTGTAGGACGTGTGATGTTGTCTCAGCACTCACTTCATGCCTCTTGACACTTCTTAGGTACCAGCAGGACCTGTGCTGTCCTCTCAGGACACAGCCTTCTGCCTGTCACTTCTCAGGGACCCGCAGGACACCCAGGATCTGTGGTGACATCTCGTGAGACACTGCCCGCTGTCATCTCCAGAAACACTGTTCCATGCAGGCTGCTCAGTGACCTGCAGGACCTGAGGTATCATCTCGGGACACCCTGCCTGCCAATGCTCAGAGAACTTCAGGACCTGTGCTTTAGTCAGGGAATCCATGTCTGCCACTGCTCAGGGACACACGGGATCTATGCTGTCCCCTTGGGTCCCACTGACCCCTGTGTGCTGGAGCTCAGAGTCTGGCAGGACCTGTGGTGTCATCTTGGGATGCACTGCACCCTGCCTGCTACTGCTCAGGGTCCTGCGGACACTTGGTGTCGTCTTGGGATCCACAGCCCTCTGCCTCCCTCTGCTCAGGATCCCGCATGACCTGTGATGTTCTCCCGGGACCCCTTAAACCCTGCCTGTCACTGCACAGGGACCTTCAGGTCCTGTGGTGTGGCCTTGGGACCAACTGTCTGTTGCCTGCTGCTGCTCAGAGACCTAAAATACATGTGATGTCGTCAGAGGGCCCCTTACCACAGGACCTTTGTTGTTTTCTCAGGACCCACTGCCCCCTGCGGTCTGCTCAGGGTCCCACAGGACCTGTGGTGTCCTCTCTTTTCCCACTGCCCCCTTCCAGTCGCTTCTTCCTCAGGACAATCTATCCCCTGCCTCCCTCTGCTCAGGATTCTGAGAGACATGTGTTGTGGTCTTGGGACCCCCAACCCCTTGCCTGCCGCTGCTCAGGGACCCACAGGACATTTGATGTCGGCTAGGGACCCCCAGTCTCTGGACCCACTAACCCCTACAAGATTTTCAGGGACCCGCAGAACCTGTGCTGTAGTCTCTGGACCCACTACCCTCTGATGCTGCTGCTAAGGGACCTGCAAGAACTGTGGTATCGCCTTGAGACCCCCTGCCTCCTGCAGGCTGCTCAGGCACCCGCATGACCTGTTCTTTCATCTCGTGACCTACCGCCCCCTTTAGGCTGCACAGGGACCTGAAGGACCTGTGGTGTTCTCTCTGGACTCATTGCCCCCTGCCTGCCACTGCTCAGGGACCCGCAGGTCCAGTGCTGTTGTCCCAGGACCCACTGCCCCTTGCAGGCTGCTCAGGAACTCAAAGGACCTGTGCTGTCATCTCGGGACTATGTGCGCCCTGTAAGCTGATCAGGGACCCACATGCCTGTGCTGTCATTTCAGGACACCCTGGCTGTCATTGCTCAGGGACCTGAAGGACCTGTGCTATTGTTTCGGGACTCACTGCCCCCTGCCTGCCTCTGCTCAGAGATCCACATTTCCTGTGGTGTCGTCTAGGGACACAATGCCCCATGCAGGATGCTCAGGAACCTGCAGGACCTTTGGTGTTGTCTCGATATCCACTGACCCTGACATCCGCTGCTCAGGGACCTGCAGGTCCTGTTGTGTCACCTCGGGATTCCCTGCCCCCTGCTTGTTGCTGCTCAGCGACTCACAGGTCCTGCAGTTCACTGAGCACAGGCATTGTGTCCAGAACAAAATACAGGTCCTGCGGGTGCCTGAGCAGTGGCAGGCAGGGGTCAGTGGGACCTGAGATGACACCAAATGTCCTGTGAGTCCCTGAGCAGCACCTTCTGCGCGTTCCTGAGCAGTGGCATGCAGGGGGTCCTGAGAACACCACAGGTCTTGCTCATATCTGAGCAGCAGCAGGCAGGAGGCTCGAGGTCCTGCAGGTCCCTGAGCAGAGGCTGACAGGTTCAATCTGTTCCAAACAACACCACAGGTCCTGTGGGACCCTGAGCAGCCTCCAATGGGCATTGTGTTCCGAGACAACATCACAAGATCCTAGGGTTCTTGAGCAGCTGCAGGCTGGTGGCAGTGAGTCTCGAGATGACACCACAAGTCCTGCTGGTCCCTGATCAGCGGCAGACGGGGTGTAGTGGGCCCAGTGACACCACCACAGGTCCTGAGGGACCCTAAGCAGCCTGCAGGGGGGCAGTGGTTTCCAGAGCCTACATCGCATGTCCTGCAGGTCCCTGAGAAGCCCAAAATGACAAGGAGATCCTGCGTGTCCCTGATCAACAGCAGTCAGGGAGTCTTGAGACAACACCACAGGTCCTGCTGGTTACAGAGCAGCAGCAGATCACAAGATGACACCGCATGTCCTGCAGGTCCCTGAGCAGAGGCAGGCAGGGGGCAGTGGGTCCCGATGCCAAACCACAGGTCCTGCAAGTCCCTGGGCAGTCTGCAAGGGGCCACTGATCCACTATCCTCAGACAGCATCACAGGTCCTGCTGGTCCCTGAGCAGTGGCAGGGAGGGGATCCCAAGACGACACCACAGGTCCTGCAGATCCCTGGGCAGTCTGCAAGGGGCCACTGATCCACTATCCTCAGACAGCATCACCGGTCCTGCGGGTCCCTGAGCAGCAGAAGGGAGGGGATCCCAAGACGACACCACAGGTCCTGTGGGTTCCTGAGCAGTGGCAGGCAGAAAGATGGGCGTCCAGTGATGACACCATATGTTCTCATGGTCCCTGAGCACAGGCATGCAGGGGGCATTGGTTCCTGGGACGACACCACAGGTCCTCCAGGTCTCTGTGCATCGGCAGGCAAGGGGTAGGGCTTCCAGAGACATTATTACAGGTAAGACAGGTCCCTGACCAGAGGCAGGCAGTGGGTCTAGGACAACACCACAGGTCCTGCAGGTCCCTGTGCAGAGGCAAAAAGTGGGCAGTGGGTCACGATAAAACGGTACAGGTGGTTAGGGTCTCAGATCAGGGGGCAGGCAAGGAGCAGTGGGTCACTAAAAAACAACACAGGTCCTGTGGATCCCTGAGCATCCTACTGTGGGCAGAGGGCCCGGAGACAACACCACAGGTCCTGTGGGTCCCTGTGCAGCCTCCAGTGGATCCTAAGATGTCAGCACAGGTCCTGCAGGTTTCTGAGCAGCAGCTGGCATGTGGCAGTGGGTCCTGAGTCAACGTCAGAAGTCCAACCAGTCCCTGAGCTGCCTGCAGGGGGCAGTGGTTGCCTAGACGATATCACAGGTCATGTGGGTCCCTGAACAGTGGCAGGCTGTGGGTCCCGAGACAATACCACAGAACCTGCAGCTCGCTGAGCAGAGGCAGGCAGGGTGCAGTGTGTCAAGATGCAACAGCACAGATCCTTAGGTTCCCTGAGCAGACTGCAGGAGGGAGAGGGCACTGAGACAACACCACAGGACATGTGGGTCCCTGAGCAGCCTGCAGGTTTAGTGGGGCCTGAGAACACAGCAAATGTCCTGCGGGTCCCTGAGCAGCCTGCAGGAGACAGTAGAACCCTAGATGGCAGTACAGGTCCTTACATGGGACAGGGAGTCCTGAGATGACACCACTGGTCCTGTGGGACTCTGAGCTCCGGCAGGCAGGGGGCACTGGGACCCCTGGAGACAGCACGGGTTTCCCTGAGCAGTGGCACACAGGGATCCCCAGACTAGAGCACAGGTTCTGTAGGTCCCTGAGCCCTGGCAGCCAGGGTGTCCTGAGATGATAGCTCAGGTCCTGCAGGCCCCCGAGCAGAGTGAGGGAGGGGGCAGTGGGCCCTGAGACAACACCACAGAAGAGAAGTGGCAGGCAGGGGGCAGAGGGTACCAAAGCCACACCACAGGTCCTGCGATTCCTTAGGCAGCCTTTGTGGGCAGAGGGCCCCGAGACAACACCACAAGTATTGCGGGGGCCTGAGCTGCCTGTAGGAGACAGGGAGTTCGGACATGACACCACAGGTCCTGCAGGTGGCTGACCAGCGGCAGGCAGGTTATCCTGAGACGACAGCACAGGTGTTGCCTGGCTCTGAGCAGAGGCCCGCAGGGGGTCCCAAGATGACACCACAGGTCCTGTGGGTCCCCAAGCAGCCTGCAGGTGGCAGTGGATCCTGAGAGGTCATAGGATGTCCTGCAATTTCTGAGCAGTAGTAGGCAGGGCAGTGGGTACCCAGCCAAAACCACAGATCCTGCTGCTCCCTGAGCAGAGGCAAGAACTGGGCAGTGGGTCACGATAAAATGGCACAATTGCTTAGGGTCTCAGAGCATGGGGCAGGCAGGGGACAGCAGGTCACTAAAAACAACACAGGTCCTGCGGGTCCCTGAGCATCCTACTGACAACACCACAGGTGCTGAGGGTCCCTAAGCAGTGGAAGGGAGTGGGCAATGTGTCCCGAGATGACAACACTTGTCCTGCGAGTCCTTGAGCAGCCTGCAGGAGAGCAAGGAGTCACGACATGACACAACATGTCCTGTGGGTACATGAGCATTGACAGGCAAGGTGTGCCAAGACAACAGATCCCTGATCAGTAGCAGGCAGGCGGCAATGAGTCCAGAGGAGACACCATAGTTCCTTCAGGTCCCTTAGCAGACTGCAGCGATCAGTGTGTCCCGAGATGACACCTCAAATCCTGAGTGTCCTGCGGGTCCATGAGAAGTGGTAGGCAGAGGGCAGTGTGTCCTGAGAGGACAGCACAGGTCCTGCTGGTACCTAAGAAGCGTCAGGAGGCGTGAAGTGAGTCCCGAGACAAAATCACACGTCCTATAGGTCCCTCAGTAGCAGCAGGCAGAGGGCAGTGGGTCCCAAGATGACACCACTGGTCCTGCAGGTCGCTGTCTAGCACCAGGCAGTGTGTTCTGAGACTAAAGCACAGGTACTGGGGGTGCCTGAGCAGCGACAGGCAGGGGGAAGTAGTTTGTCCTCAGAGGACAGCAGAGAAACTGTGGGTACCTCAGCTTCAGCAGGCGGAGGAAGTGAGTCCCTAGACAATACCATAGGTCCTGTGGGTAATTTAGCAGTAACTTAGTAGCACAGGCAGGGTTCCGGATATGACACCACAGGTCCTGCGGGTTCCTGAGCAGTGGCAGGCAGGGAGCATTGTCTTCTGAGACTACACCACAGGACCCGTGGGTCGCTGAGCAGCAGCAAGCAAGGGCAGGGGATCCCGAGGCGACACAACAGGACCTGCGGGTCCCTGAGCAGGGGCTGCCAAGGGCCAGTGTGTCCCAAGACGACACCAAAGATCATGCTGGATACTGAGCATTGGGACACAGGAGACAGTGAGTTCCTAGGTGACAGCACAGGTCCTCTGTGACCCTGAGCATCCTGCAGGGTGCAGTTGGTCCCAAGACTTCAGCACAGATCTTGCGGGTTGCTGCGCAGTGGCAGGCAGGGGGTCCCGATACAAATGCACAGGTCTTGCTGGTTACTGAGCATCTGTAGGTAGGGAACAGAGGTCCCGAGATGACACCACACGTCCTGAGGGTCCCTGAGCAGCATGCAAAGGGCAGGAAGTCCCGGGATGAAACCACAGGAGATGAGGGTCCTTGAGCTAATGCAGCAAGGGGGTCTTGAGACAACACCACAGGTCCTGTAGTCCCTGAGCAGTGGCAGTCAGGAGGTGGCAGACAGGGTGTCCAAGAAGAGAGCACAGGTCCCACGTGTCCCTGAGCAGTGGCAGACAAGGAGTCCCTAGAAGACAGCACAGGTCCCACGGGTCCCCGAAACCCAGCAAGGGGCAGTTGGTCCCTAGAAGACACCACAGGTCATGCTGGTCCTTGTGCAGCGGCCAGCAGGGGGCAGGGGAACCTCCGCTTTGCTCCTCTATGCTCCTCTCGGCTCTTCTCGGCCCCCCCTGGCTCCTCTTGGCTCCTCTCGGCTTCCCTAGGCTCTTCTCTGCTCCTCTCGGGTCCTCTCGGCTCCTCTTGATTCCTCTTCACTCAGTCCGGCTCTGCTCGGTTCCTGGGCTCCGCTCAGCCCAGCTAGGTTCCATCCTCTCTGCTTGGCTCCGCTGGTCTCAGCTGGGCTCCCCTTGACTCCACTCCTCTAGGCTCCTCTTCTCTAGTCTCCTCCCGGCTCCTCTCTGTTCGGCTCCGCTCAGCTCCGCTGGTCTCCTCACTGCTCTGCTCGGCTCCCCTCTTATAGATAATTCCTTAAGGCCCCCAAACCTCAAAGCAAAAATTACTATTTTTCAAATATAATTTGTTCAAAAAATTAAAGCCTTGCAGAATTAATCTGTACAAATTTTAATATTTGCTACATGAGAAGAATGAAACCGTTAGATAAAATATTTCATTTTTCCAGATGTTTTGTTTCTCACTCAAAATTGATAAACTTGCAGCAGACCGTCAATTTGGTGTTCTGTGTGCCTGCTTCTTCTATTTGTCTCAGTTTGGAGAAGTTTTCACCTGTAAAAATTTGTCCTGTGCTGTGATGCTCACCCGTTTGTTTCTTTTAATCTAAGGTTTATTGTTTCACAGTGTTCTACAGTCCTGCGTGTTCCACAGGTCCTGCAGGTCCCTGAGCAGAGGCTGGCAGGGGACAGTGGGTCTCGAGACAACACCACAGGTCCTGCCTGTCAACAGCAGCCTGCAGGGGGGCAGTTGGTTGAGATGACAGCACAGATCCTGCGGGTACCTCAGCTTCAGCAGGCAGCGGAAGTTAGTCCCTAGACAATAGCACAGGTGGTGGGTAACTTAGCAGCGGCAGCCAGGGTGTCCGGAGATGACACCACAGGTCCTGCAGGTTCCTGAGCAGCGGCAGGCAAGGGGAAGTGGGTCCCAAGACAACACCAAAGCTCCTGAGGGTTTCTGAGCAGCCTGCCGGGACCCAAGAAACAACATATATCCTGTGGGTGCCAGAGAAGTGGCAGGCAGGAGGCAGGGGGTTCAAGACTCAGGGACCCGCAGTACTTGGAGGACCTGTGGCATCGTCTGAGGACACACTGCCCTCTGCAGGCTGCGTAGGGTCCTGCAGGACCTGTGGTGTATTGCTGACGCACAGCTTCCTGCCTGCCACTGCTCAGGAACCCTCAGGACCTGAGTTGTCGTCTCGGGACACACTGTCCCCTGCCTCACGCTGCCCAGGAACCAGCAGGACCTGTCATGTCATCTCAGGACACACTGTCCCTTGCCTGCCATTGCTCTGGAACCCACAGGACCTGTTGTGTTGTCCCGGGACCCCCTGCCCACTACAGACTTCTAAGGAACCTGCAAAACCTATGGTGTCTGAAAGACCCCAGCTTAGCTGCTGTAAAGCCATCTTGCAAAGCCTTTACACAAACAAATGTAAGTTCAAGGTAAAGTCAGTACTCCTAGGCGACCAAAACAGGATATCTGTGGTCAGACACCAGGCCTAGGAGGGGAACGAACAGTTCTGGGAAAAACTACATGTACCCTAGACAGGGCCAAGTCTGCTATTATTATCAGACCTTCATGTCTCTGGGAAACTTGTGCCCTAAATGAACCCATCACCTCATTCGAACTGACCAATGAGATCACTGTAACCATGCATTGCTTCTGTATGCCTGCTTTTGCCACCCTTTTCCTATAAAAAGACCTTCTCCCAGCCTGCAGGCACGCAAGTCCTCCGAAAGGACTTTGCCGCCCACAGGTACCTGTGCCCAACCAATAAACCTCTTGCTAATTGCAGCCAGTGGTCTCGACTGTTCCTTGGGTTAGGGGTCTCCTCCTGTCAGCTTTGCCTTTAAAGGTACAAGTCATATTGAAGTCGTCATTCAGACCCCCAAGGCTGGTGATTCTGTGTAAGAGAAGAGGGAGAGAGTGCAGCCATCAGCTCAGCCTAAACTACTATTCGCTGGGGTGGGGAAGAAAGCTCCACAGCATGGGCAAGTGACTAGGAGTATACACAGTAAAGGCATATTCGGTTACCGGTCTGTACGGCAAGCATTTTCCCAGCAGGTGATTTCCCCATGGTTTCTTGTCCGGCTTCCAGCAGGAGCAATCGCCATTTCTGCAAGGAGCTAGGCTGTCGCTCTAGAGGTTTGGACGATACCTGGCAGAGCAGAGTCATACTTGCCTGCGGCTTATGTCAGAAATGATTCCAGAGTGGGTGGTTGTGACTCTGGCTCCTCCTTTCCGTTCCTCCTGGCAGATGACATCTTGTTCCCCAACTGAGGAGAAGGATGCTCCTCGAATGGAGGGAGCTTACAGTTACTCTTCTGGTCAGAGACCTGAAGGTGGAGCTTCAGCGGTGTGGGTGTGGGGCTGAGTCCTCGAGGAAGAGGAAGTATGGAAGAGAGTGGCAGGCAGGTTTGTTCTCTGGGTGGGCAGCACAAACTGCTTGTGGTGGAGGCTTCAGGAGCTCAGGAGAAACCTGGGTTCGGCTTCTTTGTGCTGGAGGCCTAGGATTTAGCAGGTGGAGGAGCTCAGTTTCACCTCAGTGTCTTGGATTCAGGGCTACAGGCAAGTAGGAGGTACTTTCTCTTAGCTGTTCAGGGAGTAAAGCTCAGGGCCGGACCTCAGCCACGAATGCTCCTCTAAGGCATTCTGGTGGGCAGAAGGAGGTAGTGTGTTTGCTCAGCAGAGAGAGATAGGCTGTGAGACAGAGTGCTTTTACTTATTTGTTGTGGTTTTATTTATTTGTTAAGTTCGTATTGTTAATTAGGATAGAAATGGAGCAAAAGAGCGGAGATCCTGCAGTCACTTTTTTAGGCCATTTTCATTTCCATAAAAGAGGACACTCTGCAAATTTCTTTCTGACATCTACTCTGGATTTCTGAATTTCTCTTGATGCTTTTAGAACTAAGGACTGAATCACCTGGGCCCCCATCGCACACTTGTCTGCACCACATGACCAGTATCACTCTAGGACTTTATGTGAAATCACTCTTGTGACTTGTTGATTGCCTTGGCGGGTTACTTAGTCTAGGGTTAGTAACCCACCTAGCAGTTCAGTTATTCCAGGGTCATGGAGAGGCACTACCTGGAAGATATGAGCTAGGAAAGAGGAAGGAGGCTAAGCGGGGGTTCTTGTCAAAGCCTCAGTTTATTAGAGACAGGGTACAACTTATATAGGGTAAAGAGTTAGGGGGTGGGCACAGGGGCCTGGGCTCTTGCCGCATGGTTCACGTTGGTCACATGGTCTGTGTTGGTCACGTAGCCAGGAGGTTACCTTCGGTCAGGTCACTGTAGGCCAAGAAGTCACGAGTTGACACACCTAGATCTTTAGATAGTTTGGAATGTGGGATGGGTTCCGCTAACAGATAGCTTTCCATTAACAGCCAATTTGGGTGTGGGGTAGGCTCTGTCAATAGAACGATTCCTAACACAATTATGGGTGTGGGGTTCTCTGCAGACTCCCCAGGGTGAGGGTTCCTGTAATGATTTTAGGAGGAAATTGGCTCCTAACAGATCCCCCTTTCTTTTATAAAGACAGGCAGCTATTAAGTGGAGGGCATCAGGTCAGAGTTCAACCATGGTGTCAGATCTAAAGGAGAAGGGACTGGGACAAGGAGAGACCCTCCTCTCGAATGGTGAAGCAATTTACCTCTCCTGGGAACAGAGGGGTGCCTTATGATTCTTAGGTCGAGTGGGGACCAGGTCTTTATCCCCCTTACCTGTCCTAGGGTTTCCAGTATCCTGTCTTAGGTTGGGGAATTTCCTGCCACAAGTCACCCGTCCTTGGAGCTCCTCAAATGAAAGGTATCTAGCGAGATTTAAAGTAAGCAGATCACAGGGCACCCTGTCTTAGGCCATGTGGAGTGCACCCCTCGTGCCTGGTACCATGCCATTTTGAGCCGGTTTCTACAACCTCTGTATGGTGTGCTGTTCAGGTGAGGGCTCCACAATATCTCCCGTCATTGGGCCCCTGCGTCTATCATTAATGAAAAGACTGTGAGGAGCTCCTCAAACAAAATATATAGTGAAAGTGTCTCGGAAGATCAGTTTTGTGTGTAGGTGGGGAGGGCCTGTGAATAGATGAACCTTTGTCTTGGAGATGCCTAGATTTGTTGTGGGAGCTGTGGGTCTGCTTTTCGTCCTGCCCGGCTCCTGCACGGCTAGCTTTACACCAGAAATAACAGCACACAAACTGTATTCTTTTAAACACTGCTTGGCCCATTATATCTAGCCTCTTCTCGGCTAACTCTCACATCTGGACTAGCCCATTTCTAATAATGAGTGTAGCACCCCAAGGTGCGCTTACCAGGAAGATTCTAGCCTATGTCCATACTGGGTCGGAGCTTCATCGCATCTGCCCTGGAGAGGAGAGCTATTGAGTCTGAGCTCACTTCCTCTTCCTCCCAGCATTCTGTTCTGTTTACTCCACCCACCTATGTTCTAACCTATGAGGGCCAAGCAGTTTCTTTATTTTTTAACCAATGACATTCCTCCATCATAGAGTGTTCACATCTGGTGTTGATGCTCCATTATCCACAGAAACCCTTACTCACCTCCTTGTCAGAGCCAGATTTTGTGGTAACCAAGTTTGCTAAGTGTTGTAGGCCTGCTCAGCTGCACATTGGCTTCCAGGCCCTGCATCAGTTCTGTAATCAACACAGCAGGCGTCTTCAGCCCCATAATGAGGTGGGTGAGTGGGAAGGCAACCGGAAACTGTGGCTTGTCTTTTCTGTTCCCTGTGCCTGTTCTTCCTCCAGTAGGGCATGATAGGGTCTCTCTCGGTTCCTTGTATCCAACCCGGAGGATGGAGCAGAAATGCTGACCTTGGCACAAGCTGTGGATGCTCAAGCATTGCCAGCAGCTCAGCAGGATTGCTTGGACATGGGCCTCGTCCGGAAGTTGGCATATGTAGCTGCTGGGGATCTGGCACCCATGAATGCCTTCATTGGTGGTTTGGCTGCCCAGGAGGTCATGAAGGTCATCAGGAGGGGGGAAGGGGTGTGGAGCGCTGTGCCTCTCTTATTCCATCACTGCCTGTTTGTTGCCGTCACTCTCGGCACCTGTGACTGCTGGCAACGCTCTTTCCCCAGGCTTCTTCTGATGTGGGAGTGTCATATATCAATCTGTTGATTTCATTGGTTAAGCAATAAAGAAACTGCTTGGCCCTGTGGGTGGAGTAAACAGAACAAAATGCTGGGAGGAAGAGGAAGTGAGATCAGACTCCACAGCTCTCCTCTCAGGAGCAGACGCCTGAGAGAGACGCCATGCCCCGCTCCTGGGCAGACACACACCATGAAGCTCCGACCCAGGATTGACTAGGCTAGAATCTTCCCAGTAAGACCGGTTCTCACAGATTATTAGAGATGGGTTGATCGGGATAACAGAAGAAGCCTGTAAGTGCTAGAGCTAAAGGGCCAAGCAGTGTTTAAATGAATACAGTTTGTGTGTTGTTATTTCGGGGCATAAGCTAGCCGAGCAGGCGGCTGGGGTGTTAGGAACGCAGCCCCGCCGCACCTATTACTAAAGAATGGTGCCCACGTGGACAACTGCTTCCACATAAAGCCTGAGACAGCTTGGGAAGTAATTCTAGAACAAAATGAAAGCATTGTGCCTGGTTTCTTGGTAGCAATAATTTCTCGGTTCTGCTCTGCTTGCTAGAGGCAAGCAAGTGCCTCATCTAATAGAGGCTTCCTGACTCAGCTTTAGCTGCAAAACCCTGCAGCTCATTAAGAGGTCCTGCCACGAAACACTTAAACAGTGTTGACGAAAAGCTGAACGCATGCTTTTCGGTTTTCAGCCATAGCAGGAAAAAAGCTGCGCCGTTTAAAAATGCCGGCTTTCTGGGCTGTCCTGCCAGGGCAAACTCTGACTCTTTTACGCAGGTGGTTCGTGCGGTTTGCAAGCACAGGCTGCTGAATCTCGTTTGCTGGTAGGGACCTTGAAATGCCATAGAGTTGTGGCAGTAAACAGGCGAGGCTGGAAAGCTAAGGAATGGACTGGATCTAGCTGGCAAAGCCACGCCTTTAATCCTACCCATATTGTAAAGCAATTTAAAGGCTCGTGTGGTCAGAAAAAGAGAGATATACAGTAAAGAGAGATTCAAAGACAAAGAAAATTTCTAAGTGGTTTAAAGTTTGTTAAAAATATATGCAGACTAAAAGTTGAAGTTCTTAAAGTAAAAAAAAAACAAAAAAAGGAAGAGAGTTGTTGTGTGTGGTAGTACACACCTTTAATCCCAACACTTGGAAGGCAGAGGGAGATTGACCTCTGTGACTTCAAGGTGTGGTAGCACACACCTTTAATCCCAGTGCCTAGAAGGCAGAGACAAACAGATCTCTGTGAGTTCAAGGTGTAGTAGTGTACACCTTTAATCCCGAATGTCTGGGAGGCAGAGACAGGCGGATCTCTGAGAGTTCAAGGACAGCCTGGTCTACAGAGTTACTTCAGGTCAAAGATACAGAGAACCTGTCTCAAAAAGCAAAGAGTTAAAAGTAAAAATAAACAAAATAGAGGTTAAAATAAAATGAACAAAGATGGAAAATACACAGAGAATCTTGATACTGTATGCTATTATGCTCTCTTTGAATTGTGTGAATGCTGAGGAAGGAGCAACAGCTGCTAAAAGATATTTATTTATAAATGCTACTGAAGCATCGATCCAACATAGATATTTTGATGCCTTGACTTTGAAATTTGGATCTAAGGACATGATGCTTTGGAAAGGAGTTTCTTATTTTGTTTTCACAGAGGATGAGATGCTGTTCATTTCTTCTATTCCGATTTGGTATGATGGACCACGCCCTCCTGAAGGGTTGGTGTAAACATCTTCAGAAAATTGCTTCGCTCAACTGCCAACTGAGAAGAAACTAGCACACAGGTTATAATATGAAAGACCTAATTAATGACGCCCCCATTCAGCAGGAAGCAGTTTGGAGAGAAATAACTACGCCCATATTCCCAAATAATGTTTATAAATGTTGTTTTACATTTAAAGGGAGATATGATATAGATATGAATAATTTGCATTAGTATAGATTTTGCTTTATTGATAGAGATTTAAGGTCAAATTTGTTATATGTATATGCATTTCTGATCTTTATTAAGGTATTGTGATTGTGTAGTTCATTATTAAAATGTAATGTATAATTAGGAAATATAGGTTGTTGATGGATAATCATAAATAATAGTCAAGTTTGTAGTCATGTTAGTTAATATTTTCTAGATGTGTGTAGATATATTTTAGATAGGCATTCTTCTTATTTTTCAAGGATTATAGAATATGGCATTTTAAATGTTTTAATAACTGAGGACTTTTCATGACAATGAGACACTCTGCTCCTGGCAGCACCAATGTACTTCAAGAGGAAGATGGGCATAGAAGAGGATCCTTATGGAGTTTGATAGCCATTTGGGCAAGAAACTGCTCTTGCCTGGACTATTGCATAAACTGGAAACAGAGAACCCGCAGAGAGAGGACTACTGAACTTGCCTAAAGGTGAGATGATCTTTTGGGGTTCCTGATTCGTGAAGGAGTCTGCAAGACATTCTGCAGGACACAACAGGTAGTGACTGAACAGACTTTGAATTTTCCTGCTTCATGGAAATGTCTCCTGGACACTATGGGCCTGAAGGCTGAAGATTGATGCCCCAACGGTACAAAAGAACTTTGGGTGACTGTACAGGCAGCGAGATGTCTCTGTCATTTCTAGAGTTTTAAAAGTTGCTTTTTTCTTGTTTGCTTAGGTAGTATTGTATCTTTCTGGAGTCTTCGATGGAGTTAAGAATAGTTAGTTATAGTTATAGTTTTCCTTAGTTATGATAAAGATTATTGTAACTTTTACTTGATAACTGTTTTGTTATATGTAATTTTGCTATGTTAAAGTTAAAGCCTTCTTTTTTTTTGTTTAAACAGAAAAAGGGTAAGTGATGTGGGAGTGTCATATATCAATCTGTTGATTTCATTGGTTAAGCAATAAAGAAACTGCTTGGCCCTGTGGGTGGAGTAAACAGAACAAAATGCTGGGAGGAAGAGGAAGTGAGGTCAGATTCCACAGCTCTTCTCTCAGGAGCAGACGCCTGAGAGAGACGCCATGCCCCACTCCTGGGCAGACACATGCCATGAAGCTCCGACTCAGGATGGACTAGGCTAGAATCTTCCCGGTAAGACCGGTTCTCACAGATTATTAGAGAAGGGTTGATCGGGATATCAGAATTAGCCTGTAAGTGCTAGAGCTAAAGGGCCAAGCAGTGTTTAAATGAATACAATTTGTGTGTTGTTATTTCGGGGCATAAGCTAGCTGAGCAGGCGGCTGGGGTGTTAGGAACGCACCCCCACCGCCCCTATTACTACATTCTTCTGGGAAGTTTCTGCCCATTAGGCAGGTGGCTGAACTTTGATGCCCTTGACCCCCTGAGCACAACGTGACTTTCATGGAAGATAAATGCTTGCCAGTAGGTCAGTGGGAACAATGGAAAGTTTGGGAACATCTTGAGGGAAGTCTATCCCTAACCTGTCTTTATTCACATAAATACAGCGTCAGAACTGTTACAATGGGCAAGTGGCTGTATTTGGATCAGACCTCCAAGAGAAGCTTGGCAAGCAGAAATAGAAGTACTTCCTTGTGATTAACACTAGTGGCTTCTGTCATTAAGCCATTCTAGACCCTAGAAAACACATGGTCTGCTAAAGAAATGTTCTGGCCCTCTCTAATACAGAACAAGGGACAAGTTTCTTGGATGCATTTTGATGTCTCCCTCCTGTAACATTTTCTGAGTTAGCAAAACTCAGTAAAAACTTAAATGGTGTTAAATTCTATTTGTCTTTGCATGCCCAGATTGCTCAGTGGAAAAGAGAAATTTCTTCCATATTTCTTCAGTGAAGCTATTTTCGAGATGGTTAGGTTTAGATGGCAAAAAAGAAACAAATACAATTATCTTTGCCAGCTTTTTGGCACTTGCCACAAAAAAGTGTTAGACTTCCATAATTGGGAGGCTGAAGCCAGAGATTTTGACCAGCCTGGGCTACACAGCAAATACAAGAAGCCAAAGACACCCTGGTGTCCTTATGTGGATTGAACAAGAAACAAAATAGATCCCAAAGAAGAAAACCTCAGGAGATGCAGAATACTCTGTTTTTGTTGATCCCCCTCAAAATCTTTAAAATGATACAAGACAGGTTTTGGAATGCCATGGACATTAAACTGTAGCTGTCATAACCTAAAATGTATTTGTAAAAAAAAAAGTGACTCTTCAGGGAAAATCTCCATTGGAAGTATTTTTCATGATAAACGCTTAATGTTTATCGTGTATGTTCTTGACATTCTGTGTTAAATGGACTCGTCTAAATATTTTAAACATTCTGCTTAAATTTCCAGCTTGGGAAGTTGTGGTGCCTGGGACCTGTATCACAAAAGCTCTTTGCACGTGTTTGGTTTCTGTTGTGGTCAGTGCATACTCGGATGGGGTGTCAAATGTGTAAGAGAAGCAACAGAAACAGAAGTAGCAAATAGCAATGTCTGATGAGGCTGGTTTTCAGTTCTTATGAAGACTTTCCCCTAGGAAGTTGGCATTCTAGTGATGAGTCAGGTATCAGGGTGAACAGCTGACCATGCAAAGGTAGTAGTAGCTAGGTAGTAGTAGTAGTCAAGATAGGTATTGACTGGAGCTGTGTGGTGAGTTGAGGTGTAGGGAGACTACATCCCATTTATATCCCAAGGGAAAGTGTAACTAGAGGAGGTTTTTGAGAAGTATCATGTGAGTCGGTCTTTCAGAGAAATTTCTTGTGTGTGTGGTTTTATTTGGGTAATTCTGGTTGCCACTAACTGAAAAACCAGTAGCTATTGGGTCATTCAGACCTCTTGTTTCTGGTTTCGGTTTTCCTTTGTATGTACCTTTGGACCTCTGAAGACACTTGCGCCCAAATGTAACTGCATGCACACCTCTCCCCACACAAATCTGATCTTAGATCCACTTCAGGATGCTCAGACCCATTTTTTTTTGTAATCATTGAAGCCAAATAGAGAATCCTGTGGATAATGGGAAGACAGCTGTCATAATAGAATACCCTGTGGTGAAGACATAGTTGGAGCCTGCTTCTCTTTGAGCCTTCATTGTGCTTCATGACATAAATCCCTTCGCGGGATCTGTCTGTGAAGTTTTGTGTGTTGGTGCCCGGGAAAAAGCTCTGTTCTCCTTATTCCCACCCAGAAATTAAAGTCTGAGACTGCTGCTGCTGCAGTATGAGACATAAATCCACACATCAGGGTATTCAGCCACCTGAAACAAGTGGGCCCTGAGACAGAACACATCTGTGATGGTGACTTCTTCCAAAACCTGGGTGATGTGGCCAATGCCCAGGGCAATGTGGATGCTTATAAGATGGAGTAAAGTGAGGACAAGTGTGTGTGTGTGTTCACAAGATGCTTGTGTTCCTGTCTTATCCAAACATTACTGCTGCTCACCTGCTGTGTGTGTGTTTGTGTGTGTGCTTGCGAGATGCTTTTGTTCCTGCGTGTGTTCCTGTCTTATCCAAACATTACTGCAGCTCACCTGCTGTGTGTGTGTTTGTGTGTGTGTGTTAGTGAGATGCTTGTGTTCCTGTATGTGTTCCTGTCTTATCCAAACATTACTGCTGCTCGCCTGCTATGTGTGTGTTTGTGTGTATGTGTTCATGAGATGCTTGTGTTCCTGCGTATGTTCCTGTCTTATCTAAATATTACTGCTGCTCACCTGCTGTGTGTGTGTGTGTGTGTGTGTGTGTGCTGTGAAGGCATATGTTGGGGAATGTATATGTGTTTGTGTGTATGTGTGTGTATTTATGTGTCTGTGTGTCTTTCATGTGTGCATTATTCCAAATGTATTTTACTTGTTTGTCAGTGTGTGTATGTTGGATATCCCATGAACATATTCCATGGGGGCTTTTGTGTGATTGGGCTAGAAGGGGCTGTGTTGACTTTTGTGGTACATTTGGTTTTGTGGGTGGATGACATTAGTAGTGCTATTCTTTTGCTATCAGTCTCTTGGAAGAACATGAAAGTTGCTTTCTTGGGAACTACAAATAAGTTTGGAAACTGTTCAGGTTCTCGGGAGGCAGATGACAAAGTATAACGAGAGGAGCCTGAAAAGCCAGAACCCAGTGGATATTCCATATAAGCATAAGAGGGTGCTGGGTTCTGGAAGTGTGATTACTTAATGGATTTCCCATTTTCAGTCATCCAGACCTGAAATAATCACACAGAAGCTGTATTAATTACAGAATTTTTTCTAGTTTCTGTCTCCCAGACAGCTGCAGTATAAGCGTCAGCACAATTACAGAACCAAACATGCCTCCATCCTCCCTCCCCGCCCCCCCCCCCCCACTACAGGCCCACTGTTGCTCAGGTAATCCATTTCCTTGGTTCGGTGATGGTGTTCTTTCCCCAGATTGGAAGGGAATTTGAGGACTTGGGATCTACAAGGATTCTGGCCTGAGGATATGCAGCAGAAAATCCTCCCAGTGAGACTCATGGACTTGTTTCTCTGCTCTGGAGTCTTCCTGAATTAGAGGCAGACAGAGGCCAAGGCCATTTATTGTCTTTATTGGGTTCACAGCATGAACACAGAAATGTCAGCTGTCATTTGGTAACCAAGTTTCATCTCCCCATTGCCCTGTTCGGACACAGCTGTCTCCTTGAGCATAGTGGAAGGGGTCCTGTCCTAGGGAATCACAAGAATCATGCCAGGTCTTCCATCTTGCCATGCTGATGCTCAACATAGGTTTAATGTGGGATTCCTGCTGTATGCTATGAATAATAATGGTTAATAAAAAAGCTGTTTTGGGCCTTTGATAGGGTAGAGCAGAGCTAGGTGGGGAAAACTAAACTGAATAATGGGAGAAAGGAAGTAGGACCAGAGAGAAGCCATGTAGCTGCGGCTAGAGAAAGATATAGTGGAACTTTGCTGGTAGGCCACCACCTTGGTAGTATAATATAAAATAATGGTGATGGGTTAATTCTATATATAAGACCTAGCCAGCAATACGCTTATGTAATTGTTTAAGCAGTGATTTAATTAATAAAATTTCTGTGTGGTTATTTTGTGAGTCTGGGTAGTACGAAATGAACAAGCTGCCAACTACTACATAAGCTGTACCCTTTAGACTCTTGGTCTTGAAGGTTGGACCTAGGGTAAGCAGGCATGAACAAATAGGTACTGGGTATGCTCACACAGAGTTTGGGAGACTTGTTTTGCCCTATGCCCAGGACTTCACTTTTGATTATGTGTGAGCAGGGATGGCAAGCAGAACAATCTGCCTCAAGTAACCTTGCATCGGCATTTTCTGAATGCCTGCAAGATTTCTGTACCTCCCTGTTTGGCCTAAGGCCCCTGTATTCCCTCCAGTTCCTTCCTGGACAAATTGGACATATGTCTTATGGAAGGTTCCAGAACACCTGGAAGGGTCGTAAAAGAAAATGGAAGATGTACGGGAACAGGGTATGGACCCTTAGGAATCTGTCTGAGTAATTCATCAGCTGTATTCATTAGTATGGTTTTCTTCCTAACCTGGGGGTTGGCACCTAAGGCTCCCTACACCACCCCCTTTTTACCACTGGGGGTCCCTGCAGGAAGGTCTTCTAGGAACTAAGAATTTCTCTGGTCATTGGTACTTGTTGTCTTATTCCAGACTTTACTGACACAGCTCAACCATCACCTGTATACACAATGCCACTCCTCCATCCAGTAATGTGCTGGATGGAGCTCTGACTGCCTGCTCTGCCTTGTGAGGCAGCTTACCTGGAAGCCCTGGGATTCTCCCAGACCAGTTCTGTTTGAGAGAAGTACTTAATGGGATCCAGCCACAGGTCTTCTGCAATGGCCTGGGAAGAGGAGAGAGGCAAGTGACACTCTTGCATCTCTCTGCAGGATGCTACCTCAGGTGTGAGGCTTTAAGCCTCCATGCAGCCTCTTTCTGGGAGCAGGATATCCAGAAAAAAAAAACAAGCTCAGTCAGATTGTTGTCTCCTGGGTAGTTGTGGACACACTGTCCAGAAATGTGAGTCTCCTCCGAGATTCCTGCCAGCAGCCGAAGGTGACATGGTCACAGTGCACAGACCACTCCACACTGGCTTGAGCCAGTTTCCTCATATCCTGGGGCTTGAGAGGGAGATAGTCTAGCTTGCAGGGTGCAGAGCCCTCCTTCCATCCTAGCAACCACTAATCCTAATTGAGATTCCCCTACAGGCCTTTTAACAAATGTTGAGCCTGTTGAAGCATATGGGAATGTGTTTTTATGATCGAGGGCAAGTGGCAGATAGTATGTGCAACTTAACCCTCATTTGACATGGCCTCTGAGATGGTGAAGCATTGTGTGAATATCACATTGTGTGAATATCACATTGTGAATGCAGTGACCTCCATCCTCACACTAATATGCCATCAATAGGTAAACTCTTGCTCCATTACCTTAGTAGGGGCATGCAGTACCCACTGAACATGGACAGTTACACTAGAAATGTGTTGCATTGCTGCAGGACTCGAAAACATTACACAGAGTGGGAAGGGAGAACTGACTGACTCACATGTAGCGGCATAAATGAATGCAGACAGATTGTATTAATATATAAAGCTTTAATGGGGAAATAGACTTACAGAACCACAGGTTCCTGCGGAGAACAGGAAAGCAGAAGGGGCGGTTCGGAGCACCTCTGCAATCTTTATAAGTTAAAAATATCCTCTGGGGACCCCGCCCCCTGCTAGCAAGGTGATTGGCTGGGTCTCTCCTACACTCACAGAAAGAGTCCTTATGGACTCCCCAACAAGAAGCTAATGGAGGTTGTGTTCTTCTGGATGGATATCCTGCTCCAAGAATGAAGCTGCCTGGCAGATAAAAGCCTCACACCTGAGGAAAGACCCCAAATAATAAGCCAGCAAAGCCTCCAGACTAACTCCTTATTCCCTCACCTCCCAACAGCTATGAACTTCTTTCCCCACTGGTACATGTTTTCTTCCTTGCCCAGTTTGCACTGAAACCAGTCCACTTAAAATAGGAATAGATAAATATCTTGATATATACCATGTACTAAAGTTAACTTCTACTATAACTTCTACTAAAATTGAAGAATTAGAAATCTCCTAACTGAAGAAAACTGCAGTAGAGTTGGATTCAATGCAGAATTTAAGCAGACTTTCAAAACGAATTAATGCCTTAACTATTAAGCAAAAATTAAACAGAAGGAACTTAAAATAAAAAATAAACAGAAGGAACAACAAAAATCTTTTATACAAAGTCATGATCACTTGGCACCTATATCAAACAAAATATGGAATTACAAACTAATTACCCTTAAGATAATTAATAGTGTTAAAATTATAAATGGCAAATTTTAAAGTAAAATACATAAAAAATATCATCCACCATGATCAAGTGAACTTCATCTCAGAGATGCAGGGATGGATCAACATATGAAAATCTGTCAGTGTAATCCACAATATAAACAAACTGAAAGGAAAAAAAAACCAAATCATCTTCCTTTTCATTCTCAACTGAGAAGTACAGATGCTATAATTTAGTTGTTAATATAGAAAGGTATGTGTGGAAAGGCTAAATCTACAAATCTTACAGTTCTGAACACTGAAAGTAGTAACATCGTGATTTAGGTTCTGCTGAGAAGACCTCTGGTCCACGTCATTTCACAGCAGGTTACCTTCCTTCTGAAAGACTTTTCCAATGACTCAGGACATTCAATGCGCTGTCTGGTGGTATTCACCTTCCAAGTGTGTTCAATCTGCAGTCTACTTAATTTTGTTGTCCATGAGTTTTTCTGTAGTGTAACTTTTATTACATCATTTTCAAGATTCCCTTGGGCTAGTATTAAAATGTCAACCCTGCACCACATTAATAACTTGACTTTTAAGCTGTTAAACCCATATTGAGGCTGTCTAGATACCCTAAAGTAAATGACATTATTACCATGAAACCCCTATTAAAGGGTTCTGCTTAGTTACAGGAGGCTAAAAGACAGAAATCAAATTCTTCAAATTTCAATATTCAGACATTTCCAACATCTTTAGCACTTTTATTTCTATTTGCTCATGTACCACCAACTCCCAGTAATTGTATTGTATTTTTTTGTTTTTTGTTTTATTTGAAATTCTAACAAGACTTTTAAATCAGTGGTTCTCAAGCTTTCTAATACTTCAACCCTTTAATACAGTTCCTCATGCTGTAGTGGCCCTCAAACATAAAATTATTTTCACTGCTACTTCATAACTGTAATTTACTACTGTTACAAATTGTCATGTAAACATCAGTGTTATGTGATAGTCCTAGGTGATCCCTGTGAAAAAAAGGGTCATTGGGTCCTCAAATTTAACCCACAGATTAAAAACTACTGGTCTATATGCATGTAAATTTATCTTCAAATAATTTCCTATAAACTACTTCAAGCGAAACTTGAAAAAAAATATTAATAGATAAAGAAAGACTCTATTATATGAAAAGACACCCACTAAAAAGTCAAATTTTATGTAATACCAGCCTGGTCTACAAGAGCTGGTTCCAGGACAGGAACCAAAAGCTGCGGAGAAACCCTGTATCGAAAAATCCAAAAAAAAAAAAAAAAAAAAGGAAATCAGAGAAACATCACCCTTACAGTAGCTACAAATAACGTAAAATATTTTGGAGTCACTCTACCCAAACAAGTAGAAGACCTGTATGATAAGAACTTTAAATCTTTGTAGAAAGAAATTGAAGAAGTTGAAGAAGACTCCAGCAAAATTCTTCACAGACCTCGAAAGAATAATACTTAATGTCATATGGGGTGAAAGGCCACAATAGGCAAAACAATTCTATACAGTAAAAGAACTTCTGGAGGCACTGTGATTCTTGACTTCAAATTCCACTATAGAGCTACAGTATTGAAAACAGCCTGGTATTGGCATTAAAATAGACCAGAGTACCAATGGAACCAAATCAAAGATCTAGATATTAATCCACACTCATACAAACGCCTGATTTTTGTCAAAGAAGCAAATATATATAATGGAAAAAAAAAGAAGTGTATTTGTTCTACATGGATGTCAACCTGTAGAAGAATGAGACTAGATCAATATTTATCACCATGCACAAAACTCAAGTTCAAATGGATCAAAAGACTCAAGATAAAACCAACCACACTGAACCACATAAAAAGAGAAAATGGGAAGTACACTTGAATGCATTGGCAAGGAGACTGCTTCCTACATACTACCCTAGTAGCACAGACACTGAGAGAAACAATTAATAAATGGGACCTCCTGAATCTGAGAAACTTCTGTAAAGCAAAGGATATGGTCAACAAGACAAAATGACAGCAGACAGAATAGGGGAAGATCTTCACCAACTCCACATTGGTCAAAGGGTTTATTTCCAAAATAAACAAATAACTCAAGAAATTTATCATCAAAAGAACACATAATCCAATTTAAAAAAAATGGAGTACATCCTAAATAGAGAACTCTCAACAGAGAATCTAAAATGACTGAAAGACACTTAAGAAAATGTTCAACATCCTAAGCCATTAGAAAAATGCAAATTAAAACAAATCTGAGATTCCATCTTATACCTGTAAGAATGGCGAAGATCAAAAAACTTAATGACTTAATGCTAGAGATGATGTGGGGTAAAGAGAACACTCCTACATTGCTGGTGGGACTGCAAACTGGTACATATTTGGATATCAATATGGTGTTTTCTCAGAAAATTAGGAAACAACCTACCTCAAGACCCAGCAATACCACTTTTGGGTATATATCCAAATGAAATTCAATCATACCACTAGGACATGTGTTCAACTGTGTTCATAACAGCATTATTTGTTAGTCACAACCAGAAAACAACCTAAACATCCCTCAACTGAAGAATTGATTAAGAAGATGTGGTATATTTATGCAGTGGACTACTACACAGCAGAAAAAAATAATTTCTTGAAATTTGTGGACAAATGGATGGATATAGACAACATCATATTGAGTAAGGTAACCCAAATCCAGAAATACAAACACAATATGCACTCACTCATAAGTGGCTTTTAGACACAGAAAAACCAGCCTACAATTCACAATCCTAGAGAACATAGAAAACAAAGAGAATCCTCAGAAAGACATTCATGGATCTAATTAATATACATGGGAAGTAGAAAAAGATGAGATATCCTGAGTAAATTGGGAGCATGGAGATCATTGAAGAGGGTAGAACGGTGTAGGGGAATGTTTTATATTTGCAGTACTATTGCAGAGATATCCTAACTTATCAGGAATCCAGAAAATATTAAGAACCACAATAGAACAGGTCTGAAGGGGTAAAGTCCCCATAGGACAGCTCTGGAGGCTAGAACTACAATACGACACCTCAGTCCTGGAGAATAGAACTGCAATAGAACAGCTCTGGAAGCTGGAGCTGCAATAGGACAGCTCAGCTTTGGAGGACAGAGCCACAGTAGGACATCTCTGGAAGCTGGAACCACAAGAGGACAACTCAGTCTTGGGGGATAGAGCTGAAATTGGACAGCTCTGGAAGCTGGAATCACAATAGGACAGCTCAGCCCTGGAGGTTAGAGATGCAATAGAACAGCTCAGCCCTGGAAGACAGGTGTCCTGACTATCAGGAAGCCAGGCCATCTGAAGCTGGGGTGTGGTGGGGGACAGTCTCCCCACAGGATATAGACAGTGATCCTGCTTTTCTTCTGAAGAGCTGCTACAGCTGACTTCTGCTCTGTTCCCTAAAGGGAACATCCTGGCAGAGCTATCTGCTTCTTCTCCCAACCAAGATGTTTCTTCATTTGTTAACACCCTGCTAAAGGGAAAGTCCCTGCAGAAATGTAGCAATAGCCTCCAGCTCCAGAAAAAAAGTTATTTTTTCTGCCTGGCCTTGCTTAGGCCACCTTAATGAACTTGGTAACAAGGTTCTTCTGTTCTGCTCCACCTTGCTGAAGCTTCCTAGGGAGTATCTCAGAAAGGTTTGTCAGTTCAGTCCCCTAGGAGATGTCCCAGCCAGGTTCTTCTATTCTGTGCCTTCGAATGAAGGTTGTTACCCAAGATTCTTTTGAAAAATAGATTTATTTGGAAAGGAGGAGTCCAAGAGAGTGACTGCCTCTGCCAGGAAGGGATTAAGGACAGGCTCCTTTGATTGAAGGGGCAGAGAGGCTTATATAGGACTTCTTAGGGGTCGAGGTTTCCCGGGGAAAAGAGGGATTAGTTAGTTTTTCCCTGCTTGGAGATTGGTCAGTTTAAGCTGGTCAGAGGTAGAGATGGGTCTGCCTTCATGTTGTATCTTTCTCTTGTTCCTTTTAGCTTTTTTGATTTCAATCTTAGATACAAGGCATATTTCTTTCACTGGCTCTGATTCTAGGGATAATGTGCTTCTTTGACAGTTTCCGAGTCAGGGCATGTTTCTTTGGTCCTGGGTTCAGGGATAAAGATGCTTCTCTCCCTGGCTCAGGTCTCAGATCCAGGAATTGTTTCTTCCACTAGCTCTGGGTTCAGAGTCAGGGTGCTCAGTGATTGGTTGGTTTCCTGCTGCAGTTGTCCCTTTTACCCTACAAGGGGAAGGAAGGGAAAGGAGCAGTGAAAAATATACAGCTCAATAAAAGTATAAAATATTTTGCATCCTTCCTTTGGAAACTTCAAATGTCACTGTGCTCATGGTTCACTGCAGAAAACTGATAGAGACTCAAACCCAAAATCCTGCACAGGAAGATAGATGAAGACTTTTTCTGGAATTAGTTAGTAATCTGTATGATTCATATAGCAATAATATTTATACCTTAAGAAAAGTTGTTAGAGTCAAAATTGAACCAAAAGATTAAGGAATTAGTGGCATTATAATAGTCCTTAAATTTTTTTTATCTTCTGTATCTTATAAGGTGACTCTTCTGACATGAGACAGAAATTTTGGATTTTACTTTAATAAGTGTGCTTGGGTTTAGAGAAATCATCTTTAATCTTTTACTGGACTGGGTCTTTAGAAAGTGAAATTACCTGGTATGAGTTTATTAGAGGGGGCATGTACAGGCCTGGGGAAGTAAGTGTGTAGAGAGAAAGAGAGAGACAGAGACAGAGAGAGAGACAGAGAGACAGACAGACAGAGACAGAGAGACAGAGCGAGATGGTTTTAAAAGCTACCTAGTGCATGTGCACAGGAGGTTGACGTGATTATGTCATACAAAGATGACAGGGCTTATGCATGTGTGCAAGGTCTTAGCTGACTTATAAATGGATGATGTAACCACACTGCATGTGGGTTGGGGGGGGGCTTAACATTCCCAGGGCCATTAGGTACTTCTGCCTGATGGCTTGTCTTCACCCCTAAAACCTGGAAGTATTAGCCTTATGTGGCTGAAATCATTACAGAAAGATCATTTACATTACACATCTGTAGAAAACAGCAGAAATAAACATTTGGGAAGATTTATAAAATTCTAGCATATTGGAAATCTGATATACCAATAAACCAATTTACTTTTTTCTTGGGATGTTTTTTCTAAATGATTTGTTCTTCTTCAGTCTCATTTGTCCAGTGCTCTTCAGATTCCATAACTGAATGTCTTTATTCTCCAGAAAGAAAAAACCCTCCCCAACCCTAATTTTGAGGAGGTTCTTTTATGGCAAGTTATATCTGAGTAAATAAAAAGTATTTGTTAGCTTTATAGGTTTGTTTAGATTAAGCAGCCATCTACTTGGTGAACTATCATATCTTTGTTTATCTTATTTTATTTTTAAAACAATCTTATTTTACATACCAATTTCAGTTCCATCTCCCTCCTATCCTCCCAGTCTCCCACCTTCTCTACCCCCCCCCCCCCCGTTTTCCCTATATTCCTCAAAGAGGATGAGGCCTCCATGGGGAGTTAATAAGCTGTGTCACATCACTTGAGGCAGAGCCATGGCCCTCACGCCTGTATCTAGGCTGAGCAAGTGATTACACTGTTAGTGGCCCCACAAACTTCCCAAGCCATACAAACTGTTACCCACATTCAAAAGGCATAGTTCGGCCTTGTGTAGGGTTCCCCACCTGTCAGTCCAGAGTCAGTGAGCTCCAACTTGTTTCTAGTAATTTCTCTACTGCCTACTTTCTCACTAACCCCATAATGCCTCCATCTTTCAAGGTATTTCTTTCCTTGCTCTCCCTGTCTGTTCTTCACCCAGCAACCTTCCTGATCCCTCACATACTCCTCCCTGAACCCCTCTTTCCTATCCATTCCCAACCTCCTTCCCTCTTTTCCCATGCTGCTAAGTTACTAGGGACATCTTGTTTAATAATTTCCAGGGGGAAAATCTTAGGGTTCTCTTTTTTACTTATCTTCTTTGTGGTTATGGACTACAGGCTTTATGTCTTTGCTTTATGTCTGATATAATTTATGAGTGAGTACATACCATGTTTATCTATCGGGATTTGGGTAACCACACTCAGTGATTTTTGCTAGCTCCATCAGTTGCCTGCATATTTCTTTTTTTCTTTAATTTAACATTGGGGTTTTTTTATTACTTTAAAATAATACCAAACATAATTCCCAGTTCCTCCCACTTCTCTCTGCCCCCTCCACAAACCTTCCTCCACCCCCTCCATTCCTAAGAGAGGGCAAGGCACCCTGCCTGTGGGAAGTCCAAGGCCCTCCCCCCTACATCCAGGCTGAGCAAGGATGGATAGGATCCCCAAAAGAGAATAGGATCCCCAAAAGCCAGTACATGCAGTAGAGACTAATCCCAGTGCCATTATCACTGGCCCCTCAGTCTGCCTCAAATGTCAACCACATTCAGAGAGTCTGGTTTGATCTCATGCTCCATCAGTCCCAGTCCAGCTGGCCTTGGTGAGCTCCCATTAGATCAGTCCCACCGTCTCAGTGAATGGACCAACCCCTTGTGGTCCTGACTTCCTTGCTCATATTCTCCCTCTTCCTGATCTTCAACTGGACCTTGGAAGCTCAGTCCTGTGCTCCAATGTGGGTCTCTGTCTCCATCCATCACTGAATGAAAGTTCTGTGCTGATATTCAAGATACTCTTCAGAGGGCTGTCTTTCTTTCGCACGACCCAGCACCCCCAGCACCCCTCCCCAACCCTGCCCCGCTGTATGCTAGGACCAGTGCTCAACTACAGTCTTAAACTCCTAAACTAAGGCGACCCACCCAGAGCGGTGAGTGCCTGCCAGCCGGGCAGGCCTCAGGGTCCCCTGTAAGGGAGCCGGGCACCTTCAGCTCCAGCGCCAGGCTTCCTGTGCGCTCCTGGATACCCCCCGCCCCTGCTCCATTCATCCTGTTGGCCCTGGATCATTGGGCTACCGGCGGCCCTGTTTAGTTGCTGAGGAATCCCATCAGGACAGGTGAGTGTGTGCTACCCAGGGGCGGGCGGACTGTCCCGGAAGAGAGCACAAACCCCCTCCCCCAGCTCCTTCTGCAGGCTGTCTTTCTTTCGCACGACCCAGCACCCCTCCCCAACCCTGCCCTGCTGTATGCTAGGACCAGTGCTCAACTACAGTCTTAAGCTCCTAAACTAAGGCGACCCACCCAGAGCGGTGAGTGCCTGCAGGCCGGGCAGGCCTCAGGGTCCCCTGTAAGGGAGCCGGGCACCTCCAGCTCTGGCGCCAGGCTTCCTGCGCGCTCCTGGATACCAACCCCCCCACTTGCTCCATTCATCCTGTTGGCCCTGGATCATTGGGCTACCGGCGGCCCTGTTTAGTTGCTGAGGAATCCCATCAGGACGGTTGCGGAGGAATCCCATCTGGACAGGAACGGTTCCTGTTTCTACACTGAAGAGATATACCCTGAGAGTCAATCACAGCAAAGTCTGGACCAAGAGACCAGGCCTCTCCTGGCTCCATTTGAAGGAAGAGATGGGAAGGCGCCAATACAAGAATTCCTCCAACAATCTGAAAGGCAACATGACACCACCAGAAACCAGGGATCCCGAAATAAGAAGAATTGTACACCCTACTCCTGAAGAAATAGAAGAAATCGACTCAAAAGTGAACTATATGAAAATAATAGAGGACCTTAAACAGGAGGTGAAAAACTGCCATAAACAATTAGAGATTACAAACAAAAAGGTAGAGGAAATGAATAAATCGCTCAAAGACACGCAAGAAAACCAAGAGAAACAAGAAAAAGCAATCAAACAGGTTAGGGAAGCGGTTCAAGACATGAAGAATGAAATGGAAGCAATGAAGAAAGCACAAACCGAGGGAAGAATGGAGATGGAAAATCTGGGTAAACGAACAGGAATGACAGAAACAAATACTAACAACAGATTACAAGAGATAGAAGAGAGAATATCAGACACTGAAGATACCATAGAAAAAATAAACACACTGATCAAAGAAAACAGCAAAACCAACAAATTCTCATCACAAAACATTCAGGAAATTTGGGACACAATAAAAAGACCAAACCTAAGAATAATTGGAGTAGAAGAAGGAGAAGAAGTGCAGCTCAACGGTACAGAAAATATACTTAATAAAATTATAGAAGAAAACTTTCCCAACCTGAAGAAAGAGGTACCTACGAAGGTTCAAGAAGCATACAGAACACCAAATAGGCTGGATCAAAAAAAAACATCCCCTCGCCATATAATAATCAAAACACAAAATACACAGAATAAAGAAAGAATATTAAGAGCCGCAAAGGAAAAAGGCCAAGTTACTTATAAAGGTAAACCTATCAGACTTACACCTGACTTCTCTATGGAAACCATGAAAGCCAGAAGGTCCTGGATAGATGTACTGCAAAAACTAAGAGATCATGGATGCAAGCCCAGACTACTATATCCAGCCAAGCTTTCATTCACTATAAATGGAGAAAACAAAATTTTCCAGGATAAAAACAAATTCAAACAATACGTAGCCACAAATCCAGCCTTACAGAAAATTATAGAAGGAAAATCACTAACCAAGGAGTCCAACAATGCCCACAATAACTCAGTCATCTAGAGACCTTTCACCAGCACAACTCAAAGAAGGGAAACACACAAACCCTACTACTAAAAAAGTGACCGGAGTTAACAACCACTGGTCATTAATAACACTTAATGTCAATGGGCTCAACTCACCTATAAAAAGGCACAGGCTAAGGGATTGGATACGAAAACAGGATCCAACGTTCTGCTGTCTACAAGAAACACACCTCAACCACAAAGACAGGCACCTACTCAGAGTAAAGGGCTGGGAAAAGGCTTATCAAGCAAATGGTCCTAAGAAACAAGCAGGTGTGGCCATACTAATTTCTAACAAAGTTGACTTCAAACTTAAATCAATCAGAAGAGATGGAGAGGGACATTTTATACTCATAACAGGAACAGTTCATCAGGATGAAGTCTCAATCCTGAATATCTATGCCCCGAATATAAAAGCGCCCACGTATGTAAAAGAAACATTACTAAAACTCAAGGCAGCCATCAAACCACACGCACTAATAGTAGGAGACTTCAACACTCCTCTCTCACCAATGGACAGGTCAATCAAACAGAAACCTAACAGAGAAATTAGAGAATTAATGGAGGTAATGAAGCAAATGGACTTAACAGACATCTATAAATTATTCCACCCGAAGAGGAAAGAATATACCTTCTTCTCTGCAGCTCATGGAACCTTCTCGAAAATTGACCACATACTCGGTAACAAAGCTAACTTACACAGTTACAAAAAAATATTAGTAACCACCTGTGTCTTATCAGATCACCATGGATTAAAGTTAGAATTCAACAACAATGCTACCCCCAGAAAGCCTACAAACTCATGGAAACTGAACAGTCAACTTCTGAACCATACCTGGATTAAGGAAGAAATAAAGAAAGAAATTAAAGTCTTCCTTGAATTCAATGAAAATAAAGAAACAACATACTCGAACTTATGGGACACTATGAAAGCAGTGCTAAGAGGAAAGTTCATCGCACTAAGTGCCCACTTAAAGAAAACAGAGAAAGCACATATTGAAGACTTAACAGCCCACCTGAAAGCTCTAGAAAAAAAAGAAGCAGACTCACCTAGGAGGAGTAGAAGATTGGAAATAATCAAACTGAGGGCTGAAATCAACAAAATAGAAACACAGAAAACAATCCAAAGAATCAATGAAACAAAAAGCTGGTTCCTGGAGAAAATCAACAAGATTGATAAACCCCTATCCAAACTAATCAAACGGCAGAGAGAGAATTTGCAAATTAATAAGATCAGAAATGAAAAGGGAGACATAACCACAGACACAGAGGAAATTGAGAGAATCATCAGATCATATTACAAAAGCCTGTATAACACAAAACTGGAAAATGTAAAAGAAATGGACACTTTTTTAGATAAATACCATATACCAAAGTTACACCAGGTGAACAATCTAAACAGACCTGTTGGTCGCGAAGAATTAGAAGCTGTTATCAAAAACCTCCCTACCAAAAAAAGCCCAGGAGCAGATGGTTTCAATGCGGAATTCTACCAGAACTTCCAAGAAGAGCTAATAATACCCATACTCCTTAATGTATTCCACAAAATAGAAACAGAAGGGTCATTACCTAATTCCATTTATGAAGCTACAGTTACTCTGATACCAAAACCACACAAAGACTCAACCAGGAAAGAGAATTACAGGCCAATCTCCTTCATGAACATCGACGCAAAAATCCTCAACAAAATACTGGCAAACCGAATCCAAGGACACATTAGGAAAATTATCCATTATGATCAAGTAGGCTTCATTCCTGAGATGCAGGGCTGGTTCAACATATGAAAATCTATCAATGTAATCCAGCATATAAATAAACTGAAGGAAAATAACCATATGATCATCTCATTAGATGCTGAAAAAGCATTCGACAAAATTCAACATCCATTTATGTTAAAATCTTGGAGAGATTAGGGATACAAGGGTCATACCTAAATATAATAAAAGCTATATACAGCAAGCCGACAGCTAACATCAAATTAAACGGAGAGAAACTCAAAGCCATCCCGCTTAAATCAGGAACACGACAAGGATGTCCATTCTCTCCATACCTCTTCAATATAGTGCTTGAAGTTCTAGCAATAGCAATAAGACAACATAATGGGATCAAGGGGATTCGAATTGGAAAGGAAGAAGTTAAACTTTCG
Source organism: Microtus oregoni (assembly GCF_018167655.1). Classification (NCBI taxonomy): domain Eukaryota; kingdom Metazoa; phylum Chordata; class Mammalia; order Rodentia; family Cricetidae; genus Microtus; species Microtus oregoni. Next base: position 1,421,112 of record NW_024544755.1, read on the forward strand.
TTATTCGCAGATGATATGATAGTGTACTTAAGCAACCCCCAAAACTCCACCAAAGAACTTTTACAGCTGATAAACAGCTTTAGTAATGTGGCAGGATACAAGATCAACTCCAAAAAATCAGTCGCCCTCTTATACACAAAGGATAGGGAAGAAGAGAGGGAAATCAGAGAAGATTCACCATTCACAATAGCAACAAACAGCATTAAATATCTTGGGGTAAATCTAACCAAGGAAGTGAAAGATCTATTTGACAAGAACTTTAAGGCATTGAAGAAAGAAATTGAAGAGGATACCAAAAAATGGATGGATCTACCTTGCTCTTGGATTGGGAGGATCAACATAGTAAAAATGGCAATTCTACCTAAGGCAATTTATAGATTCAATGCAATCCCCATCAAGATCCCATCAAAATTCTTCACAGATCTGGAGAGGACAATAATCAACTTTATATGGAAAAACAAAAAACCCAGGATAGCCAAAACAATCCTATACAATAAAGGATCTTTTGGAGGCATTACCATCCCTGACTTCAAAGTCTATTACAGAGCTACAGTAATGAAAACAGTGTGGTACTGGCATAAAAACAGAGAAGTCGACCAATGGAATCGTATAGAAGACCCGGATTTTAACCCACAAACCTATGAACACCTCATTTTCGATAAAGGAGCTAAAGTATACAATGGAAGAAAGAAAGCATCTTCAACAAATGGTGCTGGCACAACTGGATGTCATCCTGTAGAAGAATGAAAATAGACCCACATCTTTCACCGTGCACAAAACTCAAGTCCAAATGGATTAAAGACCTCAATATCAGCCCGAACACACTGAAAAGGATAGAAGAGAAAGTGGGAAATACCCTACAACAGATGGGCACAGGAGATCGCTTCCTATGTATAACCCCAGAAGCACAGACATTAAGAGCAACATTGAATAAATGGGACCTACTAAAACTGAGAAGCTTCTGCAAAGCAAAGGACACTGTCACTAAGACACAAAGGCAACCTACTGACTGGGAGAAGATCTTTACCAACCCCGCAACAGACAAAGGTCTGATCTCCAAAATATATAGAGAACTCAGGAAACTAGACTTTAAAATGCTAATTAACCCAATTAAAAAATGGGGCACTGATCTAAACAGAGAATTCTCAACAGAAGAAGTTCAAATGGCCAAAAGACACTTAAGGTCATGCTCAACTTCCTTAGAAATCAGGGAAATGCAAATCAAAACAACTTTGAGATATCATCTTACACCTGTCATAATGGCTAAAGTCAAAAACACCAACGATAACCTTTGCTGGAGAGGTTGTGGAGGAAGGGGTACCCTCATCCATTGCTGGTGGGAATGCAATCTTGTGCAACCACTATGGAAGTCAGTGTTTCGGTTTCTTAGGAAATTCGGGATCAACCTACCCCTGGACCCAGCAATACCACTCTTGGGAATATACCCAAGAAATGCCCTATCATATGACAAAAGCATTTGTTCAACTATGTTCATAGCAGTATTATTTGTAATAGCCAGAACCTGGAAACAACCTAGATGCCCTTCAATGGAAGAATGGATGAAGAAAGTATGGAATATCTACACATTAGAGTACTACTCAGCGGTAAAAAACAATGACTTCTCGAATTTTTCAAGCAAATGGATGGAAATAGAAAACACTATCCTGAGTGAGGTATCCCAGACCCAAAAAGATGAACATGGGATGTACTCACTCATAATTGGTTTCTAGACATAAATAAGGGTCACGGAGTCTACAATAGGTGAATCTAAAGAAGCTAAGTAAGAAGGGGAACCCAAGGAAAAACATATAGTTATCCTCTTGGCTAAGGGAAGTAGACAAAAGTGCCGGGGAGAAAATTGGGATCTTGGGGTGGGGTGAGTTGGGGGTAAGGGGAGATGGGGAGAGAAAAGTTAGAAGGGAAGGAGGTCGGGCCTTGGGAAAGCAGGAGGATTGGGATATAGGAAGGTTGGACAGGGGAGCACGGAACCACAATTCTTAGTTAAGGGAACCACTTTAGGGTTGGCAAGAGACCTGACCCTAGAGGGGCTCCCAGGTGCCCAAGCTGAGGTCCCCAGTTAGTTCATTGGGCAGTTGAGAATAGGGAACCTGAAATGACCCTATCCTTGAGCAATACTGACGAATATCTTGCATATCATCATAGAACCTTCATCTGGTGATGGATGGAGATAGAGACAGAGACCCACACTGGAGCACTGGACTGAGATCCCAAAGTCCCAATGAGGAGCAGAAGGAGGGAGAACATGAGCAAAGAAGTCAGGACCACGAGGGATGCACCCACCCACTGAGACAGTGGAGCTGATCTATTGAGAGCTCACCAAGACCAGCTGGACTGTGACTGAAAAGCATGGGATAAAACTGGACTCTCTGAACATGGCGAACTATGAGGGCTGATGAGACGCAAAGGACAATGGCACGGGGGTTTGATCCTACGTAATGTGATGGCTTTGTGGGAGCCCAGCCAGTTTGGATGTTCACCTTCCTAGATATGGACGGAGGGGGGAGGACCTAGGACTTACCACAGGGCAGGGAACCCGGACTGCTCTGTGGACTGGAGAGGGAGGGCGAAAGGAGTGGGGGGAGGGGGAGAAGGGTGGGAGGAGGGGGCGTAGTGGGGGAGGAGGGGGAGGGAAATGGGAGGCTGGGAGGAGGTGGAAACTTGTTTTTTTTCTCCTTTTCTCAATAAAAAATTAAAATAAAATAAAAAAAAGATACTCTTCAGTCTGACTACAGGACAAGGCCAGTTCAGTCACCCTCTCCTCCACTGCTCAGGGTCCTGGGAACCCTCCAGAGCCCAAAATGGCTCCCTCAATTAAGATATCTTCTTCCATGCTCCCATATCCAGGTGTGTGTGTGTGTGTGTGTGTGTATGTTTTTCTTTGGGTTCACCTTCTTATTTAGGTTCTCTAGGATCATGAATTATAGGCTCAGTGTCCTTTTTTTATGGCTAGAATCCACTAATGCGTGAGTACATCCCATATTTATCTTTCTGGGTCTGGGTTACATCACTCACAGTAGTGTTTTCTACATCCACTCATTTGCATGCAAAATTGAAGATGTCATTGTTTTTTACCTCTGAGTATACTCTGCTGTGTATATATTCCACACTTTCTTTATCCATTCTTCCATTGAGGGGCATCTTGGTTGTTTCCAAGTTCTGGCTATTATAAATAATACTGCTAAAAAATCAGTCGCCCTCTTATACACAAAGGAGAAAGAAACTGAGAGGGAAATCAGAGAAACTTCACCTTTCACAACAGTCACAAATAACATAAAGTATCTTGGGGTAACAAGAACCAAAGAAGTAAAATAAAAACCTATTTGACAAGAACTTTAAGTCTTTGAAGAAAGAAATTGAGGAGGATACCAGAAAATGGAAGGATCTTCCTTGCTCTTGGATTGGGAGGATCAACATAGTAAAAATGACAATCCTACCAAAAACAATCTATAGATTCAATGAAATCCCCATCAAAATCCCATCAAAATTCTTCACAGATCTTGAGAGAACAATAATCAACTTTATATGGAAAAACAAAATGTGAGACCCTCACCCCTTATTCTCAAAGGGGTGAGAAGAAATTTCCTAGCAGAATATTTTAAAAATAGAAACACTGCTTGATACAGGCAGATTTTTAGCTAGCTCTTACATCTTAAATTAACACATTTCTATTAATCTGTGAATCATCATGAGGTTGTGGCTTACTGGGTTAAGTTTTGTTCTGGCATCTGCCACCTTCAGCAGTTACATAATGTCTCCCTGACTCTGCCTACTTTATCTCTATCTCTATATCTCTGGATTCCTTCCTGCCTTTACTCTATGCCATTGTTCAAAACAGCTTCTTTAGTATCCAATGATAATAAAATGTATCCATAGTATACAGAGGGGAATCTCACATCATCTCCACTTTACTGTCTAAATATAAAGGAAAGTTTTATATTTAACATCATAAAATTGCATATAACAAAACAGTTATGAAGCAAGAAATAAAGTTACTATTTACATTTGAGAAAATAAGAAAAACACTTTATCATCTATTCTAACTTTGTGAGTCTAAAATTTTATATCTAATTTATTGTTTATAATTAAAACTATCTTTCTTCAACTCCATCAAAGACTCCAGAAGGAGATAACATTGCTAAGAAAACAAGAAGTGCATTGTAGGCAACTTCCAAAACTCTAGAATTAACAGAGATACCTTGCTGCCAAATTTCTTCTGTATCATCCATCTTCAGTCTACAGCGCATAGAATCTGGCAGATTTTTCCATAAAGCAGGAAATTTAAAAGACTCCTTTTTTATATATTGGCAGTTTGTCAGTTATTTTCCTTTGTGTCCTGCAGAATGTCTGGCAGTTTCTTCTGTGAAACAGGAACCCTGAAGGATCATTTCATCTTTTGGAAAATTCAGTAGTCAATTTTCTGAGGGTCCTGCATGTGTAGTTCATATAGCATACCATCCAATACTCCAGGTAAGTTTCTTGCCCAAATAGCTAGCTAGTCTTGTCACACTGAAGGCAAATTCCATAATGAGTTTATTCAAAGCCCATCAACCTCTCTGAAGTAATTGATGTTGCCAGAAGCAGACTTGTCTCACTGTCAAGAAAAGTCTTAGTTCTTAAAACATTTTAAATGCCATATTCTGTTAGTCTTCGAAAGGTTGGAAGAATACCTATCTGAAATATATCTTTGTGCATCTAGAAAACCTAACTAACAAGACTACAAGCTTGACTATTATAGATGACTATCTATTAATCTGTATTTCTTAATTATACATTACATTTTAAATGAGCTGCATGAACACAATATCTTAATCAAGAGCAGAAATATACATATAACAAAATTGACCTTAAATTTGTATCAGTAGACCAAGATGAATGCAAAGAATGCATCTCTATATAATACCCCCTTTAAATGTAAACCAACTTTTATAACTAATATTTGGGAATTTGAGCTTAGTTCTGTCCAAACTGCTTCCTGCTTTCTGTTGGGCAAAATTTTTCAGGGGTTTATAGAGACTTATTGGGGGTTTTGGTCCATCATTAGTCTGGAAGGAAGCCACAGGGTCTCATTCTCTGTGGAAAAAAAAGCGGAACCTCTTTTCCAAAGAAATATATCCATAGACCCAAATTTTGAAATATATATCTTGGTTTAGCTTAACAGTACCCAGGACCAAATGTCTCTCTGTACTTAGCTCATTCACAGTCAAATTTGAAAGAATCACAACCCAAACTCTGTATGTATATTCCATTTTTATGTGGCCTATGTTTTTTCTCCTTTAGTCTATAACTCTCTGTACTCTTTTATATTACTTTTACTGTCTCTTCAAAAACATTCCTTCTTTTAATAACTGTTCATACTCTTTTTCCTTTCTCTCTTAAACCTATATACATTATTAAACATACTATGACCCATTCAGAGCTTTATTTCAGTCTGTATTTGACTTAATTGCATATCGATAATCATTTTCTGGCCAGGAGAACCTTTTGATTTAATACTCAGTGGGTATGACTAGGACTAAGACTGCTTTGCCTTTTGGTTCCACCCAGTACAACATGGCAGAGGTAAGTTTATTGTTCACTCTATAAGCCATACTCTCTTCCCCCACTCCAGGGATGCAACAGGTTTACTTTGCCATTAATCAACCTGTAGCTCTCTGCTCATAAAACCCATTCAAATGCTCCATAACCAGACCTCCCAAAAGATCAAGAACCTTTCATGCCAACACAAACCATGAAGCCCTATCCTAAAAAAGCCGTGCAACCTTTTCTGCCAATGCTGAGTCTGGAAGACCTCTCTTAAAGAAGCTGTAGGTACACTGCTCACCACCAGAAAACAGAACCCATTTGAAAAATACCATTATTTTGTGTCTAGAATTCCTTTTAAAGCTCTCTAAGGATTTTTTTTCCATTTTTTTATTGAGAAAAGGAGAAAAAAAAACAAGTTTCCACCTCCTAGCAGCCTCCCATTTCCCTCCCCCTCCACCCACCCTTCTCCCCCTCCTCCCAACTTTCTACCTCTCCCCCCACTCCTCTCCCTCTCCCTCTCCAGTCCAAAGAGCAGTCAGGGTTCCCTGCCCTGTGGTAAGTCCTAAGTCCTCCCCTCTTCGTCCATTTCTAGGAAGGTGAACATCCAAACTGGCTAGGCTCCCACAAAGCCAGCACATTACGTAGGTTCAAAACCCCGTGCCATTGTCCTTGGCTTCTCATCAGCCCTCATTGTTCGCCATGCTCAGAGAGTCCAGTTTTATCCCAAGCTTTTTCAGTGACAGTCCAGCTGGCCTTGGTGAGCTCCCAATAGATCAGCTCCACTGTCTCAGTAGGTGGGTGCACCCCTCGTGGTACCGACTTCTTTGCTCATGTTCTCCCTCCTGCTCCTCATTGGGACCTTGGGAGCTCAGTCCAGTGCTCCAGTGTGGGTCTCTGTCTCTATCTCCATCTATCACCAGATGAAGGTTCTATGATGATATGCAAGATATTCGTCAGTATTGCTCTAGGAAAGGGTCATTTCAGGTTCCCTATCCTCAGCTGCCCAATGAACTAACTGGGGACATCGCCTTGGGCATCTGGGAGCCACTCGAGGTTCAAGTCTCTTGCCAACTCTAAGGTGGCTCCCTTAACTAAGAATTGTGCTTCCGTGCTCCCCTATCCAACCTTCCTTTATCCCAATCCTCCTTTTTCCCCAAGTTCCCCCATTCTCCCCTTCTCCCTTTTCTCTCCCCATCTCTCCTTACCCCCATCCCACCCCACCCCCAAGATCTCAATTTTCTCCCCGGCAATTTTGTCTACTTCCCATAGCCAAGAGGACAACTATATGTTTTTCCTTTGGTTCACCTTCTTACTTAGCTTCTTTGGAATCACCGATTGTAGACTCCGTGACCCTTGTTTATGTCTAGAAACCAATTATGAGTGAGCACATCCCATATTCATCTTTTTGGGTCTGGGTTACCTTACTCAGAATAGTGTTTTCTATTTCCATCCATTTGCATGCAAAATTCGAGAAGTCATTGTTTTTTAACCGCAGCCTAGTACTCTAATGTGTAGATATTCCACACTTTCTTCATCCATTCTTCCATTGAAGGGCATCTAGGTTGTTTCCAGGTTCTGGCTATTACAAATAATACTGCTATGAACATAGTTGAACAAATGCTCTTGTCATATGATCGGGCATCTCTTGGGTATATTCCCAGGAGTGGTATTGCTGGGTCCAGGGGTAGGTTGATCCCGAATTTCCTGAGAAACCGAAACACCGATTTCCAAAGTGGTTGCACAAGATTGCATTCCCACCAGCAATGGATGAGGGTACCCCTTCCTCCACAGCCTCTCCAGCAAAGGCTATCATTGGAGTTTTTGACTTTAGCCATTCTGACAGGTGTAAGATGATATCTCAAAGTTGTTTTGATTTGCATTTCCCTGATCGCTAAGGAGGTTGAGCATGACCTTCGGTGTCTTTTAACCATTTGAACTTCTGTTGAGAATTCTCTGTTCAGATCAGTGCCCCATTTTTTAATTGGGTTAATTAGCATTTTAAAGTCTAGTTTCCTGAGTTCTCTATATATTTTGGAGATCAGACCTTTGTCTGTTGCGGGGTTGGTGAAGATCTTCTCCCAGTAAGTAGGTTGCCTTTTTGTCTTGGTGACAGTGTCCTTTGCTTTACAGAAGCTTCTCAATTTCAGGAGAAACATTTATTCAATGTTGCCCTTAATGTCTGTGCTGTTGGGGTTACACATAGGAAGCGATCTCCTTTGCCCATCTGCTGTAGGGTACTTCCCACTTTCTCTTCTATCAGGTTCAATGTGTTCTGACTGATAGTGAGGTCTTTGATCCATTTGGACTTGAGTTTTGTGCATGGTGATAGATATGGGTCTATTTTCATTCTTCTACAGGATGACTTCCAGTTGTGCCAGCACCATTTGTTGAAGATGCTTTCTTTCTTCCATTGTATACTTTTGTCTCCTTTATCAAAAATGAGGTGTTCATAGGTTTGTGGGTTAAAATTCGGGTCTTCTATACGATTCCATTGGTCGACTTCTCTGTTTTTATGCCAGTACCACACTGTTTTCATTACTGTAGCTCTGTAATAGAGTTTGAAGTCAGGGATGGTAATGCCTCCAGAAGATGCTTTATTGTATGGGATTGTTTTGGCTATCCTGGGCTTTTTGTTTTTCCATATAAAGTTGATTATTGTCCTCTCCAGATCTGTGAAGAATTTTGATGGGACCTTGATGGGGATTGCATTGAATCTATAAATTGCCTTTGGTAGAATTGCCATTTTTACTATGTTGATCCTCCCAATCCAAGAGCAAGGGAGGTCCTTCCATTTTCTGGTATACTCCTCAGTTTCTTTTTTCAATGCCTTAAAGTTCTTGTCAAATAGATCTTCCACTTCCTTGGTTAGAGTTACCCCAAGATATTTTATGCTGTTTGTGTCTATCGTGAAATGTGAAGCTTCTCTGATTTCCCTCTTTGCTTCCATATCCTTTGTGTATAGGAGGGCGACTGATTTTTTGCAGTTGATCTTGTATCCTGCCACATTACTAAAGCTGTTTATCAGCTGTATAAGTTCTTTGGTGGAGATTTTGGGGTCGCTTATGTACACTATCATATCATCTGCAAATAACGAAAGTTTAACTTCTTCCTTTCCAATTTGAATCCCCTTGATCCCCTTATGGTGTCTTATTGCTATTGCTAGAACTTCAAGCACTATATTGAAGAGGTATGGCGAGAGTGGACAGCCTTGTCGTGTTCCTGAGTTAAGTGGGATGGCTTTGAGTTTCTCTCTGTTTAATTTGATGTTAGCTGTCGGCTTGCTGTATATAGCTTTTATTATACTTAGGTATGACCCTTGTATCCCTAATCTCTCCAATACTTCTATCATAAAGGGATGTGGAATTTTGTCAAATGCTTTTTCAGCATCTAATGAAATGATCATATGGTTTTTTTCTTTCAATTTATTTATATGATGGATTACATTGATAGATTTTCGTATGTTGAACCAGCCCTGCATCCCTGGGATGAAGCCTACTTGATCATAATGGATAATTTTTCTAATGTGTTCTAGGATATGGTTTGCCAGTATTTTGTTGAGGATTTTTGCGTTGATGTTCATGAGTGAGATTGGCCTGTAATTCTCTTTCTTGGTTGAGTCTTTGTGTGATTTGGATTTCAGAGTGACTGTAGCTTCATAAAAGGAATTGGGCAATGACTCTTGTGTTTCTATATTATGAAATACATTAAGGAGTATAAGTATTAGTTCTTCTGGAAGTTCTGATAGAATTCCGCATTGAAACCATCTGGTCCTGGGCTTTTTTTGGTAGGGAGGTTTTTGATAACCTCTTCTAATTCTTCGCTACTAACAGGTCTATTTAGATTGTTCACCTGGTCCTGGCCTAACTTTGGTATATGGTATTTATCTAAAAAAGTGTCCATTTCCTTTACATTTTCCAGTTTTGTGGCATATAGGCTTTTGTATTAAGATCTAATGATTCTCTGAATTTCCTCTGTGTCTGTGGTTATGTCCCCCTTTTCATTTCTGATATTATTAATTTGCAAATTCTCTCTCTGCCGTTTGATTAGTTTGGATAGGGGTTTGTCAATGTTGTTTATTTTCTCCAGGAACCAGATTTTTGTTTCATTGATTCCTTGGATTGTTTTCTGTGTTTCTATTTTGTTTATTTCAGCCCTCAGTTTGATTATTTCCAATCTTCTACTCCTCCTAGGTGAGTCTGCTTCTTTTTTTTCTAGAGCTTTCAGGTGGGCTGTTAAGTCTCCAATGTGAGCTTTCTCTGTTTTCTTTAAGTGGGCACTTAGTGCTATGAACTTTCTTCTTAGGACTGCTTTCATAGTTTAAGTATGTTGTTTCTTTATTTTCATTGAATTCCAGGAAGACTTTAATTTCTTTCTTAATTTCTTCCTTAATCCAGGTATGGTTCAGAAGTTGACTGTTCAGTTTCCATGAGTTTGTAGGATTTCTGGAAGTAGCATTGTTGTTGAATTCTAACTTTAATCCATGGTGATCTGATAAGACACAGGTGGTTACTAAAATTTTTTTGTAACTGTGGATGTTTGCTTTGTTACCGACTATGTGGTCAATTTTTGAGAAGGTTCCATGAGCTGCAGAGAAGAAGGTATATTCTTTCCTATTTGGGTGAAAAGTTCTATAGATGTCTGTTAAGTCCATTTGATTCATTACCTCCATTAATTCTCTAATTTCTCTGTTAGGTTTCTGTCTGATTGACCTGTCCATTGGTGAGAGAGGAGTGTTGAAGTCTCCTACTATTAATGTGTGCGGTTTGATGGCTGCTTTGAGTTTTAGCAATGTTTCTTTTATGTATGTGGGTGCTTATATTAGGGGCATAGATGTTCATGATTGAGACTTCATCCTGATGAACTGTTCCTGTTATGAGTATAAAATGCCCCTCTCCATCTCTTCGGATTGATTTAAGTTTGAAGTCTACTTTGTTAGAGATTTGTATGGCCACACCTGCTTGTTTCTTAGGTCCATTTGCTTGAAAAGCCTTTTCCCAGCCCTTTACTCTGAGTAGGTGCCTGTCTTTGTGGTTGAGGTGTGTTTCTTGTAAACAGCAGAATGTTGGATCCTGTTTTCGTATCCAATCTCTACGCCTGTGCCTTTTTATAGGTGAGTTGAGTCCATTGACATTAAGTGATATTAATGACCAGTGGTTGTTAACTCAGGTCATTTTTTTAGTAGTAGAGTTTGTGTGTTTCCCTTCTTTGATTTGTGTTTGTGAAGGGTCTCTAGATGTCTGAATTGTTGGACTCCTTGGTTAGTGATTTTCCTTCTATTACTTTCTGTAAGGCTGGATTTGTGGCTGCGTATTGTTTAAATTTGTTTTTATCGTGGAAAATTTTATTTTCTCCATTTATAGTGAACGAAAGCTTGGCTGGGTATAGTAATCTGGTCTTGAATCCATGGTCTGTTAGTTTCTGCAGTACATCTATCCAGGACCTTCTGGCTTTCATGGTTTCTATGGAGAAGTCAGGTGTAAGTCTGATAGGTTTACCTTTATAAGTAATTTGGCCTTTTTTCCTTTGCAGCTCTTAATATTCTTTCCTTATTCTGTATGCCTTGTGTTTTGATAATTATATGGCGAGGGGATGGTTTTTTTTGATCCAGCCTATTCGGTGTTCTGTATGCTTCTTGCACCTTCATAGGTTTATCTTTCTTTAGGTTGGGAAAGTTTTCTTCTATAATTTTATTAAATATATTTTCTGGACCATTGAGCTGCACTTCTCCTTCTACTCCTATTATTCTTAGGTTTGGTCTTTTTATTGTGTCCCAAATTTCCTGAATATTTTGTGATGAGAGTTTGTTGGACTTGCTGTTTTCTTTGATCAGTGCATTTATTTTCTCTATGGTATCTTCAGAATCTGAGATTCTTTCTTCTAACTCTTGTATTCTGTTGGTTATGCTTGTTTCTGTAGACTCTGTTTACTTTAATTTTCCATGTCCAGCCGGCCCTCTGTTTGTGTTTTCTTCTTTGCCTCCAGTTCAGTTTTCAAGTCTTGAACTGTTTCCATTATCTGTTTGATTGTTTTTCCTTGGTTTTCTAGGGTATCATTCACTGATTTATTCAATTCTTCAAACTTTCTGTTATATTTCTCATCCATTTCTATAAGGGCATTTTTTACATGCTGTTTAAGGGCATCAATCACTTTCATGAAGTCAATCTTTTCTACTTCTTCTTGATTAAGGTGTTCATGTCCTCCCGTTGTGAGGTCGCTGGTTTCTGGTGGCTTCATGTTGCTTTTCAGCTTGTTGGGCGAATTCTTGCCTTGGCGTCTGCCCATCTCTTCTTCCAAATGCTCCCTTATGAATCTTCTTTTACCAGATCAGGTCTCCTTGCCTACCCAACGCTGGCTCTCCCCAACGTTGGCTCTCCTGGCGCCAAGAGATCAGGTCTCTGTGCTGGTTGGGAGCTTGCAGCCAAAAAGCCTACCCCCAATGCTGTGTCTCCTGGCACCGAGAGATCAGGCCTCCGTGCTGGTGGGCAGGTCGCAAACAAAGCGCCTACCTGGGCTGGGTGATGTTATTTGCAGAAAGAGGACAGTGGGGCCGAAGTGGGGAGGGTTCTGGATGGGAGCTTGGTGGCTAGGAAGAAAGAGGAGGTATGCAGGGAGTGGAGGCCCTGCAGAGAGCCCAAGAAGGATAGGGGACCAAGGAACCTCTGATCTCCCCTTCCGAGGCTGGCGCCCTGGGGCCAGACACTCACCCCAATGCTGTCTCTCCTGGCACTGAGAGATCAGGCCTCCGTGCTGTGGGCAGGTTTGCAAACAAAGCGCCTACCCTGCTTGGTGCAGGCAGGCGATAGAAACAAAGGGAGTCCCGCCCACTTGAGTGCCCCGAGGATTCAGACCCAGTGCCCAGACAGGTCTCTAAGGTTTTATGAACTCCTCATGGTCTTGAATTCGTTGCTAAGACTCTGACTCCTTCCACTCTTCAACTGGACCTTGGAAACTCAGTCCAGTGCTCCGATGAGGGTCATTGCCTCTGTTCCCATCTGTTGTTGGTGATATTTAAGATAATCATCAGTCTGACTACAGGGTAAGGCTAGCTCAGACACCCTCTCCTCTACTGCTAGCGTCTCAGCTGGGTTCATCCCTGTGGGTTCTTGGGCATTTTTCTAGAACCAGGTTTATTGCTAGCCCCATAATGGCTCCCTCAGTCAAGATATCTCTTTCCTTGCTCTCATATCTGTCCTTCCTCCATCTCAACTATCCCATTCCCTCAAGTTCTTCTCAACCCTCTCCTCCTTTCTACTCTTGTCCCAGTGCTTCCAAATTTTTGTCTGTTTCCATTTCCAGGAGGTTCTATATGTTTTTCTTTGGGTTCACCTTATCACTTAGTTTCTCTAGGATCATTAACTGTGGGCTCGATGCCCTTTGTTTATGACTAGAATCCACTTATGAGTGAGTACATACCAAATCATTTTTCCGGGTCTGGGTTACCTCACTCAGGGTAGTGTTTCCTACTTCCATCCATTTGCATGCAAAATTCGAGAAGTCATTGTTTTTTACCACTGAGTAGGACTCTAAATTGTATATGTGCCACACTTTCTTTATCCATTCTTCAGTTCAGTTCTAGGTTGTTTCCAGGTTCTGGCTATTAAAAATAATGCTGCTATCAACATAGTCGAACAAATGCTTTTGTAGTATGATTGACCATTTTTTGGGTATGTTCCAAGAGTGGAATTGCTGGATCCTGAGGTAGGTTGACTCCCAATTTTCTGAGAAACCACCACACTGATTTCCAAAGTGGTCACACAAGTTTGCATTCCCACCAGCAATGGATGAGTGTACCCCTTACTCCACATCCTCTCCAGCATAGGCTATCATTGTTTTTGATTTTAGCCATTCTGACAGTAGTAAGATGGTATCTCAGAGTTTGTTTTGATTTGCATTTCCCTGATAGCTAAGGAAGTTGAACATGTCCTTAAGTATCTTTTGGCCATTTGAAATTCTGTTGAGAGTCTCTGTTTAGTTCAGTACACCATTTTTAATTGAGTTATTTAGAATTTTAATGTCTAACTATATATACACATAAAATTATATATATAATGATATATATATATATATATACCTATTCTTGACAAAGAAGCAAAAATTATACAATGGAAAAAAGAAAGCATTTTTAACAGTTCTTACTTCTTATTGGATAGTTCTTATATCTTAAATGAACCTATTTCTATTATTTTGTGTATTTCCACAAGGCTGTGGCTTACCAGATAAAGTTCTGGCATCTGTCTCCTGAAGTAATAAGGGCAGCGGCAGGGCTGCGTCCCCAACACCCCATCCGCCTGCCCGGCTAGCTTATGCCCCGAAATAATTACACGGACACTGTATTCTTTTAATCACTGCTTGGCCCTTTAGCTCTAGCCCTTACTGGCTAATTCTGATATCCCGATCAACCCATCTCTAATAATCTGTGAGAACTGGTCTTACCGGGAAGATTCTAGCCTAGTCCATCCTAGGTCGAGCTTCATGGCGTGTGTCTGCCCGGGAGCCGGAAGTATGGCATCTCTCTCAGGCGTCTGCTCCAGAGAGCAGAGCTGTCGAGACTCTGAGCTTACTTCCTCTTCCTCCCAGCGTTCTGTTCTGTTTACTCCTCCCACCTATCTTTGAACCAATAAAATGGGCCAAGGCAGTTCCTTTATTAGCCAATGACCTTCCTCCATCAGTCTCCTTCAGCAGCTACATGGCATTTCTCTGATTCCACTTTCTTTCTTCCAGCATTTTGTTCTATTCTGCTCTGCCACAGGTCAAAACAGTTTCTTTATTAATCAATGATAATAAAACATAGTTGCAGCATCCAGAAGGTAATCCTACATCATATCTCTCACTGATTCTATGTATTGCTTTTTTGTTTCTATTTTATTGATTTCATCACTCAATTAGATTATTTCTTGGCATCTAGTCCTCCTGAATGAGTTTGCTTCTTTTTGTTCTAGATCTTTCAGATATACTGTTAAGTTGCTTATGTGAGATTTCTCCATGTTCTTTATGTGGACCCTTAATGCTATGAACTTCCCTTTTGGCATTGATTTTAAAGTGTCTTAGAGGTTTGATTATATTGTGTATTCATTTTTATTAAATTTTAGGAAGTCTGTAATTTCTTTATTTTTTTTCTAGACCCAGGGGCAGTAGATTTGAGCCTTGTTCATTTCCATGAGTTTGTGGGTTTTCTGCAATTAGTGTTTTTCTTGAATTCTAACTTTATGTCATATTGATCTAATGAGACACAGGGAACCCCCCTATTTCTCTTTCTTTCTTTCTCTTCTTTTCTTTTTTTGCATCTGCTGAGGTTTGCTTTGTTACTGAGTATATGGTCAATTTTGTAAAGGTTCCATGAGGTGGTGAGAAAAAGGTATATTCTTTTGTGTTTTTGTATAGATGTCTATTAAGTCCATTTGAGTCATGATATCTGTTATTTCCTTTATTTCTGTTTAGTTTCTGTAACAATACTGTTCAGTCATGAGAGTGGAGTGTTGAAGTCTCCTACTAACTATGTGTAGGGTTTAATGTGCAATCTAAATTTTAGTAATTTTTTTTTTTTTACAAATGTGTGTTCCCTTATATTTGGGCGTAAATGTTCAGAATTGAGACTTCATCTTAATGGATGTTTCCTGTGATGATTATTCTTCTTTATCTCTTTTGATTAATTTTAGTTTGAAGTCATTTTGTTAGATATTAGGATAATACACCCACTTGTTTCTTACATACATTTCATTGCAAATCTTTCTCGAATGCTTTACTCTGAGCTTTCATCTGTCTTTGTGGTTGAGGTGTTTTTCTTCTATACAGCCTAAGAATGGATCCTGTTTTCATATCCATTGTTTTAGCCTGTGTCTTTTTATTGGTGAATTGAGACTGTTGATTTTAAGAGATTTAAGAACTAGTGATTGTTAGCACCTGTTATTTTTGGTTTTGTTGTTTGCACTGGTATTGTCTGTATTTTCTTTCTTTGGGGTTTTTTTTGGTGTGGGTGTGTTTTTGTAGGTATAAATAACTTCCTTTGGTTGTTGTTTTACTTCTTATACTTTCTATAAGGCTGAATTTGTGAATAGATACTTTTTATATCTGGTTTTTTCATGGAATGACTTGTTCTCTCCATTTATCATAATTGAAAGCCTTTCTGGACATAGTAGTCTGGTCTGGCATTTGTGTTCTCTTAGTTTCTGTGGAAAATCTACCCAGGACCATCTTGCTTTCAGTTTCCATTGAGAAGTCACGTGTAGTTCTGATAGGTCTATCTTTATATGTTACTTGGCTATTTTCCTTTGCAACTATTAATATTAGTTTTCTGTATGTTTAGTGTTTTGATTATTATTACTGAGGGGACATATTTTTTGGTTCAGACTAATTAGTGTTTATTAAGCTTCTTGTGCCTTCATAGGGATATACTTCTTTAGGTTGGGAAAGTTTTATTTCCTATTTATTTTGTTGATATATTTTCTGTGCCTTTGAACTGGAGTTTTTCTCCTTCTATCCCTATTATTCTGTGGTTCGATCTTCATGGTGTCCCAGATTTCCTTTGTGTTAAATATTTTTTGGATTTAACATTCTCTTTTACCAACTAATCTATTCCCTCTATCGTATCTTCAACAACTGCGATTCTCTCTTCCATCTTCTGTATTCTGTTGGTTAGGCTTGCATCTGTAGTTGCTGTTTTTGTTGTTGTTGTTGTTGTTGTTGTTGTTGTTTTTCGAGACAGGGTTTCTCTGTGGTTTTGGAGCCTGTCCTGGAACCAGCTCTTGTAGACCAGGCTGGTCTCGAACTCACAAAGATCCGCCTGCCTCTGCCTCCCGAGTGCTGGGATTAAAGGCGTGTGCCACCACCGCCCGGCCGCATCTGTAGTTTCTGATCATTTACCCAGATCTTCCATTTCCAGAATTCTCTCAGTTTGTGTTTTCTTTATTGCCTCTATTTCAATTTTCAAGTCTTAAACCACTGTCTTCACCAGTTTAATTGCTTTCCCTTGGTTTTCAATGCTTTCCCTTAAGGGAATTTGTTGATTACTTCCAATTTTTTGTTTGTATTTTTCCCCATTTCTTTAAGGGAATTTTTTATTTCCTCTTTCAGGTCCTCTATCAAATTTATAAAGTTATTTTTAAAATTATTTCCTTCTGCTTCATGTGTATTTTGATATTCAGGTCTTGCTGGTATAGAATCACTAGTTTCTGGAGGTACCATACTGCTCCTTGTCAGAAATATTTTCTAACAGGAATTCTCTGTCGATGCAAAAAACCCAGTCATGCTGAATCAAAACAAGCTGAATTAAAAGATATCCAGGTTTAACAGGACTGCTGTGCTCTTGGGTTCCAAGGCAAACCTGGAAGCTACTAACATGACCACCGGAGGGGGGGGGGAGTAGAGAAAAGACCATGAGTTGACTTTCTGGGGAGAAGTTTAAATAGACTGGGGAAGTTTAAATAGACTCCTGACCTCTGGGGAGGAGTCAAGGTTTGGCAGGCTACCTTGACCCTCCTTTGGGAAGGAGTCAAGGCTTGGCAGGCTACCTTGACTCTCCATGGGGAAAGGGTCAACTCATGGTCAAGGTGCAAGGGGCACAGGGCAGGGCCTCCAAAGATGAAGGCCAGAGACTGGGATTTACATGCTTTATGTTGTTAAATGTGTTCTTTCATTGCCGTCTGCTCATATTTTCCTCTAGTGAGTGCAGTGGGACCTGTGCTTCAGGAAGGGGCCGTGTCCTACTCGAATTAGTGAAGGTGGGTCTCCTGCCTTGATACTGTTCTAGATGCAGAATTCTGAGGAGACTGTACCAGCGGCATTTTGAAATATTGGATCACCTGGACCACTAATTTTTTTATTGGTGTCTGGTTTCCTAGCTCTGAAAATACACAATCTTTCAAAGGTAATATGCATATCTGTATTAATACAAATCTAGACTGTGTGTTGTACAAAAGTCAGTCAAAGATGATTTTTTATGTGTTTGAGCAGGTGAAATATGTGTTATGTTTTTGTAGTTTTTTATGTATGAACATAAGTTATGTCTTTAGTCAGTATTTCAAAGTCTCTTTCTCAATTAAACCTGACTTGTCTTAATCTGGAATAAATCCATAGCCTCTCCTTTCTTGTGGAAACAAAAGCATAACCTCTCCCCAAAAGTAACATATCCTTTGATTTAAATTTTGAAATCAAGATAATTTAAAATATCTAGGTTGATTTAATCTGGAGGTTTCCACAATGCAAGCTCTCTTAGCAGTCAAAAATTTAAAGACAAGACAATAAAATGCACAGTCCAGACTCTCTGTGTATTTCCCATCTTTATGTGGCTTACTTACTTCATGTTACTTTACTCCCCCCTTTAAGGACTTTTTTATTACGTTAAAACTATATTTTTAATCTAAGACTGTATGTACTCTTTCTCTTCTCTCTCCGAATTCTCTCAAGCCCCCCCCCCACACACACACACATTGTAACCCATTTAGAGGTTTTTCCATCTGAATCTGTTCTTACTGTGTATCGGTATCTTTCTGTCTGCATGAGCAAAAAAGCCTGCTGTGTAACTTAGATCATGGCATGCTGGTACTAGTGTTGATGACTCCCTCTTTGTTCCCTGAAATTCTAGTCTCATGACAGAGGTATGTTTACTGCCAGCTCTAAAAATCATATTTACCATCCCTACACTGGGGTCCAATTCTCCGCTGAGGAACATGCTGCCCTCTGCTCATAAACATTTTAAGTGTTTGGCAGCAGGACCTCTCAAAAGAACTGCCCATTTTTGTGACTAATACCAAGCCCATACAGAGGCTTAATATTATTTATAAATGCTTAACCAACATCCCAGGCATATACCTTGCCACCTTTTACATTTTAAGTTAACCTGTGTTTATTATTTATGCTCTGCCATATGGTGGTGATGGCGGAAGGTTAAAAAATAAAGAAACTGCCTTGGCCCATTTAATTGGTTAGAACATAGGTGGGTGGAGTTAACAGAACAGAATGCTGGGAGGAAGAGGAAGTGAGCTCAGAGATGCCATGCTCCTCTCTCCTGGGCAGATGCGATAGCTCTGCTCTCTGAGGCAGACGGTGATGCAGCCAGCCACCAGGTCAGACATGCTGAATCTTTCCCGGTAAGACCGGTGCTTCACAGTTTATGAGAGATGGGTTGATCGGGATATCAGAATTAGCCAGTAAGGGCTAGAGCTAATGGGCCAAGCAGTGTTTAAAAGAATACAGTTTGTGTGTTGTTATTTCGGGGCATAAGCTAGCAGGCAGCCAGGGAGCTGGGGATGCAGCCCCGCCGCTCCTTTTACTACATGGTGGTACCTTTATTAACATGCCAATTCATCTCCTGCTCCCTTTGCATCTGGCTTCACCCTTCTTCATCCCAGTATTCTCAAGTTTGATTGGCCTGCCTAATTTTAACCTGTCTTGCTATAGACCAATCAGCTTCCTTATAAACCAATGAGAATAATACATATTCACATTGAACAGAAGGATTATTCCACAGTATTATACATGATGATTTCAGTAAAGATAATAAATAATAGTAATGAACTCTTTTTGTAACTTTAAAAAATCATGTAAACTTCAAGAAGTCATAACTTGAACCCATATGTCACAGATCAAAATATCAGGCAAGCACTGCTATCATATCAATTAACAGCTTAACCTTCCTTATTCTTGAGGGGAAGTTCTAAGAGTAAGATTATTCTTCAAGTTCCTTAAATTTAACTTTTGTCTCTAGTCTATAGCTTATCCCAGCAGATTTTTACTTAGTTTACAGACAACAAAGAATCACATGCAGCTTACAAACTGCTTCAAAATTGCCATGAGTACTGGTTGCAGAAAGTTGATGATTTGATTTGGATGACTAGTAGGTAAGGTAATGGTTAAAAAAATAGCTCCATTTCAAACTGAGTTTCAAATTAAGTTACTGTCTAAAAAGAAAAACTTAGAAGTCAACAGGACCTTCTTCTCATTCTAACGATTGTTAGTCACAGGATGCCTGGAGTATAATCTAAGTCATTCCATCAGCAAGTGAATCTTTTTTTTATTTTTTTTTATTTTTTTAATAATTTTTTTATAAAGAAAAGAAGAAAAAAAACATAAACAAAAACAAGTATCCACCTCCTCCCAGCCTCCCATTTCCCTCCCCCTCCTCCCACCCTTCTCCCCCTCCTCCCACCCTTGTACCCCTCCCCCCACTCCTCTCCCCCTCCCTCTCCAGTCCACAGAGCAGTCCAGGTTCCCTGCCCTGTGGTAAGTCCTAGGTCCTCCCCCCTCCGTCCATATCTAGGAAGGTGAACATCCAAACTGGCTAGGCTTCCACAAAGCCAGCACATTAAGTAGGATCAAAACCCCGTGCCATTGTCCTTGGCGTCTCATCAGCCCTCATTGTTCGCCATGTTCAGAGAGTCCGGTTTTATCCCATGCTTTTTCGGTCACAGTCCAGCTGGCCTTGGTGAGCTCCCAGTAGATCAGCTCCACTGTCTCAGTGGGTGGGTGCACGCCTCGTGGTCCCGACTTCTTTGCTCATGTTCTCCCTCCTTCTGCTCCTCATTGGGACCTTGGGAGCTCAGTCCAGTGCTCCAGTGTGGGTCTCTGTCTCTGTCTCCATCTATCACCAGATGAAGGTTCTATGATGATATGCAAGATATTCGTCAGTATTGCTCTCGGATAGGGTCATTTCAGGTTCCCAATCCTCAGCTACCCAAGGAACTAACTGGGAACCTCATGTTGGGCACTTGGGAGCCCCTCTAGGGTCAAATCTCTTGCTCACCCTAAAGTGGTTCCCTTAACTAAGAATTGTGGTTCCATGCTCCCCTATCCACCTTTCCTTTATCCCAATTCTCCTGATTCCCCAAATCCCCCCTCCTTCCCTTCTCCCTTTTCTCTCCCCATCTCCCCTTACCCCCATCCCACCCCACCCCCAAGATCCTAATTTTCTCCCCGGCAATTGGGTCTACTTCCCTTAGCCAAGAGGATAACTATATGTTTTTCCTTGGGTTCACCTTCTTACTTAGCTTCTTTAGGTTCACCTATTGTAGACTCCGTGGCCCTAATTTATGGCTAGAAACCAATTATGAGCGAGTACATCCCATGTTCATCTTTTTGGGTCTGGGACACCTCACTCAGGATAGTGTTTTCTATTTCCATCCATTTGCCTGCAAAATTCGAGAAGTCATTGTTTTTTACCGCAGCGTAGTACTCTAGCGTGTATATATTCCATACTTTCTTCATCCATTCTTCCATTGAAGGGCATCTAGGTTGTTTCCAGGTTCTGGCTATTACAAATAATACTGCTATGAACATAGTTGAACAAATGCTTTTGTCATATGATAGAGCATCTCTTGGGTATATTCCCAGGAGTGGTATTGCTGGGTCCAGGGGTAAGTTGATCCCGAATTTCCTGAGAAACCGAAACACTGATTTCCACAGTGGTTGCACAAGATGGCATTCCCACCAGCAATGGATGAGGGTACCCGTTCCTCCACAGCCTCTCCAGCAAAGGTTATCCTTGGTGTTTTTGACTTTAGCCATTCTGACAGGTGTAAGATGATATCTCAAAGTTGTTTTGATTTGCATTTCCCTGATTGCTAAGGAAGTTGAGCACGACTTTAAGTGTCTTTTGGCCATTTGAACTTCCTCTGCTGAGAATTCTCTGTTCAGTTCAGTGCCCCATTTTTTAATTGGGTTAATTAGCATTTTAAAGTCTAGTTTCTTGAGTTCTTTATATATTTTGGAGATCAGACCTTTGTCTGTTGTGGGGTTGGTGAAGATCTTCTCCCAATCAGTAGGTTGCCTTTGTGTCTTATTGACTATGTCCTTTGCTTTACAGAAGCTTCTCAGTTTAAGTAGGTCCCATTTATTCAATGTTGCCCTTAATGTCTGTGCTTCTGGGGTTATACATAGGAAGCGATCTCCTGTGCCCAGCTCCTGTAGGGTACTTCCCACTTTCTCTTCTATCAGGTTCAGTGTGTTAGGGCTGATATTGAGGTCTTTAATCCATTTGGACTTGAGTTTTGTGCACGGTGATAGATAAGGGTCTATTTTCATTCTTCTACAAGATGACATCCAGTTGTGCCAGCACCATTTTTGAAGATGCTTTCTTTCTTCCATTTTATACTTTTAGCTCCTTTATCGAAAATCAGGTGTTCATAGGTTTGTGGGATAAAATCCGGGTCTTCTATACGATTCCATTGGTCGATTTCTCTGTTTTTATGCCAGTACCACACTGTTTTCATTACTGTAGCTCTGTAATAGAGTTTGAAGTCAGGGATGTTAATGCCTCCAGAAGATCCTTTATTGTATAGGATTGCTTTGGCTATCCTGGGTTTTTTGTTTTTCCATATAAAGTTGATTATTGTCCTCTCCAGATCTGTGAAGAATTTTGATGGGATCTTGATGGGGATTGCATTGAATCTATAAATAGCCTTTGGTAGAATTGCCATTTTTACTATGTTGATCCTCCCAATCCAAGAGCAAGGGAGGTCCATCCATTTTTTGGTATCCTCTTCAATTTCTTTCTTCAATGCCTTAAAGTTCTTGTCAAATAGATCTTTCACTTCCTTGGTTAGATGTACCCCAAGATATTTTATGCTGTTTTTGGCTATTGTGAATGGTGAAGCTTCTCTGATTTCCCTCTCTGCTTCCATATCCTTTGTGTATAAGAGGGCGACTGATTTTTTGGAGTTGATCTTGTATCCTGCCACATTACTAAAGCTGTTTATCAGCTGTAGGAGTTCTTTGGTGGAGTTTTTGGGGTCGTTTATGTACACTATCATATCATCTGCAAATAACGAAAGTTTAACTTCTTCCTTTCCAATTCGAATCCCCTTGATTCCATTGTGTTGTCTTATTGCTATTGCTAGAACTTCAAGCACTATATTGAAGAGGTATGGGGAGAGTGGACAGCCTTGTCATGTTCCTGAGTTAAGTGGGATGGCTTTGAGTTTCTCTCCGTTTAATTTGATGTTAGCTGTTGGCTTGCTGTATATAGCTTTTATTATATTTAGGTATGACCCTTGTATCCCTAATCTCTCCAATACTTTTAACATAAATGGATGTTGAATTTTGTCAAATGCTTTTTCAGCATCTAATGAAATGATCATATGGTTTTTTTCTTTCAGTTTATTTATATGCTGGATTACATTGATAGATTTTCGTATGTTGAACCAGCCCTGCATCTCAGGAATGAAGCCTACTTGATCATAATGGATAATTTTTCGGATGTGTTCTTGGATTCGATTTGCCAGTATTTTGTTGGGGATTTTTGCGTCGATATTCATGAGTGAGATTGGCCTGTAGTTCTCTTTCCTGGTTGAGTCTTTGAGTGGTTTTGGTATCAGAGTAATTGTGGCTTCATAAAAGGAGTTTGGTAATGACCCTTCTGTTTCTATCTTGTGGAATACATTAAGGAGTATAGGTATTAGATCTTCTTGGAAGATCTGGTAGAATTCCGCATTGAAACCATCTGGTCCTGGGCTTTTTTTGGTAGGGAGGTTTTTGATAACCTCTTCTAATTCTTCGCGACTAACAGGTCTATTTAGATTGTTCACCAGGTCCTGATTTAACTTTGGTATATGATATTTATCTAAAAAAGTATCCATTTCCTTTACATTTTCCAGTTTTGTGGCATATAGGCTTTTGTAGTAAGATCTAATGATTCTCTGAATTTCCTCTGTGTCTGTGGTTATGTCCCCCTTTTCATTTCTGATCTTATTAATTTGCAAATTCTCTCTCTGCCGTTTGATTAGCTTGGATAGTGGTTTGTCAATCTTGTTGATTTTCTCCAGGAACCAGCTTTTTGTTTCATTGATTTTTTGTATTGTTTTCTGTGTTTCTATTTTGTTGATTTCAGCCCTCATTTTGATTATTTCCAGTCTTCTACTCCTCCTAGGTGAGTCTGCTTCTTTTTTTTCTAGAGCTTTCAGGTGGGCTGTTAAGTCTCCAATGTGAGCTTTCTCTGTTTTCTTTAAGTGGGCACTTAGTGCTATGAACTTTCCTCTTAGGACTGCTTTCATAGTGTCCCATAAGTTTGAGTATGTTGTTTCTTTATTTTCATTGAATTCAAGGAAGACTTTAATTTCTTTCTTTATTTCTTCCTTAATCCAGCTATGGTTCAATAGTTGACTGTTCAGTTTCCATGACTTTGTATGCTTTCTGGGGGTAGCATTATTGTTGAATTCTAACTTTAATCCATGGTGATCTGATAAGACACAGGTGGTTACTAATATTTTTTTGTAACTGTGGATGTTTGCTTTGTTACCGACTATGTGGTCGATTTTTGAGAAGGTTCCATGAGCTGCAGAGAAGAAGGTATATTCTTTCCTATTTGGATGGAATGTTCTAAAGATGTCTGTTAAGTCCATTTGATTCATTACCTCCACTAATTCTCTTATTTCTCTGTTAGGTTCCTGTCTGATTGACCTGTCCATTGGTGAGAGAGGAGTGTTGAAGTCTCCTACTATTAGTGTGTGCGGTTTGATGGCTGCCTTGAATTTTAGCAATGTTTCTTTTATGTACGTGGGTGCTTTTATATTAGGGGCATAGATGTTCAGGATTGAGACTTCATCCTGATGAACTGTTCCTGTTATGAGTATAAAATGTCCTTCTCCATCTCTTCTGATTGATTTAAGTTTAAAGTCAACTTTGTTAGAGATTAGTATGGCCACACCTGCCTGTTTCTTAGGTCCATTTGCTTGATAGGCCTTTTCCCAGCCCTTTACTCTGAGTAGGTGCCTGTCTTTGTGGTTGAGGTGTGTTTCTTGTAAACAGCAGAATGTTGGATCCTGTTTTCGTATCCAATCTCTTAGCCTGTGCCTTTTTATAGGTGAGTTGAGTCCATTGACATTAAGTGATATTAATGACCAGTGGTTGTTAACTCAGGTCATTTTTTTTTAGTCGTAGAGTTTGTGTGTTTCCCTTCTTTGTTTTGTGTTGGTGAAGGGTCTCTAGATGTCTGAGTTATTGTGGTCATTGTTGGACTCCTTGGTTAGTGATTTTCCTTCAATTACTTTCTGTAAGGCTGGATTTGTGGCTGCGTATTGTTTAAATTTGTTTTTATCCTGGAAAATTTTATTTTCTCCATTTATAGTGAATGAAAGCTTGGCTGGGTATAGTAATCTGGGCTTGCACCCATGGTCTCTCAGTTTCTGCAGTACATCTATCCAGGACCTTCTGGCTTTCATGGTTTCCATGGAGAAGTCAGGTGTAAGTCTGATAGGTTTACCTTTATAAGTAATTTGGCCTTTTTCCTTTGCAGCTCTTAATATTCTTTCCTTATTCTGTATGCTTTGTGTTTTGATAATTATATGGCGAGGGGATGTTTTTTTTTTGATCCAGCCTATTCGGTGTTCTGTATGCTTCTTGCACCTTCATAGGAAAATCTTTCCTTAGGTTGGGAAAGTTTTCTTCTATAATTTTATTAAATAGATTTTCTGGACCATTGAGCTGCCCTTCTTCTCCTTCTTCTACTCCTATTATTCTTAGGTTTGGTCTTTTTATTGTGTCCCATATTTCCTGAATGTTTTGTGATGAGAGTTTGTTGGACTTGCTGTTTTCTTTGATCAGTGTGTTTATTTTCTCTATGGTATCTTCAGAATCCGAGAGTCTTTCTTCTATCTCTTGTATTCTGCTGGTTATGCTTGTTTCTGTAGTCTCTATTCGTTTACCTAGATTTTCCATGTCCAGACGGCCCTCTGTTTGTGTTTTCTTCTTTGCCTCCATTTCAGTTTTCAGGTCTTGAACTGTTTCCATTATCTGTTTGATTGTTTTTCCTTGGTTTTCTAGGGTATCATTCACTGATTTATTCAATTCTTCAAACTTTCTGTTATATTTCTCATCCATTTCTATAAGGGCGTTTTTTACGTGCTGTTTAAGGGTGTCAATCACTTTCATGAAGTCAATCTTTTCTCCTTCCTCTTGATTAAGGAGTTCTTGTCCTCCCGTTGAGAGGTCGCTTGTTTCTGGTAGCTTCATGTTGCTTTTCAGCTTGTTGGGCGAATTCTTGCCTTGACGTCGGCCCATCTCTTCTTTCAAATGCTCCCTATGGATCTTCTTTTACCGGATTAGGTCTCCTTGCCTTCCAAACGCTGTCTCTCCCCAATGTTGGCTCTCCCAATGCTGGGTCTCCCCAATGCTGGGTCTACTGGCGCCGAAAGATCAGGCCTCCGTGCTGGTTGGGCAGCTCGCAGACAAAGCGCCTACCCCGCTTGGTGCAGGCAGGCCACAGAAACAAAGGAACTGCTGCCCACCCGGGAGCCCCGGGTACTTGGACCCAGCGCCCAGATAGGCTGCGCTGGGCGATGCCACGCGCCAAAAGAGGGCAGTGGGGGCGAAGTGGGGAGGGCTCTGGACGGAAGCTGGATGGGCCAGGAAGAAAGAGGCAGCACCCGGGGAGTAGAGGCCCTGCAGAGAGCCCAAGCAGGACAGGGGGCCAAGAAACCCCCGAGCTCCCCGTCCCAGGCTGGCGCCGTGGGCCAGAAACTCACCCCAATGCTGGGTCTCCTGGCGCCGAAAGATCAGGCCTCCGTGCTGGTTGGGCAGCTCGCAGACAAAGCGCCTACCCCGCTTGGTGCAGGCAGGCCACAGAAACAAAGGAACTGCTGCCCGCCCGGGAGCCCCGGGTACTCGGACCCAGCGCCCAGATAGGCTGCGCTGGGCGATGCCACGCGCCAAAAGAGGGCAGTGGGGGCGAAGTGGGGAGGGCTCTGGACGGAAGCTGGGTGGGCCAGGAAGAAAGAGGCAGCAGAGAGCCCAAGCAGGACAGGGGGCCAAGAAACCCCCGAGCTCCCCGTCCCAGGCTGGCGCCGTGGGCCAGAAACTCACCCCAATGCTGGGTCTCCTGGCGCCGAAAGATCAGGCCTCCGTGCTGGTTGGGCAGCTCGCAGACAAAGCGCCTACCCCGCTTGGTGCAGGCAGGCCACAGAAACAAAGGAACTGCTGCCCGCCCGGGAGCCCCGGGTACTCGGACCCAGCGCCCAGATAGGCTGCGCTGGGCGATGCCACGCGCCAAAAGAGGGCAGTGGGGGCGAAGTGGGGAGGGCTCTGGACGGAAGCTGGGTGGGCCAGGAAGAAAGAGGCAGCAGAGAGCCCAAGCAGGACAGGGGGCCAAGAAACCCCCGAGCTCCCCGTCCCAGGCTGGCGCCGTGGGCCAGAAACTCACCCCAATGCTGGGTCTCCTGGCGCCGAAAGATCAGGCCTCCGTGCTGGTTGGGCAGCTCGCAGACAAAGCGCCTACCCCGCTTGGTGCAGGCAGGCCACAGAAACAAAGGAACTGCTGCCCGCCCGGGAGCCCCGGGTACTCGGACCCAGCGCCCAGATAGGCTGCGCTGGGCGATGCCACGCGCCAAAAGAGGGCAGTGGGGGCGAAGTGGGGAGGGCTCTGGACGGAAGCTGGGTGGGCCAGGAAGAAAGAGGCAGCAGAGAGCCCAAGCAGGACAGGGGGCCAAGAAACCCCCGAGCTCCCCGTCCCAGGCTGGCGCCGTGGGCCAGAAACTCACCCCAATGCTGGGTCTCCTGGCGCCGAAAGATCAGGCCTCCGTGCTGGTTGGGCAGCTCGCAGACAAAGCGCCTACCCCGCTTGGTGCAGGCAGGCCACAGAAACAAAGGAACTGCTGCCCGCCCGGGAGCCCCGGGTACTTGGACCCAGCGCCCAGATAGGCTGCGCTGGGCGATGCCACGCGCCAAAAGAGGGCAGTGGGGGCGAAGTGGGGAGGGCTCTGGACGGAAGCTGGGTGGGCCAGGAAGAAAGAGGCAGCAGAGAGCCCAAGCAGGACAGGGGGCCAAGAAACCCCCGAGCTCCCCGTCCCAGGCTGGCGCCGTGGGCCAGAAACTCACCCCAATGCTGGGTCTCCTGGCGCCGAAAGATCAGGCCTCCGTGCTGGTTGGGCAGCTCGCAGACAAAGCGCCTACCCCGCTTGGTGCAGGCAGGCCACAGAAACAAAGGAACTGCTGCCCACCCGGGAGCCCCGGGTACTTGGACCCAGCGCCCAGATAGGCTGCGCTGGGCGATGCCACGCGCCAAAAGAGGGCAGTGGGGGCGAAGTGGGGAGGGCTCTGGACGGAAGCTGGGTGGGCCAGGAAGAAAGAGGCAGCAGAGAGCCCAAGCAGGACAGGGGGCCAAGAAACCCCCGAGCTCCCCGTCCCAGGCTGGCGCCGTGGGCCAGAAACTCACCCCCTCAGCAAGTGAATCTTGACAGCAATCTAGAAGACTCATTTCAGAACCTCTTCCACTTATGGTGTAATTGTTATCTAAAAATATTAACCAGATAATAATTATGCTTCTGTATTTCAGTGAGCCACTGATTGTACAGAAAAACAAATAAAAACATAATTCATCACATAGCAGAAAAATGCCGTGTTGAGACAACTTGGGTTTGTGCCTGTAAAACTCTAGTCTCTTTCTTCTCCCTTTGAAGTAGTTCTTACTGTGAATCGGGAATACTGTGAGTCTAGGATTGTACAAAGACTCACCAGTTTGACTCACATTTAGATTTCAGTCAACTAAAGATTTTATTAAATACTGGCACTGAAAAGCCATGGCACCAGGACTGCATTCAAGAGTGCTCCCAAGATGAAGCAGCATCTAGTCATATCAGTCTAGGGTTTAGAATGTGTAACCCACAAAATCACCTGTATTTTAATCTATGCTTAGGCATGCTCTAATTTGATCAAATGTCTTGCAGTTGTCCTAGTCATTGAGCAGAGTAAACAAGTTTGATTACGAAGTCAGAAAATAGCAATTAGTGGTATGACCTATTGTCTTGCTAGAAAAGCACATTTTACATGACCCATCTATTTAAGAATAGTCTTTAACATCAGGGAAGAAAAGGAAGTGTGCTGTTAGGGTATAGCTTCTACAAGTTATGGGTTTACATGTTAGAGTCAGTTTTGGTTTTGGTGTCTCATAGTAAGCCTAAATATAATGTTATATAATGTTAAACATCACAGTATCAGATTGGAAAGGAGGCTCTTTGTTGCAACATTTACATGAAAAATAAGCAAACAAAAGAGTTGTTTTTTATATTTCAATTGAAAACAGTCGTAGGAAGCCTAAATATAACATTAACTATCACACTATCAGATTGGGAAGGAGGCTGTTTGTTGCAACATTGTATGGAAAAACAAAGAAAAAAACTTGCTTTACATCTTTGAACTGAAAAATGTTTTGTCTTGTGTTTTCTTTCCTTGGTAGTCTCAAACTGTAAAAACTATCATTTAAATTTCAAAGAAGTTGAACAGTTTTTCTAGGGTAACATGCTTTTTGTTTTCATTTTCAAAAAGATTATTTATGAAATTAAAAAAAGGCAGAGCCTTACATAAATCTGCGGAAGCTTCGAGGAAATAAAAAGGTTTTATTGCTGGCAGGAGTCAGAGAATCTATAAATTTTGGCCTCAACCAGAACAGAAAGACCTCTAGATTTCCATGCCGAGTTCAGTGAACGGTCTAAGCCTCCAGAAAAACAGAAAAACTAGCTCCGAGGAAATCCCTTCAGTGAGATTCAAGACAGAGAACCCACTCTCGCGCTGTCATGCTCTGTACTTTGTTCTCGCGTGCACATGCTGTCTTGTTCTCGCGCATGCGTACACAGCCGTGCCTTCTCCGTTGCCATTTGACAGAGAGGGGCGTGGAGGAGAGAAAGAACTGAAGGACCGGTAAGTGAACCTAATTTGGCCCTTAAACATTTTGCAGTGTTTGCATGACGCTGAGGTTCAGTGTTAACAGTAATGTCAGCATCCGGAAGTCCGGATTCTTTTTGTTGCTGAGGTTAGGTGTTGATAGTAATCGCCCAGGGTCCGGGAGTTCAGTCTCTTTTTGTCAGCTACTCTGTTAGGCCCCTCTTTCTTCCCTCAGCCTGCCACACCAGGTCCAGTAGCTACCCACCATCATTACCAGCACCAACAACACATTGTCCTCATGAGTCCTGGGTATGGCCTTTGCGTTGCGGCCTAGTGTGAATTTAGAAGCCTGTTTTTGAAGGCCACGGTTTTACCTAACTCTCTTGCTAGTTTATAAGGCACAATTCCTTCTTAGGTTTGTTGATTATTTGGCCCAGAGAGGACGGCATTAGCTGGGCTTATGGGAAGAGCAGTGCTGTTGGGCCTATTTTTATAGCAGCAATAGTGGGCCTAAGGGAATAACAGTATTGTTCAGGTCTAAGAGAATAGCAGCCTGGAATAACAGCACAGCAGTTTTAGGCAATATCTGTGCAGTTTGGCTTTAGGGAATAGAAATACCTGTATTATTTAGCCTTATGGAATACTGTCTGGAAACCAGCTCAGCTGGGTTTTAGGAAATAACAATGCTATTTGGCCTTAGGAAATCGTGTCTGGAATAGAGGTGCAGCAGGTTTTAGGGAACAGTGCCTGGAATAGCAGTACAGCAGGATTTAGGGAATCCTAAACGTGGACTAGCAACACAGATGGGTATTACACAATAGAGATGCTATTGGGATTTAGGGAATAGTGCCTAGAATAGTGGTGCAGCAGATTTTATGGAATAGTGCCTTGAAATATGACACAGCTGGGTTTTAGAGAATAGCAGTGTTGTTGGGCCTTAGAAGTGCCAGGAATATCAGGGCAGCAGGTTTTACGATATATTGCCTGGAAGAGCTACTCAGCTGGCTTTTAGGAAATAAACGTGATGTTGGGTCTTAGGGGATAATGCCTGGAATAGTGGCTCAGATGAATTTAAGGCAATCGTCGTGCTATTGGGCCTTAGGGAAATAGTGCCTGGAATTGCACCTCACTAAGTTTTAGGAAATACTGCCTGGATTACTGGCACAGGTGGGTTTTAGGCAATAATGGTGCTGTTGGGCCTTAGGGAATAGTGCCTGGAAGTGGTTCTGCTGGGCTTTAGGAGAAAGTGCCTGGAATACTGGCTCTGCTGGGTTTTAGGCAATAAAGGTATTATTGGCCCTAAGGAAATAGTGCCTGGAATACAAGCTCTGCTGGGTTCTAGGGAATAGTGGCACTGTTGGGCCTTAGGGGTAGTGCCTAGAATAAAGGCTTATGTGGGTTTTAGAGAAATAGATGTGCTTTTCGGCATTAGGTAATAGTGCCTGCGATAGTGGCTAACATTGATTTTAGGGAATAGTGCCACTGTTGGGCTCTAGGGAAGAGAGTTTCACCTGTGTTTTAAGGAATAGCAGTACTGTTGGAGCTAGGGAATAGTATCTGGGATAGTGCCTCATCTGTGTTTTAGAGAATAGTGGGGCTGTTGGGCCTTAGTAAAGAGCATCCTTGAATAGCTGTGCACCTGCATTTTAGGTAATAGTGCCTGGAATACAGACTCAGCTTGGTATTAGGGAATAGTGGCACTATTGGGCCTTTGAGAATAGCCACTCACCCAGGTTTAAAGGGAATGATGGTGCTTCTTGTTTTTAGAGAATAACAGTGCTGTTGGGCCTCGGGGCATAGTGCTTAGAATAGAGGTACAGCTGAGTCTTAGGACATAGTGCCTGGAATAGAGACTCAGTTGAATTTTAGGGAATAGGAGTGCTGTTGGACCTTAGGGAGTAATTCTTGGAATAGAGACTCACCTATGTTTTTGGGAAGGTAATGCTCTTAGACTTTAGGGAATAGTGCCTGGAATAATGGCACAGCAGGTTTTAGGGAGTAGTGCCTAGAATAGCAGCACAGCAGGTTTAGGCAATAGGAGTACTGTTGTGTCTTATGGGGTAGTGCCTGGAATACAGGCTCAACTGACTTTTAGGAAATAATAATGGCACTGTTGGGCTTTAGAGAATAGCATCCTTGAATAGATGTTCACCTGCATTTTAGGGAATGGTACCTGGAATAGGGTTATTGTTCAGCCTTAGGGAATGGTGCCTGGAATAGCAATGCAGCAGGGTTTTGGAGATAGTACCTAGAATAGCAGCACAGCTGGGTTTTAGGGACTGGTACCTGGAATAGGGCAGCTGCTCCACCTTAGACAATAGTGCCTGGAATAGCAGTGCAGCAGGGAATTAGGAAATACTTTCTCTGTTGGGCCTTAAGGGATTGTGTTTGGAATAGCAGCACACCTGGGTTTAGAGAATAGTGGTGCTTTGGAATCTTAGGAGACAGTGTCTGGAATAGCAGCACAGCTGGGTTTTAGGAAATAGTGGTCTTGTTGTGCCTTAGGGAATATTTCCTGAGGTAGTGGCTCAGCTGGGTTTTAGGAAATAGCAGCACTGTTGGGCCTTATGGAATAGTGGTGCTTTGGGGCTTTAAGGGAATGGTGCCTGAAATAGCAGTGCAGCAGGGTTCTAGGGAATCGTGCCTAGAATAGCAGTACAGCTGGGTATTAGACTATAGAAGTGCTGTTGTCTTTAGGGAATAGTGCCTTGAATAGGATTTTAAGGAATAGTACTTGCAATAGCAGTGGAGCTGGGATTTAGGGAATAGTGGTGTTAGACCTTAGGGAGTAGTGCCTATAATAGTTGCAATAGTGGTTCTGTTGGGTCTTAGGGGATAGTTCATGCCATCCAGTAGAGGCATACCTGGGCTTTAAGGAATAGTTCCCGTAATAGTAGCTCAGCTGGCTTTTAGGGAATAGTGACAGTTTGGGGCCTTTGGGAATAGTGGCTCATCTGGGATAGATGGGAATAGCATTTCAGATTGGTTTTAGAGAATACTGACACTGTTGGGCCTCAGGGGATAGTACTTGGAATAGTAGCACATCAGGGCTTTTAAGGAATAGCTGTGTTGTTGAGCCTTAGGGAATAGTTCCTATAGTTGTGTCTCAGCTGTTTTTGAGGTAATATTGGTGCTATTGGGCCTTAGGGGAAAATGCCTGGAATAGAGACTCATCTGGGTTTTAGGGAATGATGGCACTGTAGGGGATATTGCTTGGAGAAGTGTCACAGCAGGTTTTAGAGAACCATGCCTGGGATAGCTGGGTGTTAAACAACAGAGGTGATTTTGTGCCTTAGGGAATATTGCCTGGAATAGCAGTGCAACAGATTTTAAGGAATAGTTCCTGGAAAGAGGTGTTATAGTACCATGGGGAATAGTGGAATAGCAGCCAGGTGGGTTTTAGAGAATAGTGCCTGAAATCGCAGCACACTTGTGTTTTGGGGAATAGAGGCATTAGTTAGGCTATAGGGAATAGTGCTGTATTTAGGTTTTAGGAGAAGGCAGCAGTTAGGCAATAGGGAAAAGCATTGCAGCTACAAGCACAGGTAGAAGTGTTAAGTAAATAGGCAGGAGTTTGAGGAAGAGAGGTACAGTAAACAGCAAAGGGTTCCTACTTACTCTTCTCTGTCTTGTCATGCTAGTAAGGCCTCCTGAAAAGGTGACTGACAAAAGTTAAAGGCCATAGCCAGCCTGGTTGATTTGGGCAGTATATAATTGGATGCAACATCATGATGATCTCAAAGCAAGATGTTGGCCTCTTGCTGTCTGAAATGAACTATAATTGAAGGGATTGAGGGGAGAGAAAGCCACCATTTTAAATGTTGGGTTATGATGGAAAATCCTCCTGTAGAGCAAAAGAAGGTGTAGTAGAGCTTGCAACAGTAACTGATATCGATCAGCAGGTACCCTTGTGAAAGGGTTTGTTGGCTCTGCCTGGTGCCTGACTTATGAGAGCACCACCTTAATATTTCTGGTTCAGTCTGTTTTACTAAGTGCTGAACTTAGGTAGTCAGGCAAGGACACATGGAACTTTATAGGAAATTATAATTTAATTTTTGTTCTGTAAAATAAAGCACAAACTATATGGGAAATCATGCGGTGGGGAAGAATAAAACCTATTTTCTAATTTATCTGAAATTATTTTCAAATGGTCAGTTTAAAATTCTTACTGTTTTTAGGAAGTGTTTGGAAGAGAGGCATATTTTAAGCACTGAAAGATATGCGTATATAAGATTTAATTTATCTACAATGTTAAATTGTTCATTTTAATTTGAAAATTCTTAACTTTTCTGAAAGTATTGTTTTTTTTGCATACTGTACATATTTTGTGGGAATATCAGAATCCTGTCTTTGTTTACTGTGAAGAAGAGATTCAGAGTGTGTCTGTCTTCAGAAAGTTCTGTGTTGAAACTTCGCTGGAAAAAAAAATTATCCATCAAGAAAATGATCTTGAAATAGCATGGCCTGTTCATAAGGCTACTAAAAGATGAGAAAGGTTTTGTTTGCTAGCTAGTCTTTTTTTTATCAGATAGAAATATTTTCTGAGAATATCGATTTCACTGATTGTCTAGAGTTGATTTACAGGAAGGAGTATGACATAAATACAGATCAGAAAAGCCTGTAATTATGAAATACACAGTGACAGCAGACTTGATTGACATTCACTTAGTTCTGACTACAGCCAATTCTAGGTCTATTGCAGATATGACAAAGTTGAGGAATAATGGGCACTATTAGAAAGTTTTTATTATTACTGAAAAAAACAAAACATCTTATTTTTTAAACTAAAAATGTTGCGTCATAAGTAGTAATTTTCCCTAGAATTAGCTCTATTTTCTTGTAGTCAGTTTTTTGTTTTGTGAATTCTGATAATTTTATTTCTGCTTGATAATAAGGGTAATTTGAAATTTTTCTTAAATTAATTGTTGACAGATACTTTAGAGAAATCTCTTAATAGGTTTCCTTGTCCCTAAAGATTTACTTGATGATATAATCTTATATTATTTCTCTTATTTCTCATGTTTTAATTTAGAAATGACCTAGGTATAGAAGTTTCAGCAAATAATGTGATCGGGCACTTATTTTATAAAATTTGTGATGAATAAAAAGAAAACATGTTTTCTATTTTTTTAGGTTACAACAAATAAAAGTAGTTATGTTTTATGAAGTCATTCAGTAAAACAAGATTCTCAAGTCTTTCATAGACCATGACTAAGAAGAGGGCATTGCAAAAGGCAGATTAGAAGCAAGTTATAAATGTGTTGTTTGTTGGCAGTTGTTAATTCTCTCTGTTGACCGTAGAAGTAGTTTCTTGATATCTTGACAGCTGAAGAACTTTAAAAAGGAGAGTTGTGTGTTGCACAGTAAGAAGCAAAAGAAGTTCCAGTGTATCAGTTATGAATATGCAAGATTAAGATAAAATCAGAAGCATATTTTCTATAAGCCAGGTAAGAATATAACTTTCTACAGAAATGGTTACATATTACTTTTAATCCTCATTTTTTAAATTTAAATTGTTTTTGTCCAGGTGGGAGGACCTTAATAATTAGGTGAAATTATTAATAAAAAAACTTTATTAGACATTGATGTTGATGTTAATTTGTTACTTGTGTATATGGGTGTATGTGGATATGCATATATGTATGTAAGCTTATATATATGGAAATGAACACATGGATGTAGTCTGCACATACGTTAATAGATAGAAAATAACTCAGCTGTTGTCTCTTAGGTGTTTATCTTGACTTTTGAGACAAAATCTCTCATGGTTTTTTCAAGTAGGCTGGACTAGCTGATCATCAATCCCATTTTCCCAGATCTGGATCACTAGTGTGTGCCATAATGCCTGGTATTGTTTTATGCTAGGTCTGGGAATCAAACTCAAGGCTTTGTGTTTGTAAGACAAGCATTTTCTGGACTATGCTATCTCATCAGTAGTTTAGATGTTGATTTACTGCTTTTCAAAATTGACCGTGTTTTTCATAATGGTTTATAGCACAACCCTTAAAATATACTTTCAAAACTATCAATTTTCTATACACCCTGATTTAAATCCTTTTTTTTAAGAGTAAAATTTGGGGCTCACCTCAAAAATGAGGAATGAAAAGGGTAAATTTCCCTACAATAGTAATTTCTTGTTATCTCTCTATAACAATAATTTCTTCCTACTATATCTTAAATAACTTGCATTGGACTAAATATAGTCTAAATTTTATTATTCATTTTTTTCTTAGACATATGTCAGTTGAATATGGATGCAAAAAAAGGAGATAACCTTGAGCTCCCTGTTTTCATCATGTGTTCATGTAAAATGGATATGGTTGGAAAATAAATATTTCTAAGATATGTCAATCTGTTTGATATATTGCCTTATTTAAGTTAACATGGAGAACCATTGAATTACATTTAACCCTCGTTTGACCTCCAAAGGCATATAAATAATAAGAAACAAAAGAACTATCAATTACTTGTCATTTTTAATTGTTTATTTTTGTTTTTGAATTTTTTTCAATGTAATATTTGCTGGCCTGGTACTTATTATATAATGTCAGTCATGTTGTCTCAGAGTTGTTAGTTCTCCTGCCTGTGACATAGTAAAAGTATTTTTGTAGGATTTTTCCTTTACCCTGCATCCTTCAAATTGCTGAGACTTAAGTGAACATTTACACAATATTAAAATAGGTTAATAGGAGATACTGTGTGAGATTTAAAATAAAAGAATAAAATGTTATTATATAGTTGAAATATAAAAATGAATTTATGTACTTCAGTAAGTACACTACCTGTGTGTCCTTTATTAGATCTTATAACTTAAGTATCTTTACTTCAAATTTGAATTAGTACTTAGTGTTAGTTAAAGTGGAGATTAAAAGACAGAATGCATATAAATGATTTAATACTGATTTTTTCCAATTACAGAATTGTGACAACTTTTTCTTGATTATTATATAATTATATTTCTCCTCTGCCTTTCTTTCTTCAAACACTTCTGTATGCCCCATCTGTTATTCTTCAAATTAATGAACTCTTCTTTCATTGTTATTGCACGTGTGTATGCATGGATGTATGGATGTGTGAATGGATATATATATATCTCAACCTCTGTCTGTATGATGTTACTTGTGTGGAGGAATTCAGGGCTGACTATCTGGAACTAGACAGCTAATTGGTGTGCTTTTCCTTGGGAAAGATCACCTATTCCCCTCTCGGCTTTTTGTTCAGTTGCTTGAGCCATTTGTATGGGGTTGAGATCACATGGGTTTATTCCCATCCACTTTAGCATGTCAGTTGATGCAGTCCTTTTGCAATTCATGATTGGGAGTTCACATTGCTTAGACTTCATGATTGTAGCTTCTGATGTTACTAGGAGACACAGTCTCAACAAATTCCCTGGAGCTTTGGTAATTGTCCCTCTTCTACAATATTCCAAAAATTGATGTGAAAGTATTTTATAGACAAATCAATTGGGATTGGAATCCACAAAAGTAATTTGGTTGTTTCTGGTTTTCTGCAGTTTCCTTCTATTTAAAATGAACTCTCTTTGAAGAGATTTGAAGGCTACACTTATCTATGCTTATGAGAAAAATGTTTTTTAGATTGTTTTTAGGAAGTATACTGGTTTATGTAAATTAATTGAAAGTTCTTCTAATAACCATGATTTTATTAGCACTTAGTAGTAGGCTAGTTTTCCAGGATCAGTATTCCTGTTATTAGGGACATCTTTTTTTTTATTTAAATTTATTTATTTATTAAGGATTTCCGCAACCGCTTCCCATTTCCCTCCCCCTCCCCCGATCAAGTCCCCCTCCCTCATCTGCTCGAAGAGCAATCAGGGTTCCCTGACCTGTGGGAAGCCCAAGGACCGCCCACCTCTATCCAGGTCTCCTAAGGTGAGCATCCAAACTGCCTAGGCTCCCACAAAACCAGTACGTGCAGTAGGATCAAAAACCCACTGCAATTGTTCTTGAATTCTCAGTATTCCTCATTGTCCGCTATGTTCAGCTAGTCCGGATTTATCCCATGCTTTTTCAGTCCTAGGCCAGCTGGCCTTGGTGAGATCCGAACATCCCCATTGTCTCAGTGTGTGGGTGTACCCCTCGTGGTCCTTTTTTTTTTTTTTTTTTTTTTTGGTTTTTCGAGACAGGGTTTCTCTGTGGCTTTGGAGCCTGTCCTGGAACTAGCTCTTGAACTCACAGAGCTCCGCCTGCCTCTGCCTCCCAAGTGCTGGGATGAAAGGCGTGCGCCACCACCGACTGGCTAGGGACATCTTAAGCCCAATTAGAGAGCTATTACTTTCCCATGAGATGTGTGTCACACAATTGCCTCTAAAGTATTATCATACCATGGTAGTCACTGGTTGTAATTGTTTCATAGATATCATAATTGGGTAGGACTGTTGATTGCTTCCCTGTGGAAGCTTGCATGGCACATTCTGGTACCATGAAAGCTAGACCTTGTGGAGAAGGCATTTATGTAAGATCCAACTCAAAATTTTCTAAACCCTGTTTCTGAAGGGCATGGTGTCTTCAGCAATAAGGACTAACCTACCACCTCTGGAAGTAAACACAGGCAAGAGCAACAGGTCATGTGTTTTGGGAGTGTCTTGGAAAGCCCTAGCTAAAAATTCTAAAGAGGGTTTCTTATATTTGATTCTGAGGTTTCTGTTAGGTAATTTTGGCTCCTGGAGTAAATACTATCAGCACAAATAAGAAATGTTATTAAAATTGTGTGTGTGTGTACACACTGAATTATATGCATTATAGTCTTTTGTTTTTTAGGTAAATTAATAGCCTTATTTCTCCTGACTTTTTTTTTAGATTTTTGTACCCACTTCCCTTCTTCTGTATTTACTTCCATTCTACTTCCATAAAGTATTCTCTTTTCCCCTATCGCATCATTTGAATCCTGCTATTCTCATTTACCTTCCTCCCACCTTCTGTGTTTTTCTATCCTACCTTTTTTCAAAGAGTCCACCTTTATATTTGGGTCACTTGTACATTACTGTGCCTCTCTCTATTGCTACCCATAAAATGGTTCCATTGACTTTCCTGTTTTTTGTAGTTGTGACAGACTATGTACTTAGCTGAACATTTGGAGCTAAGAGCTTCCAGTGAGAGGAAACATGTAATATTTATCTTTATGGGTCTGGGTTGCTTCAATTTCATTTACCTGGAAAATGTATGACTTTGTTCTTCTTTACAACTAAATAATACTCTATAGTATGGATGTACCAATTAGCTATTCCCTAATTTAGGATATTTATATAATATTCATTTCCTAGCTGTTGTGAATAAAACATTAATGAGCATAACTGAATAATTATCTGTGGAGTAAGACATTAAGTCCTTTGGGTATATACCAAAGACTGTTATAACTGCATCATATGGTAGATTTATTTTTAGTGCTTGAGAATTCTTTACAATGATTTTCATATTGGCTGCACCATTTTGCTATCCTACTGGCAGTGAGAGAGGGCCTTTTACTACTTGCCCTTTAGCATTTTTTATCAATTGTTTGG
The DNA here is from genome assembly GCF_018167655.1 of Microtus oregoni. NCBI lineage: Eukaryota > Metazoa > Chordata > Mammalia > Rodentia > Cricetidae > Microtus > Microtus oregoni. The sequence goes on from NW_024544755.1 coordinate 1,459,753, forward strand.
TTGATCATTGCCCTTTGCCTGGGCAAAATCTCAAAGTTGTTTTGATTCCCATTTCTCTAATTACCAAGGACACTGCACATTTTTAAAGATATTTCAAGTCTTTATTGTGTGTGTGCGTGTGTGAGTGGGGGGGGAGGTGTGGATGTAACTCCCAATTCAGAGGTCGTGTGCCCTTTCTTCAAATAGGTCATTTGTTTCTTTGACTTTTTTGAGTTGTGTATATTCCAGTAAATAATCCTTTGTCAAGTTTATTGATGAAAAAAATTCTCTCTCATTTTGTAACTTTCTCTTTACCTGGTTGATAGTTTCTTTAGCTGTGCAGAGGTTTGTAGCTTTTTGTTAGTGTGTTTATTTTGCTTTTTTTTTAAAACTTGTTTTCCGAGACAGGGTTTCTCTGTAGCTTTGGAGCCTGTTCTGTAACTAGCTCTTGTAGACCAGGCTGGCCTTGAACTCAGAGATCTGCCTTCCTCTGCCTGGGTTAAAGTGCTGGGATTAAAGGTGTTTGCCACCACTGCCTGGTTGTGTTTTGTTTTGTTTTGTTTTGTTTAAGGCAGGGCTGCTCTGTGTAGCCTTAGCTATCCTGGAACTTACTCAGTACACCATGCTGACCTTGAACTAACTGAGATCAACACCCACCTGCCTCTACCTTGGAATGCTGAGATTTAAGACCTGTGCCACTACGACTGACTGAAGATTTGTAGTTTTATTAAATTTCATTTCTCAATTGCTGACCTTAATTCTTGGCCGTGAAGTCATAATCTGGAGGTTCTCTCCTATTCCTATATCATGTAGGTATACTGCATGTTTTGTTATTATTGATTCTGTGTATTAGGTTTCATGTTGAGGTCTTTGATCCACTTACAAGGTAATAGACCTGGATCTAATTTCATTCTCTTGAGTGTGGACATCTAGCTTTCCCAGCAGCATTTTTTGGAGATGCTTTCTTTTCCCAGGCATATATTTTGGTGTCTCAAATATTAAGTGGCTAACATTATATGTGCTCATGTTTGCATCTTCTGTTTTGTTTCATTGCTCTGTGTCTGGATTTGTGCCAGAAATATATTGCTTTTATTACTATGACTGTAAGTAACTTAAGATTAGTAATTTTATTTCCTCCAGATTGAAGAATTGAGGCCATTCATGCTTAAATTTGTTGCTGAAATGTATGTGTTAACTGTAGTCATTGTACTGTTAATTTTTGATACTTTTTTGTGTTCTTGGTACTTTGTGTTTTGATAATAATGGCTTCTGGTTTCTTTTTATAGTCTCTCTCCTGTGCTCTCTTCAACTCAAAATTACATTTCCTGTATTTTATTTAGGTTTTGTTCATTTGTTAGGAATTGTTTACTATGCTTACATCATGGAAAGTTTTTGGTTAGCTTTCAATTATAGTTAAATCATTTCAAATCAAGCAGATAGCTTTACTCTGTACCTTAGTCTAGCCTGCCTGTCATTTTATTTTAGGACTAGGAATTTATTCCTCCTGGCTATTCTGGCTTTCAAAATTTTTATTAATAAATCATTCATTAATTTTTCTTTATGAATCTTGCATTTTTCTCCTGTGACTTTCAGTCCCTATTCTTTGGGTATTTTCTTTTCTATTTGGTGTTCTTTGTGGTTGTTGTTATTGTATGAATAGGTCTTTTCCTCAGTTTGGTAAAGTTTTTTGTATTCTATTGTTAAAGATCTCTGTGCCATTGACTTACTGACTGGAGGTACTTCTCTCTCATCTATGCTATTTGAAGGTTATGTTTTCACATGGTGTTCCAAGATTTTGTGAGTTCCTTTCCTCCCTCCCTCCCTCCCTCCCTCCCTCCCTCCCTCTCTCTTCTTTCCTCCCTCTTTCCTCCCTCTTTCTCCCTTCCTCCTTCTCCCTCTCCTTCTCCCTCTCCCTCTCTTTCTTCCTCTTCCTCTGTGTGTGTGTGTTTATGTTCCTCTGTTATTTGGTAAATATCTGTCTCATTGCATATAATAGGAGAATCCTATGATTTGGAGAATAGGTATCTGTTCAGACACGGAAGGACAGACTAGGTTGGTGGACTATTGGGGGATGATGACTAAATCTGGTGGGGTGTAGGAGAAAATGGTAAGGATGGTGAGTACAGGTGTGTTTATTAAGATAGACACTGGAGGAGGATGTAGGAAGCTTGAGTATATACTGGGGTAGTGAATTGGGCACACATGGAACCTATAGATGGTTGCAGGTAGGACAGATTGAACCTGCCCGAAGCTGAGAGCTTGGTATCAGTATGAATGGGGGTGGTCAGCCTAGACTGGAGCAAGGAATGTAAGACCCTGCGGAAACCTAGAGGTTGGCTGCTGGGCAGGTGGATGTGTCTACACTTGGCAGGAACACTGTTGTGGATCCCTAGTAGGTTTCAGGAAAATGAGGTAGTAATAACCAGACTAGACCCTAGATGATGGTGTGGGAAGCATTCATGTCATATGGGTTATTGGAGGTAGCACTAAAGTAATTGTAGCTATTTGTTTTTAAGGTACAAGCAAAATACCCCAATACAGAGATGCAAGTTGAAAAGCTATGCTTTTGTTAGAGTTTAGCAGCAAAACAACCACAAAACTATTCATTGACTCTATGGTAATTTGTAAGCCTATCCCATAATAGTTGAGTCATTTCTCTAGTCCTGGCACTAAAGTAACTTTACTATTTGTGCAGTGTTTCTCTAATATATCTACTTCTTTTTTTTTTGAAATAGGTTTTTTTTTTTCTGTAGCTTTGGAGCCTGTCCTGGAACTAGCTCTTGTAGACCAGACTGGCCTTGAACTCACAGAGATCCGCCTGCAGATTTCAACTGCTAGTATGACAGGTGTATAGTACCATTCCTTTCTAAAATTTCTAAATAGAGTTAGTGGGATATTTTTAAACTGAAAGTGGGAAGTCCCCTAAATAATTCAGTTATTTCTTTAATTCATATTTCTTCAAGTATGCTAGGTACAATGAGAGGATGAATTTGGATCTGTTGTTTTATAAGTGACATCTTTTTGTTTGCTTTTTTGTTTTTCAAGATAGGGTTTCTCTGTGCAACTTTGGTGCCTGTTTTGGAACTTTGCTCTGTCGATCAGGCTGGCCTCATACTCACAGAGACCCGCCTGCTTCTGCCTCCCAAGTATTGGGATTAAAGGCATGCTTTACCATGACCCAGTTTATGAGTAACATCTTAAAAAGATAAAATAAAGGAAAAAACAATCATTTGGGTTTTTTGTTTAGAAAATAGATTTTAAAAATTTATACAATTTTTAAATGTGTATATATTGTTTTGTGCCCAAGTGCCTTAGAACAAAATCATTGTGTATGTTCTTCCAAGCCTCCAAATATGCATACTGGATTGTAGGGTTAGCCCAGCCCATTAGGGGGCATGTTCGCCTTGGGCTAATGTTTACATATAAATCTGGCGGGCATGAGCCCCACCGCTCTCTTTTTTGTATCTCCTGCTCATCACTGGATCCCTGGTGTTGTAAGCTATCCCTTTATTAAAATTTGCTGTTTCATATTAAGCTAGCCTGGTTATTAATGCCACTTACACTGGATACAAAACTTTCAAGAGCAGTATATGCCCTTAATGACTGGGCCATTTTTTTTTTATTGAGCTCAACATTTCTCTCTGCTCCTTTAACCCATGCTCCCAATTTACTCAGATCTTGTCTTTTTCTACTTCCCATGTAGATTAGATCTATGTAAGTCTCTCTTAGTGTCCTCATTGTCGGCTAAAGTTCTCTGGGATTATGATTTGTGGACTGGTTTTCTTTGTTTTATCTTTAAAAACCACCTATGAGTGAGTACATTTGGTAATTATCTTTCTGGGTCTGGGTTACCTTACTTAAATAATGTTTTCTAGCTCCATCCATTTTCCTGCAAAATTCAAGGTGTCATTATTTTTTCTGCTGTGTAGTACTCCATTGTGTAAATATACCACATTTTCCTTATCCATTCTTTGGTCGAGGGGCATTTAGGTTGTTTCCAGGTTCTGACTGTGACAAACAAAGCTGCTATGAACATAGTTGAGCACATGTCCTTGTGACATGATTGAGCTTCCTTTGGATTTATACCTAAAAGTGGTATCACTGGGTCTTGAGGGAAGTTGTTTCCTAATTTTCTGAGAAATTGCCACACTGACATCCAATGGGGTTGTACCAGCTTGCATTCCCACCAGCAATGCAGAAGTGTTCCCTTTTCCCCACAACCTCTCCAGCATAAGTTGTCATCAGTGTTTTTGATTTTGGCCATTCTTACAGGTGTAAGATGGAATCTCAGAGTTGTTTTGATTTGTATTTCTCTGATGACTAAGGATGTTGAGCATTTCCTTAAGTGTCTTTCAGCCATTTTAGACTCCTCTATTGAGAATTATTTGTTTAGGTCTGTACTCCATTTTTGTATTGGATTATTTGTGCTTTTGATGACCGATTTCTTGAGCTCTTTGTATATTTTGGAGATCAAACCTCTGTCTGATGTGGGGTTAGTGAAGATCTTTTCCCATTCTCTAGGCTACCATTTTGTCTTGTTGATTGTGTACTTTGTTACAGAAATTTCCCAGTTTCAGGAGGTCCCATTTATTAACTGATTCTCTCAGTGTCTGTGCTGCTGGGGTTATATTTAGGAAGTGGTTCCCTGTGCCTATGCATTCAAGTGTATTTCCCATTTTTTTCTTCTATGAGGTTCAGTGTGGCTGGCTTTATGTTGAGGTCTTTGATCCATTTGGACTTGAGTTTTGTGCATGGTGATAGATATGGGTCTAGTTTCATTTTTCTACAATGATATCCAGTTATGCCAGCACCACTTGTTAAATATGCTGTCTAAGCCATTTCCTTAGCTGCCAGAAAATATTAGCATTATTATCCTGATCCTTTTATATGAAGGCATGAAACATAACTTCCTGGGAAGTAAATAAGATCAACATTTGAAAACTAATTTATTATATAAATTACAGTTGATTTTATTCTCTGTCTATTTTCTTGAGGACTGTCTAGCTCATATGTGTTGATGTCATGTTAAGAAGTGAACATGAGACTTTCTCTAGGAGCAGTAGAATCCAAGAACAAGCCTAAATTTGAATTTTCTACTTCTCTGTGTGTTTGTTTTCCTTTTAAAGTTTGTGGATTGGAACCCTTTTGTAGTCAGTTGTATATGTTTCTGTCTCTAACCAGGGTCTTTTCTCTATTTATTAAACAGCAAAGAAGACATGGTGTGGGATAAAAATACAGGTTTTTTTTTAATGTATAAAAATCTTTGACTCTTACAAGAGAAGTTACTGATTGAAAATAACACTAAAAACTTGAAACCAATGTTATCAACTCATATCCGTGCTGTTTCCAAGATTTATGGGAGATTTGTTTTGCTTTAAGGTTTCTTACAAACTATTCTCTGTGTCTCAACAAATGATTGGCACAGCACATGCGCTATTATGGGTAGTGGGCATTATAGGAGAGCCAATAATTTAAGATTAATTGGATGCAAAATCTAAGGCATAGTAATGTTGGTTACATTGTTTTCTTAAAAGCAGGTTAAATGTATACAATAAGCTAGATTATATGTTTGTTTTTAAAGTTTATTTTATTATTTTATTATTTAATTACCTATCCATATTTTGCAAGTGCTCAAGGAGGGTTCATGATGCCCTATAATCTGGAATTAAAGATAACTGTGAACCACTACTCCTGACTTGGCTGCTGGGAACCAACCTGGAATCTTTTAAAATATAATAATGCTCTTAACCACTAAAACATCACTCTGTCCCAACTGCATAGTTTTAAATTATCTCAAGGTTTATTTTTTGTGTCAGTGTCTGGCAAAAGTTCAGAAGATAAAAAGTATTATCAGAAAAAGCTTCAAGTATTTTGAACATCTGAAAATTTAGACATAAGTAAGTGTTATTAAGCATACTGGCCAAGGTAACAATGCTACGGAAACTGACAGGATAGTAAAACTTTATTAGTAGCTTTTGATGTTTATGTAGAGGAGAAAGAATACATGTTTGGGATGGAAAATCAATGACATATGATAGGGCAATACTTTTTATTAGAAAATAAAGAACCAGGTATAGAATTTTGAATTTAGAAAAACATTACATTTTACTTACTTTAAAGATTTATTTTCTTTTCTATTATCTGTTAAAGAGAAGTATTTGTACATAGGTACACGTGCATGCAGAAACAAGGAGATGATATCCTTAAGAGCTGGAATTATAGGCAGTTAAACCAGGAACTGAATTCAGGTGTATTGCTAAAGCAATACACACACTAACTACTGAGTCATTTATCCAGCCCCCTTATTATTTTTGACATTTAGATATTTGTCTTAGTGTGCTCACACAAATGTACATGTTCCATGTTCTATTTAGGTGTGTACATGCCATTAAATATGCACATGTAAAGGTGAAATGGTAACAGTAGGAATCAGTTGTCCCCTTTATCATGTAGGTCTTGGGGATCAAACTTAAGTCTTCATACTTGGCAATGGCCTACTTTATCCCCTGAGCAATTTTGGTACCACCAACCCTCCTTTTGTTTTTTGGGCAACTTCCTGAGCCATTTTTTTTTCTAAAAAATAAGAAGTCAACTGTAGGAGCAGGGCCAGCTTGCTTATCCTGGCCACCCGGCTAGCTTAGACCTGAAATAACCACACAGAAACTATATTAATTAAATCACTGCTTGGCCCATTAGCTCTAGCTTCTCATTGGCTAACTCATACATCTTAGTTTAACCCATTTCTAATAATCTGTGTATCACCACATGGCAATGGCTTACCAGCTAAGTTTCGATAGCATGTCTTACTCTGCTGGTGGATAAATGGCATCCCCCTTACTCTGCTTTCTTCCTCCCAAAATTCAATTCCATCTTCCCCACCTACCTAAGTTCTGCCCTATCAATAGGACAGGGCTGCTCATGAACAGAAGACCTCA